>NC_091282.1:1059192875-1059792875 GCF_032444005.1 Ranitomeya imitator | reverse complement strand
TCCTCCTCGTCCTCCTCCTCCTCTTCGCCCGCTACCTCGTCCTGTACACTGCCCTGGCCAGACAATGGCTGACTGTCATCAAGGCTTTCCTCTTCCTCAGCTGCAGACGCCTGATCCTTTATGTGCGTCAAACTTTGCATCAGCAGACGCATTAGGGGGATGCTCATGCTTATTATGGCGTTGTCTGCACTAACCAGCCGTGTGCATTCCTCAAAACACTGAAGGACTTGACACATGTCTTGAATCTTCGACCACTGCACACCTGACAACTCCATGTCTGCCATCCTACTGCCTGCCCGTGTATGTGTATCCTCCCACAAAAACATAACAGCCCGCCTCTGTTCACACAGTCTCTGAAGCATGTGCAGTGTTGAGTTCCACCTTGTTGCAACGTCTATGATTAGGCGATGCTGGGGAAGGTTCAAAGAACGCTGATAGGTCTGCATACGGCTGGAGTGTACGGGCGAACGGCGGATATGTGAGCAAAGTCCACGCACTTTGAGGAGCAGGTCGGATAACCCCGGATAACTTTTCAGGAAGCACTGCACCACCAGGTTTAAGGTGTGAGCCAGGCAAGGAATGTGTTTCAGTTGGGAAAGGGAGATGGCAGCCATGAAATTCCTTCCGTTATCACTCACTACCTTGCCTGCCTCAAGATCTACAGTGCCCAGCCACGACTGCGTTTCTTTCTGCAAGAACTCGGACAGAACTTCCGCGGTGTGTCTGTTGTCGCCCAAACACTTCATAGCCAATACAGCCTGCTGACGTTTGCCAGTAGCTGCCCCATAATGGGAGACCTGGTGTGCAACAGTGGCAGCTGCGGATGGAGTGGTTGTGCGACTGCGGTCTGTGGACGAGCTCTCGCTTCTGCAGGAGGACGAAGAGGAGGAGGAGGGGGTGCGAACGGCTACAGCCAATTGTTTCCTAGACCGTGGGCTAGGCAGAACTGTCCCAAACTTGCTGTCCCCTGTGGACCCTGCATCCACCACATTTAACCAGTGTGCCGTGATGGACATGTAACGTCCCTGGCCATGCCTACTGGTCCATGCATCTGTTGTCAGGTGCACCTTTGTGCTCACAGATTGCCTGAGTGCATGGACGATGCGCTCTTTAACATGCTGGTGGAGGGCTGGGATGGCTTTTCTGGAAAAAAAGTGTCGACTGGGTAGCTCGTAGCGTGGTACAGCGTAGTCCATCAGGGCTTTGAAAGCTTCGCTTTCAACTAACCGGTAGGGCATCATCTCTAACGAGATTAGTCTAGCTATGTGTGCGTTCAAACCCTGTGTACACGGATGCGAGGCTAAGTACTTCCTTTTTCTAACCATAGTCTCATGTAGGGTGAGCTGGACTGGAGAGCTGGAGATCGTGGAACTAGCGGGGGTGCCGGTGGACATGGCAGACTGAGAGACGGTGGGAGATGGTATTGTTGCCACCGGTGCCCTAGATGCAGTGTTTCCTACTACGAAACTGGTGATTCCCTGACCCTGACGGCTTTGGCCTGGCAAAGAAACCTGCACAGATACTGCAGGTGGTGCGGAAAATGGTGGCCCTACACTGCCGGAAGGGATGTTGCGTTGCTGACTAGCTTCATTGGCCGAGGGTGCTACAACCTTAAGGGACGTTTGGTAGTTAGTCCAGGCTTGCAAATGCATGGTGGTTAAATGTCTATGCATGCAACTTGTATTGAGACTTTTCAGATTCTGTCCTCTGCTTAAGGTAGTTGAACATTTTTGACAGATGACTTTGCGCTGATCAATTGGATGTTGTTTAAAAAAATGCCAGACTGCACTCTTTCTAGCATCGGATACCTTTTCAGGCATTGCAGACTGAGCTTTAACCGGATGGCCATGCTGTCCTCCAACAGGTTTTAGCTTTGCCACGCGTTTTGGGCAAGATACGGGCCCGGCAGATGGAACCTGTTGCGATGTTGATGCCTGCTGCGGCCCCTCCTCCTCCGCTTCAGAACTGCTGCCGCCTGCACCCTGTTCCCCCAATGGCTGCCAATCGGGGTCAAGAACTGGGTCATCTATTACCTCTTCTTGTAGCTCGTGTGCAACTTCGTCTGTGTCACCGTGGCGGTCGGTGGTATAGCGTTCGTGATGGGGCAACATAGTCTCATCAGGGTCTGATTCTTGATCAGCACCCTGCGATGGCAATGTTGTGGTCTGAGTCAAAGGACCAGGATAGTAGTCTGGCTGTGGCTGTGCATCAGTGCACTCCATGTCAGATTCAACTTGTAATGGGCATGGACTGTTAACTGCTTCACTTTCTAAGCCAGGGACGGTATGTGTAAAGAGCTCCATGGAGTAACCCGTTGTGTCGCCTGCTGCATTCTTCTCTGTTGTTGTTTTTGCTGAAGAGGACAAGGAAGCGACTTGTCCCTGACCGTGAACATCCACTAACGACGCGCTGCTTTGACATTTACCAGTTTCACGAAAGGAGGCAAAAGAGCTAGAGGCTGAGTCAGCAAGATAAGCCAAAACTTGCTCTTGCTGCTCCGGCTTTAAAAGCGGTTTTCCTACTCCCAGAAAAGGGAGCGTTCGAGGCCTTGTGTAGCCAGACGACGAACCTGGCTCCACAGCTCCAGACTTAGGTGCAATATTTTTTTTCCCACGACCAGCTGATGCTCCACCACTACCACTACCCTCATTACCAGCTGACAATGAACGCCCCCGGCCACGACCTCTTCCACCAGACTTCCTCATTGTTTTAAAAACATTAACAAACGAACGGTATTTGTTGCTGTCACACAACTTACACGGTGAGCTATAACTTCAGTATGATTTAGCTACCCCTTTACAGGTGGGTGAGACCACAACGAAAATCAGCCACAATGTTACACACTCTGTTGTTGTTGGCAACAAATGAGATGGCACACACGCAGGACTGTCACTGAAGCGCAAATGTAAATATTTATCTCCCACTGATTTGTGTTTGTTTTTTTTAAAAGGGAGACTTCAGAAAAAAAAAAATTAAAAAAAAATTATTTTTTACAGAAGAATTTATAAAACAAATAAAATGAAATGATTGTTTCAGGGAGAATTTAGGGAAAAAAAAAAAAAAAAAAGGCTTTGTAGGGCCCACTGAGTGAGAGAGGACGCACACAGGAGTCAGGAGTGGCACACAAGCCCAGAGGCCAATATTAATCTCCCACCAATTGATTTAGTTATTTTTTTTGGTAGATTTTGGAACCCAAATCAAGCAAAAAAATTAATAGGCTTTCTATGGCCCACAATTGGGGAGAGAGAGAGAGATGGCACACCCAGGAGTCAAGACTGGCACACAAGCAGAAGGGGCAATATGAATCTCCCACAGATTTTTTATTTTTTATTTTTTTTCAGGGAGACTTGAGAGAAAAAAAAAATACCAAAAAAATGATTTTTTTCAGGAATAATTTAGAAACCAAAGAAAATAAAATGATTGTTTCAGGGAGAATTTAGAAAACAAATAAAACAAAAAATAGGCTTTCTAGGGCCCACTGAGTGACAGATGACGCACACAGGAGTCAGGAGTGGCACACAAGCCCAGAGGCCAATATTAATCTCCCACTGATTGATTTAGTGATTTTTTTCGGTAGATTTTGGAACCCAAATCAAGCAAAAAAATTAATAGGCTTTCTATAGCCCACAATTGGGGAGAGAGAGAGAGATGGCACACCCAGGAGTCAAGACTGGCACACAAGCAGAAGGGGCAATATGAATCTCCCACAGATTTTTTTTTTTTTTTTTCAGGGAGACTTGAGAGAAAAAAAAATACAAAAAAAAAGATTTTTTTCAGGAATAATTTAGAAACCAAAGAAAATAAAATGATTGTTTCAGGGAGAATTTAGAAAACAAATAAAACAAAAAATAGGCTTTCTAGGGCCCACTGAGTGACAGATGACGCACACAGGAGTCAGGAGTGGCACACAAGCCCAGAGGCCAATATTAATCTCCCACTGATTGATTTAGTGATTTTTTTCGGTAGATTTTGGAACACAAATCAAGCAAAAAAATTAATAGGCTTTCTATGGCCCACAATTGGGGAGAGAGAGAGAGATGGCACACCCAGGAGTCAAGACTGGCACACAAGCAGAAGGGGCAATATGAATCTCCCACAGATTTTTTTTTTTTTTTTTTTTTCAGGGAGACTTGAGAGAAAAAAAAATACAAAAAAAATGATTTTTTTCAGGAATAATTTAGAAACCAAAGAAAATAAAATGATTGTTTCAGGGAGAATTTAGAAAACAAATAAAACAAAAAATAGGCTTTCTAGGGCCCACTGAGTGACAGATGACGCACACAGGAGTCAGGAGTGGCACACAAGCCCAGAGGCCAATATTAATCTCCCACTGATTGATTTAGTGATTTTTTTCAGGTAGATTTTGGAACCCAAATCAAGCAAAAAAATTAATAGGCTTTCTATGGCCCACAATTGGGGAGAGAGAGAGAGATGGCACACCCAGGAGTCAAGACTGGCACACAAGCAGAAGGGGCAATATGAATCTCCCACAGATTTTTTTTTTTTTTTTTTTCAGGGAGACTTGAGAGAAAAAAAAATACAAAAAAAATGATTTTTTTCAGGAATAATTTAGAAACCAAAGAAAATAAAATGATTGTTTCAGGGAGAATTTAGAAAACAAATTAAACAAAAAATAGGCTTTCTAGGGCCCACTGAGTGACAGATGACGCACACAGGAGTCAGGAGTGGCACACAAGCCCAGAGGCCAATATTAATCTCCCATTTTTTTTTTTTCCAGGGAAAATTTATAAACCCAATAAAAAAAATAATAATAAATAGGCTTTCTATGGCCCACTATCTGAGAGAGAGAGATGGCACGCTTAGGACTGGCACACAAGCCCAAAGCTCAATATTAATCTCCCACTGATTGATTTAATGATTTTTTCAGGTAGAATTTAGAACCCAAATCAAGCAAAAAAATTAATAGGCTTTCTATGGCCCACTGAGTGAGAGATGGCACACACAGGAGTAAGGAGTGGCACACAAGCCCTGAGGCCAATATTTTTCTCCCACTGATTGATTGATTGATTTTTTCAGGTAGAATTAGGAACCCAAATCAACCCAAAAAATAAATAGGCTTTCTATGGCCCACTATTTGTGAGAGAGATGGCACGCTCAGGACTGGCACACAAGCCCAGAGGCCAATATTAATCTCCCACTTTTTTTTTTTTTCCAGGGAAAATTTATAAACCCAATAAAAAAAATAATAATAAATAGGCTTTCTATGGCCCACTATCTGAGAGAGAGAGATGGCACGCTTAGGACTGGCACACAAGCCCAAAGGCCAATACTAATCTCCCACTGATTGATTGATTGATTTTTTAAGGTAGAATTATGAACCCAAATCAACCAAAAAAATAAATAGGCTTTCTATGGCCCACTATTTGTGAGAAAGATGGTACGCTCAGGACTGGCACACAAGCCCAGAGGCCAATATTAATCTCCCACTTTTTTTTTTTTCCAGGGAAAATTTATAAACCCAATAAAATAATAAAAAAATTGGCTTTCTATGGCCCACTATCTGAGAGAGAGAGAGATGGCACGCTTAGGACTGGCACACAAGCCCAAAGGCCAATATTAATCTCCCACTGATTGATTTATTGATTTTTTCAGGTAGAATTTAGAACCCAAATCAAGCAAAAAAATTAATAGGCTTTCTATGGCCCACTGAGTGAGAGATGGCACACACAGGAGTAAGGAGTGGCACACAAGCCCTGAGGCCAATATTTTTCTCCCACTGATTGATGTTGTGATTTTTTCTGGTAGATTTTGGAACCCAAATCAAGCAAAAAAATAAATAGGCTTTCTATGGCCCACTGAGTGAGAGATGACACAGACAGAGATGGCACTCTAGCAGAAATGTCAATCTTAATCTCCCACCAAAAAAAAAAAAAAAAAAAAAAAAAAGGAACTGTCCTTCAATTACTATCTCCCTGCTGTAATCTCAGCCAGGTATGGCAGGCAGCAATAAGGAGTGGACTGATGCACAAATTAAATAAAAAGTGTGGACAAACAAACAAGATAGCTGTGCAGAAAGGAAGGAACAAGAGGATTTGTGCTTTGAAAAAAGCAGTTGGTTTGCACAGCGGCGTACACACAGCAATGCAGCTATCAGGGAGCCTTCTAGGGCAGCCCAATGAGCTACAGCGCTGAGGGGGAAAAAAAAAAAAGGAGCTTCCACTGTCCCTGCACACCGAAGGTGGTGTTGGGCAGTGGAAATCGCTACAGCACAAGCGGGTTTGTGGTTAATGGACCCTGCCTAACGCTATCCCTGCTTCTGACGAAGCGGCAGCAACCTCTCCCTAAGCTCAGATCAGCAGCAGTAACATGGCGGTCGGCGGGAACTCCCCTTTATAGCCCCTGTGACGCCGCAGACAGCAAGCCAATCACTGCAATGCCCTTCTCTAAGATGGTGGGGACCAGGACCTATGTCATCACGCTGCCCACACTCTGCGTTTACCTTCATTGGCTGAGAAATGGCGCTTTTCGCGTCATTGAAACGCGACTTTGGCGCGAAAGTCGCGTACCGCATGGCCGACCACGCACAGGGGTCGGATCGGGTTTCATGAAACTCGACTTCGCCAAAAGTCGGCGACTTTTGAAAATGTTCGACCCGTTTCGCTCAACCCTAATCATTACGATATCGCTGTGTCTGACACGCAGCAGTGATCAGGGATCCTGCTGAGAATCGTACGTCGTAGCAGATCGTATGGAACTTTCTTTCATCGCTGGATCTCCCGCTGTCATCGCTAGATCGGTGTGTGTGACACCGATCTAGCGATCTAGCGATGCGATCCAGCGATGCGTTCGCTTGTAACCAGGGTAAACATCGGGTAACTAAGCGCAGGACCGCGCTTAGTTACCCGATGTTTACCCTGGTTACAAGCGTTAAACTAAAAAAAAACAAACAGCACATACTTACATTCTCGTGTCCGTCAGGTCCCTTGCAGTCTGCTTCCCGCACTCAGTGACTGCCGGCCGTAAAGTGAAAGTGAAAGCACAGCCGCTGTGCTCTGCTTTCACTTTACGGCCGGCAGTCACAGTGCGGGAAGCAGACGGCAAGGGACCTGACGGACACCAGAATGTAAGTATGTGCTGTTTTTTTTTTTTTAGTTTAACGCTTGTAACCAGGGTAAACATCGGGTAACTAAGCGCGGTCCTGCACTTAGTTACCCGATGTTTACCCTGGTTACCCAGGGACCTCGGCATCGTTGGTCGCTGGAGAGCTGTCTGTGTGACAGCTCCCCAGCGACCACACTATGATTTACCTACGATCACGGCCAGGTCATATCGCTGGTCGTAATCGTAGGTAAATCGTATAGTGTGACGGTACCCTAAGTCCACAAGGGGAAGGGCCCTCTCACCCTCTGTTCCCGTCTGTCATTGTTAGTTTCTTCATTGTAACATATATATACAGCTCTGGTAAAAATGAAGAGACCACCACATCAAAACCCTGTCATGGGCAGCCCAATCTCCAGACCTGAGCCCCATTGAAAACCTCTGGGATGTAATAAAGAGGATGATGGATAGTCACAAGCCATCAAACAAAGAAGAACTGCTTACATTTTTGCGACAGAAGCAGTGTGAAAGACTGGTGGAAAGCATGCCAAGACGCATGAAAGCTGTGATTAAAAATCATGGTTATTCCACAAAATATTGATTTCTGAATGCTTCCCGAATTAAAACATTGGTATTGTTGTTTCTAAATGATTACGAACTTGATTTCTTTGCATTATTTGAGGTGTTAAAGCGCTGTTTTTTTTATTTTGACCATTTTTCTTTGTCATAAAAAATACAAAAAATTATTGCTTGGAAATTCGGAGACATGTTGTCAGAAGTTTAGAGAATGATTGAACAATTTGCATTTTACTCAAAAATATACCTATAAAGAGAAAAATCTGAACTGAACATTTTGCAGTGGTCTCTTCATTTCTGACAGAGCTGTATGTCAGATCTTGTTTGATGTTCGTTCCCATGGGGGTTCTAGTTTGTAAGTTATAAATCGGCCAAGATTCTCTATTCATTAATTTTCTTTGATGGTCTCCCCTCCTAGTGGTTTAAAAACCCTTTCTATCCCTGTAATTTTACACATAGAGGTATATCCATTATAATTAACTGCAAAATGTCTTGAGGTTGCTGAACATTTAGATATTTTTTTATTAGTTGTATCGGAAAAGCGGCATCTGATCCTAATTTTTAATTTATTTGTAGTGCAACCTACATATTGTACATAAGAAATTAAACAAGTCAAAAGATATACTACATATGGGGTATTGCAATTAATATATGATTTAATCCTATAATTTTTCTTCGACTTAAATTCCTTTGTATTCACAATATGTTTACAGCATAAACATGTACAATGACCACATTTGTAATTCCCTGTAAGATGTAACCATGTCTTTTCTGTTGTAACAGTATTATTTGTAAATAAACTTGGTGAAAAAATGTCCTCTAAAGATGGGGCATTACTGGCTGTAAATCTTATGGGATTGCGTAAACTATTTTCTAATTTTTCGTCCTTTTATAGTTTATGAATATATTTTTGAAAAAGATTTTTAATGTCCATGAACTGTGGACTATATTGTGTTACAAATGTAATTGGATTATGTCACTGATTAATCACTTTAGTTTTCTCTTTTAACATTTGTTCTTTCTCCCAAAGGGCAGGGCCGTATTTAGAGTTTCTGCTGCCCTAGGCACTTTAGTGCTACCTCCCCCATTGGTGAGTATGACACTATCGGCAGTGACTTTGGCAAAAATAGCTGATGTGAAAGTCGCCTTTTGCAGCAGATCCAGCAGTTTTTCTGCATCTGCTCCGTAACGGATCACTTGCGGCAACAGTGCGTTCGGCCTCATTCATTCCCTATGGGACTTGCGGACATGTGCAGCACTTGCGGTTTTGCCCAATCCGGTAAATGCGGTACTTGCAGCAATGGAAAAAAAAATCTGCTAGCAGTGTTTTTTGTCTTACTGCAAGTGCAAAACCGCAAGTGCCGCACATATCCACAAGTAGCCATCACTACCTGTCCCTGCACCTTGCTATCTCATCCCTAACCATCCCTCCCTGACCTAAAACTACACTATAAAGCTTTAGAAAAACAATTTATTAATTGACATATTCCTATGGTAATGAAGGCTATGGCGTAGACTGGGATGGGTAGTCTCCCGGTCTCCATTCTCTCTGTGCACACCCATAGTCCCTACCTCACTGCCTGTGCTGCACTGTGCACAGACATCCCTCCACCGTACCCGGTAATCGACGCTCACAGTAGCATACCGGCAGAGGTGTATCTAGGGTTTCTGGCACCCGGGGCAAGAATTAATTTTGGCGCCCCCCAGGACATATTTGATTTGCACACTTAGTCATGTACCCACAAGCTCCTCTCCCTAATGCTCTCAATGTTCAGTGAAAAACTGAAAGGAGTGAGAAGAGAAGCTCGTTGTCACAGGACCACAAGTATGAAAATTGTATACGAGTGAAGTGTCCATGTGTCGACTACTGGAACCTGCAGAGCTGAATCCTGACACCGCAGGCTTCTGAATTCTCACAACAAATGCACTGCACAATTTTAGGATTCTCCCTTGCCGGTGGACAGTCATGTCAGCACAAGCATGCAATTTGTATACTTCTAGCCACATTCCTACTAGATGTGCCAGGCCTCGCTCAGTTCATTTTCATTGACAGAGGCCACACATGTCTAGTCAGCACGTGATCACATGAATATAAATAGCCAGCACGAGAGAATCCTGACAGCGTGCAGTTCGCACTGTGAAAATTCAGAAGTCTGCTGTCACAAAGAATAACTGCAGACTCATCACAAACCTGGACATTCCCTTTAATGCTCCTAACAAATAAAAACATGAGAGTTAGTTAGTATCACAAATAACATTTACATCCAGGTACCTTGTAGATGACGTCGTCTCTGAAGTCGTTCTCCTTATTTTCTTCATCTTGTCCAGACCCTATAATGAGTTTTCTCATCCACAGATCGTCTCTGCAGACTTCCATCTTCTCCGCTCTTTTGCAGAAAATCTCCACATGATGCCCTTAAAGATACAAGTGTCATTATAATGCTCCTGAATAAAAAATTGCCCCTCACTATATTGTCTGCACAAAATATGACCCCCACATTGTCCCTCTTATGGTACATGCTCTTCACATTGACCTCTCCTTTCCATACCGTCCCCCTATTCACACTGTCCTCATACTGTGTCCCCCCTATAGGGCCCAGTATTTATACTGTACTCTTTCATCACACTCCCCGTCCTTGGTATACTGTCCTCTCCTGGCTTACACTGTCCCCCCATGCTACACCCCCACTACTCAGTTTCTATTCTGTGCCCACTCACTTTTCTCCCCATACTGTCTCCTCACACTATTCCCCTCCCTCCTCATACTGTCTCCTCTCACATCCCTCCTGTTCACCATACTGTCTCCTCATATATTTACCCCCTCACTTTCTATACTGCCTGCTCACCTGACTCCTGATTCTTTGTCTGCACACATCCCATCAACCTCACTCCCCGTACTCTGTCCACATACATTTTTCACATCTCAACTCATACTGTGTCCACATGCATTCCCCGTTCGCTCCTCATACTGTCAGAACCCATCCCCCCATACTCCCATACTGTTTCCTCATACATGCCCCCCATTGCCCAGTACTGTTTCCTCATACATGCCCCCATTCCGCCGTACTGTTTCCTCATACATGCCCCCCATTCCCCCGCACTGTTTCCTCATACATGCACCCATTCCCCGTACTGTTTCCTGCACTGTTTTGCTCTTCATTTTGTGTCCTCGAATCTCCCCACACATTAAATCCCTCCATCCCAACTCCAATTCTCCCCCCGTGCACTTAATCTTCGGTGTCTTCTGCTCCCCTGGAGCACTTACCACCAGGGTATGCCTCTGCAGTGCAAGTGAGCGACATCAGCAGCGTGATCACATGATCTGATCACGTTGCTCATGTCGCTCTGACCCAGCAGTCAGAGCCTCAATTGTACTCACTTCTGTAAGATGCGAGTACAATTGATCCCTGGGTATGGGCGGACACTGACATCTTGGGGCCCCTGTGCAAGAACTGTGTCTGGGCCCCCCTCCTTTTATGGCGACAAAGCTATATATACAGTATATAGCCACACACACATACATGTGTATATATTACATACCGTATATACTCGAGTATAAGCTGACCCAAGTATAAACCAAAGGCACCTAATTTTGCCCCCCAAAACTGGGTAAGCTTATTGACTCAAGTATAAGCTGGGTATGTATTGTCCCCTCATTCCTGTCCCGGTATGCGTGGTTCCCCCCTGTCCTGTCCTGCTCTGTGTGGCTCCCCCTGTTGTATGCAAGGCTCGGCTTCCCGTCCCATCTTGTATGCATGGCTCCCCAGGTCCCATCTTGTATACATGGCTTGGCTCCCCTGGTCCCATCGTGTATGCATGGCTCAGCTCCCCCATCCCATCTTGTATGTATGGCTCTGCTCCCCCATCTCATCTTGTATGTATGGCTCTGCTCCCCCTGTCCCATCTTGTATGTATGGCTCTGCTCCCCCCATCTTATCTCGTATGTATGGATCTACTCCCCCTGTCCCATCTTGTATGTATGGCTCTGCTCCCCCATCCCATCTTGTATGTATGGCTCTGCTTCCCCCGTCCCATCTTGTATGTATGGCTCTGTTCCTGCATCCTATCTTGTATGTATGGCTCTGCTCCCCCATCCCATCTTGTCAGCATGGCTCGGCTCCCCCGGTCCCATCTTCTATGCATTGCTTGACTCCCCTGTCCCATATTGTGTGCATAGCTCGGCTCCCCCGGTCCCATCTTGTATGCATGGTTCTGCTCCCCCCTCCCATCTTGTATGTATGGCTCAGCTCCCCACGTCCCATCTTGTATATATGGCTCAGCTCCCCCGATCCCATCTCGTATGCATGGCTATGCTCCCCCAGTCCCATCTTGCATGTATGGCTCTGCTCCCCCCTGTCCCATCTTGTATGCATGGCTCGGCTTCCCTGGTCCCATCTTGTATGCATTGCTTGGCTCCCCCTGTCCCATATTGTGTGCATAGCTCGGCTCCCCCGGTACCATCTTGTATGTATGGCTCTGCTCCCCCCTCCCATCCTGTATGTATGGCTCAGCTCCCCCCCTCCCATCTTGTATGTATGGCTCGGCTCCACCGGTCCCATCTTGTATGCATGGCTCTGCTCCCCCATCCTATCTTGTATGTATGGCTCGGCTCCCCCAGTCCCATATTGTATGCATGGCTCTGCTCCCCATCCTATCTTGTATGTATGGCTCGGCTCCCCCAGTCCCATCTTGTATGCATGGCTCTGCTCGCCGTCCCATCTTGTATGCATGGCTCTGCTCCCCCATCCCATCTTGTATTCATGGCTCTGTTCTCTCCAGTACCATCTTGTATGTATGGCTCTGCTCCCCCTCATCCCATCTTGTATGTATGGCTCTGCTCCCCATTCCATCTTGTATGTATGGCTCTGCTCCCCCGGTCCCATCTTGAATGCATGGCTCTGCTCCCCCTTCCCATCTTGTATGCATGGCTCTGCTCCCTCGTCCCATCTTTTATGTATGGCTCTGCTCCCCCGGTCCCATCTTGTATGCAAGGCTCTGCTCCCCTGTCCCATCTTGTATGTATGGCTCTGCTCCCCCCAGTCCCATCTTATATGTATGGCTCTGCTCCCCCATCCCATCTTGTATGTATGGCTCTGCTCCCCCCCATCCCATCTTTTCTGCATGGCTCTGCTCCCCCATCTCATCTTGTATGCATGGGTCTGCTCCCCATCCCATCTTGTATGTATGACTCTGCTCCCCCATCCCATCTTGTATGCATGGCTCCCCCATTCATCCCCTGTCCTCCTCCATCCTCCTTCATCCTCCTCAATTCTCCTCTGTCCTCCCCCATCCTCCTCTGTCCTCTTCCCATCCTCCTCTGTCCTCTCCCCATCCTCCTCTGTCCTCTCCCCATCCTCCTCCCTCCCCTGTCAAACTCACCTTTCTCCTCCACACCGAAAGTCCCTGCATCTCTGTCTCGGTGCGGTAGCTTCTTCCTGTGTGAGCGGTCATGTTGTACCGCTCATTAAGTTCATGAATATGCATCCATATTTATCACCTTAATGAGCGGTACCATGTGACCGCTCACACAGGAAGAAGCTGCAGCATCGGGACAGAGATGCAGGGACTTTCGGAGCGGAGGAGAAAGGTGAGTATTATGTCTGCAAGGAGGGAGGTGAGCAGATGGGCGGGAGGAGGGTGGGCAGATGGGAGGGAGGTGGGATGTGCGGGCGGTCGGTGACCCCAGACTTTAAAAAAAAAAAAAAACTTGCTCAGGTGCCGCCCCCTGCATCCTGGCACCCTAGGCATTTGCCCTCAAGGGCCTAATGGCAAATAAGGCCCTGCCAACGGGCAACTAAAATTGTTGCTCTGTCAATCATCCACTGTGACTAGCCTGTTGCCTTTAAGCTATCATTAATTGTTGTAGCTTCCTTCTGATAAGTTGTATCCTTAGAGGTGTTCCTTTTTTCCCAAATATATTCTCCTAACGTAACATTTTGTATAGTTTTTTAGGGTTGCAAGAGGTAGTGTACAGGGTGAAGATAGTTGCGGTTTCTTTTCTAAAAGGTCAACTATTATACAGTTGTGGCCAAAAGTATTGACACCCCTGCAATTCTGTCATATAATACTCAGTTTCTTCCTGAAAATGATTGCAATCACAAATTCTTTGGTATTATTATCTTCATTTAATTTGTCTTAAATGAAAAAACACCAAAGAGAATGAAGCAAAAAGCAAAACATTGATGATTTCACACAAAACTCCAAAAATGGGCCAGACAAAAGTATTGGCACCCTCAGCCTAATACTTGGTTGCACAACCTTTAGCCAAAATAACTGCAACCAACCACTTCCGGTAACCATCAATGAGTTTCTTACAATGCTCTGCTGGAATTTTAGCACATTCTTCTTTGGCAAACTGCTCCAGGTCCCTGATATTTGAAGGGTGTCTTCTCCAAACTGCCATTTTTAGATCTCTCCACAGGTGTTCTATGGGATTCAGGTCTGGACTCATTGCTGGCCACCTTAGAAGTCTTCAGTGCTTTCTCTCAAACCATTTTCTAGTGCTTTTTGAAGTGTGTTTTGGGTCATTGTCCTGTTGGAAGACCCATGACCTCTGAGGGAGACCCAGCTTTCTCACACTGGGCCCTACATTATGCTGCAAAATTTGTTGGCACTCTTCAGACTTCATAATGCCATGCACACGGTCAAGCAGTCCAGTGCCAGAGGCAGCTAAGCAACCCCAAAACATCAGCGAACCTCCGCTATGTTTGACTGTAGGGACCGTGTTCTTTTCTTTGAATGCCTCTTTTTTTCTCCTGTAAACTCTATGTTGATGCATTTGCCCAAAAAGCTCTACTTTTGTCTCATCTGACCAGAGAACAGTCTTCCAAAACATTTTAGGCTGTTTCAGGTAAGTTTTGGCAATCTCCAGCCTGGCTTTTTTATGTCTCAGGGTAAGAAGTGGGGTCTTCCTGGATCTCCTACCATACAGTCCCTTTTCATGCAGATGCTGATGGATAGTACGGGTTGACACTGTTGTACCCTCGGAAAGCAGGGCAGCTTGAACTTGTTTGGATGTTAGTCGACGTTCTTTATCCAACATCCGCACAATCTTGCATTGAAATCTCTTGTCAATTTTTCTTTTCCGTCCACATCTAGGGAGGTTAGCCACAATGCCAAGGGCTTTAAACTTCTTGATGACACTGCGCACGGTAGACACAGGAACATTCAGGTCTTTGGAGATGGACTTGTAGCCTTGAGTTTGCTCATGCTTCCTCACAATTTGGTTTATCAAGTCCTCAGACAGTTCTTTGGTCTTCTTTCTTTTCTCCATGCTCAATGTGGTACACACAAGGACACAGGACAGAGGTTGAGTCAACTTTAATATATGTCAACTGGCTGCAAGTGTGATTTAGTTATTGCCAACACCTGTTAGGTGCCACAGGTAAGTTACAGGTGCTGTTAATTACACAAATTAGAGAAGCATCACATGATTTTTCGAACAGTGCCAATACTTTTGTCTACCCCTTTTTTATGTTTGGTGTGGAATTATATCCAATTTGGCTTTAGGACAATTCTTTTTGTGTTTTTTCATTTAAGACAAATTAAATGAAGACAATAATAACAAAGAATTTGTGTTTGCAATCATTTTCAGGAAGAAACTGAGTATTATCTGACAGAATTGCAGGGGTGTCAATACTTTTGGCAACAACTGTACCTTCTTCTGAAAAATTCAAAGTAATGTCTAGGAAATCAATCAATTTATTTTGGATGTTCCAAGTTAATTTTAGATTTATATCATTGTTATTTTTATTGTTCTATCTCTCAATATTAAAATTAACCTATCCTTAAAATTAAAAACTGTTCATGCTTTTGTCAGTGGGCAAACTTACAAAATCAACAAGGGATCAAATAATTATTTACTTCACTGTAAATGTCACAGAAATGTTATCCTAATACTTTATGTATGGATGTATGCATTACTAATTAAATCCAGACAAAGGTTTCAACACTCTTTTGGAATTTTATATACCACCAACAAGTAACAGAAAACGCCTAATAGTGTATGGATGACTAAATGAATCCAGAAATATTTGTGGGTTTTTTTAGCGTTGTATACTACAAAAATGTAACAGAATGTATGTAAAACTGTATGGATGATCAATTGAATCCAAACAAATTTTTCAACATGTTTTTGTAGTCTTATACTGTATACCACCAATATGTCACATATAGCACCTAATAATATAAAGATAACTAGTTGAATCCAGACAAAATTTTAAATCCTTTTTTCTAGTCTTGTATACCACCGAATCAAGAGAGAAAGTACCTAATACTATATGGATGATCTAATAGTGATGGGCGAGCACGAAAATGCTTGGGTGCTCATTGCTCAGGTCGAGCAAATTGGAATACTTGGGTACTCGACCCGAGCAACGAGTCCAATGTAAGTCTATAGGAAATCCAAGCATTTTTGCCGCAATCCACCCCGGAGATCCATTTAAGGTCTAAAAACATCTGAAATCGATGGGAACAGTGCTCGAATGACATGGGAACATAACAGGGAAAACCTCTGGATGCAGAGTGCCAGAAGATGCCGTGAAACCTGAGTTTGGTAAGGATCCTCAGTTGGCCCTGTATCATACATTTAGGAGAGGCCTCACTCCTACTTTTGGGAGTTCCCTCCCTCAAGCTAAATAGCAAGCCAGATATGGAATATACAGTGGGGCAAAAAAGTATTTAGTCAGTCAGCAATAGTGCAAGTTCCACCACTTTAAAAGATGAGAGGCGTCTGTAATTTACATCATAGGTAGACCTCAACTATGGGAGACAAACTGAGAAAAAAAAATCCAGAAAATCACATTGTCTGTTTTTTTATCATTTTTTTTGCATATTATGGTGGAAAATAAGTATTTGGTCAGAAACAAACAATCAAGATTTCTGGCTCTCACAGACCTGTAACTTCTTCTTTAAGAGTCTCCTCTTTCCTCCACTCATTACCTGTAGTAATGGCACCTGTTTAAACTTGTTATCAGTATAAAAAGACACCTGTGCACACCCTCAAACAGTCTGACTCCAAACTCCACCATGGTGAAGACCAAAGAGCTGTCAAAGGACACCAGAAACAAAATTGTAGCCCTGCACCAGGCTGGGAAGACTGAATCTGCAATAGCCAACCAGCTTGGAGTGAAGAAATCAACAGTGGGAGCAATAATTAGAAAATGGAAGACATACAATACCACTGATAATCTCCCTCGATCTGGGGCTCCACGCAAAATCCCACCCCGTGGGGTCAGAATGATCACAAGAACGGTGAGCAAAAATCCCAGAACCACGCGGGGGGACCTAGTGAATGAACTGCAGAGAGCTGGGACCAATGTAACAAGGTCTACCATAAGTAACACACTACGCCACCATGGACTCAGATCCTGCAGTGCCAGACGTGTCCCACTGCTTAAGCCAGTACATGTCCGGGCCCGTCTGAAGTTTGCTAGAGAGCATTTGGATGATCCAGAGGAGTTTTGGGAGAATGTCCTATGGTCTGATGAAACCAAACTGGAACTGTTTGGTAGAAACACAACTTGTCGTGTTTGGAGGAAAAAGAATACTGAGTTGCATCCATCAAACACCATACCTACTGTAAAGCTTGGTGGTGGAAACATCATGCTTTGGGGCTGTTTCTCTGCAAAGGGGCCAGGACGACTGATCCGGGTACATGAAAGAATGAATGGGGCCATGTATCGTGAGATTTTGAGTGCAAACCTCCTTCCATCAGCAAGGGCATTGAAGATGAAACGTGGCTGGGTCTTTCAACATGACAATGATCCAAAGCACACCGCCAGGGCAACGAAGGAGTGGCTTCGTAAGAAGCATTTCAAGGTCCTGGAGTGGCCTAGCCAGTCTCCAGATCTCAACCCTATAGAAAACCTTTGGAGGGAGTTGAAAGTCTGTGTTGCCAAGCGAAAAGCCAAAAACATCACTGCTCTAGAGGAGATCTGCATGGAGGAATGGGCCAACATACCAACAACAGAGTGTGGCAACCTTGTGAAGACTTACAGAAAATGTTTGACCTCTGTCATTGCCAACAAAGGATATATTACAAAGTATTGAGATGAAATTTTGTTTCTGACCAAATACTTATTTTCCACCATAATATGCAAATAAAATGTTAAAAAAACAGACAATGTGATTTTCTGGATTTTTTTTTCTCAGTTTGTCTCCCATAGTTGAGGTCTACCTATGATGTAAATTACAGACGCCGCTCATCTTTTTAAGTGGTGGAACTTGCACTATTGCTGACTGACTAAATACTTTTTTGCCCCACTGTATATTTACAATGCCAGCTAAAACATGCCCATTTAAATTTTGGCTTTGCCCGCCACCACCATCATGTCCACCACCATGTCATTATGCGGCGCTCACTGAAATTGGCAGAGTGCCAGCAGGTGTTGTGAAATTTGAGTTTGGTAAGGGCCCTCAGGTGGCCCTGTATCATACATTTGGGAGAGCTCTCACTGTTACTTTCGGGAGGTCCCTCCCTCATGCCAAATAGTTAACCGGATAGAGGAATACATATTCCCCATCCCTTTACAATGCCATTTCAAATATGTCTATTTGAATTTTGAACTTTGTCCACCACCACCACCATGTCGACTGCCATTTTATTATGCGGCCCTCGCTGACAATTAGCAGAGGGCCTGCAGGTGTCATGAAACCTGAGTTTGGTAAGGGCCCTAAGGTGGCTGTGTATCTTACATTTGGGAGAGATCTAACTCCTACATTCGGGAGGTCCCTCCATCATGCCAAATAGTTTGCCAAATAGTGGAATACATATCCCCTATCCCTCTACAATTCCATTTCAATCATGCCCATTTGAATTTTGGCCTTTGTCAGCCACCACCAACATGTCCACCGCCATGTTATTATGCGGACATCGCTATTAATTATTAAAGGGCCAAAAGGTACTTTGAAATCTGCACTTTGTAAGGTCCACAGTTCATTTTTGCCAACGGATCCCAATAGAGCTACTGTCATAGCAGGTGAAGCCCCTGTAAGGTGAATATAATACAGGAGTTGGGTGAGCTATATTATCAGTGTCAGTAAATTGAATTCTATCAGACACCAAAAGCATTAGAATTCAATTCTAAATACAGTGTATGCAAGTGAGGGCCTGTATTATGGTCAGTCTGTCAAGCCTGAAACCCATGTCAGGAACATGTACAAGCCTCATTTTACATGGAAGCAGCCGACTCAAGGGAAAGAGACAGGAGAGCCATTGACGAATCTGCACAAGCCTATGCATTTCTTCTTTAAACTACCCAGCCATGCAGAACTTATCTTTTGCATGGTTTTGAGCAACACTGGAGTAATTACAGGATATGTCCCAGACAATGTCAAGGTCTGTTCAATGTATTAGTCAGATGACAGGCAGTGCTACAGAGCGCAAGTAAAGGCCTTAGCATGGCAATTACCTGGAGCAGCCAGTGCCAGGCAGCAGCTGCCAAGGCAAACAGGATCATGGGGTGCATTAAAAGAGGTCTGGATACACATGATGAGAGCATTATACTGCCTCTGTACAAATCGCTAGTTAGACCGCACATGGAGTACTGTGTCCAGTTTTGGGCACCTGTGCTCAGGAAGGATATAATGGAACTAGAGAGAGTACAAAGGAGGGCAACAAAATTAATAAAGGGAATGGGAGAACTACAATACCCAGATAGATTAGCGAAATTAGGATTATTTAGTCAGAAAAAAGACGACTGAGGGGCGATCTAATAACCATGTATAAGTATATAAGGGGACAATACAAATATCTCGCTGAGGATCTGTTTATACCAAGGAAGGTGACGGGCACAAGGGGGCATTCTTTGCGTCTGGAGGAGAGAAGGTTTTTCCACCAACATAGAAGAGGATTCTTTACTGTTATGGCAGTGAGAATCTGGAATTGCTTGCCTGAGGAGGTGGTGATGGCGAACTCAGTTGAGAGGTTCAAGAGAGGCCTGGATGTCTTCCTGGAGCAGAACAATATTGTATCATACAATTATTAGGTTCTGTAGAAGGACATAGATCTGGGGATTTATTATGATGGAATATAGGCTGAACTGGATGGACAAATGTCTTTTTTCGGCCTTACTAACTATGTTACTATGTTACTATGTTCCAATATGTGTAAGGCTGTGGCTTGAATAGGTCTGTGAAGCTTATTAACCCAGTCTCTTAGACTTAAAATATACAAAAACTGGCTAATACCCCACCACCATTTTTTTTTAAAGGGAACAAATTTAGAAAATGTAAGGGAAGCAACAGTTTAACAAAGAGACACAATCTAATTTAGGAGCCTGGAAAAGTCAGCAGTGGTCTTTGTCCAGCACCGGACAAGGACTATTTTAATTGCTAACAGATATGTATGCCCTATCTAATTAACAATTTATGAACAGACATATATGCTGACAAGGAACAAATGAATGCTGCGCTGGGTCAACGAACTGGACGTGGTTGCTGACTGTTGTGTCTGTGCAACTGCAGATTGTGGACAGGAGGCCTCAGAGCCTCCTTCATGGACCACAGAGTGGGAATGACGTAACACAGTTAAAGGGCCAGTGGTTTCACCATCAGACACATATTTAGTACCCAGGCATTCCACCCACCTACTGGTCTACTGTGTATATAAGCAGTATATGGTGTATGCTAACAGAGGTATTATGATGAATTTCCCCTTTCTAAAGAGACGTGTGGGTAAGATTTTAGAACTAGCAGCATATATATAGAGAGAGCATGTTTCATTATTCATATTATTATTCTGTGTAAGGCTGAAACCTGAAGAATTGTGGGGAGCATATTAATGCATTTATGTTCCCTGGTCTCCCTTCACATGAAAATAGTGTCCCCACTGGAGCTTACTTTGCACTTCACCTTCTGTACCATCAGGGTTCCCTTAGTTTGGCTGAAGTTCCACTGCTGCTGTTGTTCCATTTAAAGTCACAGAGTCTGTTTCAAACTTCAAAGGCAAAACTTACTTTCATGTTCTCGCAGCACATCCATTTTCATAATAGTATACTGTAAACAATAGATTCCACATTACACATTTCTTCCTGTCCCTGTAGTCTCCTCCTTGTCACACAGCACGTGACCGAGACGGACCCTATCAGTTTCTCAGCATCATCCCTGTTCAGACTCTCTGTGCTTGGGGATTCCCTCAGCCGTTCTGCACGGATCTGAAGCCATCAGCCCATGCGATGATCTGCCACATAGTGAGCGACCTGCCCTTTGTTACTGCTGTGCCTTCTACTGCAGCTCCAATTATTACTAATGCTTTCTCTGCTGCTAATCTGCTGCTGATCTGGCCTGCTGGCCCTGGGTAGCTGGGCTCTTCTCTTGAAATGTTTCATGGTCACTGTGCGGTCCTTGCGCGGTCCCAGGCATTAAGCTCGTCGGGACTCTCTGGGCACTCAGGCCCGCCTGGGCTGTTTAGCTCCCAGGCTTCGCTCTCTAAAATCAGGAAATGCTTTCCCTTTTATGCCACAGTGGCCCCTCCTATGTTAACTATGTAAAGGGTACAAAACTACTAACAGGGTAATGGCTGCTAAACTATAAGGTGCTCCCTCTAGTGGACCTGTTTATTCACTATGCTTTCCCTAGCCAGATGACATACAAATATACATACATCAAATATGCAATTCAACAGTAAAACCTTATATTACAACATAACAAGATGGGACGAGTGTGTGGGGGAATAGCACCACCTTTGAGCCCCCTTATATCTGTATCATACATACTGAAAGACACAATAATGGGGAAATCACAATATACTTTGCAGTTATAACAAGAGGTAGAGATATAGAGTACAAGTTTCACCATTGCACAATGTGCAACATTTTCTAAAATTCCATAAGGGGTCTGTATCATACATGCTGAAAGCGACCGTGATATTTTAGTAATAGCAAGGGTGTGTGACACGTAATCATTGCTCTCAGAAATGGCTATAGCCTCAAATGATTGGTACCAATCACAATAGACCACCTTAAAACAAAATGTATTGTGCACAGCGTATATGAGTGGTCTAAAAATTAACTTTTATTGCACACATTAAAAAATTATGAGACCAACAAAAATGAAGCCCCAAGCAGGCTAGAAAGCTAAAAAACAATGCAAACACAATCTATCATTCTCTTGTACAAGGTCACCTGGGTAGTTATATGTTGCTTCCATCAGCTTGTGTCAATGCTTGCAACCCCCTATAGATCATATGTACAAAGGAAAGCAATTGCCTCCCTTGAGTGCCGGAGAGAGGTAATAAGCACTTTTAAATATCAAATAAGAACACTCTCACCGGCTACCAGGGTGGTCCCCCTCCAGCAGGTACTCTCTGTATGGGTCCAATGCTAAGCCTGTCTGGTTCAAGATGAGGTAGCGGTGCATACATGTATCTTCAGAACATGATACATCAGGAGTATTCATATAAGCACGGGTCCAATAGCCCTCTATGGGACCTTAGTCATTGCTCTGTCATCTGGTTATGCGGTGCAGACAGCGTGCGTTGCTCATGTTTAAAAGCTATTATGTGCAGTTATGTGTGGGTGCTGAGTGCTACTCTGACGGGCATTTCAGCTGGTGAACTAGCAGGCCCAACGACTTCTGTACAGATGCAAGTTGTCGAGCAGCGGGATGCGAACGGCGGAAGTGAGCACACAGCGACCGTGCCCTCTGCAGAAGCCCATCTAGTCCGGGATAGTGGGATCAAAATTGCTGGACAACCAGGTTCAAAACGTGAGCCATACAAGGCACGTGTGTGACATTGCCCCGGTGAAGGGCCGCACCCAGGTTTGCAGCATTGTCATACACAGCCTTCCCTGGCTGCAGGTTGAGTGGAGACAACCATTGATGGAACTCGGTCTCCAGAGCTGACCACAACTCCTCAGCTGTGTGACTCACATTTCCCAGACATTTCAATGTAAACACTGCCTGATGTCGTTGAGCCCTGGTGGCAGCATAGTGAGGAGGTGTGCAGGATTCCTTCTGCGCAGTTACAACGCGGGTAGCATTACCAGACAGGCTTTGGTTGCAGGTGGAGGACTGAGAGGAGGTTGAGGAGGCAGAAGCAGTGGAGGAACTTCTAGATACAGAGGATCAATGAGCAACTCGTGGGGACGGCAAGATTTGGACAGCAGCCCCTTCTCCTGATGTCGCCGTAGTTACCCAGTGCCCAGTCACCGACATGAAATGCCCCTGTCCATGTCTACTCGTCCAAGTGTGTGTGGTGAAATGCACCCTGTCACACTCAGACTTTCTCAAGGAAGTGGTGATGTTGTGTGCGACATGCTGGTGTAGTGCAGGCACAGCTTTCTTTGAGAAGTAGTGGCGACTGGGCATCTGGTACTGGGGCACTGCGACAGACATAAGGTCTTGAAAATCCTCTGTGTCCACCAGGCAGAAAGGTAATATTTCTGTAGCCAAAAGCTTGCAGATGGAGAAATTCAACCTCTTAGCTATGTCATGGCTAGGAGGAAATGGTCTTTTACTTGTCCACATCTGAGGGACTGAGGGCTGGCTGCCGTGCTTAGACGGAGTTGAGTAGGGTGTCCCCGGCAAACTGCTGGTCTGTGAGGAAGGTGCAGGCGGGAATGTTATGTTGCCTTGATTAAAATGTGGTGTCGATGTCGGAGAGCGCTCAACACCAGCAGGTGTTTCCACTTGCAAATGTCCTGACGACCTGCCAATCACACTGGCTATTGCGGGTAAAGAGTTGGAAAGTCTGCATCCAAAACCATGTGGGACTGCTGTCCCCACAGTCACAGAGGATGAAGAGGACACGGATGCACTTGATGGGGCAGATGGTGGTTGACCCAGCCCACTAGGCCGCATTGTAGCACAGTGAGCTCCCCACTGCAACTTATGCCTCATTTCCATGTGACGGTTCATGCATGAAGTACTCAAGCTAGTGATTTTTTTTACCTCTGCTGAGATTTTGTTGGCAAATGTTAGAGACAACATGAATTGGGTCATCATTTGTGATGTCAAAAAATGCCCAGGCTATGCAAGACTTAGAGCCCGTGCGACCTGAAGAGCCACCACGACTTCTCGTCTGAGGCACAGTTGGGGTTGAGGATGCAGTTGTTGGCGTGCTTCCAGTACCCCGTCTCTGTCCAGGAAGGTGCACCGTTACCTCGTCGTCAGACTCGTCACTAGCATCCTCCTCCACCTCCTCTGCTGACCTCATGGACTGGCAGACTGGGGGTTGACAGTAAGTGGGGTCTACAACCTTGTCATCATCATCCTGTGTGTTCTCACACCCGTCGTCCTCAGAGCCAACATTTTCCTGCCCCGACCGAAAAGTCAAGTTTTCGTTCCAATCAGGTATCTCAGTCTCATCATCATCTTCCTCATTGTCTCCACCAACAGGAGTTACAGTTTGGGAATGAGGGTCTACATTATGCTCAGAACCTTCTTCATCTGGGCCTGGATCCGACTCACAAAGATTCTGAGCATCAGTGCAGATGAATTTCTCGTCTGGATTAACAGAAGCTCTGGAGCAGACCTCTGATTCCCAGGCTATAGTATGCGTAAACAGCTCTACAGACTCAACCATGTGTGTTACCCCATGCTCAGATGGGCAGCTGGAGACTTGGGAGCTGTGAGGAAGCAAGTGCGATTGGGGTGACAACTCTGAGGACTGGAGTAGTTGTGATGTTGAAGTTGACATGGAGGAGAGCCCACTTGAACGAGCACTTGATATCTGTTCAAGCACCTGCTGTTTTTGTGTCTCATCTGGAACTTTTGTCGATGCTTGCAGCGATGGTCGTAAGAAAGGGAACATATCAGATTGTCCACAAAAAGAAGTAGACATCTTACTTTGGCTGGAAGATGATCTTTCTTCTGCAGATGTTACTGTTGCTTTACCAACTATCCACGGAAACAACCTATTTTTCCCTTTCCAACACGCCTATTCCCCTTTCCACCAGCAGCAGGCCTTTTGCCACTCATTTTAGTGCTTAACTAATTGGCAACTCTGTATTTGTAGTTGTTGGCACAACAACCGATGGATGAAAACTGAGCAGAACTGAGTGGCCAAACTGTGGTACTAGGCCCAAAACTATTAACTGGATTAGATGCAGTGAACATTGAGATACACAGGCGGTGTAGTTAGTTTCACAGGTGGGCTACTCTGCTGACGTGCAGACACTGCTCCTAGGCCCAAAACTTATAACTGCATTAGATGCAGTGAAAATTGAAACACACAGGCAGTATAGTTTGTTTCACAGGCGGGCTACTCTGCTGACGTGCAGACGCTGCTCCTAGGTCCTAAACTAATAACTGGATTAGATGCAGTGAAAATTGAGATACACAGGCGGTATAGTTTGTTTCACAGGCGGGCTACTCTGCTGACGTGCAGACACTGCTCCTAGGCCCAAAACTATTAACTGGATTAGATGCAGTGAAAATAGAGATACACAGGCGGTGTAGTTAGTTTTACAGGCGGGCTACTCTGCTGATGTGCAGACACTGCTCCTAGGCCCAAAACTATTAACTGGTTAGATGCAGTAAAAATTGAGATACACAGGCGGTGTACCTAGCTTTACAGGTGGGCTACTCAGATGACTATCAGACAATGCTACTAGCCCAAAAGGATTGGCTGAGCTAGATTACACCAAATGCTGTGACAAACACTTGCAGAGCACTGGCACAGACCTGCCTGGTAAACAGTGCTATGAACTGCTGTAACCTACCCTGAAAAGGGCTGATATTACAACTAGTCCTGACTCCTCCCGACTCCCTAAACCTATCTCTCTGACAATTCGCTCCAAAAAAACACTCTTAGTATGTATAGTGCCCACAGCAGCAGCAGTGCCGTCTAACACTAAGCTGCAGCAGTGAGGAAATGGTGGCGACGGGGCAAATGGCTGGTTCTTATAGGGCAAGGACATGTGACATACACAGCCAATGACACATGCCCTTGCTTGTGTGCATCACATGCGCATTGCTGTGTGTGATCACTGCTGATAGGCTGAGAGACTGCACCACCCCATTGTAAATGCGGAAAAGAAAAAAAAATGGAGATCGGCGTTATTTCAGCACAGTTCTATCCCCCGCCCCCGCCCCCGCCTACTATACACTGAAACAGTCTATTAATAATGGTAAACAGTTTTCATGTGCTAGGCTTTTGGTGAACGAACAGTTATTGAACAGAAACTCGAACAGCCAAATTTTAAGCAAATTGTTCGGGTTCGTCGAACGACTCAAACACCGCCAAACCAGCTTGAATTTGAAATTGGCGAACAGTTTGACTCGAACACCGTTCATCTCTAGTGTCAACAAGCAAATGGAGAAAAAAGGGGGTCTGGATTGTTTTGGAATAAAATAATCATAATTAAGGTGCAAAAAAAAATTATTGCTAGCCACTGATACCAGGAGCTAGGTATATATGTAATAGGCAGCAGCAGACAGTAAAGGACTCTCTTGATGTATGCAATATCTATATAGCCACATACAGTGCTTGCATGCCTTGCACTGATATGTATATACGCACATGCACTCCCCTGCCTACCTAGCACTGCAATCTATAGACCCTGTTATTAGTCCTTAGAAGGACTGTTGGTTTATCTGGATATGTGGATTCAATGATGGTATACCCACACTAACTAATAAAAGCACAAATCTGACCTTATCTCAGCAGCATCTCTCCCTACACTGTCTGATTCTGTAACAGAATGCACCGAGTTGGGCGGCGCCAGGTATCTTATAGACTTGATGACGCTGTGCCGCCAGCCAATCACTGTAATACCACAACAAAGATGGCTGTGACATTACTGTGCATGGCAGACAATCCCTGCATGTTGATTGGCTCTGTGAAGAGCTCCAATCATGCAGGGCTGAGAACCGAACTCCGCCGAGCAAACCCAGAAATGCTTGGTGCTCGCCGAGTACAGCGAGTACAGCGATGCTCGGGCGAGTAACAAGCATTACCGAGTATGCTCACTCATTTCTACTAAATACCTAAAGTTAGATAACTAAACCACTATGCCCCAGAAGATAAAGAACAAAACTACTCGACAACAGGGCTTGGAGAAATAAAGTACTAAATGCCTAAAGTTGGATAACTAAAACAATACACACCAGAAGATGAAGATGTAAACTTCTAGACAACAGAGTTTAGAGAACTAAATTACTAAACAGCTAGTTTTGGAGAACTAAACCACTTCACACCAAGGGATGGTAAACCAAAACCTTTGATATCAAGATGTCACTAGAAAGCAAATCTTGGAATCCCCAAGGCTTGCGGGACAAACCTCGGTATGTAACCCTTCCACCACTGCTTCTGCCTCCTCCACCTCCTGTAGGTACTCCACCTGTGCCCTCAACCTCTCCCTTAATGAGACACACTTTCCAACAGTGCAGTGAATATCCCCCCACCATCATACTGCGAAGCCAAGGAAAATCACAATTAATCAGTGTTCAATGCATATGATTGGAGAGCGCAGTCAAACAGCTCAAGCATTGTGGACAGCTATCCAGGTCTGGAGTTAGTGAAAGCCATGTGCGATAACAGTGCGGACCTGGTGGTGGACCTCACACATGTTCCTTGCGTAGCTCAAATCCTCAACCTGGTGGTACAGCAATATCTATGCCACTATCTCAGCCTGGATGCAGTGCTGCAGAAAGCACAGCCACTGTGTGCACATTTCTGGCGTGTACACCATTTGTGGTAATAGGCTTACATTGCTACAAAGGTCTTTCAGGCTACCAGTTAACTTGATAATATGAGCTGTGATGACACCATGGAATTACTCTGTGCACATGTTGCAGCTACTGTGGCAGCATCGATAACCTCTGGTTAAGTATGACATTTTGCATAATTTGTCCCAACACAGTAAGAACGTGTAAAAAATCACGCTTGTGGAGTGGGCACAGAAGAACGACCTCTGCATTTTTTTGCACAGTTTCGAAATGGCTACTAAGATGGTTAGCACTGAGGGTGCCACCATCAGAAACACTATTTTGGTCATCTATATGTTGGAGCATACGTCTGCAGGAGAAGGAGGTAGCCAGATGCTTCACCCCCTCGAAAAAGATGCACACGACTAAGTTTCATCAAGGTGAAAGGAGTCATCGACCTCCATTGACTTTTGCACCCCAGTCACAGAATGGGCAGACTAGGCAATGGTGTCAGTTTTAGTGAGCTGCATTGATCTCTCATTATTTCTGTCTGTGAAACCTTTGTCGTGGCTTCTGTGCCTGCTTTTGCTACTGCTGCTGAATTTACAAAACACATTATGAAATGTGGAGACTCCAAGTTGGGTCTCAATCTGGTGGGCTGACGGTAGTGTAAGGGGTTTCAGAGCCCCATTATACTATTTCTACTGTGGGGAAATTGATAATGTCTCTAAAGGGCTATGGAATTAATCATGCTATATCTATATAAGTTAGTAAAATAAATAAAGATAAATGAATTTATGCCACTTTACTGGTGTCTGCCCCTAATTTTTGAAAATGTTTGGACTCCAAGTTGGGTCTCCTTCATGTGTCTTGCCTAAATTTGGCAGGGCTCTCATACCACCAGACCTACACCTGTCACTCATCCACCTGTTACTGATCAATGTTTAAGCTACAAATGCTGCTCCAAGCTCTGCTCTGTCTCAGGCCCTGTACCATGATGAAATGTGGCCTGATGACTGGAGCACATAATTAGCACAAATGATTTCTGTACTGAAATGTAGCCTGTTTTCTGTAGCACACTATTAGTCAAAACAATTTAGATGCAGAAATGTGTACTCCTGGCTGGAGAAAAACTAGTAGCACTAAATATTTACATACTTAAATGTGGCCTTGTTTTGGGAACATGCTATTAGCACTAATAGTTTTTAATTTCAATTGTGAACTCATGCATGGTAAAAAAATATTACAAGTACAAAATATTTTTCTGGAGAATTGTGGCCTTACTTCTGGACCACAGTATTACCACAAATAATTTATATTTTGAAATGTGGACTCCTGCCTAGGCCAAAATATTACCAGCACAACATATTATTCTGCCAAAATGTGGCATCGTTTCAGGACAACGGTATTAGAAATTTACATTTTCAAATGTGGCCTTCTGATTTGCCATTGAAACACAGTTTTAGCACAAAAGATTTGGAGCAACTAACTGGGCCTCATGGCTGCACCACTATACTAGGCCTAATGATTTTTACTTGGAAATCTGGCCTTCTGATTTGCCACTGAAACACAGTTTTAACACAGACGATTTGGAGTAGCTAATTGGGCCTTATGGCTGCATCACTATATTAGGCCTAATGATTTTTAAGTGGAAATATGGGCTTCTGATTTGCCACTGATGCACAGTTTTAGCACAAACAATTTGGAATAACTAATTGGGCCTCGTGGCTGCAACACTATAGTAGGCCAAACAATTTTTAAGTGCAAATCTGGCCTTCCCATGTTCCACTGAAGAACATTAGCACAAATGATTTGGCATAACTAATGGAGCTTCCGGAGACTGCCACATAGTTTTTGCACAAACTACTTCGGTGCTGGAAGATTGATTTTACACAGGACAAGTTTACTTTCAGCAGCACTAGCACAGGAGTGACCTCTCTGCAATGTGACACCGAGTAAATGGCGCAAGAATAACAAGATATCTGCTTTTTATATGACCAGAGACATGTTACTTCGGCAACCAATCACTGAAGATCTTGTCATGACGTTATGGATGAATTCTGTGCCCTGTTTATTTGCCGGAATCAACACACATAAAGTTAAGGGAATAAAAAAAAGAACGCACACCGCTCCTGTCATCTCTTCTGACTTTCCGTTAAACTCTCCACATGCCCTGCCCTTATCAAACACGTCCGTCCACTCATCATACAACACCAATATCCTAGCCAAAATTATAAAATAGTATTAGTGAATACGCAATAATTTACATAATTGTAACCGACTTTGAGTAAAAATGCTCATGAAAGTGCTACGTTCACGCTGAAATTAAGATTAAGATTGGAGAACGTTTTCCAAACACATTCGCGCATCTCTAATGTTGAGCTTCTGAAGTTCTGTGTTATCCTCGCAGATCGAAAATTTGACTCGAAATCAATCCACCGCAGATCTATCCTCTCATCTCTTATGACAATCAATCGCAAGAGAATCTCAGTGGAACGAAAAAAAATAAATGCTAAATTTTGAAATGAAAAAAGTAAGAATGTAGTTTCACAGAATATTTCTGGCAATATTGTTACATGGTTAGATATATATTTTCAGAAGAATATCAGCATGTATGATATAACAAATGGTAACAGCGTAAAAAAAAATTAAATTCTTGTCCAGTTTCTCTATTTTCAGTCCATCAGAAATGTTACTGCCTGGTCAAACACTGCCATAGCAACTAGATGTTCTATAACCTGTAGAATGGGTAAGGTCACTTCCTTGAGATGTGGATTTTCTCAATATCTAGATTCACTATGTTTCTACAGAAGTGTGAATTTTGCTTCATCACTTAAATGCTACTGATCTTATCAAATACACATAATCTATTCTTTACAAATAACAAAAGCATTTTTGGTTTTTATGGTGTTATGAAATGTAACCACATTCCAAATTTTTCCTGCTATTTAATATTTGTGTCATTAAAACTGAATATACTTGTTGAGAACCACGTTTTCATTCAAACGGTTTTGATACCAATTTGTGTTGTAACACATATACAATATTAGGAGTACATAGAAGATGAATATGTTTACAGAACTATATTGGATAAACAGTCTATTTACTATTCATGATGTTGATAACTACTAATTGTGTATATATTGTGACAGGGTAACTGGCACTGTATGTGAGGGGAGATAAGTGTCATGAAGATTGCTTTTTTCTGTGATCTAAAAACCTATAAATTTCTCTCCAGCATGCTATTTGCTGACGGAATTAACCTGCCATGATAAGGGACTAGGATTTTTTTGGGAGTAGGTGAGAGATGGGCAGGACACCTATTCACCATATTTCCACCTCAAGTGAGTGGCTGGAGAAAAAATGTTCAGCCACTGCTTTTTCCTGTGTGTGTGTGTGTGTTTGGAGAGGAAAGACTCCAGACGTGGCTCCAGTAGGAGCTGAGGACTTTGAGTGTTCCCTGTGGGTGAATCTTGCAGGAAGAAGGACTCTATTGGACTTTATCTTTGTATTGTTTTGCCATTAGGCCGGAAAGGCCATGTTTACTTTGTTCAACCCTGCTAGGGTTTATGCTGTGCTCTAATAAACCAGCAGGTGATTTAACGCAAGAAGTGTTCCTGTGTTTACCTCTTCAAGCAACTAAGTTAGTGAACTCCTCACAATATATATATTGTACATTATATATATATATATATAAATAAATATATAAATATATATATATATATATATATATATATATACACTGCTCAAAAAAAAGGGAACACTAAAATACCACATCCTAGCTATCACTGAATTAAATATTTCAGTTGCAAATCTTTATTCATTACATAGTGGAATGTGTGGAGAACAATAAAACATAAAAATGTTCTATGTAAATCAAAATTAATATCCCATGGAGGTCTGGATTTGAAATGATACTCAAAATACTCAAAATCAAAGTGGAAAATCAAATTACAGGCTGCTCCAACTTCAGTGCAAATGCCTCAAGACAAGGAAATTATGTTCTGTTGTGTGTGGCCTCCACGTGCCTGTATGACCTCCCTACAACACCTGGGCATGCTCCTGATGAGGTAGCACATGGTCTCCTAAGGGATCTCCTCCAAGACCTGAGCTAAAGCATCCGCCAACTCCAGGATAGTCTGTGGTGCAAAGTGACGGTGGATGGTGCGAGACATGATGTTCTAGATGTGTTCAATCGGATTCAGGTCTGGGGAACGGGCGGGCCAGTCCATAGCTTCAATGCCTTCATCTTGCAGGAACTGCTGACACCCTCCAGCCACATGAGGTCTGGCATTTCTCCTATATTTGGAGGAACACAGGGCCAACCGCTCCAGCATATGGTTTCACAGGGGTCTGAGGATCTCATCTCGGTACCTAATGGCAGTCAGGCTACCACTGGCAAGCACATGGAGGGCTCTGCGACCCTCCAAAGAAATGCCACCCCACACCATTAACCCCTTCATGACCTTGGGATTTTTCGTTTTTCTTGTTCGTTTTTCACTCCCCTCCTTCCCAGAGCCATAACTTTTTTATTTTTCCGTCAATTTGGCCATGTGAGGGCTTATTTTTTGTGGGACGAGTTGTACTTTTGAACAACATCATTGGTTTTAGCATGTCGTGTACTAGAAAACGGGAAAAAAATTCCAAGTGCGGTGAAATTGCAAAAAAAGTGCAATCCCACTCTTGTTTTTTGTTTGGCTTTTTTGCTAGGTTCACTAAATGCTGAAACTGACCTGCCATTATGATTCTCCAGGTCAGTACGAGTTCATAGACACCTAACATGACTAGGTTATTTTTTATCTAAGTGGTGAAAAAAAATTCCAAACTTTGCTAAAAAACAATAAATAAATTGCGCCATTTTCCGATACTCGTAGCGTCTCCATTTTTCGTGATCTGGGGTCGGTTGAGGGCTTATTTTTTGCGTGCTGAGATGACGTTTTTAATGAAAGCATTTTGGTGCAGATACGTTCTTTTGATCACCCGTTATTGCATTTTAATGCAATGTCGTGGCGACCTAAAAAACGTAATTGTGGCGTTTCGAATTTTTTTATCACTACGCCGTTTAGCGATCAGGTTAATGCTTTTTTTTAGTTGATAGATTGGGCGATTCTGAGCGCGGCAATACCAAATATGTGTAGATTTGATTTTTTTTTATTGATTTATTTTGATTGGAGCGAAAGGGGGGTAATTTAAACTTTTATATATTTTTTTTTTCACATTTTTTTAAACTTTTTTTTTTACTTTTGCCATGCTTCAATAGCCTCCATGGGAGGCTAGAAGCAGGCACAACGCGATCGGCTCTGCTACATAGCAGCGATCTGCTGATCACTGCTATGTAGCAGAAATGGAGGTGTGCTGTGAGCGCCGACCACAGGGTGGCTCTCACAGCCACCGGTGATCAGTAACCATAGAGGTCTCTAGGACCTCTATGGTTACCATCCTGACGCATCACCGACCCCCGATCATGTGACGGGGTCGGCGATGACGTCATTTCCTGCCGCCCGGCCGGAAGCGGTAGTTAAATGCCGCTGTCTGCGTTTGACAGCGGCATTTAACTAGTTAATAGGTGCGGGCAGATCGCGATTCTGCCCGCGCCTATTACGGGCACATGTCAGCTGTTCAAAACAGCTGACATGTCCCGGCTTTGATGCGGGCTCACCGCGGAGCCCTGCATCAAAGCAGGGGATCTGACCTCGGACGTACTATCCCGTCCGAGGTCAGAAAGGGGTTAATGACCCACTGTCAAACTGGTGGTCATGCTGAAGGATGTTCCAGGCAGCAGATCACTCTCCATGGCGTCTCCAGACTCTGTCATGTCTGTAACATGTGCTCAGTGTGAACTTGAATTCATCTGTGAAGAGCACAGGGCGCCAGTGGCAAATTTGCTAATCCTGGTGTTCTGTGGCAAATGCCAAGCATCCTGCACAGTATTGGATTGTAAGCACAACCCCCATCTGTAGATGTCAGGCACTTAGACCATCCTCATGGAGTCATTTTCTAACCGTTTGTGCAGACACATGCATATTTGTGGCCTACTGGAGGTCATTTTGCAGGGTTCTGACAGTGCTCCTCCTGTTCCTCCTTGCACAAAGGCTGAGGCCTGTCTCCTGGTAGCGCCTCCAGCCTCTGCACACTATGCTGACAGACACAGCAAACCTTCTTGCCACAGCTCGCATTGATGTGCCATCCTGGATGAGCTGCACTACCTGAGCCACTTGTGTGGGTTGTAGAGTCCATCTCATGCTACCACGAGTGTGAAAGCACAACAAACAAGAAAAAGTGACCAAAACATCAGCCAGAAAGCATTGGTACTGAGATGTGGTCTGTGGTCCCCACCTGCAGAACCACTCTGTTATTGAGTGTGTCTTGATAATTCCCAATAATTTCCATCTGTTTCCATTCCTTTTGCACAACAGCATGTAAAATTGATTGTCAAACAGTGCTGCTTCCTAAGTGGACAGTTTGATTTCACAGAAGTTTGATTTACTTGTAAATATATTCTGCTGTTTAAGTGTTCCCTTTATTTTTTTGAGCAGTGTATATAGATATATATAGATATACACATGATGTTATTCACATATAACAATCGTAGGCACCACAGCAATTCTACTGCCTGTTGCAGCAAATTACTTTCCATGCATATACTTTTGTATCATCATCTTTATTTAGAGTAAAGCTTTTTTGTCAAGAGTCGGATAATTTTAAACCAAAAACTGGTTACATTAATAGAAAAGTTTAAATACAAATTAAACATTATATTGTTTGTCCAAAATGAATGCTAAACCCAAATATGACATAGTCTATGGATGCGGCAGGGCAAAAGAACAAAACTTGGTATCACAGATAAGAGTATGGTTATCACTAGTAGCAGCTCTAACACCATTGGTAGTGCTGGCAGCAACTGTCCCAACAGTAGTACTACCAAGCATAAGAAACATTTGGCCTGCTTTGCAAACTCTGACAAGTGCAGTAGCAGGGAGGCAGAGGGTGAAATGAGAATACATCCAATCGCTCATCTCAATCATAGTGAGATGGTATAGCCTCTGAGAGAAACACCATCAGTTGGAGCCAGCCTTCTTCTCAACCTATTCTGCCGTCATAACAGTTGATACCTGTTCCTATTCTGCCCCAAAGTCTTTTAACCCACAGCACCCTTGAGGCTAAGGAGTACAGTGGGGAAAAAAGTATTTAGTCAGCCACCAATTGTGCAAGTTCTCCCACTTAAAAAGATGAGAGGCCTATAGGCCACAACTATGAGAATCAAAATTGAGAAAGCAAATCCAAAATAGCACTTTGTCTGATTTGGCAAGATTTATTTAGCATATTATGGTGGAAAATAAGTATTTGGTCACCTAAACATGCAAAGATTTCTGGCTCTCATAGACCTGTAACTTGATCTTTAAGAAGCTCCTCTGTTCTCCAATCATTGTAGTAATGGCACCTGTTTGAACTTGTTATCTGTATAAAAGACATCTGTCCACAACCTCAAACAGTCACACTCCAAACTCTACTGTCGAAGTATACTAGAGCTGTCGAAGTATACTAGAAACAAAATTGTAGCCCTACACCAGGCTGGGAAGACTGAATCTTCAATAGGCAAGCAGCTTGGTGTGATGAAATCAACTGTGGGAGCAATAATAAGAAAATGGAAGACATACAAGACCATTGATAATCTCCCTCGATTTGGGGCTCCACACAAGATCTCACCCCATGGGGTCAAAATGATCACAAGAATGGGGAGCAAAAATCCCAGAACAGCACGGTGGGAGCTAGTGAATTACCTGCATAGAGCTGGGACCACCGTAACAAAGGCTACCATCAGTAACACAATATGCCGCCAGGGACTCAGATCCTGCAGTGCAGACGTGTTCCCCTGCTTAAGCCTGTTCATGTTCGGGCCCGTCTGAAGTTTGCTAGAGAGCATTTGGATTATCCAGAAGAGTATTGGGCAGCACGATGGCTCAGTGGTTAGCACTGCAGTTTTGCAGCGCTGGAGTCCTGGGTTCACGTCCCACCAAGGACAACATCTGCAAGGAGTTTGTATTTGCGTGGGTTTTCCCTGGGTTCTCTGGTTTCCTACCACATTTCAAAGACATACAGATAGGGAATTTAGATTATGAGCTCCATTTGGGACAGCGATGATGATGTGTGCAAATTGTAAAGCGCTGCCGAATATGTTAGCGCTATATAAAAATAAAGATTATTATTATTGGGAGAATGTCATATGATCTGATGAAACCAAAGTAGAACTGTGTGGTAGAAACAAAATCTGTCGTGTTTGGAGGAGACAGTATGCTGAGTTGCATCCAAAGATAGATGAAGGGGTTAATGTGGATATGGTCCACGCTGCAGATATATAGTAAATCCAAAAGATTTTTCATATAAAGAATAGTGTTTCAAAGCCTTAGTGACTTCTTCATAAGGAAATACCACACAAATTGTACAGGTTCGTCTCATTGTGCCTCCTTATGTTCAACTAGATGGTGGCCCAATTCTAGCGCATCGGGTATTCTAGAATATGCATGTCCACGTAGTATATTGCCCAGCTACGTAGTATATTGCCCAGCCACGTAGTATATTGCCCAGTCACATAGTATATTGCCCAGCGACGTAGTATTTTGCCCAGTCACGTAGTATATTGCCTAGTCACGTAGTATATTGCACAGCGATGTAGTATATTGCCCAGTCACGTAGTATATTGCCCAGTGACGTAGTATATTGCCCAGTCTTTTAGTATATTGCCCAGCCACGTAGTATATTGCCCAGTCTCTTAGTACATTGCCCAGCGACGTAGTATATTGCCCATTCTCTTAGTATATTGCCCAGCGACTTAATATATTGCCCAGTCACGTAGTATATTGCCCAGCAACGTAGTATATTGCCCAGTTACGTAGTATATTGCCCAGCCATGTAGTATATTGCCCAGTCACGTAGTATATTGCCCAGTGACATAGTATATTGCCCAGCCACATAGTATATAGCAGAGCCACGTAGTACGGTATACTGCCCAGCAACATAGTATATAGCAGAGCCACGTAGTATATAGCAGAGCCACGTAGTATATTGCCCAGCCATGTAGTATATTGCCCAGCCATGTAGTATATTGCCCAGGCACGTAGTATATTGCCCAGCCACATAGTATATTGCACAGCGATGGAGTATACAGCACAGAGCTACGTAGTATAAAGACTTAAAAAAAAATAAAGGCCCATTGAAGTCCTGCTATACTCACCATCCGCCGCCTTTCACGGTCCTCGCGACGCTCCCGGGACCACTCCATTGCAAGCGGCAGCTTCCGGTCGGATGGTGGCGGATGGTGAGTATAGCAGGTTTTTTGTTTTTTTTATTATTTTTAACATGACATATTTTTACTATTGATGCTGCATAGGCAGCATCAATAGTAAATATATGGGGACACACAGGGTTAATAGCAGCGGTAAAGGAGTGCGTTACACCACGGACCGTTACCGCTGCCATTAACCCTGTGTGAGCGGTGAGTGGAGGGGATTATGGAGCGGGCGCCGAACAGTGAGTGCAGGGTAGTAGGGGAGGGACTAATTGGACTGTGCCCATCGCTGATTGGTCGCGGCAGCCATGACAGGCAGCTACTGAGACCAATCAGCGAATGAATAACCGTGACAGAAGGACAGACAGACAGACGGAAGTGACCCTTAGACAATTATGTATATAGATTAGCCACTCCGTCTTTTACAGGTTAGGGTCTTTTGCTATCAACTGTGGATTGATATTTGGCTTAGTATTTATATTCTGTGTATGGAAGCATTGATTAACTTATATTTGTATAACTTCACGTGTGCTTTGTAGGTCTGCTGACCATGTATAAATTAATTCACTGTGCATTTTATATATTTGATACACAATTTTCTTATTTCTATGCTCCTTTTCATATATACTCTTTGACTATGAATGGACAGTTGTAGAATTGTGTACCAACCTAGCTGGACCTGGCACTATGGTGTCACCGCCTTTTGAATTTTACATTTTAAATGGTATTTTTTGCCTTTCTGTATTTTGTATTCTATGTATTATTTATTTATGTAATAAATTTGAACATATAATTTTCAATAGTGCTTGATTATCCATCTGTTATTTGGTTATTTATTTATCTATAGCACAGTCAATAGCTGACCTGTGGATCTCCTGCAGCTGATATTTGTACATGCTACAACAATAGCTTCATCCGGTGAGTATAATCCATTTGTTATCTCACTGTACATCGGATAAGACTTTATTTGCGCTGATCTCTCCAAACAGTTTCTTCGGTGAGTTGCATCCAAAGAACACCATACCTTCTGTGAAGCATAGGGGTGGCAACATAATGCTTTGGGGCTGTTTCTCTGCTAAGGGACAAGGACGACTGATCCATGTACATGAAAGAATGAATGGCGCCATGTATCGTGAGATTTTGAGTGCAAACCTCCTTCCATCAGCAAGGGAATTGAAGATGAAGCATGAATGGGTATTTCAGCATGATAATGATTCCAAACACACCACCAGGGCAACAAAGGAGTGGCTTCGTAAGAAGCATATGAATGTCCTGGAGTGGCCTAGCCAGTCTCCAGATTTCAACCCCCTAGAAAAACTTTGGAGGGATTTGAAAGTCCATGTTACCCAGTGACAGGCCCAAAATATCACTGCTCTAGAGGAGATCTGCATGGAGGAATGGGCCAATATACGACCAACAGTGTGTGCCAACCTTGTGAAGACTTACAGAAAACGTTTGACCTATGTCATTGCCAACAAAGAATATATAACAAAATATTGAGATGAACTTTTGTTAATGACTGAATACTTATTTTCCATCATAATTTTCAAAATATGTCTCGTCAAATCAAACAAGATGACTTTCTGGATTAGTTTTCTCAATTTTGACTCTCATAGTTGTGGTCTACCTATGATGTCAATTACAGGCCTCTCTCATCTTTTTAAGTGGGAGAACTTGCACAATTGGTGGCTGACTAAATACTCTTTTACCCCACTGTATATTATAATGGAAAAATGACATGAACAGTCAGCCTTTGTTCTCAGAAGACATGGTGCTGGAAGGGATAAATAACATGGATGGAATCATATTGGGGCAGAATGAAGACATAGTCAGGGCAGCAAGGAGACATAAGGGGACAGGATGGAAACATATGGGGGGCAGGATGGAGACATATGGGGTCAAGATGAGAGGAAATATATGGGGGTAGGATGGAGACATATGGGAGTAAAGATGGAGACATATGGGAGTTAGGATGCAGACATATGGAGAGGCAGGATGGAAACATGTGGGAAGGGCACGATGGAGACATATGGGAGCATGATGGAGACATGTTTGGGGGCAAAATTGAGACATATGGGCGGAAGAATGGGAGAACATATAGAGAGTCAGGATGGAGACATATGGGGGGGCAAAATTGAGATATATATGGGGCAGGAAGGAGACATATGCGGGCAGGATGGAGACATATGGGGGCAGGATGGTGACATATGGGGCCAGGATGGGAGGAAATATGGGAAGGCAGGATAGAGACATATGGGGGAAGGATGTAAACTTGGGGTTCAAAATAGAGACATTTGGGGGGAAGGATGGGAGGACATATCAGGGGTCAGGATGGAGGCATATGCAGGGATAGGATAGGAGGACATATGGGGGCAGGATGGGAGGACATAAGGGGCCAGGATGGGAGGACATATGGGAGCAGAATGGAGACACATGGGGTCATGATGGCAGGACATATGGGAGCAGGATGGAGACAAATGGGGCTAGGAATGAGACACATGGGGCCAGGAGGGGGACGTTATTACAGTAAGGTGCCAGGAGATAGGTTATTATTACTGTTGGAGGCTAATTAAGGGAAATTATTACTGTTATGATGTATTTTTGTCTTTTTAGGATACTGTTTTCAGTGGGGGGAAGTCATTTTACTGTGCAGGGTGACAATGTTGCTTTTTTTCTTCATCTGGCATAGTGTGGAAGAGGGATAAAAATTGGGGAATGTGCTGTAGATCAGAGGTGTCAAACTGCATTCCTTGAGGGCCGCAAACAGGTCATGTTTTCAGGATATCCTTGTATTGCACAGGTGATAATTTAATCACCTGCACAGAATGATTCCAGCACCTTGTGCAATACAAGGAAATCCTGAAAACATGACCTGTTTGCGGCCCTCAAGGAATGCAGTTTGACACCTCTGCTGTAGATAACTGTTATTTTCTGAGGAGACAAGTCCTAACTGGAAGAAGTGATGGCAGCCTGCACTGGATGAAGAATAAAAGCAAAGATTAGTGATGAGCAAGCATGCTCCCCACTAATTGGTACTTACCCGAGCATCTCATTGCTCGAGATGCTCGGCGCTCGCGGAGTATTTCCAAGGTTGCTCGGCGGGGGCTAGCGTCCCCTCCCTGCATGTTTGGTGCTCTTTAGAGACCAATGAACATGCAGAGTTTGTCTGCCACACACTATAATGCTGCAGACATGTTGGTTGTGGCATTACAGTGATTGGCTCGCCGCACAGCATCATCAGGTCTATATCAGACCTGGCACCGCCATGCTCGTCACAGTCTACTCTGGAATCAGGCAGTGTAGGGAGAAGTGCTGTTGAGCTAGGGAGAGATTTGCTTATTTCTTATTGTAGGTATACCACAATATACTATACACATATCCATCTCAACTAACAGTCCTTCTGAGGACTAATCCAGCTGCATAGATATCAGTGCTAGGCAGGAAGGCAGTATATGTGGCAGACTGCAGTGCATATAGAAACAGGGTCCATTCCAGTTCTGTCTGCTGCTGCTTTTACAGATATTTCTAGACATAGCCCCAGGTATCAGGTGTCAGGAAAAATTTTGGGGGGGGGGATTTTAATCCTGATTATTTGGTTAAAAAGCAATCCAGAGAACACAGTTTTTAAACTCCATTTGCTTGTTGGCACTGCAGAATAAAGCCAGATCCTTTCTGTATTACAGCGCTAAAAATCTATCTTTTTAGAACTGTGGTTTGTCCGTCACATGGATCACATATGAGTGCACTCAAAATTCTGCCATTTCTGGCCTCCATTTAAATTTTGTTGCATTGTGTTAGCAAAGTTATTTCATCCTGTTTGCTTTTAAAAATAGTTACCTACAGGCCATTTATTTAAAACTGTGGTTTTCCACCATACGGATCACATATAACTTCACTCCAAATTCCACCATTTGTAGTGAACATAGATGGAACATATTTTTCTCAATTTAAAATGGGCAAGGTTTGTCGCAAGAAACAGGGAACTGGATGTGATGTGATGGTGCATGCAGAGGCCGATGGCAAGCTGAAATTGTGCCAAAACAAACACCCACATCTTCTCGCCTGCCCATCCTGTCCCAATTACTAGGGGACCGCAGCACACCACTATTGAACCCAGAGCAGTGTCAAAAGGTTGTTGCTTGGATAGCGGATAATGCTTTCAGTCATTTTGCCACCACCCTGTCTTCCACACGGTCAAGTGTCAGTAGCGGTGAGTCTGGACCGCATATTCCTCACCCTGATCCTCCTTTCTCCCACCATTCTGAGTGCTTGGAGACAACTGATCTCACACTCCTAAGAGCTGTTCACTTTTCCATTTATAGATGCGGGCCTTTCGCCTCGTCCACTTGAAGCGAGGCAAGAGGAGATCACATGTTGCGATACCCAAATATTTGAGCAGCCATGGTCACACGAAGGCATCGGTGGGAAAGTGTCACAAGAGGTGGACGATGATGACACACAATTGCCAAAAAGTCAGGAGGAGGACCAGGGTGATGAAGAGGAAGACAAGGTGGTGGATGATATAGTAACTGACCCAACCTGGCAGGAGGACATGCAGTGCGAGGACAGCAGCACACAGAGGGAGAGAGACGTAGCACCCCAACAGGCAGGAAGAAGCAGTGTGGTGGCCAAAGACAGAAGGTGGGCAACCATTCTCTGTAACACTAAAATGACGAAAGTTGGCAGTACATTGATTTGAATTAACACTTGAGGCCTCCTGAGATTGCAGTGCAACACAGTTTTTGCACAATCTAGTTAGATGCTGGAAGATCGATTTTACACAGGATAGGATCTTATCTAGTTAACTTACAAGTTCACTTGCAGCACTATCAGGAGCGACTTCTCTATACTGTGACACTGAGAAATTGTTGCCAGCAAAATAAGATGTCCGCTTTTTATATGGCAAGGGACATGTGACTTCAGCAGTCAATCACAGAAGACCATGTGTCATGATCTTGCAGATGGTTTCTGTGCCCTGGCTGCTGGAATCAACACACATAAGGTTATGAGGAAAAAAGGGCAGTCCGCTAATCTAACCTCTCCATACCCCGTCCCCTCATCAAACACGTCTCCCCATACCCCTCTCTCATCATACAGCACCACTATCCTGGCCTCCTGGCCAAAGTAATAACAAACGCATTAGTGGAGATGCGATGATTTACCGAACTGTGACCTATTTTTTTGCTGACTTTGACTTTGCTAGTGAAACTGAACACAAATCTGAATGTGCTATGTTCATGCCAAATTTGAGATTGGCGAATATTTTCCAAATACGTTTGCTCATCTCTAGTGCTGTTTACTAACCTCTCCCTGTTTTCAGTTTAGCATATGCATTTTGTTTACTCAATCTTTCATCCATTCCTTTTAATTATAAAACAACAATAGGAAATTCTGTGCTGACCTGAAGTATAATTAAAAATTATTGATGGAATTATTGCTATTCAATATTCTCATTACTTAGTTTAAAAGCAATGCAGCTCAATCTTTTTTCAGAGAGCAAAAAATGAAATATCAATCCATAATTAATTACTTAACATTAATTGATATGAAAGTTTTAACACTAATCACACAGCCTGAATAAACATATGGAGAATGCAGGTATTTCTATAATATAATATTGTTTATACCCTAATACTGTCAGATATTTTTCTACTCTACAGACAAGCATAGGTAGAGGGATGTTGGGAGAAATATGTATTTTTCGGATTGTAAAATGCTCCAGATTATAAGACGCACCCCAAGTTTTCATGAGAAAAATAGGAAAAAAACTTTTTTTTAATAAAATGGTGGTGTTTCTTATAATCCATGCATGTTATTGCTTACCGGGGGTGGTGGCTACGGTGAAGTGAGGTCCCAGAGTTGTTGCTGGAGGAGACGAGAGTGGAGCGTTGACGCAGGCTGGGATGAGGGGGTGTTCTGATGTGCGGCACACCTCTTGCTGGTGTCCCAGTGGCGGTGCTGCAATGTGTGCCCAGTGGCGGTACTGTGCTGTGTTCCAAGTTGCAGTGCTGAGCTGTGTCCACGGTGGTGGTGAGGTGCTGTGCTGTGTCCCCGATGCTGCAGGGGGCTCTGCCAACATTTTGTGAAGGGCTAGAGCCCCCGGCAGTCCTTCTATGGTTTCCTTTGCGGTTGTGGACTCCAGTAAAATGGCCACCGGGAGGTGGCGCATGCACAGATGGAGATCTCAGCAGAGATCTCGAGATCTTGGGAACTGAAATATCCATCTGCACATGCGCCTCCTCCTGGCAGTCATTTTACCGGAGTCCACCTCCGCACAGGAAACCAGAAAAGGACTGCCGGGGGCTCTGGCCTTTCACAAAATGTTGGCAGAGCCCACCGCAGCACCAGGGACACAGCGCAGCACCACCACTGGGGACACAACACTGCCACTGGGACATAGCGCAGCACCACCACCGGGACACTCGCAGTGGCACGCCGATAAAGTATATCCACTTTAAAAGATGCACCCCCATATCCCCCCAAATTTTGGGGAAAAAAGTGCGTCTTATAATCCAAAAAATACGGTACTTAATTTTTTATAAAACAACCTCTTTTAGGCTACATTTATATATCATGTCAAATTTCCATGTGATGTTAGATTTTTTCATAAGATAGAGCACCGACTCATAGCATTTCATAGATCCTTGAAAAAACAGATGGAAAGCACAACTTGTTGTTACGCATGTAACTAACTAGCAGAAAACACATAAGAGCCATCTTAATTGTTACCTCCCAGTCACTAATCGAGTAGTTGTGCTCTGGAGTAGAGAAGACCTTGGAGAAGAAACCACAGGTCTGCATACGACTTTAAAGAGACTTCAGGGTAAGAACAGCTCCTGCTCCAGAAAAAGAGGTGTCTGCCTCCAGAAAGAACTGTTTGTTCATGTCTGGTAAATGTAATACTAGAACAGAGGAGAAGGCCTGCCTTAGGGAGAGAACAGCATGCTTCTGGAGTGCATACTTTTGGATCAGCTCCCTTATGAATCATAGTGGAGATGAGAGCCATCTGGTATGAAAAATGCAGAATCAATTGCCAGTAGTAGTTGGCGAATACCAGGAAGTACTAAATAACATTAACGCCATCAGGATGCAGCCACTCAAGGATGGATGGCATCTTCTCCAGATCCATCTCCAGGCCTGTGTCCGAGATTACATAACCTAGGAAAGAGAGAAAAGATTGTTCAAAAAGATATATCTCAAATTTAACTTAAAGGTGGTTCTCTCTGAGTCATTGCAGGACTTGATGGATGTTCCGCCTGTGAGAGAACAAGTCTGCAGGAAAGATCAAGATATTGACCAGAAAGAGGACGGATGAAGTGGCAGAAATAAGTCGGCCCGGTTTGTCAAATACTTTGAGGAATGCCTCCAGGAAAATTTGCAGAGCCTAGAATATCTCATCTCCTCTTTCCCACAAGTGGTTGATCCATATCATGGACTCTCCTTCAAGATGAGACAGTAGAAGGTTACTTTGGCCCAATTGGAGGGAAACTGGTGGGCTAACAGGACAAAGCGCAGCGAGCAATGGTTGATAAAGCCTCAGCATTGCTTCAGATCTCTGTCAAAACCTGGTGATGCCGACAGATAGAGTCTAAGACTAGAAGCATGACTTGTGGATTGAATAGTCACTGCCGTGATTGCTGCTGCTTGAACCAGAGCTGATTTTGTGGCTGATGACAGAGCATCCAGACGGGTGTTTACAGTCAGCAGGTAAGATAGAATCTAGTGTTGCTGATCTCTTTGATGGATCATCTCATGCTACAGGTCCATGTCTAGAGGGGTATGAGAGTCAGTGGATTCCATAGTATTAGCAAACTGTTACTCACATTCTTATGGAACCAATGTGCCATGGCCCTGAAAGAGCCTAGAGAGGCGTTACTAAGTGAGCACCTGATTTTTCGCTAGAGCCCTTGATGGTGGGGTTAGACTAGGCTACAGGTGAATGCTATATGCTACTCCAGGATGGACCCACGGAGCCATAGCAGCTGACCCCCATGGTGGATGGGGAAGCAAGACCGGACAATAACTAGATAGGAGGATTATACAGCACAAGCAGAACTGGAACAGGAACACGGAACGACCACAGTACAGGATTTCAAATGCAGTAACACAGGTGCAAGTTCAGACTAAGCAGATGAGCAGCAGAGGTACAAATCAGATGGATCAGGATGGGGATCAGGACCAAGAACTGACATGAAGGATTTGGGACAGGGTATAGCAAGGTGGACTAGACAAGGAACACACATAGACTGGATCAGGAGTATGAGGACCTTATAACTAACTAGCAGGAAACACAAAGACTAACTAAATTTGTTAAGGCACAGGTCCTGGGAGCAGACAGATCCCAAGGCAGCGTTGATAGGTAAGGACAGAAGCAGGCATCCCTGCAGGGAGTAGGTAGAGAACACATGCAGGGGCACCAGCAGTGTCCTAACATATGTGCATATCAACAGATATTAAGGAGTAAAGGTGAGTGACTCCTACTCACCTGGATCAGTTGTGCAACATCAGGCACAACACTGGTAATTGAGAAATAGATCCTCCACAGGAACACACTCTGAACCTCCATAAGAAGGTCCAAATTGAGAAATTCACAGGGAAAAAAAACAAAAATTTAGGATTTCTAAAGTACTTCCAAGGATGCAAGGAAAAGTCAAAAATGTAAAAAAAACTTAACGGAGCTATGTGTTATGGAGCCAGTCCAGCTGAATAGATAGAGAGAATCTATGGGGTATTGTCAAGAGGAACATGACCCATCAATGCAGACGAGCTGAAGTCTGCTATTAAAGCAACCTGGGCTTCCATAACACCTCAGCAGTGCCACAGGGTGATTGCCTCCATGCCACGCATTGATGCAGTAATTGATGCAAAAGGAGCTCCGAAAACGTATTCACTGCATTTACTGAACGTGCATTTCAGTAGGCCAACATTTTGGATTTTAAAATCATTTTTCAAGCTGGTGTTATAAAGTATTCTAATTGACTGAGATAATGTCTTTTGGGTTTTCATTGGCTGTAAGCCATAATCATCAACATAAACTGAAATAAACACTTTAAATAGATCACTCTGCTTGCAATAACTTTATATAATATATGAGATTCACTTTTTGTATTGAAGAACTGAAATAAATTAACATGTTGATGATATTTTATTTTGTGAGAAGCACCTGTGTGCAATATATATACAGGTCCTTCTCAAAAAATTAGCATATAGTGTTAAATTTCATTATTTACCATAATGTAATGATTACAATTAAACTTTCATATATTATAGATTCATTATCCACCAAATGAAATTTGTCAGGTCTTTTATTGTTTTAATACTGATGATTTTGGCATACAACTCCTGATAACCCAAAAAACCTGTCTCAATAAATTAGCATATCAAGAAAAGGTTCTCTAAACGACCTATTACCCTAATCTTCTGAATCAACTAATTAACTCTAAACACATGCAAAAGATACCTGAGGCTTTTATAAACTCCCTGCCTGGTTCATTACTCAAAACCCCCATCATGGGTAAGACTAGCGACCTGACAGATGTCAAGAAGGCCATCATTGACACCCTCAAGCAAGAGGGTAAGACCCAGAAAGAAATTTCTCAACAAATAGGCTGTTCCCAGAGTGCTGCATCAAGGCACCTCAATGGTAAGTCTGTTGGAAGGAAACAATGTGGCAGAAAACGCTGTACAACGAGAAGAGGAGACCGGACCCTGAGGAAGATTGTGGAGAAGGACCGATTCCAGACCTTGGGGAACCTGAGGAAGAAGTGGACTGAGTCTGGTGTGGAAACATCCAGAGCCACCGTGCACAGGCGTGTGCAGGAAATGGGCTACAGGTGCCGCATTCCTCAGGTAAAGCCACTTTTGAACCATAAACAGCGGCAGAGGCGCCTGACCTGGGCTACAGAGAAGCAGCACTGGACTGTTGCTAAGTGGTCCCAAGTACTTTTTTCTGATGAAAGCAAATTTTGCATGTCATTCGGAAATCAAGGTGCCAGAGTCTGGAGGAAGACTGGGGAGAAGGAAATGCCAAAATGCCTGAAGTCCAGTGTCAAGTACCCACAGTCAGTGATGGTGTGGGGTGCCATGTCAGCTGCTGGTGTTGGTCCACTGTGTTTCATCAAGGGCAGGGTCAATGCAGCTAGCTATCAGGAGATTTTGGAGCACTTCATGCTTCCATCGGCTGAAATGCTTTATGGAGATGAAGATTTCATTTTTCAGCACAACCTGGCACCTGCTCACAGTGCCAAAACCACTGGTAAATGGTTTACTGACCATGGTATTACTGTGCTCAATTGGCCTGCCAACTCTCCTGACCTGAACCCCATAGAGAATCTGTGGGATATTGTGAAGAGAAAGTTGAGAGACGCAAGACCCAACACTCTGGATGAGCTTAAGGCCGCTATTGAAGCATCCTGGGCCTCCATAACATCTCAGCAGTGTCACAGGCTGATTGCCTCCATGCCACGCCGCATTGAAGCAGTCATTTCTGCCAAAGGATTCCCGACCAAGTATTGAGTGCATAACTGAACATTATTATTTGATGGTTTTTTTGTTTGTTATTAAAAAACACTTTTATTTGATTGGATGGGTGAAATATGCTAATTTATTGAGACAGGTTTTTTGGGTTATCAGGAGTTGTATGCCAAAATCATCAGTATTAAAACAATAAAAGACCTGACAAATTTCAGTTGGTGGATAATGAATCTATAATATATGAAAGTTTTATTGTAATCATTACATTATGGTAAATAATTAAATTTAACACTATATGCTAATTTTTTGAGAAGGACCTGTATTCAGTATATATATATATATATATATATATATATATATATAATAGAGAAATAGCTAGATAGATAAGGAAATCAAGGCATCAAGCATCAGCAGCAAAAAACAGGGCAGGGATGCAGAGGCTCTAGGGCACAAACCAGTCCTCCAATATACAATACCTACAAAAGTGAAGCTAGCACTCCCAAGATAGAAAATGAGAAATATGTAATAGCTCATAGTGATGGCAATATTTGGGTCCAATTTAGTATCTTTCTCAAGTAGTGATAAGATGCATATGCCAAAGTATTTAAAGGTGCATCAATAAATACATCAATTACATTCAATATCCATAATTCATAAATAATACTATAGATTATATACAGAGAAGTTCAGATATTGCATGTTTACATTCATATATACATAAATGCATATAGGACAAAATACTGCCTTGGGTTTTCCTATTTAACTATTACCTTCCTGTGTCTGCACGGCTATATATATATATTTTTGCACAATGTCTTTGCCTTGCTCTACCCATGCTGGACCTGACGTATTCAACATAAGAATCAGCAAAAAGTGCAGTCTTTATGCCACACTAATTAATACTCTCAAAAATTATATCTAACCAGCAAAGAGGGAAAGAATAAGCTAAAGCATAACTTTTAATATGTGGTCTAAAAACTGGATAAATCATAACAAACAAACTGTTGTGCCCCTGTATTGCACTTGCCCTACAAGGACATTGCCCAAGTAAGGCTACAAAGATGTACCCACTAAATCATGTCAAGTCATGTCAAGTCTCCCTACGCGTTTCCTCCCCCTTTTGGGGGATTCATCACGGGAGTAAAAAATATATATAGGGAACTAAGAGTTCTTGCATTGGCAGGTAACTCGCATATCAGGTCCAACTAGTTTAAGTTGGAACCTGTTCCTTTAAAGCCTGGTACATCTTAGTAGCCTTAGTTGGGACTGTCCTTGTAAGAGCAGTAACAATACAGGGGCATGACAGGGGATATAAGAAATTCCCCCTCTCGGTTTTTACAGCTATCTTTTGAGCTCCTGTATACCTGTGACCTGCAGAGGATTACTACAATATTGGTGAGATTAAGCCATTTATTATTGAGCACGGGTAACTTTCTTAGCACTTGCACTTTATCACTTTGGTTTGTTTGTTATGATTTATCCAGTTTTTAGGCCACACATTAGAAGTTATGTTTTAGCTTATACTGTCTCTCTTCACTAGTTAGACCTGACGTATAGGGTTGAGCGAAACGGATCGTTCATTTTCAAAAGTCGCCGACTTTTGGCAAAGTCGGGTTTCATGAAACCCGACCCGATCCCTGTGTGGGGTCGGCCATGCGGTACGCGACTTTCGCGCCAAAGTCGCGTTTCGTATGACGCGCTTGGCGCCATCTTTTTCAGCCAATGAAGGGGCGTGGGCAGAGTGATGACATAGGTCTTAGGGGCGTGGACGCCTATCCCTGTGCGGGGTCGGCCATGCGGTACGCGACTTTCGCGCCAAAGTCGCGTTTCAATGACGCGAAAAGCGCCATTTCTCAGCCAATGAAGGTAAACGCAGAGTGTGGGCAGCGTGATGACATAGGTCCTGGTCCCCACCATCTTAGAGAAGGGCATTGCAGTGATTGGCTTGCTGTCTGCAGCGTCACAGGGGCTATAAAGGGGCGTTCCCGCCGACCGCCATGTTACTGCTGCTGATCTGAGCTTAGGGAGAGGTTGCTGCCGCTTCGTCAGAAGCAGGGATAGCGTTAGGCAGGGTCCATTAACCACCAAACCGCTTGTGCTGTAGCGATTTCCACTGCCCAACACCACCTTCGGTGTGCAGGGACAGTGGAAGCTACATTTTTTTTTTCCCCTCAGCGCTGTAGCTCATTGGGCTGCCCTAGAAGGCTCCCTGATAGCTGCATTGCTGTGTGTACGCCGCTGTGCAAACCAACTGCTTTTTTCAAAGCACAAATCCTCTTGTTCCTTCCTTTCTGCACAGCTATCTTTTTGGTTTGTACACACTTTTTATTTAATTTGTGCATCAGTCCACTCCTTATTGCTGCCTGCCATACCTGGCTGAGATTACTGCAGGGAGATAGTAATTGAAGGACACTCCCTGTTTTTTTTTTTTTTTGTGGGAGATTAAGATTGACATTTCTGCTAGAGTGCCATCTCTGTCTGTGTCATCTCTCACTCAGTGGGCCTTGAAAGCCTATTTATTTTTTTGCTTGATTTGGGTTATAAAATCTACCTGAAAAAATCACTACATCAATCAGTGGGAGAAAAATATTGGCCTCAGGGCTTGTGTGCCACTCTTGACTCCTGTGTGCATCATCACTCACTCAGTGGGCCATAGAAAGCCTATTTATTTTTTTGCTTGATTTTGGTTCTAAAATCTACCTGAAAAAATCACTACATCAATCAGTGGGAGAAAAATATTGGCCTCAGGGCTTGTGTGCCACTCCTGACTCCTGTGTGCATCATCACTCACTCAGTGGGCCATAGAAAGCCCATTTTTTTTTTTTTTTTGCTTTATTTGGGTTCTAAATTCTACCTGAAAAAATCAATAAATCAATCAGTGGGAGATTAATATTGGCCTTTGGGCTTGTGTGCCAGTCCTAAGCGTGCCATCTCTCTCTCTCAGATAGTGGGCCATAGAAAGCCTATTTATTTATTTTTTTTTTTATTGGGTTTATAAATTTTCCCTGGAAAAAAAAAAAAAGTGGGAGATTAATATTGGCCTCTGGGCTTGTGTGCCAGTCCTGAGCGTGCCATCTCTCTCACAAATAGTGGGCCATAGAAAGCCTATTTATTTATTTTTTTTTTGTTTTATAAATTCTCCCTTAAAAAAAAAAGGGAGATTAATATTGGCCTTTGGGCTTGTGTGCCAGTCCTAAGCGTGCCATCTCTCTCTGTCTCTCAGATAGTGGGCCATAGAAAGCCTATTTATTATTTTTTTATTGGGTTTATAAATTTTCCCTGGAACAAAAAAAAAAAAGTGGGAGATAAATATTGGCCTCTGGGCTTGTGTGCCACTCCTGACTCCTGTGTGCGTCATCTCTCACTCAGTGGGCCATAGAAAGCCTTTTTTTGTTTTATTTGTTTTCTAAATTCTCCCTGAAAAAATCATTTTATTTTATTTGGTTTCTAAATTCTTCCTGAAAAAATCATTTTATTCTATTTTTTTTTTCCTAAAGTCTCCCTGAAAAAAAAAAAAAAAAAAATCAGTGGGAGATTAATATTGCCCTTTCTGCTTGTGTGCCAGTCTTGACTCCTGGGTGTGCCATCTCTCTCTCTCTCTCCAATTGTGGGCCATAGAAAGCCTATTATTTTTTTTAGCTTGATTTGGGTTCCAAAATCTACCTGAAAAAATCACTACATCAATCAGTGGGAGATAAATATTGGCCTCTGGGCTTGTGTGCCACTCCTGACTCCTGTGTGCGTCATCTCTCACTCAGTGGGCCATAGAAAGCCTTGTTTTGTTTTATTTGTTTTCTAAATTCTCCCTGAAAAAATCATTTTATTTTATTTGGTTTCTAAATTCTTCCTGAAAAAATCATTTTATTCTATTTTTTTTTCCTAAAGTCTCCCTGAAAAAAAAAAAAAAAAAAAACAAATCAGTGGGAGATTAATATTGCCCTTTCTGCTTGTGTGCCAGTCTTGACTCCTGGGTGTGCCATCTCTCTCTCTCTCTCCAATTGTGGGCCATAGAAAGCCTATTATGTTTTTTAGCTTGATTTGGGTTCCAAAATCTACCTGAAAAAATCACTACATCAATCAGTGGGAGATAAATATTGGCCTCTGGGCTTGTGTGCCACTCCTGACTCCTGTGTGCGTCATCTCTCACTCAGTGGGCCATAGAAAGCCTTTTTTTGTTTTATTTGTTTTCTAAATTCTCCCTGAAAAAATCATTTTATTTTATTTGGTTTCTAAATTCTTCCTGAAAAAATCATTTTATTCTATTTTTTTTTTCCTAAAGTCTCCCTGAAAAACAAAAAAAAAAAACAAATCAGTGGGAGATTAATATTGCCCTTTCTGCTTGTGTGCCAGTCTTGACTCCTGGGTGTGCCATCGCTCTCTCTCTCTCCAATTGTGGGCCATAGAAAGCCTATTATGTTTTTAGCTTGATTTGGGTTCCAAAATCTACCTGAAAAAATCACTACATCAATCAGTGGGAGATAAATATTGGCCTCTGGGCTTGTGTGCCACTCCTGACTCCTGTGTGCGTCATCTCTCACTCAGTGGGCCATAGAAAGCCTTTTTTTGTTTTATTTGTTTTCTAAATTCTCCCTGAAAAAATCATTTTATTTTATTTGGTTTCTAAATTCTTCCTGAAAAAATCATTTTATTCTATTTTTTTTTTTTCCTAAAGTCTCCCTGAAAAAAAAAAAAAAAAACAAATCAGTGGGAGATTAATATTGCCCTTTCTGCTTGTGTGCCAGTCTTGACTCCTGGGTGTGCCATCGCTCTCTCTCTCTCCAATTGTGGGCCATAGAAAGCCTATTATGTTTTTAGCTTGATTTGGGTTCCAAAATCTACCTGAAAAATCACTACATCAATCAGTGGGAGATAAATATTGGCCTCTGGGCTTGTGTGCCACTCCTGACTCCTGTGTGCGTCATCTCTCACTCAGTGGGCCATAGAAAGCCTTTTTTTGTTTTATTTGTTTTCTAAATTCTCCCTGAAAAAATCATTTTATTTTATTTGGTTTCTAAATTCTTCCTGAAAAAATCATTTTATTCTATTTTTTTTTCCTAAAGTCTCCCTGAAAAAAAAAACAAAAAAACAAATCAGTGGGAGATTAATATTGCCCTTTCTGCTTGTGTGCCAGTCTTGACTCCTGGGTGTGCCATCTCTCTCTCTCTCTCCAATTGTGGGCCATAGAAAGCCTATTATTTTTTTAGCTTGATTTGGGTTCCAAAATCTACCTGAAAAAATCACTACATCAATCAGTGGGAGATAAATATTGGCCTCTGGGCTTGTGTGCCACTCCTGACTCCTGTGTGCGTCATCTCTCACTCAGTGGGCCATAGAAAGCCTTTTTTTGTTTTATTTGTTTTCTAAATTCTCCCTGAAAAAATCATTCTATTTTATTTGGTTTCTAAATTCTTCCTGAAAAAATCATTTTATTCTATTTTTTTTTTTCCTAAAGTCTCCCTGAAAAAAAAAAAAAAAACAAATCAGTGGGAGATTAATATTGCCCTTTCTGCTTGTGTGCCAGTCTTGACTCCTGGGTGTGCCATCTCTCTCTCTCTCCAATTGTGGGCCATAGAAAGCCTATTATTTTTTTAGCTTGATTTGGGTTCCAAAATCTACCTGAAAAAATCACTACATCAATCAGTGGGAGATAAATATTGGCCTCTGGGCTTGTGTGCCACTCCTGACTCCTGTGTGCGTCATCTCTCACTCAATGGGCCATAGAAAGCCTTTTTTTGTTTTATTTGTTTTCTAAATTCTCCCTGAAAAAATCATTTTATTTTATTTGGTTTCTAAATTCTTCCTGAAAAAATCATTTTATTCTTTTTTTTTTTTCCTAAAGTCTCCCTGAAAAAACAAAAAAAAAAACAAATCAGTGGGAGATTAATATTGCCCTTTCTGCTTGTGTGCCAGTTTTGACTCCTGGGTGTGCCATCTCTCTCTCTCTCTCCAATTGTGGGCCATAGAAAGCCTATTATGTTTTTTAGCTTGATTTGGGTTCCAAAATCTACCTGAAAAAATCACTACATCAATCAGTGGGAGATAAATATTGGCCTCTGGGCTTGTGTGCCACTCCTGACTCCTGTGTGCGTCATCTCTCACTCAGTGGGCCATAGAAAGCCTTTTTTTGTTTTATTTGTTTTCTAAATTCTCCCTGAAAAAATCATTTTATTTTCTTTGGTTTCTAAATTCTTCCTGAAAAAATCATTTTATTCTATTTTTTTTTTTTCCTAAAGTCTCCCTGAAAAAAAAAAAAAAAACAAATCAGTGGGAGATTAATATTGCCCTTTCTGCTTGTGTGCCAGTCTTGACTCCTGGGTGTGCCATCTCTCTCTCTCTCCAATTGTGGGCCATAGAAAGCCTATTATTTTTTTAGCTTGATTTGGGTTCCAAAATCTACCTGAAAAAATCACTACATCAATCAGTGGGAGATAAATATTGGCCTCTGGGCTTGTGTGCCACTCCTGACTCCTGTGTGCGTCATCTCTCACTCAATGGGCCATAGAAAGCCTTTTTTTGTTTTATTTGTTTTCTAAATTCTCCCTGAAAAAATCATTTTATTTTATTTGGTTTCTAAATTCTTCCTGAAAAAATCATTTTATTCTTTTTTTTTTTTCCTAAAGTCTCCCTGAAAAAACAAAAAAAAAAACAAATCAGTGGGAGATTAATATTGCCCTTTCTGCTTGTGTGCCAGTTTTGACTCCTGGGTGTGCCATCTCTCTCTCTCTCTCCAATTGTGGGCCATAGAAAGCCTATTATGTTTTTTAGCTTGATTTGGGTTCCAAAATCTACCTGAAAAAATCACTACATCAATCAGTGGGAGATAAATATTGGCCTCTGGGCTTGTGTGCCACTCCTGACTCCTGTGTGCGTCATCTCTCACTCAGTGGGCCATAGAAAGCCTTTTTTTGTTTTATTTGTTTTCTAAATTCTCCCTGAAAAAATCATTTTATTTTCTTTGGTTTCTAAATTCTTCCTGAAAAAATCATTTTATTCTATTTTTTTTTTTTCCTAAAGTCTCCCTGAAAAAAAAAAAAAAATCAAATCAGTGGGAGATTAATATTTACATTTGTGCTTCAGTGACAGTCCTGCGTGTGTGGCATCTCTCTCATTTGTTGCCACCAACAACAGAGTGTGAAACATTGTGCCTGATTTTCGTTGTGGTCTCACTCACCTGTAAAGGGGTAGCTAAATCATACTGAAGTTATAGCTCACCGTGTAATTTGTGTGACAGCAACAAATACCGTTAGTTTGTTTACATTTTTAAAACAATGAGGAAGTATGGTGGAAGAGGTCGTGGCCGGGGGCGTTCTTTGTCAGCTGGTAATGAGGGTAGTGGTAGTGGTGGAGCATCAGCTGGTCGTGGGAAAAAAATATTGCACCTAAGTCTGGAGCTGTGGAGCCAGGTTCGTCGTCTGGCTACACAAGGCCTCGAACGCTCCCTTTTCTGGGAGTAGGAAAACCGCTTTTAAAGCCGGAGCAGCAAGAGCAAGTTTTGGCTTATCTTGCTGACTCAGCCTCTAGCTCTTTTGCCTCCTCTCGTGAAACTGGTAAATGTCAAAGCAGCGCGTCGTTAGTGGATGTTCACGGTCAGGGACAAGTCGCTTCCTTGTCCTCTTCAGCAAAAACAACAACGCAGCAGGCGACACAACGGGTTACTCCATGGAGCTCTTTACACATACCGTCCCTGGCTTAGAAAGTGAAGCAGTTAACAGTCCATGCCCATTACAAGTTGAATCTGACATGGAGTGCACTGATGCACAGCCACAGCCAGACAACTATGCTGGTCCTTTGACTCAGACCACAACATTGCCCTCGCAGGGTGCTGATCAAGAATCAGACCCTGATGAGACTATGTTGCCCCATCACGAACGCTATACCACCGACCGACACGGTGACACAGACGAAGTTGCACACGAGCTACAAGAAGAGGTAATAGATGACCCAGTTCTTGACCCCGATTGGCAGCCATTGGGGAAACAGGGTGCAGGCGGCAGCAGTTCTGAAGCGGAGGAGGAGGGGCCGCAGCAGGCATCAACATCGCAACAGGTTCCATCTGCCGGGCCCGTATCTTGCCCAAAACGCGTGGCAAAGCTAAAACCTGTTGGAGGACAGCGTGGCCATCCGGTTAAAGCTCAGTCTGCAATGCCTGAAAAGGTATCCGATGCTAGAAAGAGTGCAGTCTGGCATTTTTTTAAACAACATCCAATTGATCAGCGCAAAGTCATCTGTCAAAAATGTTCAACTACCTTAAGCAGAGGACAGAATCTGAAAAGTCTCAATACAAGTTGCATGCATAGACATTTAACCACCATGCATTTGCAAGCCTGGACTAACTACCAAACGTCCCTTAAGGTTGTAGCACCCTCGGCCAATGAAGCTAGTCAGCAACGCAACATCCCTTCCGGCAGTGTAGGGCCACCATTTTCCGCACCACCTGCAGTATCTGTGCAGGTTTCTTTGCCAGGCCAAAGCCGTCAGGGTCAGGGAATCACCAGTTTCGTAGTAGGAAACACTGCATCTAGGGCACCGGTGGCAACAATACCATCTCCCACCGTCTCTCAGTCTGCCATGTCCACCGGCACCCCCGCTAGTTCCACGATCTCCAGCTCTCCAGTCCAGCTCACCCTACATGAGACTATGGTTAGAAAAAGGAAGTACTTAGCCTCGCATCCGCGTACACAGGGTTTGAACGCACACATAGCTAGACTAATCTCGTTAGAGATGATGCCCTACCGGTTAGTTGAAAGCGAAGCTTTCAAAGCCCTGATGGACTACGCTGTACCACGCTACGAGCTACCCAGTCGACACTTTTTTTCCAGAAAAGCCATCCCAGCCCTCCACCAGCATGTTAAAGAGCGCATCGTCCATGCACTCAGGCAATCTGTGAGCACAAAGGTGCACCTGACAACAGATGCATGGACCAGTAGGCATGGCCAGGGACGTTACGTGTCCATCACGGCACACTGGGTAAATGTGGTGGATGCAGGGTCCACAGGGGACAGCAAGTTTGGGACAGTTCTGCCTAGCCCACGGTCTAGGAAACAATTGGCTGTAGCCGTTCGCACCCCCTCCTCCTCCTCTTCGTCCTCCTGCAGAAGCGAGAGCTCGTCCACAGACCGCAGTCGCACAACCACTCCATCCGCAGCTGCCACTGTTGCACACCAGGTCTCCCATTATGGGGCAGCTACTGGCAAACGTCAGCAGGTTGTATTGGCTATGAAGTGTTTGGGCGACAACAGACACACCGCGGAAGTTCTGTCCGAGTTCTTGCAGAAAGAAACGCAGTCGTGGCTGGGCACTGTAGATCTTGAGGCAGGCAAGGTAGTGAGTGATAACGGAAGGAATTTCATGGCTGCCATCTCCCTTTCCCAACTGAAACACATTTCTTGCCTGGCTCACACCTTAAACCTGGTGGTGCAGTGCTTCCTGAAAAGTTATCCGGGGTTATCCGACCTGCTCCTCAAAGTGCGTGGACTTTGCTCACATATCCGCCGTTCGCCCGTACACTCCAGCCGTATGCAGACCTATCAGCGTTCTTTGAACCTTCCCCAGCATTGCCTAATCATAGACGTTGCAACAAGGTGGAACTCAACACTGCACATGCTTCAGAGACTGTGTGAACAGAGGCGGGCTGTTATGTTTTTGTGGGAGGATACACATACACGGGCAGGCAGTAGGATGGCAGACATGGAGTTGTCAGGTGTGCAGTGGTCGAAGATTCAAGACATGTGTCAAGTCCTTCAGTGTTTTGAGGAATGCACACGGCTGGTTAGTGCAGACAACGCCATAATAAGCATGAGCATCCCCCTAATGCGTCTGCTGATGCAAAGTTTGACGCACATAAAGGATCAGGCGTCTGCAGCTGAGGAAGAGGAAAGCCTTGATGACAGTCAGCCATTGTCTGGCCAGGGCAGTGTACAGGACGAGGTAGCGGGTGAAGAGGAGGAGGAGGACGAGGAGGATGATGGGGATGATTATATTTTTAATGAGGAAGCTTTTCCGGGGCCACTGGAAATTGGTGGCGCGGCAAGGCCGGGTTCTGGTTTTTTGAGGGACACAAGTGACGTGGATTTGCCTGAAACTGCCCCTCAACCAAGCACAATCGCAGATTTGAGAACTGGAACTTTGGCCCACATGGCGCATTATGCCTTACGTATCCTGAAAAGGGACACACGCATAACTAAAATGATGAATGATGACGATTACTGGTTGGCCTGCCTCCTTGATCCTCGCTATAAAGGCAAATTGCAAAATATAATGCCACATGAGAACTTGGAACTAATATTAGCAACCAAACAATCAACTCTTGTTGACCATTTGCTTCTGGCATTACCTGCACACAGCGCCCGTGATCGTTCTCACACGAGCTGCAGGGGCCAGCAGACCAGAGGAGTTAGAGGGGCAGAAATCAGAAGTGGCGTTGGCCAGAGGGGTTTTCTGACCAGGTTGTGGAGGGATTTTGCTATGACCGCAGACAGGACAGGTACTGCAGCATCAATTCAAAGTGACAGGAGACAACATTTGTCCAGTATGGTTACAAACTATTTTTCATCCCTTATCGATGTTCTCCCTCAACCGTCATTCCCATTTGATTACTGGGCATCAAAATTAGACACCTGGCCAGAATTGGCAGAATATGCATTGCAGGAGCTTGCTTGCCCGGCAGCTAGTGTCCTATCAGAAAGAGTATTCAGTGCTGCAGGTTCAATACTAACAGAAAAAAGGACTCGTCTGGCTACCCAAAATGTAGATGATCTAACCTTCATTAAAATGAACCACAACTGGATTTCGAAATCTTTTGCCCCACCTTGCCCGGCTGACACCTAGCTTTCCTATGAAAAGGTCTTGCCTGTGGATTATTCTGAATGCCTTTTCCAATCTCGTAATTTTCTGCACCTGATTGTCCAGCATACGACATGTTTACACCTCACTAAATGGCCAAACTCCCCACACGGGGCCGTGGTATCGACACTTGGCGACAGCACCCGTGAGAGTGCAGTTTGTCTGAAGAGGTGGGTGAGCCCGCTTTTGGTCGACGGCACTGCCACTGGGTCCCTCCTAGTACAATAAAGTGTCTCTGGCGGTGGTGGTGCGCACCCAACGTCAGACACACCGTTGTAATATGAGGGGCCCTGGGCCTGTACCGCCGGCCACAAGACAGTTTCCCCCCACCCCAGCTCAAACAGTGCTCTACCACTTGCAAAATTATCTCACAGCTCCACCAATGTTTAGTCTATGCGCTGACATCCTTCAATGCCTGCCACTGACAATACCATTGTATTGACATTTTTGTTATGTTAGGCCTTCGATGCCTGTCTGTGGTCACTCCTTCCACTAGGCCTCCACTGACCACACCACTGCTGCCCGTGTACCCCTGTAACCAATTTAAAATTGCCTACAGCCATGTGTTATTATTTTAGGCCTTCGATGCCTGTCTGCGGTGACTCCTTCCACTAGGCCTCCACTGACCACACCACTGCTGCCCGTGTACCCCTGGAACCAATTTAAAATTGCCTACAGCCATGTGTTATTATTTTAGGCCTTCGATGCCTGTCTGCGGTGACTCCTTCCACTAGGCCTCCACTGACCACACCACTGCTGCCCGTGTACCCCTGGAACCAATTTAAAATTGCCTGCAGCCATGTGTTATTATTTTAGGCCTTCGATGCCTGTCTGCGGTCACTCCTTCCACTAGGCCTCCACTGACCACACCACTGCTGCCCGTGTACCCCTGGAACCAATTTAAAATTGCCTACAGCCATGTGTTATTATTTTAGGCCTTCGATGCCTGTCTGCGGTCACTCCTTCCACTAGGCCTCCACTGACCACACCACTGCTGCCCGTGTACCCCTGTAACCAATTTAAAATTGCCTACAGCCATGTGTTATTATTTTAGGCCTTCGATGCCTGTCTGTGGTCACTCCTTCCACTAGGCCTCCACTGACCACACCACTGCTGCCCGTGTACCCCTGGAACCAATTTAAAATTGCCTACAGCCATGTGTTATTATTTTAGGCCTTCGATGCCTGTCTGCGGTCACTCCTTCCACTAGGCCTCCACTGACCACACCACTGCTGCCCGTGTACCCCTGGAACCAATTTAAAATTGCCTACAGCCATGTGTTATTATTTTAGGCCTTCGATGCCTGTCTGTGGTCACTCCTTCCACTAGGCCTCCACTGACCACACCACTGCTGCCCGTGTACCCCTGGAACCAATTTAAAATTGCCTACAGCCATGTGTTATTATTTTAGGCCTTCGATGCCTGTCTGCGGTCACTCCTTCCACTAGGCATCAACTGACCACACCACTGCTGCCCGTGTACCCCTGTAACCAATTTAAAATTGCCTACAGCCATGTGTTATTATTTTAGGCCTTCGATGCCTGTCTGTGGTCACTCCTTCCACTATGCCTCCACTGACCACACCACTGCTGCCCGTGTACCCCTGGAACCAATTTAAAATTGCCTACAGCCATGTGTTATTATTTTAGGCCTTCGATGCCTGTCTGCGGTCACTCCTTCCACTAGGCCTCCACTGACCACACCACTGCTGCCCGTGTACCCCTGGAACCAATTTAAAATTGCCTACAGCCATGTGTTATTATTTTAGGCCTTCGATGCCTGTCTGCGGTCACTCCTTCCACTAGGCCTCCACTGACCACACCACTGCTGCCCGTGTACCCCTGGAACCAATTTAAAATTGCCTACAGCCATGTGTTATTATTTTAGGCCTTCGATGCCTGTCTGCGGTCACTCCTTCCACTAGGCATCCACTGACAACACCACTGCTGCCCGTGTACCCCTGTAACCAATTTAAAATTGCCTACAGCCATGTGTTATTATTTTAGGCCTTCGATGCCTGTCTGTGGTCACTCCTTCCACTAGGCCTCCACTGACCACACCACTGCTGCCCGTGTACCCCTGGAACCAATTTAAAATTGCCTACAGCCATGTGTTATTATTTTAGGCCTTCGATGCCTGTCTGCGGTCACTCCTTCCACTAGGCCTCCACTGACCACACCACTGCTGCCCGTGTACCCCTGGAACCAATTTAAAATTGCCTACAGCCATGTGTTATTATTTTAGGCCTTCGATGCCTGTCTGCGGTCACTCCTTCCACTAGGCCTCCACTGACCACACCACTGCTGCCCGTGTACCCCTGTAACCAATTTAAAATTGCCTACAGCCATGTGTTATTATTTTAGGCCTTCGATGCCTGTCTGTGGTCACTCCTTCCACTAGGCCTCCACTGACCACACCACTGCTGCCCGTGTACCCCTGGAACCAATTTAAAATTGCCTACAGCCATGTGTTATTATTTTAGGCCTTCGATGCCTGTCTGCGGTCACTCCTTCCACTAGGCCTCCACTGACCACACCACTGCTGCCCGTGTACCCCTGTAACCAATTTAAAATTGCCTACAGCCATGTGTTATTATTTTAGGCCTTCGATGCCTGTCTGCGGTCACTCCTTCCACTAGGCCTCCACTGACCACACCACTGCTGCCCGTGTACCCCTGGAACCAACATCAGAAAATATAAAAATAAGTATTTTGCTTATGGAAAAGAAAATACTGGAGAGATATCAAATGCAGACATTTTAACATTAAAAACAAACACATACAACAAAAATCTGGTACAGTACTAAAAATGGCCACCAGCTACAATAACTTTCTTCTGCAAGTAGTTAACTGAAAGGTTTTTTCATTTTTAAACACAGATATGGCATCCACCGAGTGTTGTCCTGTCGCGTCTTCTTTATATTATTGCCAAGAAGATGCAAAACAATGAAAATAATAAAATCATTATTTACCAAAAAAATAGAGTAAGTCAAAACCACATTGCAAATAAACATTCATTACAAATAAAGAAGCAGGGCGCGTCCGAGGGTGAGTATATACCTAATAAGAATATAATCACCCTCGGACGCGCCCTGCTTCTTTCCGACAGCCTTCCTTCCTAAGAATCAGCCCTTCCGTGGTGTAGAGAGAGGGTCTGTTACACTCCAAGGTGTTCCCCAGGTTGCCTTTCCTGAGCTTCGATCTTCCGGCTCTCGTTTAGTAGTTGTTGGAAACTACGCTGCATTGGGCCTACAAATTGGGTATGGGGTGTAGAGAGATGGTGTGTTCCACTCCAAGGTGTTCCCCAGGTTGCCTTTCCTGAGCTTCGATCTTCCGGCTCTCGTTTAGTAGTTGTTGGAAACTACGCTGCATTAGGCCTACAAATTGGGTATGGGGTGTAGAGAGATGGTGTGTTCCACTGTAGAGAGATGGTGTGTTCCACTCCAAGGTGTTCCCCAGGTTTCCTCACCATTGCTTCGATCTTCCGGCTCTCGTTTAGTAATTGTTGGAAACTACGCTGCATTAGGCCTACAAATTGGGTATGGGGTGTAGAGAGATGGTGTGTTACACTCCAAGGTGTTCCCCAGGTTTCCTCTCCATTGCTTCGATCTTCCGGCTCTCGTTTAGTAGTTGTTGGAAACTACGCTGCATTAGGCCTACAAATTGGGTATGGGGTGTAGAGAGATGGTGTGTTACACTCCAAGGTGTTCCCCAGGTTTCCTCTCCATTGCTTCGATCTTCCGGCTCTCGTTTAGTAGTTGTTGGAAACTATGCTGCATTGGGCCTACAAATTGGGTATGGGGTGTAGAGAGATGGTGTGTTCCACTCCAAGGTGTTCTCCAGGTTGCCTTTCCTGAGCTTCGATCTTCCGGCTCTCGTTTAGTAGTTGTTGGAAACTACGCTGCATTAGGCCTACAAATTGGGTATGGGGTGTAGAGAGATGGTATGTTACACTCCAAGGTGTTCCCCAGGTTTCCTCTCCATTGCTTCGATCTTCCGGCTCTCGTTTAGTAGTTGTTGGAAACTACGCTGCATTGGGCCTACAAATTGGGTATGGGGTGTAGAGAGATGGTGTGTTCCACTCCAAGGTGTTCTCCAGGTTGCCTTTCCTGAGCTTCGATCTTCCGGCTCTCGTTTAGTAGTTGTTGGAAACTACGCTGCATTAGGCCTACAAATTGGGTATGGGGTGTAGAGAGATGGTGTGTTACACTCCAAGGTGTTCCCCAGGTTTCCTCTCCATTGCTTCGATCTTCCGGCTCTCGTTTAGTAGTTGTTGGAAACTACGCTGCATTAGGCCTACAAATTGGGTATGGGGTGTAGAGAGATGGTGTGTTCCACTGTAGAGAGATGGTGTGTTCCACTCCAAGGTGTTCCCCAGGTTTCCTCGCCAATGCTTCGATCATCATGCTCTCGTTTAGTAGTTGTTGGAAACTACGCTGCATTAGGCCTACAAATTGGGTATGGGGTGTAGAGAGATGGTGTGTTCCACTCCAAGGTGTTCTCCAGGTTGCCTTTCCTGAACTTCTATCTTCAGGCTCTCATTAAATTGTGGTTAAACGGAACAACTGCATTTGGCGTACTAGTTGGTTTGGGGCCTACTATCGGTGTCTGCCGATCCTTGCTGTTCTCCTGGTTTCCTGTCCTGAAATTCCGTTTTCAGGCGCTCGTTAAGTAGTTGTTAATGTTAGATTGCATTTGGCCTACTAGTTGGGTTGGGGCCTACTATCGGTGTCTGACACTCCTTGCTGTTCTCCTCCACTGAACAAAGCTGTGCCGCCTGTTTACTACTGTTGCCAATTTTGAACTGCATTTTGACTACTTACTGATTTGGGCCTACTCTCTGTGTCAGCCTCTCATTCCAGTTGTCCTCCACTGCAATGCCCCCTGATTTGTTCTGTGTTACCAATTTTGAACTGCATTTAGCCCACTTTATTCTTTGGGCCTATATCTGTGTTTCCTCCTCATCCTGCCCATTGCCCAGCCAGTGATAGATGAGTCTGCTGGTACATTGACCCATAACGCAACATTTCCCGTGCACGCTACACTGCAAGATTGTGACCCTGCTGAAAGTCAGGTCCCCCTTCCCGCATACCATACCACCTTACACGGGGACAAACAGGAAGGTGCAGATGAAAGTGCAGGTTCCTTCATCAGGTGGGGGGAGGAATACTAGTTGGCGACGTCACTGGCACAGGGCCTCTCATGGTACGCAAAAGTGTTGCTGCCGGTGGGAGGCGCCCCCGCCGTGCAAACACACCGCTGTACTTTGAGGGGCCCTGTGCCAGTGCCAATGCCAACGAGTGGGCCCCCCCTGCTTGCTCAGGTTCACAGCACTTGCAAAGTTGAAATACTTACCTCTCCCTGCTCCACTGCCGTGACGTGGTCCAGATTTCCTGGGCCCACTAATTACTTGAACCAGCCCTACCCACCACAACTTTAGCCAAATGACCCCCAATTTCAAATGCCTTCCAATTATTATAAGGTAAATTACGCTTGACAAGCTTCATTAAGAAGAATGGATGGTTTTGACATTAAAATGGGCACTCTAGGTGTTTTCCTGGCCCCCACTCACTGCCGACTATGCTGCCCCATTGACTTGCATTGGGTTTCGTGTTTCGGTCGATCCCGACTTTACGTCATAATCGGGCGATTTCACTTGACCCGACTTTTGAGATAGTCGGGTTTCGCGAAACCCGGCTCGACTCTAAAAAGGTCAAGGTCGCTCAACTCTATTGGCAATCTATTTTTAGATGGACTGATGGGTATGTAAGAAACAAGATCTACCTGCAAGCGGAGAGAATGGTAAAGATCATCGCAGAAAACAAAAGAGACAAGAGACAAAAGGGCATAATGTGGAAACAGATGAAAACCAGACGTCAGAACTCACATACACTGGGGAACATATATTGATGGAAATGAGTAATCCCACTGCACAACCTTTGATGTTTATTGTGGTCTACTCATAATTTGCTCTGTGCATTTTTTATTTTTTTTGTTATTTCAGGATGTTTTGTGCATTATCATTTTATTTATTGATGCACCTTTAAATATTTTGGCATATGCACCTTAACACTGCTTGACAAAGGTCCTCAATTGGACTGAAACATTGCTGTCACTATGGGCTATTACATTTTTCTAATTTTGTATTTTGGGAGTGCTGCCTTCATTTTTGTATATACAGTAGATAAATAGATAGATGAGTTCCTCTGTGATATGGTGTCTTTCAAACTATGTTACAGAGGTTATCTCAAAGTCCTCTATAATAAAAGCAAACAAAAGACAGTCAATATTGATCAACTTTCACTTAAAGGTAGTTAAAAAATAAACTTTTTTTTGCTCTAATATTGTTGGTAATAACCTATTGTGAGGAGAGTAATCAAGTCGCCAGTATAATTTATGAAAACCTCAAGTTTGTTTTGCGTTAAGCAAATAATCTCCACTTAATCCTAAAGAAACTCTTTATGTCCCATATAGCCGACAGCTTAATTAGCTAATCCGCCAACTGAAATAAATAGCCATAAAAAATCCAAGAGTCCTATTTTAGCTCAGTATTACCTATATCACATGTCCCTAGTTCCATATACAAAGGCGCTAATAAATACCTTTTTATGCAGTGATGTCAGACTCCGCAATAGCGGTGTGGTCCCAGCTGTTGTCCGGGAGGAACACGAGGTGAGAAAAAGTATTGTGGACCAGTTCCTACGTGTTTCGAAGATCTCGGTCTTCTTCGTCATCCCTGACGAAGAAGACCGAGATCTTCAAAACGCATAAGAACTGGTCCACACATCGCTCCTTACTTCGGACGGTCACGTGATCACCTATGTCACGCAAGGTCCTGCTTCGGCGTCTGCAGCGCCACAGGTTCCAAGCATGCATCGGCTCCATCTGTGCACCACCAGTAAGGACGCAGAAAAGGGGGGTGTAAGTCACCGGCCGGGACTACACTCCTGAAGAAATACTCTTTCTCACCTCGTATTCCTCCCGGACAACAGCTGGGAACACACCGCAACCGCGGAGACTGACATCACTGCATAAAAAGGTATTTATTAGCACCTTTGTATATGGAACTCGGGACATGTGATATAGGTAATACTGAGATAAAATAGGACTCTTGGATTTTTTATGGTTATTAATTTCAGTTGGCGGATTAGCTAATTAAGCTGTTGGCTATATGGGACATAAAGAGTTTTTTTAGGATTAAGTGAAGATTATTTGCTTAGCGCAAAACAAACTTGAGGTTTTTATATATATTTTACTGCGGACAACATTGGTGGTTTGTGTTCTGTTTTTGCAGCTGCAATAAGATCTCTAACATTGCCTGATTTGCGCCAACCATACTATATAATTTATAAAAACCTTCATATTTTTGGTAATTTTCCACCAGAGCTTGCAGAATGGCCAGTGTCTCATTTATATTCCTACCATAACATCAAACATTTGAAAATTATGTTTGATTCGTAGTCCTTAAAGGACCGTTGTCCTGCCAAATTATTCTATTTGACAGAAAATGCTCATGCACTGGCAGCAACCGTTACATACTATATCGGTTGATCATTAAATGATCAATAATTGTCTGCAATCACTTTATATGACTGTAGACTTCTGAATCCTGTGCTTTGCATACATACTAGATAGATGTGTTTGGCTTCTATCAATCTGTAAACTGTCTCTTCAGAAAGAATATTTAATTTCCTTATAAGCCTCCTTACCCTGGCAGTTACAGCATGTCCCTCTCCATTGGAAGAAACATTACCCTTTAGACACCTATCTTTTCTCAATTCACCTGTAGTAATGGGCAAACCCCTGGATGTTCAGGTTCGGCGGGTTAGGCTGAACATTTAAAAAAATGTTCATTTCAGGTACCAGAACAGTACTCGAACCTGAAACTCAATCAGATGAATGGGGAAACCAACCATCCGTTGTTTTGCTATGCAGTTATCTGCATGACAGCGTGGCAAACACTGCCTCTGATCAGCGGTAAGATCATTACCGCCAGCTAGAGAGCTGCGGTTCACGTGCTGTCAGATTACAGTTTGTGCCAGCAGCTGTGACTAGCAGTAAAAAGTTTAGACCAGGGCTCTTTCATGGTCAGTCAGTTTGCCATCCAGTTCCGGACTTTTGCTTCAGAGCTGGAGTGGTCAGATAAGGTACTTATCCCCATTTTTTGGAGGGGCCTTGCTTACCATGTAAAGGATGCTTTGGCCACTAAGGAGTTTCTTACTACTCTGGAGGACTTAGTTTCTGTGTCCACTCGCATCAATCTTTGACACGTTGAATGAAGATTAGAGCGAGTCCACTGTAGACGTACAGCTCTGGCAAAAATTAAGAGACCACTGCAAAATGTTCAATTTGTCTGATCTTTCTCTTTTCAGGCATATATTTGAGTAAAATATAAATTGTTCTTTTATTCTATAAACTTCTGACAACATGTCTCCAAATTTCCAAGCAATAATTTTTGTATTTTTTTTTGACAAAGAAAAATGGTCAAAATAAAAAAAAACTTAAAGCATTCAGACTTCACATAATGCAAAGAAAACAAGTTCATATTTATTTAAAAGCAACAATACTAATGTTTTAACTCAGGAAGAGTTCAGAAATCAATATTTTGTGGAATAACCATGATTTTTAAACACAGCTTTCATGCGTCTTGGCATGCTTTCCATCAGTCTCTCACACTGCTTCTGACGCCAAAATGTAAGCAGTTCTACTTTGTTGGATGGCTTGTGACTATCCATCATCCTCTTGATTACATTCCAGAGGCTTTCAATAGGGTTCAGATCTGGAGATTGGGCTGCCCATGACAGAGTTTTGATGTGGTGGTCTCTTAATTTTTGCCAGAGCTTAATTTTTGCATCACGCTCTCTCCTGCACCTGAAATCCGCTGCCTTGGGGTAACTCTAGACTCTGCCCTGTCCTTCAAACCGCACGTCCAAACTCTTGCCACCTCCTGTCGCCTCCAACTCAAAAATATTGCCAGAATTCGTTCCTTCCTCAGCGCACAATCTACCAAAACTCTTGTGCATGCCCTCATCATCTCCCGCCTCGACTACTGCAACACCCTCCTCTGTGGCCTCCCCGCTAACTCTCTTGCACCACTCCAGTCTGTCCTCAACTCTGCTGCCCGGCTAATCCACCTCTCTCCTCGCTACTCCCCTGCTTCTCGCCTCTGCAAATCCCTCCACTGGCTCCCAATTCCTCAACGAATCCAGTTAAAACTACTAACACTGATCTACAAAGCCATCCACAACCTGTCCCCTCCATATATCTCTGAACTAATCTCCCAATATCTTCCCTCATGTAATCTCCGATCCTGCCAAGACCTCCTACTCTCCTCCACACTTATTCGTTCCTCACACAACCGCCTCCAAGATTTCTCCCGAATATCCCCCATCCTCTGGAATTTAATGCCTCAACACGTCTGACTATCGACCACCCTCGGCTCCTTCAGACGGAACCTGAAAACCCACCTCTTCAAGAAAGCCTACAGCCTGCAATAACCATTCTGCCGCCTCACCATCGCCAGAGCCACCGCCTCGCCATCGCCAGAGCCGCCGCCTCGCCCCTACCTTCTGTCTCTTCCCCACTATCCCATAGAATGTAAGTCCGCAAGGACAGGGTCCTCTCCCCTCTGTACCAGTCTGTCAATGTAAACCTGCTTACTGTAATCGATATCTATAACCCTGTATGTAACTCCTTTCTCATGTACAGCACCATGGAATTAATGGTGCTATATAAATAAATAAATAAATAATAATAATAATAATATATACATATATATATATATATATATATATATATATATCAGAAAAGAAAGTATGGCACTCACCCCTGGAGATGCTGTGATGAAGTCCTTTATTTGCTACGAACAGCAATCATGTACATATGGAGAGGCGGCAGGACGTGAACAGGAGAGGGTGCGGGGAACCGGTAAGGACTACGGCCGTTTTGCGCAAGGCGCTTCAACGGGTCCAGGTGCAAAATACACATATGTCACTTCCTTTTAAGGGAATGGACAATCACGTGAGCAGAACATACAATTGTGTGAAGAGTTAAAAAATGTTCAATTTGCATATAGAAATGCGTACAAAGGCATAATGTCAGTAATTTAACAATATCTATAGGCTGTACATGTATTACTATTAGTGTTGAGCATTCCGATACCGCAAGTATCGGGTATCGGCCGATATTTGCGGTATCGGAATTCCGATACCGAATTCCGATACTTCCCACGTATCGGATACCGGAATTGGAAGTTCCCAGAATTCAAACTGAACGCAGCAGCCAATGAGGAATGATTGGAAGTGTGGGCACATCCTGTTTAGCATGGTGGGCATGTAAGTACTGGCAAGGCTTGGATTGGCTGCTGAAATGATGTCACTCTGCACTATAAAAAACGCTGCCGCCATTTTGCGCTCACTCTGCTGTGATTTCAGTTAGGGACAGGACGCTGTGTTCTAACTGAGGGCCAGTCGAGCTAGCTAATTGCTTTATTTTCCTTTCCAAAGGCTAATTTAGCAAAACGCTGTGTGTTCTTCACTGTTCACCTTGCTCTTGCCTTGCAGCGCTGTTTTAACAGCGTTCTGCAAGGTCTCTGTGTGTGTGTGTGTGTGCAGCTCACTCTGTAGTCTGTGTGCAGCCATATACCCGGTTGTATTCAGCTCAGGGGGTTTCACACTGCCTCACACAGTTGTCCTTTTTTGCTCTTAGTGCAGCCTGCTGCACATTTTTTCTCAAATTTCCTATTAGTGTTTTTCCACCAGTCTCCAGCTCTATTGTGGAAAAACACTACATAGGATAACCTAGAGGGGGGTTTTTGGGCCTTGCAGCGCCGTTTACGGCTGTCTGCACGGTCTCCGTGTGAGCCCAGCTCGCCCTGTAGTCTGTTTGCAGCCATAGCCGGTTGGATTCAGCTCAGGGTTCGTTACTGGCTCATACCTTGAGAAAAATTTTACTTTTTTTCAAATAGTGCAGCCTGTTTAAAATTTGAAAAAAAAAAATTCCTATTAGTGTCTTTCCACTCGTATCCAGCTAAATAGTGGAAAAACACTATATAGGATAACCTAGAGGAGGGTTTTTTGGCCTTGCAGCGCCGTTTACGGCTGTCTGCACGGTCTCCGTGTGAGCCCAGCTCGCCCTGTAGTCTGTGTGCAGCCATAGCCGGTTGGATTCAGCTCAGGGTTCGTTACTGGCTCATACCTAGAGAAAAATTTTACTTTTTTTCAAATAGTGCAGCCTGTTTAAAATTTGAAAAACAAAAATTCCTATTAGTGTCTTTCCACTCGTATCCAGCTAAATAGTGGAAAAACACTATATAGGATAACCTAGAGGAGGGTTTTTTGGCCTTGCAGCGCCGTTTACGGCTGTCTGCACGGTCTCTGTGTGAGCGCAGCTCGCCCTGTAGTTTGTGTGCAGCCATAGCCGGTTGGATTCAGCTCAGGGTGCGTTACTGCCTCATACCTTGAAAAACAATTTCCTTTTTTTCAAATAGTGCAGCCAGTTTAAAATTTGAAAAAAAAAATTCCTATTAGTGTCTTTCCACTCGTATCCAGCTAAATAGTGGAAAAACACTATATAGGATAACCTAGAGGAGGTTTTTTTGGCCTTGCAGCGCCGTTTACGGCTGTCTGCACGGTCTCCGTGTGAGCCCAGCTCGCCCTGTAGTCTGTGTGCAGCCATATCCGGTTGGATTCAGCTCAGGGTTCGTTACTGCGTCATACCTTGAGAAAAATTTTACTTTTTTTCAAATAGTGCAGCCTGTTTAAAATTTGAAAAAAAAAATTCCTATTAGTGTCTTTCCACTCGTATCCAGCTAAATAGTGGAAAAACACTATATAGGATAACCTAGAGGAGGGTTTGTTGGCCTTGCAGCGCCGTTTACGGCTGTCTGCACGGTCTCTGTGTGAGCGCAGCTCGCCCTGTAGTCTGTGTGCAGCCATAGCCGGTTGGATTCAGCTCAGGGTGCGTTACTGCCTCATACCTTGAAAAACAATTTCCTTTTTTTCAAATAGTGCAGCCAGTTTAAAATTTGAAAAAAAAAATTCCTATTAGTGTCTTTCCACTCGTATCCAGCTAAATAGTGGAAAAACACTATATAGGATAACCGAGAGGAGGGTTTTTTGGCCTTGCAGCGCCGTTTACGGCTGTCTACACGGTCTCCGTGTGATTTAAACTAGCTCTGTAGCCCGATCTGCACCAAAAAAAAAGTTAAGTTCACCAAACACAACTTAACACTTGTGTAGGCCACATTTGAAAAATAATAAAGTTTAGTCCACAATTTACAACATTAGTGTTTCTTACACCTGTTAGGAGGAGCATTTCAGGAATAAGCACACTAAGGCCTTAGTACTTTTCTGCTTATCTTTATCTGTCAACCAAGATGAAGAGGGCAGGGAGTAAGGCACGTGGGCGTGGGCGCGGAGCAGGGAGAGGAGCAGGGAGAGGACGTGGTGATTCTGTGCCTGCTGCGGGCGCCGGTGACTCGTCGTCACTCAGTTTCAGCAGGGAACAGTCCTTCATGTGCAGCTTTGTCGGAGAGCGCCGTGCACCGCTGCTACGTGAAGACCAAATTGAAGCCGTTGTCGGGTGGATGGCAGCTAACGCCTCGGCATCGACTTCAGTTAGTGCCACATCCTCTCAGGCACAGAGCACTGGAGAGCAGCCATCTGTCTCTTCACCACCTGCCAAATTGGCCAGGCAGTCAGAGAGCCCAGGACAGGAGCCGTCTCTACTTCTGTTCTCTGAATCTCTTGGCTTGGAAACAGGGGGCCAGCCAAGCAGCATTGGAGAAATGGAAGAAGAGGCAGTGTGCAGTGATGCCCAAAAGCTTTATCTCTCTGACTCTGAAGAGGCAGGTGGGCCAGTGCCTCCGGTGACCACAGCGCAGTACGCATCTGATGATGAAACTCAGGTGCCGCTTTCTGATGCGTACTGTGCTGCCGAGACTACCCAGGAGGGCAGTTGGTGGCAGAGGGTAGTGGAGATGATGAGGTCCTTGACCCATCGTGGCGTGAGGAACAGGAAGGTGGTGGGAGCAGCTCTGAGGAAGAGCTTCCCCTTACGGGCCAAAGAGGGAGAGGGAGGGGGAAGACTGCGGAGCCTGTAGCCTCCACTTTGGCACCCGTTAGGAGCCTGTCTCTTTCCAAAGCCAAAAAGGGCGCTCCCAAGACTTGCAGTGCCTGGTCCTTTTTTGACACAGTTGCAGATGACATTTGTTTTGTCAAATGCAAGCTGTGTCATCAGAAAGTAAAAAGAGGTAAAAGTGTCAGCAACCTCAATACCACAAATATGTGGAAACATGTGCGGAACAGGCACGCGGTGGAGTTACAGAAACACAGTGAAGACGTAGGCCAACCAACAGCGGCAGCTACCACCTCTTCATCTCGTGTTGCCTCTTCCTCCACTGTTGTCCAGAGACCTAGTGTAATTCCACCCACAGCACCACCTTCCCAGTCATCCTCACACTCCCAGTCTACTCTACAGCCATCGGTAGTCCAGGCATGGGAGAAAAGGCGGGCATTGTCGGCCAACCACCCCCGAGCACAGGCTCTGAATGCAGGCATTGCCAAACTGTTGTCCCTGGAAATGCTCTCGTTCAGGCTGGTGGAGACTGACAGCTTCCGTGACTTGATGGCATTGGCAGTCCCACAGTACAAGGTGCCCAGCCGCTTTTACTTCAGCAGGCAGGCTGTCCCTGCCCTGCACAGGCATGTTGAGGCAAACATAAAACATGCGCTACTGAACGCCGTCAGTAGCAAGGTCCACCTCACCACCGATGCGTGGACCAGTCAGCATGGACAGGGGCAATATGTTTCCCTCACTGCCCATTGGGTTAATGTTGTTGAGCCAGGTACAGATCGTGCGAGTGGCGCAGGACGTGTCCTGCCCACTCCAAGGATTGCAGGAATCCAGTCTGTACGCATCGACTCCTCCTCTTACACCAGTTCCTCTGATTCCTCTCTGCAGGATCCGTCATAGTCCACCTCCACATGGACCCGTGAACGTTTACCTATGACCGACATGAGCACAGCCGTGGCCAAACGTCAGCAGGCCGTCTTGAAACTAGTTTCATTGGTGCATCGAAGCCACACAGCGCAGGAGCTCTGGAATGCCATCAAGCAGGAGAGCGATGTGTGGTTACTGCCAGCGAATCTCCAGCCAGGCATGGTAGTGTGTGACAATGGCCGAAATCTGGTGGCAGCTTTGGCCCTTGGCAACCTCACTCACATCCCATGTCTGGCACATGTGCTCAATTTGGTTGTGCAGAGTTTTCTGAGGGACTATCCGGATCTTGATGCCCTGCTGCACAAGGTCCGCCTAGAGTGTGCTCACTTGCGGCGTTCCAGCTTGGCCAGATCCCGCATTGCTGCTCTGCAGCGCCGATTCCGCCTTCCGGAACACCGCATCATATGTGACCTACCTACCCGGTGGAATTCCACGTTACATATGTTGGAGCGGTTGTGTGAGCAGCAGCAAGCAGTTATGGAGTACCAGCTGCATCAGGCGCAAAGAAGTCGCAGTCAGCGCCGATCAGACTTCACAACCACAGAGTGGGCCACTATGAAGGACGTCTGCCAGGTTTTGCGTCCTTTTGATTATTCCACGCGGATGGCAAGTGCAGATGATGCACTAGTCAGCATGACTGTCCCCCTTATCTGCCTGCTTCAGCAAACTTTGCAAGGGTTAAGGGATGATGTGGTGGAAGAGGTGGAGGATGAGGAGTCACCTTTTCCATCAGCTTCTGGAGAGTCAGCGCCACGTGGTTCCTCACAAAGGGGTACGCAGGGGCCAATTTGTGAGGAGGATGAGGAGGAGTCAATGGAGGAGGAAGAGCTCCGTCCAGAGGAGGGAGCGACACAATTGTCCAGTGGTCAGTGTGTACAGCGAGGGTGGGGTGATGAAGAGCGGGCAGAGATCATGTCTCAAGCAGGGGACAGCATTTCTGGGCCAGTTGGCACTCTGCAGCACATGGTGGATTTCATGCTGCAGTGCCTGAGAAACGACCACCGCATCAACCACATTCTCAACATGCCTGATTATTGGGTGTTCACCCTCCTCGATCCTCGCTACCGGGACAACGTCCAAAACCTCATCCCTGCGTTGACCCGGGAGCGTAAATTGCGGGAGTACCACGACACACTGGTGAATTCCATAATCTTCTCCTGTCCAACTGAGAGGAGTGCTGCTAGTGCTTTACAAAGCAGCTCAGTGCATCGAGGCAGTGGGGGAGGCTCTGCCCAAAGAGGGAGCAGAAGCAGTGCCTCTGCCCAAGGCAAGCCCAGTATGGCACAACTCTGGCACACTTTTGTGTGCCCGCCCCAAGTGTCTACACCATCACCGGCGGCTCCAGTCAGCAGGAGGCAACGGTTCCGTCAGATGGTGACAGACTACATGGCTTGCCCTCTTACTGTACTCCCAGACGGCTCTTCCCCGTTCAAGTTTTGGGTCTCTAAGCTGGATACATGGCCAGAGCTAAGCCAGTATGCATTGGAGGTGCTGGCTTGCCCTGCGGCTAGTGTCTTATCGGAACGTGTCTTTAGTGCCGCAGGTGGTGTACTAACAGACCGTCGCATGCGACTATCCTCCAATAACGTTGACCGGCTTACTTTCCTGAAAATGAACCAGGCCTGGATCTCGCAGGAATTTGCCACTCCTCTGCCTGATTAAGTAATTGGGTGTCATCCAGGTCTCCTGCTGTGTTCATCTTTCTACCACCTGAACTGCTGTTCCTGGGCTCCAACACCGCCAGTTGCGGCTCAGAAGTGCAGGCTGCACAGTAAAAACATACGACCCAGTGTTATTGGGTTTCAGTAACGTCAGCTGATCCCCAGCTGTGTAGCCGGCAATGTGTCCTGCGACCGCCACGCCGGCACAACAACCTAAATGTAAGGGAACCTGTCCCCCCCCCCCGTCGTTTGTTACTGAAAGAGCCATCTTGCAGCTGTATTTCCTTTCTGCACAAGGAAAAGGTAGCTCTTTTTTTTTAGCTCTTTGCACACGCAGAACTTAACACTTATAAAATGTGTTCACTGATACCGTTATACCGTCCCGGAGCTGGGACTTTCCTTCGTAATGTGACGCAGCACAGCCGTCATTCCTACCCCCTTGGTGCCATGCGCTGCCTCCTCAGCGTTGTTTTAAGCTGTCACGGAGCCTGCGCTGTTCTGTTATCCCTTGGGCATGCCCTATTTGCCTGTCTTCTGACATAATTTGGTGTCAGGCTGGCTGCGCCTGTGCGGCCGCGCTGCCCGAGATCCCGCCTCGCAGTGTCTTCTGATTGAGTCACACTGCAGGCCTGGGATCCATGGGCATGCGCAGTGCATATCTTCCCCTCGGGCTCTCGCTCATTTCCCTCCGCCTTCTTTAGACTGTGCGCCGTCAGCTGATCCCTAGCATGCCACGGCCGTGACACCGCACAGTCTGAAGAAGAGGGAAGGAGGGGAGTGAGAGTCGAGGTTATGCACTGTGCATGCCCATGGTTCCAAGGCCCGCAGTGGGATTACGTTAGACGAGACTGCGAGGTGGGATCTGGAGCAGCGTGGATGCACAGGCACTGACAGCCTGACACCAAATTATGTCAGAAGACAGGCAGCGCTAATTGGGCATGGCCAAGGGCTAACAGAACAGCGCAGGCTCCATGACAGCTTAAAACAACGCTGAGGAGGCAGCGCACGGCATCAAGGGGATAGGAATGACAGCTGTGCTGTGTCCCATTACGAAGGAAATTCGCACCTCCGGAACGGTTTAACGGTATAAAGGGACACATTTTTAGTGTTTACTTCGGTGTTTGCAAGGAGCATAATTAAAAGAGCAACCTTTTCCTTTTGCATCCTTAGTGCTGCACAAGATGGCTCTTTCAGCTACAAACGTCTTGGGGGGGGGGTTAAAGGTTTCCTTTCAACTTGCTCCAATCAGGCTTCGGCCTACACTCTGTTCCTCTGCTCCTCCTGCTGTCCCTGGGCTCTAACACCGCCAGTTGGTGCCTGAAAGTGCTGTGTGCACAGTCAACAGTCGCTCCTCTGTTATTGGGGTTCAGTAACGTCAGCTGATCCCCAGCTGTGTGTGCGGCAATACCTCCAATCTGCTCCTCCTGCTGTCCCTGGGCTCTAACACCGCCAGTTGGTGCCTGGAAGTGCTGTGTGCACAGTCAACAGTCGCTCCTCTGTTATTGGGGTTCAGTAACGTCAGCTGATCCCCAGCTGTGTGTGCGGCAATACCTCCAATCTGCTCCTCCTGCTGTCCCTGGGCTCTAACACCGCCAGTTGGTGCCTGGAAGTGCTGTGTGCACAGTCAACAGTCGCTCCTCTGTTATTGGGGTTCAGTAACGTCAGCTGATCCCCAGCTGTGTGTGCGGCAATACCTCCAATCTGCTCCTCCTGCTGTCCCTGGGCTCTAACACCGCCAGTTGGTGCCTGGAAGTGCTGTGTGCACAGTCAACAGTCGCTCCTCTGTTATTAGGGTTCAGTAACGTCAGCTGATCCCCAGCTGTGTATCCGGCAACGTGTCATGCGACCGCCACGCTGGCACAACTAAAATGTAAGGGGACCTGTCCCCCCCCCACCCCTAGGCGTTTGTTACTGAAAGAGCCACCATGTGCAGCACTAATACTGCACAAGGGAAAGGTCGCTCTTGAAATTATGCTCCTTGCAAACGCTGAACTACACACTCATGTAATGTGTCCCCTCACACCGTCCAACCGTCCCGGAGGTGGGACTTTCCTTTGTAATGTGACGCAGCACAGCCGTCATTGCTACCCCCTTGGCACCGTGCGCTGCCTCCTTAGCGTTGTTTGATTCCGTCATGGACCCTGCGCTGTTATGTTATCCCTTAGCCATGCACAGTTTGCGCTGCCCGTCCTCTGACATCATTTGTTGTCGTCCTGGCTGCGCCTGTGCGTCCACGCTGCCCGAAATCACACCTCGCAGTGTCGTCTAATGTGATCCCACAGTGGGCCTGGTATCCATGGCCATGCGCAGTGCATATACTAGCCTCTCACTCCCCTTCTTCACACTTCTTCAGACTAGGCGGCGTCAGCTGATCCCTAATAGCATGCCACAGCCGTGACGCCGCACAGTCTGAAGAAGCAGGAAGGAGGTGAGTGAGAGGCGATGATATGCACTGCGCATGCCCATGGATCCCTGGCCCGCAGTGGGACTACATTAGATGACACTGCAAGGTTGGATCTCGGGCAGCTTGGACGCACAGGCACTGCCAGCCTGACACCTACATGATGTCAGAAGACGGGCACCGCTAACTGTGCATGGCCAAGGGATAACATTACAGCGCGGGCTCCGTGACAGAACCAAACAACGTTGAGGAGGTGGCGCCCGGCACCAAGGGGGTTGGAATGACGGCTGTGCTGTGTCACATTACAAAGGAAAGTCCCACTTCCGGGATGGTTTGACGGTGTGAGGGGACACATTATATGAGTGTGTACTTCAGCGTTTGCAAGGAGCATAATTTTCGGAGCCACCATTTTCCATGTGCAGTATTACTGCTGTACAAGATGGCTCTTTCAGCAACAAATGCCTGGGGGGGGGGTTAAAGGTTCCCTTTCAACTTGCTCCACTGCAGGCTTCGGCCTACACTCTGCTCCTCTTTTATTCCCTGGGTTTCAACACTGTCAGTTGCCACCTGGAAGTGTTGTCTACACAGAAAAAACACTAGGTGATGTGTCAGTGGGGTTCAGCACCGCCAGCTGTTCCCCTGCTGTGTACTCGGCAACGTGTCCAGCACAAGCCACGCTGGCACAACAGAACAAAAGCTGCCACCAGTGCAGGCTTCGGCCTACACTCTGCTCCTCTCCTCCTCCTGCTGACCCTGGGCTCAAACACCGCTAGTTTTTGCCCGGAAGTGCTAGCTGCACAGAGAAAAACACCAGCCAATGTGTTAGTGGGGTTCAGCAACGCCAGCTGTTCCCCTGCTGTGTAGCCGGCAACGTGACCTGCAAACGCCACGCAGGCACATGAACTGAAATTAAAGGGAACCTGGCCCCACCCCCCCAGGTGTTTCTATGTATAATAGCCACCTAGTACAGCAGTACTGCTGCATTTGTACAAGGTGGCTGACTTTTTCTCCTTGCCCACATGGAACTCAACACGTACAAAATGTGTCTCATTGAGACCATTCCACTGTCCCTGAGGTGTGACTTTCCTTTCTAATGATACGCAGCACCACCCTTGGTAGCGTTTCCCGTCTTTTGTCATCATGGTTAGCTGGCTGCGCCTGTGCATCCGCCCTGCTAGAAACAACGCCCCTCGTTGTCATATTTATTTTGTCAGCGAGGGTGTGGTTTATGGGCACGAGCAGTGCATATGTTCGCCTGTCTTAACTCATCTCCTTCCGCCTTCTTCAGACTGTGCGGCCTCCTGGCCGTGGTAGGCGATAAGGGATCAGCTGAGGCCGCCCAGTCTGGAGCAGGTGTAAGGACATGTGTAAGCGGCAAACCTATTTACTGCACAAGGCCACGAATCCCAGCCACGCAGTGTGATTTTTTGAAAACACACTGTGGATCTGGGATTCATGTCCATCGCTAACCGCAACGGCCGAAATGAAATGAGGTCAGAAGACAGGAAGCGCTCACAGCGCATGGCCAAGGGATCACAATAGCGCAGACTCCTGTACAGCAAATAACAACGCTCAGGAATCTGCGCCCAGTACCTAGGTGCAAATTTTGACACCTGTGCTGCGTCTCCTTAAAAAGACAAGTCACGCCTCCACAACTGTTTGACAGTATAACGGGCTAAATAGTGTACGTGTTTTAGTCAGCGTGTGCAAGGAGCAAAACAAATAGAGCAACCTTTTACTTGTGCAGCATTAATGCTGCACAAGGTGTGGCTCTTGTACCTTACAACACCTGAGGGGGGTTAAAGGTAACCTTTGAAATTGGTTCAACTAGGCTTCGGCCTACACTCTGCTCCTCTCCTGCTGACCCTGGGCTCAAACACCACTAGTTTTTGCCCGGAACTGCTAGCTGCACAGAGAAAAACACCAGTCAATGTGTTAGTGAGGTTCAGCACCGCCAGCTGTTCCCCTGCTGTGTAGTCGGCATCGTGTCCAGCACAAGCCACGCTGGCACAACTGACCAAAAGCTGCCACCAGTGCAGGCTTCGGCCTACACTCTGCTCCTCTCCTCCTCCTGCTGACCCTGGGCTCAAACACCGCCAGTTTCTGCCCGGAAGTGCTAGCTGCACAGAGAAAAACACCAGCCAATGTGTTAGTGGGGTTCAGCACCGCCAGCTGTTCCCCCGCTGTGTAGCTGGCATCGTGTCCAGCACAAGCCACGCTGGCACAACTGACCAAAAGCTGCCACCAGTGCAGGCTTCGGCCTACACATTGCTCCTCTCCTCCTCCTGCTGACTCGGGGCTCTAACACCGCCAGTTTTTGCCCGGACATGCGAGCTGCACAGAGAAAAACACCAGTCAATGTGTCAGTGGGGTTCAGCACCGCCAGCTGTTCCCCTGCTGTGTAGCTTGCAACGTGACCTGCAAACGCCACGCAGGCACATGAACTGAAATTGAAGGGAGCCTGCCCCCCACCCCCAGGTGTTTCTATGTAAAACAGCCACCTTGTACAGCTGTACTGCTGCATTTGTACAAGGTGGCTGACTTTTTCTCCTTGCCCACGTGGAACTCAACACGTACAAAATGTGTCTCATTGAGACCATTCCACTGTCCCTGAGGTGTGACTTTCCTTTCTAATGATACGCAGCACCACCCTTGTTAGCGCTGCCCGTCTTTTGACATCATTGGTTAGCTGGCTGCGCCTGTGTGTCTGCCCTGCTCGAAACAACGCCCCTCGGTGTCTTATTTTTTTGAACAGCGAGGGTGTGATTGATGGGCATGTGCAGTGCATATGTTTGCCTGTGTTCACTCATCTCCTTCCGCCTTCTTCAGACTGGGTGTCCTCATGGCCGCGGCAGGCAATAAGGGATCAGATGAGGCCGCCCAGTCTGAAGCAGGTGTAAGGACATGTGTGAGCGTCAAACATATTTACTGAACAAGGCCACGAATCCCAGCCACGCAGTGTGATTTTTTGAAAACACACTGTGGGTCTGGGATTCATGTCCATCGCTAACCGTAATGGCCGACATTAAATGAGGTCAGAAGACAGGAAGCGCTCACAGCGCATGGCCAAGGGATCCCAATAGCGCAGACTCCTGTACAGCAAATAACAACGCTCAGGAATCTGCGCCCAGCAGCTAGGTGTAAATTTGTACACCTGTGCTGCATCTCCTTAAAAAGACAAGTCACGCCTCCACTACTGTTTGACAGTATAGTGGGCTAAATAGTGTACGTGTTTAATTCAGCGTGTGCAAGGAGCAAAATTAAATAGAGCAACCTTTGACTTGTGCATCATTAATGCTGTTCAAGGTGTGGCTCTTGTACCTTGCAACACCTGAGGGGGGGGTTAAAGGTAACCTTTGAAATTGGTTCAACTAGGCTTCGGCCTACACTCTGCTCCTCTACTCCTCCTGCTGACCCTGGGCTCAAACAACGCCAGTTTCTGCCCGGACATGCTAGCTGCACAGAGAAAAACACCAGCCAATGTGTTAGTGGGGTTCAGCACCGCCAGCTGTTCCCCTGCTGTGTAGTCGGCATCGTGTCCAGCACAAGCCACGCTGGCACAACTGACCAAAAGCTGCCACCAGTGCAGGCTTCGGCCTACACTTTGCTCCTCTCCTCCTCCTGCTGACCCTGGGCTCAAACAACGCCAGTTTCTGCCCGGACATGCTAGCTGCACAGAGAAAAACACCAGCCAATGTGTTAGTGGGGTTCAGCACCGCCAGCTGTTCCCCTGCTGTGTAGTCGGCATCGTGTCCAGCACAAGCCACGCTGGCACAACTGACCAAAAGCTGCCACCAGTGCAGGCTTCGGCCTACACTTTGCTCCTCTCCTCCTCCTGCTGACCCTGGGCTCAAACAACGCCAGTTTCTGCCCGGACATGCTAGCTGCACAGAGAAAAACACCAGCCAATGTGTTAGTGGGGTTCAGCACCGCCAGCTGTTCCCCTGCTGTGTAGCTGGCAACGTGTCCTGCAAACGCCACGCAGGCACATGAACTGAAATTGAAGGGAGCCTGCCCCCCACCCCCCCAGGTGTTTCTATGTATAACAGCCACCTTGTACAGCAGTACTGCTGCATTTGTACAAGGTGGCTGACTTTTTCTCCTTGCACATGTGGAACTCAACAAGTACAAAATGTGTCTCATTACAGACCATTACAATGTCCCTGAGGTGTGACTTTCCTTTTTAATGACACGCAGCACCCCCATTGTTAGCGCTGCCCGTCTCCTGACATCATTGGTTGGCAGGCTGTGCCTGTGCGTCCCCCCTGCCCGACACAACGCCCCCCGTTGTCTCATATATTTTGACTGCGAGGGTGTGATTGATGGGCACGAGCAGTGCATATGTTCCCCTGTCTTCACTCCCCTCCTTCTGCCTTCTTCTGACTGTGCGGCCTCATGGCCGCGGCATGCGATAAGGGATCAGCTGAGGCCGCCCAGTCTGAAGCAGGTGTAAGGACATGTGTGAGCGGCGAACATATTTACTGCACAAGGCCACGAATCCCAGCACCGCAGTGTGACTTTAGGAAAAGCCACTGTGGGTCTGGGATTTATGGCCATCGTTAACCGCAACGGCCAACATGAAATGAGGTCATGAGACGGCCTGCACTAACAGGGTATTGCCAAGGGATAACACAAGAGCGCAGTTTCCTGTACTGCAAATAACAACGGTAAGGAATCTGCGCACAGCACCTAGGTGTAAATTTGTACACCTGTGCTGCGTCTCCTTAAAAAGACTAGTAGTCACGCCTCCACTACTGTTTGACAGTATAATGGGCTAAATAGTGTACGTGTTTAATTCAGCGTGTGCAAGGAGCAAAATTAAATAGAGCAACCTTTGACTTGTGCATCATTAATGCTGTTCAAGGTGTGGCTCTTGTACCTTGCAACACCTGAGGGGGGGGTTAAAGGTAACCTTTGAAATTGGTTCAACTAGGCTTTGGCCTACACTCTGCTCCTCTACTCCTCCTGCTGACCCTGGGCTCAAACACCGCTAGTTTCTGCCCGGAACTGCTAGCTGCACAGAGAAAAACACCAGTCAATGTGTTCGTGGGGTTCAGCACCGCCAGCTGTTCCCCTGCTGTGTAGTTGGCATCGTGTCCAGCACAAGTCACGCTGGCACAACCGACCAAAAGCTGCCACCAGTGCAGGCTTCGGCCTACACTCTGCTCCTCTCCTCCTCCTGCTGACCCCGGGCTCAAACACCGCCAGTTTCTGCCCGGACATGCTAGCTGCACAGAGAAAAACACCAGTCAATGTGTTAGTGGGGTTCAGCACCGCCAGCTGTTCCCCTGCTGTGTAGTCGGCATCGTGTCCAGCACAAGCCACGCTGGCACAACTGACCAAAAGCTGCCACCAGTGCAGGCTTCGGCCTACACTTTGCTCCTCTCCTCCTCCTGCTGACCCTGGGCTCAAACAACGCCAGTTTCTGCCCGGACATGCTAGCTGCACAGAGAAAAACACCAGCCAATGTGTTAGTGGGGTTCAGCACCGCCAGCTGTTGCCCTGCTGTGTAACTGGCAACGTGTCCTGCAAACGCCACGCAGGCACATGAACTGAAATTGAAGGGAGCCTGCCCCCCCCCCCCCAGGTGTTTCTATGTATAACAGCCACCTTGTACAGCAGTACTGCTGCATTTGTACAAGGTGGCTGACTTTTTCTCCTTGCACACGTGGAACTCAACAAGTACAAAATGTGTCTCATTACAGACCATTACAATGTCCCTGAGGTGTGACTTTCCTTTTTAATGACACGCAGCACCCCCATTGTTAGCGCTGCCCGTCTCCTGACATCATTGGTTGGCTGGCTGTGCCTGTGCGTCCCCCCTGCCCGACACAACGCCCCCCGTTGTCTCATATATTTTGACTGCGAGGGTGTGATTGATGGGCACGAGCAGTGCATATGTTCCCCTGTCTTCACTCCCCTCCTTCCGCCTACTTCTGTCTGTGCGGCCTCATGGCCGCGGCATGCGATAAGGGATCAGCTGAGGCCGCCCAGTCTGAAGCAGGTGTAAGGACATGTGTGAGCGGCGAACATATTTACTGCACAAGGCCACGAATCCCAGCACCGCAGTGTGACTTTAGGAAAAGCCACTGTGGGTCTGGGATTTATGGCCATCGTTAACCGCACCGGCCAACATGAAATGAGGTCATGAGACGGCCTGCACTAACAGGGTATTGCCAAGGGATAACACAAGAGCGCAGTTTCCTGTACTGCAAATAACAACGGTAAGGAATCTGCGCACAGCACCTAGGTGTAAATTTGTACACCTGTGCTGCGTCTCCTTAAAAAGACTAGTAGACTAGTCACGCCTCCACTACTGTTTGACAGTATAATGGGCTAAATAGTGTACGTGTTTAATTCAGCGTGTGCAAGGAGCAAAATTAAATAGAGCAACCTTTGACTTGTGCATCATTAATGCTGTTCAAGGTGTGGCTCTTGTACCTTGCAACACCTGAGGGGGGGGTTAAAGGTAACCTTTGAAATTGGTTCAACTAGGCTTCGGCCTACACTCTGCTCCTCTACTCCTCCTGCTGACCCTGGGCTCAAACACCGCTAGTTTTTGCCCGGAACTGCTAGCTGCACAGAGAAAAACACCAGTCAATGTGTTTGTGGCGTTCAGCAACGCCAGCTGTTCCCCTGCTGTGTAGTCGGCAACGTGTCCAGCACAAGCCACGCTGGCACAACAGAACAAAAGCTGCCACCAGTGCAGGCTTCGGCCTACACTTTGCTCCTCTCCTCCTCCTGCTGACCCTGGGCTCAAACAACGCCAGTTTCTGCCCGGACATGCTAGCTGCACAGAGAAAAACACCAGCCAATGTGTTAGTGGGGTTCAGCACCGCCAGCTGTTCCCCTGCTGTGTAGTCGGCATCGTGTCCAGCACAAGCCACGCTGGCACAACTGAACAAAAGCTGCCACCAGTGCAGGCTTCGGCCTACACTTTGCTCCTCTCCTCCTCCTGCTGACCCTGGGCTCAAACAACGCCAGTTTCTGCCCGGACATGCTAGCTGCACAGAGAAAAACACCAGCCAATGTGTTAGTGGGGTTCAGCACCGCCAGCTGTTCCCCTGCTGTGTAGCTGGCAACGTGTCCTGCAAACGCCACGCAGGCACATGAACTGAAATTGAAGGGAGCCTGCCCCCCACCCCCAGGTGTTTCTATGTATAACAGCCACCTTGTACAGCAGTACTGCTGCATTTGTACAAGGTGGCTGACTTTTTGTCCTTGCCCACGTGGAACTCAAAACGTACAAAATGTGTCTCATTGAGACCATTCCACTGTCCCTGAGGTGTGACTTTCCTTTCTAATGATACGCAGCACCCCCCTTGGTAGCGCTTCCCGTCTTCTGACATCATTGGTTGGCTTGTTGCGCCTGTGCGTCCGCCCTGCCTGAAACAATGCTCCTCGTTGTCTTATTTTGACTGCGAGGGTGTGATTGATGGGCACGAGCAGTGCATATCTTCACCTGTCTTAACTCATCTCCTTCCGCCTTCTTCAGACTGTGCAGCCTCATGGCCGCGGCATGCGAGAAGGGATCAGCAGAGGCCGCCCAGTCTGAAGCAGGTGTAAGGACGTGTGTGAGCGGCCAAAATATTTACTGCTCAAGGCCACGAATCACAGCACCGCAGTGTGACTTTATGAAAAGGCACTGTGGGTCTGGGATTTATGGCCATCGTTAACCGCGCCGGCCAACATGAAATGAGGTCATAAGACGGGCAGCTCTAACAGGGCATTGCCAAGGGATAACACAAGAGCGCAGACTCCTGTACAGCAAATAACAACGCTCAGGAAGCTGCGCCAAGCACCAAGGCGTTATTTGGGACACCTGTGCTGCGTCTCCTTAAAAAGCCAAGTCACGCATCCACTACAGTTTGACTGTAGAATGGGCTAAATTGTGTACGTCTTTCATTCAGCGTGTGCAAGTAGACAAATTAATAGAGCAACCTTTCACTTGTGCAGCATTAATACTGCACAAGGTGTGTCTCTTGTACTTTGTAACACCTGAGGGGGGGTTAAAGGTTTCCTTTGAAATTGGTTCAAATAGGCTTCGGCCTACACTCTGCTCCTCTCCTCCTCCTCCTGCTTCAACACGGGCTCTAACATCGCTAGTTTTTGACCGCAAGTGAAACAGAGAAAAACACACGCCATTGTGTTAGTGGGGCTCAGCAACGCCAGCTGTTCCCCCACTGTGTAGCCGGCAAAGTGTCCTGCAAACGCAACGCAAACACAAAGCTGCCTCCAGTGCAGGCTTCGGCCTACACTCTGCTCCCCCTGCTTACCCTTAGCTCCAACACCGCTAGTTGGGGCTCTAGGAAGACAATCTTTAATAGGCAACGCATCTGGGTTCCAGCACCGCCAGCTGGTTCTCGGCAGTGTTGTTGTCACAGGTACTCCCTCGTGCCAAGCCTGGTTTCAGCACCGTCAGCTGTTTCCGGGTTGTGTCAAGCTCACTGAGACGCCTATGCTTGCCCCGTCGTGGTGCGGTCGGGTTAGCCAACTCCAGGGTGCCTCCAGTTTAGGAGCTTCCTATGTGGGCTGCGTGAACTGGTAGTCAAGGCTGGTTCTGTAGTGCCAGTAGGCCCAGCTCCCCCTGTAGGACTGTTGGGGTTCGGTAACTGCGGCTGCCTCGCGGCCTAGCTGTTCTCTCCTCTCCTGTGGGCCTTGGGGTCCACCACCTGGTTCCAGCACCGTCAGCTGGTTCCGGGCCGAGCCTTTGGCTTAGGTGCCTCCTCCTGGGTATCCGAGTTCCACCAACGTCAGGCGGTCCTTGGTAGTGCTTTTAAGCGCGGGCACCTACAGCTTAGTAACTGTGTTCCAGCACCGTCAGCTGGTCCTCGGTCGTGCCATTGGCTCTTGCACAATGGGGCAACGCATCTGGGTTCCAGCACCGCCAGCTGGTTCTCGGCAGTGTTCTTGACACAGGTACTCCCTCGTGCCAAGCCTGGTTTCAGCACCGCCAGCTGTTTCCGGGTTGTGTCAAGCTCACTGAGACGCCTATGCTTGCCCCATCGTGGTGCGGTCGGGTTAGCCAACTCCAGGGTGCCTCCAGTTTAGGAGCTTCCTATGTGGGCTGCGTGAACTGGCAGTCAAGGCTGGTTCTGTAGTGCCAGTAGGCCCAGCTCCCCCTGTAGGACTGTTGGGGTTCGGTAACTGCGGCTGCCTCGCGGCCTAGCTGTTCTCTCCTCTCCTGTGGGCCTTTGGGTCCACCACCTGGTTCCAGCACCGTCAGCTGGTTCCGGGCCGAGCCTTTGGCTTAGGTGCCTCCTCCTGGCTATCCGAGTTCCACCAACGTCAGGCGGTCCTTGGTAGTGCTTTTAAGCGCGGGCACCTACAGCTTAGTAACCGTGTTCCAGCACCGTCAGCTGGTCCTCGGTCGTGCCATTGGCTCTTGCACAATGGGGCAACGCATCTGGGTTCCAGCACCGCCAGCTGGTTCTCGGCAGTGTTCTTGACACAGGTACTCCCTCGTGCCAAGCCTGGTTTCAGCACCGCCAGCTGTTTCCGGGTTGTGTCAAGCTCACTGAGACGCCTATGCTTGCCCCATCGTGGTGCGGTCGGGTTAGCCAACTCCAGGGTGCCTCCAGTTTAGGAGCTTCCTATGTGGGCTGCGTGAACTGGCAGTCAAGGCTGGTTCTGTAGTGCCAGTAGGCCCAGCTCCCCCTGTAGGACTGTTGGGGTTCGGTAACTGCGGCTGCCTCGCGGCCTAGCTGTTCTCTCCTCTCCTGTGGACCTTCAGGTCCACCACCTGGTTCCAGCACCGTCAGCTGGTTCCAGGCCGAGCCTTTGGCTTAGGTGCCTCCTCCTGGGTATCCGAGTTCCGCCAACGTCAGGCGGTCCTTGGAAGTGCTTTTAAGCGCGGGCACCTACAGCTTAGTAACCGGGTTCCAGCACCGCCAGCTGGTCCTCGGTCGTGCCATTGGCTCTTGCACACTGGGGCAACGCATCTGGGTTCCAGCACCGCCAGCTGGTTCTCGGCAGTGTTCTTGACACAGGTACTCCCTCGTGCCAAGCCTGGTTTCAGCACCGCCAGCTGTTTCCGGGTTGTGTCAAGCTCACTGAGACGCCTATGCTTGCCCCGTCGTGGTGCGGTCGGGTTAGCCAACTCCAGGGTGCCTCCAGTTTAGGAGCTTCCTATGTGGGCTGCGTGAACTGGTAGTCAAGGCTGGTTCTGTAGTGCCAGTAGGCCCAGCTCCCCCTGTAGGACTGTTGGGGTTCGGTAACTGCGGCTGCCTCGCGGCCTAGCTGTTCTCTCCTCTCCTGTGGACCTTCAGGTCCACCACCTGGTTCCAGCACCTTCAGCTGGTTCTCGGCAGTGTCTTTTGCTCTTGTGCCTTCTGCTCCCCATCCTGGTTCCAGTACCGTCAGCTGGTTCCGGGCAGAGCCTTTGGCTTAGGTGCCTCCTTCTGGGTATCCAAGTTCCACCAACGTCAGGTGGTCCTTGGTAGTGCTTTCGGGCACGGGTACCTCCTGCTTAGTAACCGGGTTCCAGTAACGTCAGCTGGTCCTCGGTAGTTCCATTGGCTCTTGGACCTTCGGCTACCCATCCGGTTCCAGTACCGTCAGCTGGTTCTCGGCAGTGTCTTTTGCTCTTGTACCTTCTGCTCCCCATCCTGGTTCCAGTACCGTCAGCTGGTTCCGGGCAGAGCCTTTGGCTTAGGTGCCTCCTTCTGGGTATCCGAGTTCCGCCAACGTCAGGCGGTCCTTGGTAGTGCTTTTTAGCACGGGTACCTCCTGCTTAGTAACCGGGTTCCAGTAACGTCAGCTGGTCCTCGGTAGTTCCATAGGCTCTTGAACCTTCGGGTTGCCATCCGAGTTCCAGTTCCATCAGCTGGTTCTTGGCATTTTCTCAGCCTTCTTGTACCTTCTGCTACATTTCCAAGTTGAAGACCCTAAAGTCGACGACCCGGAAGACCACCCCGATGACGACGAAGACGACCCGGAAGACCACCCCGATGACGACGACGACGACGACGACGACGGCTGAGACGACGACGGCGGAGATGACGACACTGGAGACGACGACCCTGGAGACGACGACATGGAAGACCGAGAAGCAGAAGAACAAGAGGCTGCAGAACAAAGAGCAGAAGAACATTAAGCATAAGACTTAATATCAGAGCAAAATATATTATCTAAATTATATGCAGAAGAAGACTAAGCAGTGTATGGGGGTGAGTCCGTTCCTCCTCGTGGTGCCCCTGGATAAAGCCTGATGCTGCAGGCCAAACTGAACGCGGACAAATGTAACTTTTGTGACTGGCAGAACGGAAGGTGTAATCTTCCAACTTTTATAGATAACAACTATGGGAATGCCTGTCACAAATGAGAATATGATGAAGAAGTAGAATAGGAAGAATAATAACAGTGGAATAAAAAGAATATGTAGAATAGGAAGAATAATAATAGTTGAATAAAATGAATATGAAGAATGTAATTAAAAAAAAAATAGGTAGAAGATGAAGAAGAAGATGAATAAGGTGAAGAAGAAGTTGATGTCAAAGATGCTGATGATGATGAAGATGAAAGTGTGGGAAAAGTAAAAAAAAAAAAGAAAAAAAAAGAAGGGGAAGGGCGTGGAATAGTGAAACATCAATATCTGACAAAATAAAAAAAAATTTACATACTCAATATCTTTTTCACTCCGAATGTCTTAAAAAAAAAAAAAAACATGCTATTCTATTTGATTGGGCTAAACCTCATTGCCTTTAATGTCTCCGCCACCTCCCACAATACATCCTACATTATTCTTAGTTGTTTTCCTTGATGTAGAATGAACCTACAAGGAAAGAAAGGGTTTATTTTAATTCCGATATTTTGGTCCCATTGACTTGCATTGGGATCGGGTATCGGCGATATCCGATATTTTTTGAATATCGGCCGATCCCAACCGATACCGATACTTTCCGATATCGGAAGGTATCGCTCAACACTAATTACTATCAGAAAAAATCATTTTATAAAAAAAAATCATCTTATAAAAAAACCGCCATGTCAAGTTTATCATTGAGCCCGATGGGACCTTGGGCATTAGTATCCAGGATCCACCTGGCTTCATGTTGTAGCAAAACCTTATTGCGATCTCCACCTTGGTGGGGGGTTTTTACAATTTCCAGGCCGGCGAAACGCAGGACATCCGGGTTAGCCCCATGTTTATTTTTCACATGTTCAATTAATCACAGGGAACCTTTTTCAGTTACAATTGATCTATGGTGTTCCCGGAATCTAGTGATTAAAGGGCGGATAGTTTTCCCGATATAAAAGAAAAGACATGGACAAAAAATTATGTACACCACGTATTTGCTCCGACAATAAATAAAATCACGAACGGTATGCGTTATGGAACCTATGCGCAACGGATTTGATGTTAGATGAAGGTGACAATAATTACAGTTACCGCATTTATGGTTTCCTTTGGGTCGGGACAATTCTAACCAATTTTGACTTTCAGATAGCAGTCTATTGTGGACCAGGATATCTCCGATATTTCTGGTGCGTTTGTACGCAAATTGTGGTTTTAACGACGTGAGTTTAGAAAGATCCCTGTCTTTTTGTAACACATGGCAGTTTTTTCTGATCGCAGAATAAATTGCGTTATCCATCTCGCTGTGCGTAAACGTGAAAGTGAATCTTTGTTCTTTTTGTGATGATCCTTTAATTTTTTTACGAGTCTTTAGGAGTGCACCTTGCGACAATTTATTAACCCTGTGTTCCGCTTCCGTTAAAATGGTGAGAGGATACTCTCTTTTCAGAAATCCTGACTTGAGCTCGGTAAGCTGCTCTTTAAAAATTAAATCATTATTATTGATTTTTCTATACCGAACCATTTGACTGTACTGAATACATTTTGTCGTTCGAATGGGGTGCGTTAAAGTGAAGCATGTTATTTGTTGCAGTAGATTTTTTATGTACTCGGGTGATTAATTCGCCATCGGTGACATTAATTGTAACGTCGAGAAAATCTAACTGGTTTTCACCGAAAGTGGACGTGAACTGCATATTTTCTTTATTCACGCTATTAATGTGCACTACAAAATTATCAAACTCGCTTTTAGAATCGTCCCAGATTATAAAAATGTCATCCGCAAATCGTACATAAAATTTCATGTGTCTCAAAAACGGATTGGCAATCGATGTGATGTACTCTTCCTCGAATGCAGCGAGAAATAAATTCGCAAAAACGCATGCGACTGGCGTACCCATGGCCGTACCGGTACATTGCAAAAACCATCTGTCAATGAATTTAAATGCATTATGCGCTAGTACAAAATCCAGACTTTCTATGACAAAAGCAATAAAGTTGGGATCTTTTTCCGTATTGCTTAGAATCCTCTTGATGGCCTCCAAGCCTTTATTATGTGGAATACGGGTGTATAGACTAACAACGTCTATGGAGGCAAGGGAAAACCCAGGTTGCCAGTCTACGATTTTCAGAGCTGACAGGAAATCTCCAGAGTCCTTCACAAAAGATGGAATCTTCTTTAAAAGTGGTTTTAAAAGCCAATCTAAAAATTGAGATAATGGCTCTGTTAGGGACTCGTTCCCTGAGATTATGGGACGTCCTGGGGGGTGCGTGGCGTTTTTATGTATTTTTGGGAGGCTATACCAATGTGGTATTTTTGGATATTCTGGTAAAAGTTTTTCGGCTCTTTTTTTAGATAGAGCTCCATTTACCACAAATTTATTCAACAATACGCGTAGTATTTCGCCGGCCTGGAAATTGTAAAAAAAACCCACCAAGGTGGAGATCGCAATAAGGTTTTGCTACAACATGAAGCCAGGTGGATCCTGGATACTAATGCCCAAGGCTCCATCGGGCTCAATGATAAACTTGATATGGCGGTTTTTTTATAAGATGATTTTTTTTTATAAAATGATTTTTTCTGATAGTAATACATGTACGAGGGGCGATCCAAAAGTAATGATAATCAATACTAAACACAATGAATATAGTCAAAAAATTTTTTTATTTTTTTACATAGTCTCCTATCAAGTCTATACATTTAGTCCATCTCTTTTCTAAACTTAGAATTCCCTTAGAAAAAAATTCTTGATCTTGACCCTCAAAAAAATCCCCAACAGCGGTTATCACGTCGCTATTGTCATCAAATTTCTTGCCCCGGAGGTGTTCCTTGAGTCGAGGAAAGAGAAAGAAGTCACTGGGGGCTAGATCTGGCCAATAGGGGGGGTGTTCCACCAGTTCAAAGCCCGCTTCTTGAATGGTAGCCATGGCAACTGCAGCTTTGTGAGCCGGCGCGTTATCTTGGTGAAACAGCACTCCAGCCCGCAGTTTGCCGCGCCTTTTCTCCTTGATAGCCTCCCACAATCTTCTTATTTGTTCTGCGTAGTAGGAGCCCGTAATAGTGGCTCCCTTCTCCAAATAGTCCACCATAATAATTCCTTCATCGTCCCAAAAAACGGACGCCATAACCTTCCCTGCTGAGCTTGACACTTTGAATTTCTTCGGTGTTGGTTCGTCGGCTCGTTTCCACGTCATCGATTGTTGTTTAGTTTCGGGATCAAAGTGGTGGATCCAGGTCTTGTCCATGGTCAAATAACGTGACAAAAAATTTTCCTTGTCTGCTTGGAACTTTTCGAGATTTGCTATTGAAATGTCAACTCGTTTCTTCTTTTGCTCGTCGGTTAACATTTTTGGCACCCAACGCGCGGAGACCTTTCTCATATGCAATTCTTTTGCAAGGATTCTTTGAATACTGCCATATGAGATCCCTGGGACCTCAGCTACATGCCTGATAGTCACTCTTCGATCTGCCAATACAACTTCTTCAACTTTTTTCACGTTTTCTTCATTGAGGGACGTGGATGGACGTCCTTCACGATGTTCATTTTCCGTCGATGTTCTTCCCAGCTTAAATTCCTTGGCCCGGCGTGCAACTGTGGAGTATGGAGGAGAAGAGTCCCCCAATGTTTCCACCAAGTCGCTGTGTATGTCTTTGGTAGTCATTTTTTTCAAGCAGAGGTATTTGATGACAGCTCTGAGCTTGTTTTTTTCCATTTTGATGTTCACTCCTCGGCAGTTCATATTCAAATGAATGTAGCTCCCGGGAATCGTGGTCTATTTAAGTGATTTTTTTTTCCTGGACTAGTGGGTACCTAAGAGAGAAGAAAACATTTTATTTTAATTTCTGTGTGCAATAGAAATAACCGATTATCATTACTTTTGGATCGCCCCTCGTACAGCCTATAGATATTGTTAAATTACTGACATTATGCCTTTGTACGCATTTCTATATGCAAATTGAACATTTTTTAACTCTTCACACAATTGTATGTTCTGCTCACGTGATTGTCCATTCCCTTAAAAGGAAGTGACATATGTGTATTTTGCACCTGGACCCATTGAAGCGCCTTGCGCGAAACGGCCGTAGTCCTTACCGGTTCCTCGCACCCTCTCCTGTTCACGTGCTGCCGCCTCTCCATATGTACCTGATTGCTGTTCGTAGCAAATAAAGGACTTCATCACAGCATCTCCAGGGGTGAGTGCCATACTTTCTTTTCTGATATACTGTCAGTGAAGCCTTGGGTCCTATGTGGATTTTTCTGTGAGCACCACCCCGAGCTGTTTTTTCTGGACAGTGTTGCAGCCGACGCTGCCGACGCTTTTCCACACACCTGTGAAGAGTTGTGGTTCTAGTGCCGCACGGCTACCATTCTTTGGTTTGGTTCTGGTTGCTGCATATATATATATATGTATATATATATATATATATTCCATCCTGAACATGTCCAGCTGCCACTTTACAATATACGGATGCTGTCATGGCCGCAAGTTTGATCTCCCTTTAATTTAACTTGTTTCATAAAATGAAATGTTTCTTTCATTTGTGTGTGTTGAAACAGCACAAATAAACTGAAATGAAAATGGCTAATTGGACATAATTTCACAAAAAGATTTAGGACACAAACCAGCTTTCTGACACTTCAGATTTCAAGATACCTTGCAATAATGGAACAATCCGGAACAATTTTAAAGGTACCAACACTTTTGGCCATGACTGTAGATAGATGATAGATAGATAGATAGATAGATAGATAGATAGATAGATAGATAGATAGATAGATAGATAGATAGATAGATAGATAGATAATTGATAAAAATTAAACTTAGTTAGAAAGGTAGAACATGAAAAAGTGACTAATCCCTAAAGGATTTGACATTTTAATGAAGCAAAAACTGCTCTACACTAAATGTTAGTATTCTAATTGCATTGCATGATCCAGTTTACAGCTGATTATGCCATTTTCAGTGTATGAGTGATAATAAATTTTAAGTGTACTGTGTTATATCTACTTCATATTAGCTTACAAATGTGCTTTTTTCACCATATTTGATGTGCTCTAATAAACTTTAGAAATGCAAGCAGAAGAAAATGACAAGGATTGCAGAGAAATGTTTCATACACAGTACAGTTAAGCATAGGACGATAAGCTATAAAATATTAAACAGCTGTATTTTCTGCTCAGTTGTAGTAATTGCTCTATTCAACTATGCTGACTTTGAAATAACATTGGAGGAAGGGTAGCAGTAAAAAATTAAGAGGTAGTGATAGTCCTTGAAGAGGCTGCCTCTCTTAAATTCAATTCTAAACACAGTCTGACTATACCTACGAAAAAAGTGGATAATACCGCAAGGTCACTCATAAACTCTGGTAACATTATGTACAAATTGCCAGTTATTAACTTCTACTCGGTTCAGCATGTCAATTAAAATCACCAAATTATAGGTTAAACATTCTTTCTGTTAAGTTGAAACAGCAAAAGTAGAATGTGAGGTATGGCATATAGCAGTTTATTAATCCAATTACTGATTTCAGGCAAATTATTCAAATTAAAGGCAATCTGCCATTAGATTTCCACCATTAAACTTCTGTTAGCATGTTATGTGCCTCCTATGTAGGATCCTAATGTTCAGTTCCATGCACCACAGCGGCCTAGCATAAAAATTATCAATTATCTTCAAAATTATCTTTATACACCACTCAAACTGCATAGTAATCAGCACCAAAGAGTCCTGGGGGATTAACTTTGGCAACTGGTTAGAGAACTGTCAGCAGGCAAGGAGGTTGGTCATTACATGGCCATTAGTAATGAGCGAGTGTACTCGTTGCTCAGGTCTTCACAAGCACGCTTGGGTGACCTCCGATTATTTATGACTGCTGGGAGATTTAGTTATCATCACGGCAGCTGAATAATTTACAGCTAGTAGCCAGCCTAAGTACATGTGGGGGTTGCCGGGTTACTAGGGAATCCCCACATGTAATCAAGTAGGCTAGTAGCTGTACATCATTCAGCTGCCGGGATGAAAACTAAATCTCCGAGCAGTCATAAATAATAGGAGGTCACCCAAGCGTGCTCAGGAAAACCTGAGCATCGAGAACACTCGCTCATCACTAATGCCCATCTTACTGCTAGGCACTTGATAGGAGATAAATGTATGAAGATAATGTTTAGTGGTATGCCAGTTTGCAGACGTGCACCAAACAGATCATTTGGATCCTAATAAGGAGGGGCATCATGTGCTAGCAGCAGTTTCATAACCGAAAACCTGATCACAAGTTCCCTTTACAGAGTGATTTAGAAATTATATATGAGTTAATTTTACCTCTGCTGTAGAGGATAGTAATATTGAGAAACACAGATGAGTTTATGACTAGAGATGAGCGAATATTTCAGTGTTTGGTTCTGATTACAATCGCTGATTTTGTAATATTCAATGATTTATTAGTCGAATATTTGCCAAATATAGCCGAACGCCATTGGAGTCAATAGGAGACAAAAACAAATGCATACACAACACCTTCAAACCAAAAGACACCAAAACACAAAATTAGGGGCAGACACCGGGAAAGTGGCCTCAATTTACCCACAATAAAAATTTTAGAATCGTACGGCAGCAATCAGCCATGCATTAGGAATCATGGTCTATGGCAGTATTTACAGCTTTGAATTGAACTTCAAATTAAGATGAGGTGGGTGAGGGATCGGTTTAGGCCGGCTGTGCTGGGAGCCCTGATACCACATGCAACACAACAGCTCAACCTGCTTTGATGCTCAGCCACACTAAGGTGGCACAAAAATCTGCTTTGTTATCGACTATTGTCAGAATAATGTAAGGATCGTAACACGGGTAGTTGACTCAAAGGATACAGACGACTGTCGATCTCAGGGGCCTAATGCTACAGGCAACACACATGAAGGAGACCAAAACAGGAGTCTACACATTTAAAGCAATAATGCCAGGCACCACCAAAGTGTCATCAATGTGGCCAAAGTAGAAATAATGTAATGGTATAATTGGCAGTGACATCTCTTCCACTACAGCCAACTCAGCAGATGGAGACCCAAACGGAAGTGTTTACATTTCCAAAAAAGACAATTACTTGGCCTAGATTACTAGCACTTCCAATACCAAACTAATCCTACAAGCAAGTGGAAGCAAATGCCAAAATATTCATTAACAACTTAAACATATTTTATTGATCATATACAGTACAATGCATATTAAAAGATGGGGATACAGGTATAAAAAAGCTGCAAGCACAGGGCATTATATATCACATCAAAGCGTGCTTTATGAGTTTTAAACTCTATGTAATAAAACATTTAATAACGTGTAAATAACATAAAAAATTATAGATAACCAGGGTATTCAAAGGGAAAAGGGCTAACTATGGAGCCAATTAATCAAAGGTTAATCAAAAAGTCAATCCCTTAACAGGCCCTGACTAAATAAAACTTTCCTCCTATTTATAATACTGCTTATATAATAGCACTAAACTGCACCAATGGCTTATAGAATTTTGAGCATAAAAAGTGCCAGAGTGCTTAGTGTAGGTTCAATACTAAAGCTAATGAAATTGTAAAGTACAAGCAAGAAAGTATTAGCAAGTTGTTGTCTCCAACATATTGAAGGTTAAGTACCCCATCTAAGGAACAAACAATAAAGCTGTGGAGTGCAAATAACCAATATTAACTAGTCAATATTATCATTTGCTAAAGTGCCACGTGCAAAACATACATTCAATGACACAGTTAGAGAGCAAGTAAAAATGCACAGTGTGAATGAGCAGAACAAGGAGGAAGACTCAAGGAGGTAAATTATACATGACCTGTGGGTGCAGCATGGAGCGCCAATGTGCCTTTCGCCTTAGCTTCTTCCTGGGGGGTTCGGTGTGAGGGGTGGTTGATTGTGTGATGCTTTTATATCAGGGGTCCCCAACTCCAGGCCTCGAGGGCCGCCAACAGTGCAGGTTTTCAGGATTTCTTTAGTATTGCATCGGTGGTAATGTGATCATCTGCACAGGTGATGATTCCAACCCCTATGCAATACTTAGGAAATCCTGAAAACCTGCACTGTTGGCGGCCCTCGAGGCCTGGAGTTGGGGACCACTGTTTTATATCATGTATTTTCAGTGGTGGCAGCAGCATGGTTGCAGCGCTTCCGTCGACTGATGCCGGATGCGACAAAACCACAGACCAGCATCTCACGTTAAATGTCCACTCCCCTCTCTGATGCACCAGAAAAGGGGGTGGAGTAAGTGACGACTCAGATGCATGGCCATGGAGACCACTGATGGAAGGGAGATGCGGATGAAGTATGTTAAGTTGGTTGTACATCCAATGGATCAATACTTTCCTGGTATGTATACATGTGAGAATTGACCTATTGGGGTATGTGCACAAGTTACGGATTTTGCTGCGGATCCGCAGTGGATTGGCCGCTGCGGATTCGCAGCAGTTTTTCCTGAGTTTACAGTACCATGTAAACCTATGGAAAACAAAATCCGCAGTGCACATGCTGAGCAAAAAAAAGCGCGGAAACGTAGCGTTGCTTTTTCTGCAGCATGTCAAATCTTTGTGCAGATTCCGCAGCGGTTTACACTTGCTCCGTAATAGGAATCCGCAGGTGTAAAGCAGCAGATGGAATCCGCACAAAACCCGCAAAAAAATGTGGTAAATCCGCGTTAATTCCGCAGGAAATCTGCAGTGCGGTTTACCTGTGGAATTACCAAAATTAGTCTGGAAAAATCTGCAGAGTAATCCGCAGCGTGTGCATATACCCTTGAAGTGCACAGTGTATTATTATTATTATTGTACACATACTATATGCAGAAACAGTATGCATTGTGTGTTATTTAAGATGCTCAATGTGAACACATTCCACATGTTATATAAATAAAAGATATACATATAGTGTGGTGAAGAAACACCAATGTGTACCCAATTGTGATTATATTTATTATACTTGTGTTTCAAGGGATTAGTGATAAAAATAATAATAAAACAACAATAATAATGTTAATAATAAAAATAATGAATAGGATGGTTAAATAAAATGTTAAACATATATAAAAAATATAAATAAAAATAAAATAAAAAAATAAAAAATAAATAATAATTATTATTATTAATTATTATTATTATTTATTTATATAGCACCATTAGGTCCATGGTGCTGTACATGAGAAAGGGCTTACATACATAGTGATAGATATCATTGACAGTAAACGAATTCACAATGACAGACTGGTACAGAGGGGAGAGGGCCCTGTCCTTACGTACTTACATTCTATGGGAAATATTAAAAAAAATATTAAAAAAAGGGCTATACTATTATGAGTGTCTGATATAACTTAAATACATCATAAGTGATGAGAATATCCCCAAGTGAGGGTGAGTTAGCAGATGAATTATTGCTCAAAAGTGCTCTAGTAGTGATATGTGAAGAAAAGATGAGTAAAAACTTAATGTGAAGTGAAATAATTTTAATATATTTATAGAAAAGTGATGCCATAAATTAACAAACTTGTTAATAGATAAAAAAATAATAAATATAACTATAAAGTGCAATGCATGTATTTTTTTTTCTTCTTTTTAAAGGACACCACAATTCATAAAGCCTCCACAGAAATCCACACAGGCCGACACAAGAAAGGAGCCCAGACCAGTCCAAGACCGCCAATCAAGCCAAACCACAACATTCGCCGTGGACCAAGCCATCCACATGGTAAGCATATTTGTATACAGATAGATGCAGAGGCGTAGGTAGGGTTTTGGGTCAGGGGGTCAAAGCTTCTCAGTGGGCCCCTAACCAGGTAACCTTGATTACAACTTGGTGACGCACCCTAATTGTGGAGGAGAACCTCAGCAGATGACCGCGCTGTTGCTGAAAATAATCTCTATATAAAGACCAACATGGATATTACCGCCATATGGTAGATACCAGTCCTACAGAACATATAAGAGATTACAGCATAGTTACAGATAATGACTTACAGAGGACGTTCATTCTGATGGAATAATTCACTTTTTCCATCTTTTCCATCTGGCCCAGACCGACATGACAACTTCTTCCAGCCAGGACTCGGCTGCAGAGATTGCAACAAAGACACATTTCACGTCTCATATTTTCAGCAGTGTCCCCAATGGGACTATTCCCAACCTGTACAAACTCCTCATCCTGCCGATACCCCAATGCTGAGCCGCTGCTTCTGTATGTGTCCCTATTACTGCACCTGATACCGCAATACTGAGTTTCTGCGGCCGTATGTGTCCCTATTAGTGCAACTGCTGTGCGGTTCTCTGTGCCCTCTCAATTCTAAAGCAACTCTCTAAAATATAGTGATGCCGGGTGCAAGTGCCCTAGAAAACAGCGCCCACATTTTGTCCCCTAAAAAGTAATAATGCCCTGTGTGCTCCTTTGACAGTCACATTGACCTGAAGGTTCCTCTATAATAATAAGTGCTCACTTTACATTTAATAATGGAACAATTATTTGTCAAAACAAATTCGAGACAGGTGATAAAAAAAATCAATAAATTCCATATTGTGATCTGTAAAGGTAAGAAAAGTCTTAGCTGCTTGGATTCCATCATTATGTTGAATGGAAGTGACTCTACATAAAAAATTACCAGCCACATATCACTCTCCATGGGTATGGCCTCGATTCTGAATAAAAAATCTCCTGTATCTTTTATGTGATATGGTAATGTGTGGACCAAAGGTTTTAAATGAAATTCAAGGTACTTACACACTGTCTCACACAGGCTCCCATTGCCTGAGACGATGGGGCGTCCTGGTGGGTTGTTACAATTTTTATGAATCTTGGGGATGAAATAGATGCAGGCCATCATCAAATACACCAGTTTTAGGTTGTCACTGATTTGTTTAGTGATGATTCCTTCCATGAACACTTTCTCTTGGATTTCCTGTAAGCATTCATATTCCCTGGTGCACATAGTGGAGGAGTCTGGAGGGTCCCTATATGGTACTCCAGTTGTGATTTCTCTTTTAGCCCATTTTGGCTTTTTAATTGATTTCACATGTGTTTTTTGACCTACTTGTCATATTGAATTATAATTCAAACTTTACATTTTTTGGTTAATTAAAGGTGATCCTTGCCTATTTACACAATTCTTCTCTCTTCTTTAATTGTAACTTTTTAAATGTGTGACAAGTAATCCCAGCTAGATATTTCTTAAGTAGTGCCCTCAGTTTGTTTTCCAGTAAACATTATGCTTAAAACACAGTTTTAGTTTGATTTTTTCTTTATAACATGAGTTGAAAAATACATTAGGCATGTTAGTGTTTCTTTTATACTTTCCCTTCTTTCTTGATCTTTTCATGACTTTTACTTAATAAACCAAATCAAAAAATGTATTAAATATTTCATGAGTAAGTCTATTGTAAGATAGATAACCTCTAGGCAGTCAGACACAGGAAAGTGTATTAGAGGAATAAAATGTAACTTCTAATTATCCATTAAAACAGTTTAAAAATGCAAATGTTTCATATAAAATACCTGAGCAGCCGTAAATAAGCTGGGTATCAAAAGAAAGGTAATAAAGAACTCTACAAATTTATAAACCATCCCTATTACCGTATATACTCGAGTATAAGCCGACCCGAGTATAAGCCGACCCCCCTAATTTTGCCACAAAAAACTGGGAAAACTTATTGACTCGAGTAAATGCAGCATTTACTGGTGAATTTCAAAAAAAAAAATAGATCATTATTTCCCCATAGCTGTGCCATATAGTGCTCTGCACCGTTCATGATTGTCCCATAGCTGTGCCCCATATAGAGCTCTGCACCGTTCATGATTGTCCCATAGCTGTGCCCCATATAGTGCTCTGCACCGTTCATTATTTCCCTATAGCGGTGCCCCATATAGTGCTCTGCACCGTTCATTATTTCCCCATAGCTGTGCCCCATATAGTGCTCCGCACAGTTCATTATTTCCCTATAGCTGTGCCCCATACAGTGCTCTGCACTGTTCATTATTTCCCTATAGCTGTGCCCCATATAGTGCTCTGCACCGTTCATTATTTCCCAATAGCTGTGCCCCATACAGTGCTCTGCACCGTTCATTATTTCCCTATAGCTGTGCCCCATATAGTGCTCTGCACCGTTCATTATTTCCCTATAGCTGTGCCCCATACAGTGCTCTGCACCGTTCATTATTTTCCTATAGCTGTGCCCCATACAGTGCTCTGCACCGTTCATTATTTCCCTATAGCTGTGCCCCATATAGTGCTCCGCACAGTTCATTATTTCCCTATAGCTGTGCCCCATACAGTGCTCTGCACCGTTCATTATTTTCCTATAGCTGTGCCCCATACAGTGCTCTGCACCGTTCATTATTTCCCTATAGCTGTGCCCCATATAGTGCTCTGCACCGTTCATTATTTCCCTATAGCTGTGCCCCATACAGTGCTCTGCACCGTTCATTATTTTCCTATAGCTGTGCCCCATACAGTGCTCTGCACCGTTCATTATTTCCCTATAGCTGTGCCCCATATAGTGCTCTGCAACGTTCATTATTTCCCTATAGCTGTGCCCCATATAGTGCTCTGCACCGTTCATTATTTCCCTATAGCTGTGCCCCATATATGCTCTGCACCGTTCATTATTTCCCCATAGCTGTGCCCCATATAGTGCTCTGCACCTTTCATTATTTCCCTATAGCTGTGCCCCATATAGTGCTCTGCACCATTCATTATTTCCCTATAGCTGTGCCCCATATAGTGCTCTGCACCGTTCATTATTTCCCTATAGCTGTGCCCCATATATGCTCTGCACCATTCATTATTGCCCTATAGCTGTGCCCCATATAGTGCTCTGCACCGTTCATTATTTCCCTATAGCTGTGCCCCATATAGTGCTCTGCACCGTTCATAGTTCCCTATAGCTCTGCCCCATATAGTGCTCTGCACCGTTCATTATTTCCCTATAGCTGTGCCCCATACAGTGCTCTGCACCGTTCATAGTTCCCTATAGCTGTGCCTCAGATAGTGCTCTGCACCGTTCATAGTTCCCCATAGAAAGCTCTGCCATTGCCGCCGCTGCTGCTGCAGTAAAAAAAAAAAAAACATACTCACCTCTCTTGCTTGCAGCTCCCGGCGTCCGGTCCCGGCGTCTCTGCACTGACTGATCAGGCAGAGGGCGCCGCGCACACTATATGCATCATCGCGCCCTCTGACCTGAACAGTCAGAGCGCAGACGCCGGGAAGATGGAGGCGCCGGGAAGATGGAGCGACGCCCGGCGGCTGGAACGTGGACAGGTGAATATTAAATACTTACCTGGTCCCGACGTCCGGCTCCCTCTGCCTGTCACAGCTGGTTTTCGGTGCCGCAGCTTCTTTCTCTAATCAGCGGTCACCGTTACCGCTGATTAGAGAAATAAATAGGCGGCTCCACCCCTATGGGAGGTGGAGCCGCTTATTCATTTCTCTAATGAGCGGTCCCACGTGACCGCTGAACAGGGGAAGAGCTGCAGCACCGAAGACCGTGGGACGGCAGGGACAGCGCCAGGATCGCTGGGATTAGGTAAGTATGCCTCAGCGTCCTCACCCCGCCGACCCTGCCACCCACCTTGACTCGAGTATAAGCCGAGACGGGCACTTTCAGCCCAAAAATTTGGGCTGAAAATCTCGGCTTATACTCGAGTATATACGGTACCACCTTTTGGAGATACGCCAAATAAGTAACCAAACAGACGATCATAAAAAATCCAAAGTATTACTTATTAAGTTGCACTATATTGTAAGTGTTGGTAGTAAGAAGATATAACATATGTCAAAGATTAAATAATACAAAAAATGGACTCGTGCATTCCTAACCACCAGGAAAGCCACTGGTAGCCACACACCGACTTTTATAGGTTATTGGTGCAAGAGTGCTACTAAGTAATCCAAGAATAATAATAATTTAATAATAATAATTGTATTTCTATAGCGCCAACGTATTCCACAGCACTTTACATTTAAGATAAACTTAATACTGACCCATTGAGTATATGCAATAGAAACCCAGCTGTAAAGTAAATCAGGCTATGTCATCTGACAGGAATCCTACAACCAGCTAGGATTCTGTCATATAATTAAAGAACCATCTTACCCTTTCACCATGGTTTCTTACTAGATCCATAGTCTGGAGTCACATTTTTGGGTAGTTATTGTTCCTTTTACCCTATCTCCCGACGCGTATCATCTCTGAGATTCATCAGAAGATGATAAGGCAATGTTGTGGCTCATATGTCTATATTTTGGATAGTTATTAGTGATGAGCGAGTATACTCATTGCTCAGGTTTTCCGAGCATGCTCGGGTGGTCTCCGAGTATTTTGGCATGCTCAGAGATTTAGTTTATGTCAACGCAGCTGCATGATTTGCGGCTGCTAGACAGCCTGAATACATGTGGGAATTGCCTGTTTGTTAAGCCTACTGCTGATATATGACAGGCATGTCAATGTACTAGACCTCTCTCTTTTGATACCCAGCATATTTACATACTGCTCAGGTATTTTATATGAAATATTTGTATATTTTAGCTGTGTTAATGGATTACTAAACGGCAACTTTTATCTCTCTAATACCTTACCTATATTACTGTAAGATGTAACCTAGATCTTTCTGGTTTGTATAATTGCCTTTTAATAAAGATGTATATATTTTGCATATTACTTAGTTGTGCACTGTTCCCTTTTTTACATCTCGTGTCCTTGATTTTATGCAGTTTCCTGATTGGTTCACACATTAGTGCACTTCACAAACTTTATAGCTTGCTTTGCTTGCTTCTTGTGGAAGACAAAATGTATTGCCGTATTTTTCTGACCATAAGACGCACTTTTTTTTCCTCCAAATTTGGGAGGAAAGTGTGGGTGCGTCTTATGGTACGGATGTAGCATGTGGGGAGGGGGGCAGCAGTGAGTGGGATCGCACTGTTATCCCACTTCAGGATGTCCCAGCTGTCTGGAATCAGTGCTGGGGAAACCATGTGGTCCCGATGATTAAGTGCAGTGAATAATCATTAGCTACTCCCCGCCCACTGGGAGAGGCAAATGAATACTGCACTTAAGCAGGGACACACATGGCTTCCCCAGCGCTAATTCCTGCAGCAGCTGGGGAGATCCGTTTGTCTGGGGGAGAGGAGGCAGCAAGAGCAGGGTCCAGGGGAGAGGAGATTGCGGTACCTTCCTGGGCTGGAGCTGAGTGCTGTCCAGTGTCCACAAGGAGGACCTGTGATGATGTCAGAAGTGGGCGGGCTGGAGCATCACATAGCAGCACAGAGCCCTCCCTCTTCTTGACATCATCACAGGTCCTTCAGACTCCAACACTAGAATCTGCTGGCTTCCATTACCTGTGCTGTGGAAAGGCAACAAGAGGGAGGGCTCTGTGTGCAGTCATGGGATGCTTTTACCTCACCACAGTGTGGCTGGCTGCCACAATTAAGAGGTTAGTCTTTTCAAAACACAATAAAGCACTCTGCCACTCCTTTGGTGAAATATAACTCCCAGCATGCCATAGGATCTGCAGGACATGCTGGGAGTTATAGTTCTCCCATTGGATTTTAAAGCAGCACTCCAGTGTTATTTTGCAGTGCTGGAGTGGTGCTTTAAATATAAGCCCTGTGCCCCCATTCTCATACTCACCCTCCAGCATCTTCATATAGTACTGTACAGACACCACACTGGTCCCACAGCTTCCAACATAACAACATACTATTATATGTGGTGTTATTATATATAATAGTATGTTATTAAATATTTTACCACATTTTTTTGCTTCAAATATTTTTTTCCCTATTTTCCACCTCTAAAACCTGTGTGCGCCTTATAGTCCGGTGTGTCTTATAGTCCGAAAAATACTCCTTAATGACTTATGATGTACTATGTCTGTCATAAGTCGTCTCCCTGCTTTTGATGCAGGTATGCAAACCTAGCCTACAATTTTGCCTGCAAATGATGGCTGTGATAATTTTCCATTATCTGCATCTATCAGCCTCAGGTGTAGAGGAGCTCTGCGCATGGCTGCTAACCTGTTAAATTCCAACGTCGATCTGAGACAGCGGCGTTTAACATGAGCCGGAAAGGGGTTGCGTTATTCTCACCCCTCATCGGCGTTACTGCTACACTATTGCTGGATGTTGTTGGATTGCCATGATAGCCAGAGGTCTGCTGAAGACCCCTGTGTCTGCCCTCAGAGTACTGCTGCGAAAACTAGCCCGTGGCAGATATTTATAGTAGACCGTGATTTCTGCTATATTTCTGCTATATAGCACAAGCAATAGGATGATCCCAGGTTCAAGTCTCCTAAAGGGATCTAATACAGTGAAAAGTAAAAAATAAACTGTTTTAAAATATGATAAAAAATAAAAAAATATAAAAGTTTAAATCACCCCTCTTTTACCACATTAAAAATTAAGAAATATATATTTATATTAAATACATAACTTTGGCATTTCTGCATTTATGAAAGCCCTATCTATAAAAATTTAAAGAAAATTAATCCAATTGATAAATGGCGTAACAAGAAAAATAGTCAAAATGCCACAATTGTGTTTTTTTGACTGCAGCAACAACAGAGAAAAGTTTAATAGCAGGTGATTAAAACATCGTATACAACCCAAAATGATATGTATCAAATCCTTAATTTGTGGCTCAAAAAACAAGCTCTTCACAAAGCTCCATATCCCAAAAATTAAAAAATGAATGGCTCTCAGAAAGCAAAATTGTTTTCTTTTTACAAATTTCTGTTTGGTATTGTCGTAATCATAATGACCTGAATCATATTGTCTAGGGTTGAGCGAAATGGGTCGGCAATTTTCAGAAGTCGCTGACTTTTGGCAAAGTCGGGTTTCATGAAACCTGACCCGACCCCTGTGTGGGGTCGGCCATGAAGTCGGCGATCTTCTGAATCTGGAATCGGAATTCCGATACCGATTCCCGATATGTTTAAGATATCGGGAATTGGTATTGGAATTCAGATTTAAGTGTAAAATAAAGAATTAAAATTAAAAATATCGCCATACTTACCCTCTGACGCGCCCTGGTACTAACCGGGAACCTTCCTTCCTTAGAATCAGCCTTCCAAGACCTTGCGGTGACGTCGCGGTGACGTCGCGGCTTGTGATTGGTCGCGCGGCCGCCCATGTGACCACTCGCGCGACCAATCACAAGCCGCGACGTCACCGAAGGTCCTGGAAGGGCTGATTCTTAGGAAGGAAGGCTGCCGGAAAGAAGCAGGGCGCGTCTGAGGGTGAGTATATACCTAATAGGAATATACTTCCAGGACCTTCGGTGACGTCGCGGTGACGTCGCGGCTTGTGATTGGTCGCGCGAGCGGTCACATGGGCGGCCGCGCGATCAATCACAAGCCGCGACATCACCGCGACGTCACCACAAGGTCCTGGAAGGCTGATTCTAAGGAAGGAAGGTTCCCGGTTAGTACCAAGGCGCGTCAGAGGGTAAGTATGGCGATATTTTTTATTTTAATTCTTTATTTTACATTTAATTATGGATCCCAAGGCCTGAAGGAGAGTTTCCGCTCCTTCAGACCCTGGGAACCATTGGAAACCCAATGCACTGCATTGGGTTTCGAGTTTCGGCCGACCCCGACCCCGACTTTTTTATAGGATCGGCCGATTTCACTCGACCGACTTTTGAAAAAGTCGGGTTTCGTGAAACCCTACCCAATCCTATAAAAGTAAAGGTCGCTCAACCCTAATATTGTCATGTCATCTTTATTATAAAATGAACCCTGAAAAAAAATGCCAAAAAAAAGGAAAATAAATTTTTGGGGGTATTTTGATACACTTTTGCTATGTCGCCAAACATGAAATTATATGAAATTGTCATATAATTCAAAAGTATAACTCATTCCAGAAAAAAAACAAGGTCTCACATGGCTATATTGATGGAAAAATAAAGCAATATGGCTCTTGGAATAAGAGGAAAATGACAATTCTAGATGCACCTAAAAGCTAAAGATGACATCAATGCACCAAAACATACGTGCAGAACAATTGATAAATTATTATTAAAATGTTCCCCAGGAATTCTAAGAGAGGAAAGTCATTGCTAGGTCCTGGTAAATGAGAAATGCCTTATCGCCACTACCAGGTAAACATGAATTGGCCAATTTATGAGCTAAACTTTCTCAATTTTTCATATGCAAATTTTGGTGCTACATAGTGCTGCCTTTTTTGTTTGAGTGTATATGAGTTGGCGACTCTAGGTTCAGCACCTATTCACACTTAGTCTGTTTGGATGTGACGGTCAGTTTTTTGAAAGTTGTATTTATTACCCATCTGACTGAGCACTCCACCTTTTAGCAACAGGTGTTTTTAATCGCAGCAGGACCACTACTCCTCCACAGAGATATAGATTTTTGTCTAACAGAGCATTCATGTTCCCATACATATGAAGACATTATTCTAAGAGAGGAAAGGCAAATGCTAGGTCCTAGTAAACAAGAAATGCCTTATCGTGGCTACCAGGTACACATGAATAGGCCAATTTATGGGCTAAACTTTCTCAATTTTTCATGTTTCTAGTGCAGTAATGCAATTGAATTTTCATATTTCATGTTTGCAAGTTTTGGCGCAAAAGAGTGCTAACATTTAAGACAAGACAGTCTCACATTTTGCCACATTTATTATTAGCTATTAGTTTTCTTAATTTGTACCTGATATTTATGCCAAAATTTAGATGCATTGTTAGCTCACCCTGTTATCCATTGAACTGTGCATTGCATTACATCACACTCCTTTTCATCAGAGATAAATCCCCTTATTGGACAAGAAAGTATCTAAAACACTTATAAAATCAGGTCATGAAAGAAAGACCTTTTTAGCTTGCAAAATCTACTCCAATATGCCATCAATGTTCCTCATGTTAACTAACCGAATGACTAGACTAGACAAGAATAGAGACAAGAACATGCAAATGTATAACCTTTTTGTTTTTTCACATGATCCGAAATGACAACTTTTGCATTTTTTCCTCCATGGAACTTCAGTCTATAATGACAGAGATATATTTACCCTCCATGTTTATGAGACTGTATTAATCCACTATCTTTGTCAAATTGTCAATTTATTCATGCATTTCCAGGAAGCATATTTATTTTTTTATTTTATTCATTTATATACTGTCAGTGCTTTACAGACATTTTAATCACAGTCCCCATTGGGGATCATAATGTAAATTCACTATGAGTACATTTTTGGAATGTGAGAAAAAACTGGAGTACCCAGAGGAAACCTAGGGGAAAAAAAAATTCTTACAGATATGTTGTCATTGGGTTTTGAATTCAGGACCTAAGCACTGCAAAGAAACAGCACTAGCTATTGAGCCACCACCCATATCAGAGGAATGACACTACACGCCATTCCATGAAAGTTTGTCAAGGATTTTCTAAATAGGTATAAGTAAAAGCTATCAGACCCTTTTTAATCTGGCATCATTGAATGTATTGCTGTGTTCATTGTTAACAATGTCAACTACCAGCTCAATCACAGAAAGAGAAATAACTGAAGAAGGGTTACCAGTTGGTGTATGATATTTAGCCATGTCAATTAATGTGTGTCAATACAGATTCCTAAGTTTTCACTGGCGTGAGCATATTGGAAGGCAAACAATCATATTGTACACTAAAATGCTGTCCTGTACAGAAGGAAAAAAAATTGAGTCAATATTGTGCCTTTCTCATCTTGGTTTGTCATTTTTAGACCACTGGTTAGAAATCAACTAACAATACAACAAAATATTAAAAAGGCAAAATTTAAAGCACTAAAAAGCACCAAAGATATAATAAGTATTACTATTGCAGTTGTAATAAAACATAATTCCTGAAAATACAGTAAAATATTGGTTACTTGTTAAGAATAAAATATAAACCACACTCTTCATTGACCATCATGACACATCAGTTTAACTGCAGTTAATAATCGGAGACCTGGTGTATTGCCTTATATATCCTACAGCATTGATTTTTTAATAAATTAAAATACAACAGCAGTTTTCTATGGACACTCGATCAATATACAAGGTGGTTGTTTATTGTAATTTCAATGCTCATAAAAAAATCTCAAAACATATTAATGTTCTCGCAGAGGTAATTGAGTTTCCAGAATGCAGTGAAAATCCATTTATTAAAGATTCTGATCTTTGAATACATCTCTTCATGGAAAATGGACTGTTTTCTTTAAAAATTTAAATGAAAATATATTTATAAAACAAAGAAAAGAGCAAATAAAACTCATATTAAGTTCATCCATGCAAATATTTAGCAACATGTCCTAAATCTCGGGTACTAAATCCACTTTAAATCACTTTAATTACTTAAACAAGCACGCTAAGTGCTAAACTAAAACCTTTTAAGAGCCACTCAAATGCATTCATTTGCAATATAATCATTTAGCAAAAATTCAAACTCTATTCTGAAAAATGTGGAGTTAATAAAAAGAAAAGAAAATATTTTCTTCCAACTTTTCCACTATAGTTTTTTTTTTACATGAAAGACATAGGTATTAGATTTAGTAATGTAGGTGATAAAAGTTAATCTACACAGTAATTTCTCAATATATCAGAAATATGCTAATATGTGTATAGGTTATAATTGATAGTTGATATTTGGATGCTTTGTTGAATAAGTAAATTATTAAATCTCTATCGGAGGAAATGATAATGATGTCTCACCACGAAGTTTATTATTTTTGTATTACTAAGAAAGCTAAACATAATGAGACATATTTTTCTGGTTAACTCCTTCACCCACGGGTCATTTTTCATTTTTTCATTTTGGTTTTTCACTCCCCTTTTTCCTAGTCATAACTTTTCTATTTTTCCATCAATATACCAGTATGAAGGCTTGTTTTTTGCAGGATTAGTTGTACTTTTGAAAGACACCACTGATTTTGCCATATAATATACTGGAAAACCAGGACAAAAAATCAAAGTGCGGTGAAATTGCAAAAAAGGTGCAATTCCACAATTGTTTTGGGGATTTTTTTTTGCCAGGTTGACTAAATGCTAAAACTACCCTGCCATTATGATTCTCCAGATCATTAGGAGTTCACAGATATAAAATATGCATAGATTATTTTTTTTTAAGTGATAAAAAAATCTAAGTTTGTTAAAAAAAGGCGCCATATTCCGAGACCCACAGTGTCTCCTTTTAACAGGATCTGCAGCTGGTTGGGGGCTTATTTTTGCACGGTGAGCTGATGATTTTATCAATACTATTTTGGGGTAGATACGATGTTTTGATTGCCTGTTATTGCAATGTTACTGCAACCAAAAAACATAATTCTGGGACATACAACCCCTTAATCACACCTGATACGCCTTTTTACTGACCTGAGATATAAGAGAATAGCATCGCCCAACGGGTGACAATCCCACAGCTGTCGGCTGTACACTATAGCTGACAACTAGCTGCATCAGCCACGATCAGTGTTGGCACCATCCATATCTGTTTAACCCTTTATATGCTGCTGTCAGTAATGACTATATCACATAAATGGTTAAAAGATTGTTATGGCTTTCTCTTTATCCCCATTGGCACCCTGAGATCATGATTGGGTGATCCTGATGTTTGCCATGGCAGTTTACGGCCAAATAATGGCCAACTGTTGTAACTTGTTCAAAAGTTAGCAACATTTAGGTGGAAAAATACACTTTTTAATTCCTGTCATGCCACTTTGCATTAATTCCTGAAAATCACCTGAAGGTTAAAAAACTACCTGACTGCAGAAACAGCCGCACTCATAGGTGAATGCAAAATGTGCAAAATTTTATTTACAGTGGTCACCACACAAGAAATGTATCAAAAATAGATGATTCTGAAGACAGCAGAAAGCAAGCAACGTTTTCACCCAATCCTGAGTCTTTTTCAAGCATTGCTATTGTGGTAGGCAACCAGAAGTAAGTGCTAAGGAATTCCTTCAATGCTTTTGGATCATGCTGTCAGGCTGTGTAGAGGTTCCCCATAGTGTGGTGTCAAAAAGGTAGACAGACCATGGGAATGAGCATGGCTACAGCAGACTCAGTGAGGTAACATGAAATGTCCTCAAACAGCTTCAGAGAGGAAGTTAGCCGACTACTATAGCTCCAAGCCTTCAAAATGGAATAATGTGAATATCACTGGTGACACTCTGCAGCAGACTGAAAATAAATAAACCCCCAGGTCTAGGTGTGTCAACTAGAGCTGGAGGGAGGTTGCTGATGGATCCAAAAGTCAAAAGGATTAAGGAGGCATCTGTTATGCCAAACGCAGAAACTGCTTTTAATTTTAATTTTGCATTATATACATGTAATTATGAAGGAAAAAATGTTTCTTAGCATTTTTCATTTTGAAAAAAAATTTAGGTTTGGTTTGGTCGATCTTATAGATCCATAAAAAAGGCGCAATTGTCTGACAACATTATTACCAGATACCATATTTGAGACAGAAAGGCATGCAGGCATCTTCTCCTTGCTGTTCCCATTTAGTATTAGCTCTTTCCCATCCTTTTCAGGTTTTTGCTCATGCCCCCAGACCTGTTTGTTGGGTCCAGCAGAAAAATATTTGGCTTTCCATTGACTTGCATTGGATTCGCTATTCGGTACGAATACACGGATATTAGGAATTATTCATGTGATTTTCCCGGATCCGAATATAATAATAATAATAATTTTTATTTATATAGCGCCAACATATTCCGCAGCGCTTTACAAATTATAGAGGGGATTTGCTCATCACTCATTTTTACAGGTTCATATCACTGAGGCTAACATCCTGTTTGACACTTCTCTCTCCTTCAGTATTTTACCAGTAACCTTCTCTCAATTGTGAGGCAGTGACCTGTGTTACATGTGAGGGCCGCTGTATGCTCCCCCAGGATGCGCTGTGATTGCAATGCAGAATAAAAATAAGTGTTAGTCCTGGACAAGCTATTTGTCAAAGGTAGATTTAAGAAAACTTGCTGGGTTTTTGCATTTTGAAATGAACTACAGGATGGTAGTCATGCAGTCCGTTTCATTCCTGGCCGGGTTTTCCATGTGGCTGAAGGCCACGGATTCCAGTTAAAAACCCTACAGTGGAGGGTTTGGGTGTGTCAGGTTCATAATCAGTGTCAGCCTGGTGTTGTCAGGAGTACAGAACAGGAGGCTTTGCATATCTCCATGCTGTGTGAGGCAACATAGTCCAGTGGAGCCAATAGGCCAAGGCAGCTGGAAAGCCTGGCACCCACAGCATACACAGCGGTGCAGTCGCCCATGGCAACTGGTCACAGGAGGTGCACTGGCATGTTTAGTGACTGTAAACTGGAGGATATGGTTCCCGGCTGTGATCCGGAGGATATCTTGTATTGTGTATTGCTGTGAGTAAAGAGATATTAACACGGCGGTGCAGTTGCCCACTGCAAAATCAAAGGTGGACAGGAGTGCTTAGTGACTGTAATCCATAGGAAATGTGCCCTGATGCGATCCAGAGGATATTGTGTGCTGTGTTATTTAAGTTGAACATTAAAGAGACATTTTTGCTTTGAACTTTGCTGGGTCACTGCCTCATCACTGCACAGAATGCTACTACTGCACTACACAACCTAGAAAACTTGATATTCAAAGGGACAAAGGGACAATGCCTCCCAAAACATTGATTTGATTTAGATTTCACTTTTTTCATTAATTTAGCATTTTGTTCATTAATAAAAAAAATAAACTATTAATACTTCTCTTGTTAAAAGTATTCTCATACTTTGCTGCATTTTCACAGGCCTGTCGTTTTCTTAGGTCCAATGCGCACAGGATTTAAATGTACTTGCTAGAGAACACATGGATTCTAACTATGAGATAATGTATTTGAAATGCGTGAGGGGGCATACAACCAATTTTTCATAGAATTTGTATGAATAAACTGTTTTTATTCTGTAAGAAAAATCAGGGGGTCACTACCAAAAAAAATGAGGCAGAAGTAAAGTATTTAGCAAAAATAGGCTATGGGATCTGTATTTGTATCCATAGGAATCAGACCTGCACTGCATGCACTCTTAAGCTCATACCCATCTGCAATCTGTTGCAATCTGGATCGCGCCGGCTGATCAGCTGATCAGCGCTGCAGCTTCATGTGTAGTGGCTGTGTCACAGTCACAGGACATGCATGGAGAGCAAAACAAACAGGCTCACCATGCATGTGCTGTGACTGTGACACAGCCACAACACATGTAGCTGCGGCACTGATCAGCCAGAGTGATCCAGGAAGCTGGGTGCCCTCTGCAGCTTATTTGGCAAGCGCTATAGCTTGCCGTATAATAGCGAACCTGAAAAAATTTGCTCAACTCTACTTATAAGGTGTATGAACATTTATGGCCAGCCTTTAGGCACGTAGTGGGAAATAGAGATAAGAAACCTTTTAAGGTTCAGTTTGGCTTTGTTTGGCAAACAATACCAAACACCATTGAATTCAATGGGAGACAAAACCAAACGCATAGACAACACCTTCAGGGGGTCCAAAAACTGCCAAAACAGCTCAAATTAGTGACAGACACTAAGAAAAATGGCATTTATTGACCCATCAATTGCGCAATAATTTTAAAAAAATTGACATGGGTTTCCCTGAATTTTTGATTAGCAGCCAGGCAAAACTAACAGCTCCAGGCTGCATCTCTCAGCTGTCAACTTTAGCAAGGCTAGCTATCAAGAACACAGGGTTCCCCATGCTGCTTTAGAAATGATTTAAATAAATAATGTAAAAAATCAGTGTGGGGTCCCCTCAATTTTTGACATCAAGGCAAGCTAAGGTTGACAGCTAGGGGATGATATTCTCAGGCTGGTAAGGGGCAGCCAAAAAAAAGCAGCCAGCAGCCGCTCGAGAAAAGGCACATCTGTTAGATGTGGCAATTCTGGTCGCTTTGCCTGGCTCTTCCCACTTGCCTTCTGGTGGTGTCAAGTAGTGTTCATTTTTGTGGGGTTGATATCACCTTTCTATTGTTCAGGTAACATCAAGCTGAGAGAATAGTAATGAAGAGGCGTCTGTAAGACACCCCCCATTACTAACCATAGTGATATTGTATAAAAAAAAGACATAACCAGAATAAATTCATTTATTTGAAATAATGAAACAGACTCCGTTATTTAATCTAAATTAAACCACTCACACTATGGCCAATGTCCCTTGCAAATGTATTACAATAATAAACAGCCATATTCCTCACCTGTCAGAAGTTATGAGATAATCCATAATGTCCCACGACAATCCTGATCACTTTGAGAGCAGTCACATTAATGACGACACACTGACAGGAGCATGTAATCACTCCTGCAGTGTGCAGTGCTGACCTGTGGTGAGAAAGTTCACTGGAGTTCATCATCTGATGAGCCCTGATGATCACTTACAGGGTCTCTGTCACCCCCTCCAGCCATTATAAACTAAAAGAGCCACCTTGTGCAGCAGTAAAGAAACCACCAGAGACTAGACGGAGGTGGACATGACTTGGGGATGGGTGGACTGAGAACTCCTCCAGCCTTTGTTTGTATTGCAGTGTAGATTTTAAACAAGAGAGTTGTTACTTTAAGAGGAAGTTTAGATGTTTGTGCCTGGTGTATTATTGTGAGGAGGGTGGGGCTTATATAGGGGAGGCAACTCTGGCTCTCCCTCTTTCTTTCACAGGATGGACAGGAGGAAACATTACCCACCCTCTCGCCCTGTTTATAATCTCTGTCCTTAAAATTTTTTAATTATTGCTTGTATAATGATAAATGCTTTATTGTATTTTTGAATTTGTCATTGTATATCTTGTACCAGGTTCAATTGTATATTGGCTATAAAGAGTTATTATTTGCGGTAACCTTCTAAGCCCAAGGGAAGGGCAATCCTTCAGCCATGTTCCCTGGAGGTTTCCTCCACAGGGGTTTTTTCCTCTCCTGAGCGCTGTAGGATGACTCTTTGTGAGTCGGGAATTTGCCAAGTTTAGTCCCATTAATGCTTTTGCAGGGACTCCTAGTTTTTAAGTTTACAAAAATGATTTAATTATTAAAAAAAAAAAAGTGTCAAATGAGACTTGGAATTTATAACTTGTCACGGCTTTGCGGTTTAGGACTCAGGTGGAAGTTGCAGACAAGTTAAGGTGGACTCATTTTAACTAATAGAGGATGTAAAACCTCATGGTGGTGAGCAGGCTTGGCTTTGGTGGCCAGCCTCAAGGACGTTGTAATGGTATCATCAATCAGGGGCGGGCACAGTGGTTAAGCACAGGAGTGAGGATAATAGGGTCATTGGTGCCCTGAAAGTTTACTGGCTCTGCTTGAATGGCAAGCCAGTGCCCCTTTATGGCTGTCTGTCCTGGTGCTGTATGTCAGACAGCTGGGGATATCGCAGAACTTGTGAATCCCAATGTACTAGCACTCCACCTGACTCCAACTGTGATTATTTAATCCTGTGATTTGAATAAAAGCTCTGGCCATTTTGACAACCAAAATAATGTGTTCTGTGTATTTATTTTAGTACCTAGGTTTACAGTAGTTATGGTAGTTTTAAGAAGGAGTGGGGTCCATCCCATATCCAAAAGTCATGCTGCATTTTAACAAGGTGGCTCTTTTAGTTTTTGGTGCATTTATTCCCAAAATAAAGTTTTTTATAACTTCTCCAAAATACCTGTCTTTAGACAGGGAGGCAGGTCTTAACCCCCCTGCTTGAAACGCCACACGGCCGTCACTCAAATCTTCAGGGGCACCACCCTCCGTGCTGTTTTCCCACGAAATCCGGCGCCTGCGCTGTGTAGTACTGGCTGGTGCAGGCGCAGTCTGCAAGACTGGATGTGACGTCAGACGGCCAGAGCTCACTTTATTTATGTCTATATACAGTAAATGGCCGCCTGTACAGGGAATAGATTAACTGATTTAAAAAAGTTATAGTCACTCGGGGATCAGAGTCTGATTAATAAAAAGATTTTCATCATACCGTGGAAAGTCTTTGTCTGGTGGGAACTATATTTTTATTAATCAGACTCTGATCCCCGAGTGACTATAACTTTTTTAAATCGGTTAATCTATTCCCTGTACAGGCTGCCATTTATATAGACATTGGCTCATTTTACTGGTTTCAGCAAAGAACCCCGCTGCATGTTTGCCGCAACATATGTTTTCTATTCATCCGCATACTTCTGTTGGGTATTAATATCTATTGGTACTAGTTTGGGCAATATAGTATAAGTTTAATTGGAACAAGTGCAATTTTTTCTTTGGTATGCATATTTATATTATTGTACCACCACTTTATTGAATACATATTCTGTTTTTTTTCAAACTCTCGTCGTGTGCGCAAATTTATTTTATAAGTATTACGTGTTTTATTTGACAAGAGAGTGTTTTTTTGTCTAAATTTGCAGCCCTACGAGCGACTGCATACTAAGCGCCGCTCCAACCTCTATCTTTTTGGTAGTTGCAGGAACTCTGTTGGGGAATGGGAGCAGTAGTGATGACTATTTAAAAAAGTTAAGTTTTAAATTGAAGCTTTTGGCCTGTACGGAATAGGCAGCAGCTTCAAGAACTCAATGACATTTCTCACCTAGTAAAGAAACGCAAATCATCTTGAGCTTAAGTTGCTGCAATTGTAGCCTGTAGCTATTAAATTTAAGGGTTAAATCGCGGAAAAAATTGACGTGGGCTCCCGTGCAATTTTCTCCGCAAGAGTGGTAAAGCCAGTGACTGAGGGAGGATATTAATAGCCTAGAGAGGGTCCACGGTTATTGGCCCCCCTGGCTAAAAACATCTGCCCCCAGCCACCCCAGAAAAGGCACATCTGGAAGATGCGCCTATTCTGGCACTTGGCCACTCTCTTCCCACTTCCGTGTAGCGTTGGGATATGGGGTAATGAAGGGTTAATGTCACCTTGCTATTGTAAGGTGACATTAAGCCAGAATAATAATGGAGAGGCGTCAATTATGACACCTATCCATTATTAATCCAATTGTATGAAATGGTTAAAAAAAACACACACAAAATATTGCAAAGTATTTTAATGAAATAAACACACATGTTGTTGTAATATTTTATTGCACCCTCAATCCACCTGAAGACCCTCGACCTGTAACAAATTAAAAATAATAAACCAACAATATCTCATGTCTTCCGTCGATATGTCCCACGATGTAAATCCATCTGAAAGGGTTAAAATATTTTACAGGCAGGAGCTCTGCTATAATGCAGCTGTGCTCGTGCCTGTAAAACCCCGGGGAATTAAGGTAATGTAGGTCAATGACCTGTAGTTACCTTCATTCGCGGTGATGCGACCTCTGCTGGATGTCCTCATATGAACTCGAGCCTGGGAACTTTTCTGAATATTTTCCCACGCTCAAGGTCATATGAGGACATCCAGCAGAGGGCGCATAACAGCGATTGAAGGTAACTACAGGTCATTGACCTACTTTCCATTCATCCGCTGGGGTTTTACAGCCACGAGCACAGCTGCATTAGCAGAGCTCCTGGGTGTAAAAATATTTAACCCCTTCAGATGGATTTACAGCGTGGGACGTGACAGATCATCGGAAGGTATGGGTAATTGTTGTTTTTTATTTTTGCTTTGTTACAGAGCGAGGGTCTTCAGGTGGATTAAGAGTCTAATAAAATATTACAACAACCTGTGTCTTTATTTCATTAAAAGACTTTGTAATAATGTGGGTGTGTGTTTTTTAACCATTTCATACAATTGGATTAATAATGGATAGGTGTCATAATTGACGCCTCTCCATTATTAATCTGGCTTAATGTCACCTTACAATAGCAAGGTGGCATTAACCCTTCATTACCCCATATCCCAACGCTACACGGGAATGGGAAGAGAGTGGCCAAGTGCCAGAATAGCCGCATCTTCCAGATGTGCCTTTTCTGGGTGGCTGGGGGCAGATGTTTTTAGCCAGGGGGGGCCAATAACCGTGGACCCTCTCCAGGCTATTAATATCTGCCCTCAGTCACTGGCTTTACCACTCTGGCGGAGAAAATTGCGCGAGAGCCCACGACAATTTTTTCCGTGATTTAACCCTTAAATTAATAGCTACAGCGCCCAAATTTTGCACATACACACTACTAACATTAGTAGTGCGTAATATGCAAAAAAAATGGGGATATGACATGGTTTACTGTATGTAAACCATGTCTCATATCATGTCGGGTATAGGAAGGAGAAATGAAAAGCTGGCAATTGAATTACTGGCTTTTCTGCATTATTGCGCTGGAGTAAATATAAATATATAGAGATTTCCCATTGACTTGCATTGGGTTTCGTGTTTCGGCCGATTCCCCGACCCCGACTTTTGAAGATAATCGTCCGATTTCACTCGACTCAACTTTTGAGAAAGTCGGGTTTCGCGAAACCCGACTCGACCTCAAAAAAGGAAAAGTCGCTCAACCCTACTGACCAGACTTCAAAATTGATCAGACCCCCAGATCAGAGATCTGATTTTATTTTATTTTTTTCTAAACAATTTTATTTGTTTTACTATTTTACCATTTGTTTTCTAAATCCTAGAAGACATCTTTAAGAGGCTTTGCTCTGTTCATATATTAACCTGCAACACATTTGTTATACAATATATTATTAATTCCAGTAAAAAATAACAGGCAGTCTAGTGGGCCCTGACATTGACATTCTTACTTGGTTAGCTAGGAAGCCTCTTATAAGAATGTGGCTACTATGGTAATTCACTGGTACAAGTAATTGGGATTAGATTTATATGCTGTTTTTAATACATGCTAAGCTAATCAGACAGAAGAACATGCACATATATATAAAGCGAAAACAGTAAATTAGAAGTACTCTTTGGTTATATAGAGTTATATTTCATTTACTTTGACAGAAATCCAGTGGGGAATGGACTAAGTTAAAGGTAGAGTTATTCTTGCACAAAGAATCAAGATGAATTTCCAAAAGTAGAACTTTACAACCACAAAAGGACTTGTTCATTAAACCTTGATTTGGTCAATGTAAGGTTGACATGCAGCTTGACGTGATTTAAATTTTTCATTTACATTTTATTCACTTAGCGAATGCAATGGAATAAATTTGTCAGCTAAGATCAACTTTTCTACCAGTTTCACTTCAATACTTAAAAAAGAAAAGAGAATCTGAGAATGAAATCTGTGAAGCATTAAATGTTTTATTCCCTCATGTATTTACCGTCATACCTTTCAATACCTTTCAATACCGTCATTTTAAAGTTTTCTAACAAAATAGCCTTTCCTGTTTCTACATTGGGCTTTATGAAATAACTAGCTGAAGAGCCCGGCATTGCCGGGGCATAGTAATTATCTGTGGTTAGTTATAGCACTTCACTTCTCTTATTTTCCCATCACCCCTCTCATTTAGCAACTCACTTATCTCATTTTCTCCCTCACACCTCTCATTTTCCCCCACACTCCTCTTATTTTCCCCCTCACTCCTCTCATTCCCCCCTAACACTTGTCATTTTGACCTCACATCTGTCATTTTCCGATCACTCCACTATTTTCCCTAACTCCTCTCATTTTGCACTCACATCTTTTCATTTTCATCTCACAACTCTCATTTTCACCTCACACCTCTCATTTTCCCCTCAGTATATACAGTTAGGGCCAGAAATATTTGGACAGTGACACAATTTTCGCGAGTTGGGCTCTGCATGCCACCACATTGGATTTGAAATGAAACCTCTACAACAGAATTCAAGTGCAGATTGTAACGTTTAATTTGAAGGGTTGAACAAAAATATCTGATAGAAAATGTAGGAATTGTACACATTTCTTTACAAACACTCCACATTTTAGGAGGTCAAAAGTAATTGGACAAATAAACATAACCCAAACAAAATATTTTTATTTTCAATATTTTGTTGCAAATCCTTTGGAGGCAATCACTGCCTTAAGTCTGGAACCCATGGACATCACCAAACGCTGGGTTTCCTCCTTCTTAATGCTTTGCCAGGCCTTTACAGCCGCAGCCTTCAGGTCTTGCTTGTTTGTGGGTCTTTCCGTCTTAAGTCTGGATTTGAGCAAGTGAAATGCATGCTCAATTGGGTTTAGATCTGGAGATTGACTTGGCCATTGCAGAATGTTCCACTTTTTGGCACTCATGAACTCCTGGGTAGCTTTGGCTGTATGCTTGGGGTCATTGTCCATCTGTACTATGAAGCGCCGTCCAATCAACTTTGCAGCATTTGGCTGAATCTGGGCTGAAAGTATATCCCGGTACACTTCAGAATTCATCCGGCTACTCTTGTCTGCTCTTATGTCATCAATAAACACAAGTGACCCAGTGCCATTGAAAGCCATGCATGCCCATGCCATCACGTTGCCTCCACCATGTTTTCCAGAGGATGTGGTGTGCCTTGGATCATGTGCCGTTCCCTTTCTTCTCCAAACTTTTTTCTTCCCATCATTCTGGTACAGGTTGATCTTTGTCTCATCTGTCCATAGAATACTTTTCCAGAACTGAGCTGGCTTCTTGAGGTGTTTTTCTGCAAATTTAACTCTGGCCTGTCTATTTTTGGTATTGATGAATGGTTTGCATCTAGATGTGAACCCTTTGTATTTACTGTCATGGAGTTTTCTCTTTACTGTTGACTTAGAGACAGATACACCTACTTCACTGAGAGTGTTCTGGACTTCAGTTGATGTTGTGAACGGGTTCTTCTTCACCAAATTAAGTATGCGGCGATCATCCACCACTGTTGTCATCCGTGGACGCCCAGGCCTTTTTGAGTTCCCAAGCTCACCAGTCAATTCCTTTTTTCTCAGAATGTACCCAACTGTTGATTTTGCTACTCCAAGCAGGTCTGCTATCTCTCTGATGGATTTTTTCTTTTTTTTCCAGCCTCAGGATGTTCTGCTTCACCTCAATTGAGAGTTCCTTTGACCGCATGTTGTCTGCTCACAGCAACAGCTTCCAAATGCAAAACCACACACCTGGAATCCACCCCTGACCTTTTAACTACTTAATTGGTTACAGGTTAACGAGGGAGACGCCTTCAGAGTTAATTGCAGCCCTTAGAGTCCATTGTCCAATTACTTTTGGTCCCTTGAAAAAGAGGACGCTATGCATTACAGAGCTATGATTCCTAAACCCTTTCTCCGATTTGGATGTGGAAACTATCATATTGCAGCTGGGAGTGTGCACTTTCAGCACATATTATATATATAATTGTATTTCTGAACATGTTTTTGTAAACAGCTAAAATAACAAAACTTGTGTCACTGTCCAAATATTTCTGGCCCTAACTGTATATGTTTGTCATCTCCCTTATGTATAGTATACACCTGTATGTCATCTCCTGTATATAGTATATACCTGTATGTCATCTCCTCCTGTATATAGTATATACCTGTATATCATCTCCTCCTGTATATAGTATATACCTGTATGTCATCTCTTCCTATATATAGTACATACCTGTATGTCATCTCCTGTATATAGAATACATCTGTATGTCATCTCCCCTGTATATAGTATATACCTGCTGTATGTCATATACTCCTGTATATACCTATGTGTCATCTCCTCTTTTATATAGTATATACCTGTATGTCATCTCCTCCTGTATATAGTATATACCTATGTGTCATCTCCTCCTGTATATAGTATATACCTGTATGTCATCTCCTCCTATATATAGTATATACCTGTGTGTCATCTGCTCCTGTATATAGTATATACCTGTGTGTCATCTCTTCCTGTATATAGAATATATCTGTGTGTCATCTCCTCCTGTATTAGACTTTGTTCACATATTATTTGGTCAGTATTTTTACCTCAGTATTTGTAAGCTAAATTGGCAGCCTGATAAATCCCCAGCCAACAGGAAGCCCTCCCCCTGGCAGTATATATTAGCTCACACATACACATAATAGACAGGTCATGTGACTGACAGCTGCCGTATTTCCTATATGGTACATTTGCTGCTCTTGTAATTTGTCTGCTTATTAATCAGATTTTTATTTTTTGAAGGATAATACCAGATTTGTGTGTGTTTTGGGTGAGTTTCATGTGTCAAGTTGTGTGTGTTGAGTTGCGTGTGGCGACATGCATGTAGCAACTTTTTGTGTGTCGAGTTGCATATGACATGTTAGTGTAGCAAGTTGTGTGCAACAAGTTATGCGCATGGCGAGTTTTGCGCATGGTGAGTTTTATGTGTGGTGCGTTTTGAGAATGTGCAAGTTTTGTGTGAGGCAACTTTTGCATGTGTTGCAACTTTTGTGCATGTGGCAATTTTTCTGCGTGTGCAAGTTTTGCGTATAGCGATTCTTCCATGAAGTGAGTTTTGCACAGGTGGCGAGTAGGGTTCAGCGACTTTTAGTTTTTTAGGGTCGAGTCGGGTATCGCAAAACCCGACTAATCTCAAAAGTCGAGTCGAGTGAAATCGGCCGATTATCGCGAAAAGTCGGGGATCGACCGAAACACGAAACCCAATGCAAGTCAATGGGGGAGCATAGTAGGCAGTGAGTGGAGGCCAGGAAAACACTTACAGTGCCCATTTTAATGGCAAAAACATCCATTCTTGTTACTGAAGCTTGTCAATCTTAATTTACCTTATAATATTAGTAAGGCATTGGAAATTGGGGGTCATTTGGCTAAAGTTGTGGGGGGTGGGGCTGGTTCAAGTATTTAGTGGGCCCAGGAAATCTGGACCACGTCACGGCAGTGGAGCAGGGAGAGGTAAGTATTTAAACTTTGCAAGTGCTGTGATCCTGAGCAAGCAGGGGGGGGCCCACTCATTGGCATTGGCAATGGCACAGGGCCCCTCAAAGTACGGCGGTGTGTTTGCACGGCGGGGGCGCCTCCCACCGGCAGCGACACTTTTGCGTACTATGAGGGGCCCTGTGCCAGTGACGTCGCCAACGAGTATTCCCCCCCACCTGATGAAGGAACCTGCACTTTCATCTGCACCTTCCTCTTTGTCCCCGTGTAAGGTGGTATGGTATGCGGGAAGGGGAACCTGACTTTCAGCAGGGTCATATTCTGGCTGTCTAGTGTGCACGGGGAATGTAGCGTTCTGGGTCAATGTACCAGCAGACTCATCTATCACTGGCTGGGCAATGGGCAGGATGAGGAGGAAACACAGATATAGGCCCAAATAATAAAGTGGGCTAAATGCAGGTCAAAATTGGTAACAGGACTAACCAGGGGGCATTGCTTTGTTCAGTGGAGTACAACTGTAATGAGACACAGTGAGTAGGCCCAAATCAGTAAGTAGGCTAAATGCAGTTCCAAATTGGTAACAGAAGTAAACAGGCGACACTGGTTTGTTCAGTGTAGGAGAACATCAAGGAGCGGCAGACACCGTTAGTAGGGCCAACAAAACAAGTAGGCCAAATGCAGTGTTATATTAAAAACAATTTAACGAGATCCTGAAGATAGAAGCTAGGGAAAGGCAACCTGGAGAACACCTTGGAGCGGAAGACGCCGTTTGTAGAACCCACACCCAACTTGCAGGCCTAATGCAGTGTGGTTTCAACAACTACTTAACGAGAGCTTGAAGATAGAAGCTAGGGAGAGGCAACCTGGAGAACACCTTGGAGCGACAGACACCGTCTCTACAACCAAGACCCAACTTGTAGGCCTAATGCAGTGTTGTTTCAACAACTACTTAACGAGAGCTTCAAGATAGAAGCTAGGGAGAGGCAACCTGGAGAACACCTTGGAGCGGAAGACACCATTTGTAGAACCCAGACCCAACTTGTAGGCCTAATGCAGTGATGTTTCAACCACTACTTAACGAGAGCTTGAAGATAGAAGCTAGGGAGAGGCAACCTGGAGAACACCTTGGAGCGGCAGACACCGTCTCTACATCCCAGACCCAACTTGTAGGCCTAATGTAGTGTTGATTCAACAACTACTTAACGAGAGCTTGAAGATAGAAGCTAGGGAGAGGCAACCTGGAGAACACCTTGGAGCGGCAGACTCCGTCTCTACAACCAAGACCCAATTGTAGGCCTAATGCAGTGTTGTTTCAACAACTACTTAACGAGAGCTTGAAGATAGAAGCTAGGGAGATTCAACCTGGAGAACACCTTGGAGCGGCAGACACTGTCTCTACAACCCAGACCCAACTTGTAGGCCTAATGCAGTGTTGTTTCAACAACTACTTAACGAGAGCTTGAAGATAGAAGCTAGGGAGAGGCAACCTGGAGAACAACTTGGAGCGGCAAGCCACCGTCTCTACATCCCAGACCCAACTTGTAGGCCTAATGCAGTGTTGTTTCAACAACTACTTAACGAGAACTTGAAGATAGAAGCTAGGGAGAGGCAACCTGGAGAACAACTTGGAGTGGCAGACACTGTCTCTACAACCAAGACCCAACTTGTAGGCCTAATGCAGTGTTGTTTCAACAACTAGTTAACGAGAGCTTGAAGATAGAAGCTAGGGAGAGGCAACCTGAAGAACACCTTGGAGCGGCAGACACCGTCTCTACAACCCAGACCCAACTTGTAGGCCTAATGCAGTGTTGTTTCAACAACTACTTAATGAGAGCCTGAAAATGGAATTTCAGGACAGGAAACCAGGAGAACAGCACGGAGCGGCATACACCGTTAGTAGGCCCCAACCAAACTAGTAGCCCCACTGCAGTTGTTTGATTAAAAAACTATTTATCAAGAGCCTGAAGATTGAAGCTCAGGAAAGGCAACCAGGAGAACACCTTGGAGCGGCAGACACTGTTAGTAGGCCCCAACCAAACTAGTAGCCCCACTGCAGTTGTTCGATTAAAAAACTATTTAACAAGAGCCTGAAGATTGAAGCTCAGGAATGGCAACAAGGAGAACACCTTGGAGCGGCAGACACTGTCTCTACAACCCAGACCAAACTTTTAGGCCTAATGCAGTGTTGTTTCAACAACTACTTAACAAGAGCTTCAAGATAGAAGCGAGGGAGAGGCAACAGAGAGAACACCTTGGAGCGGAAGACTCAGTTTGTAGACCACAACGAAACTTGTGGCCCCAATGCAGTTTTATAATTCTGACAAGCTGAAAATCAGCCTTTTTTTTATTTTTTTTTATGAGGAGGACAGCTGTATTAAGTGGCGTAGACAGACACTGCTAGTAGGCCTTACACCACAAAGTAGGCTCACTGCAGGTTGAAAAAAAGTTACATGGGTACACGGTTGGCATTGTTGTGCTCAGCGGAGGACAAATGGAAGGAGGGACCGCAGACAGACTTAGTAGGCCTAACATTTTAAAAAATAGGCTCAAAGCAGTTTGAATTATCTTGCAGGGGTACACAGGCAGCATTGGTGTGGTCAGCGGAGGACGATTGGAAGGAGTATCTGACACAGTTAGTACTCCCAAAAAATAAATAGATGTTAATGTCTCGCAAAACAACAAAACCAAAAAACAAAAGGGTGGCATACTTAGGTACAGGGGTGGGCTTCTCTGCTGAGTTTCAGACATAGTAATTTGACGCTAAGTATTTACTGGTGTCAATATAGGACACTGACCCTTACTATTTTAACAAGCATCATACATGTCAACAAATTGGTATTGTCAGTGCCAGGCATTGAAGGATGTCAGCGCATAGACTAAACATTGGTGGAGCTGTTAGAGATAATTTTGCAAGTGGTAGAACAGTGTATGAGCTGGGGGGGAAAACTCTCTTGTGGCCGGCATGAACAAAGAAAAGAAAACAAAGCACTACCGTAAAGCCCGCACACTACACCAAATTATAACAATATATCAAATTTTATTGGGTACATCATAACAGCAAACAAAAGGCACATAAAACATAAGTAAAAACAAGAAAAGCACCCCCTCATGGACCCCCTATAGATAATACATCCATACAATGCATAGTAAGTGGGATAACGACAGTAACTATACAATAACACAAGCATAAATAGATAATAGTAATAATATATCCCACTATACATATATCAAAAGGTGCAAATGCACCTATAATGACAAATAGGAAGGACCCCCTACAGCAGTCATAAAGTATATGGTCGGTCAAATAGCTAATATAAATCCAGATGGGACAAAAAAGAGTAAAAAACCATCCCACATATAGAGTAGCCAAGGCTCAAGTAGTAGCCGGCGGTACAGGCCCCTCATGTTACAACGGTGTGTCTGACATTGGTTGCACACCACCACCGCCAGAGACAGTTTATTGTACTATGAGGGACCCGGTGGCAGTGCCGTCGACCAAAAGCGGGCACACCCACCTCTTCAGACAAACGGCACTCTCACGGGTGCTTGTGCCAAGTGGCGAGACCATGGCCCCGTGGGGGGAGTTAGCCCATTTAGGGAGGTGTAAACATGTCATATGCTGGACAAACAGCTGCTGCAAATTACGAGATTGGAACAGTCAGTAAGACCAGTCCACAAGCAAGACCTTTTTATAGGAAAGCTAGGTGTCAGCCGGGAAAGGTAGGGCAAAATAATTCGAAATCCATGAGTGGTTCATTTTAATGAAGGTTAGATCATCAACATTTTTGGTAGCCAGACGAGTCCTTTTTTCGGTCAATATTGAACCAGCAGCACTGAATACTCTTTCTGATAGCACACTAGCTGCTGGGCAAGCAAGCTCCTGCAATGCATATTCTGCCAATTCAGGCCAGGTGTCTATTTTGGATGCCCATGAATCAAATGGGAATGACGGTTGAGGGAGAACATCGATAAGGGATGAAAAATAGTTAGTAACCATACTGGACAAATGTTGTCTCCTGTCACTTTGAATTGATGCTGCAGTACCTGTCCTGTCTGCGGTCATTGCGAAATCACTCCACAACCTGGTCAGAAAACCCTTCTGTCCAACGCCACTTCTGATTTGTGCACCTCTGCCCTGTTGCCCCCTGCAGCTCGTGTGAGAACCATCACCGGCGCTGTGTGCTGGGAATGCCTGAATCAAACGGTCTACCAGAGTTGCTTGTTTGGTTGCTAATATTTGTTTGAGGTTCTCATGTGGCATGATATTTTGCAATTTGCCTTAATAGCGAGGATCAAGGAGGCAGGCCAACCAGTAATCATCATTGGTCATCATTTTAATAATTCGTGGGTCCCTTTTGAGGATACGTAAGGCATAATCCGCCATGTGGGCCAAAGTTCCAATTGTCAAATCTGCGGTTGTGCTGGGTTGAGGGGCAGTTTCAGGCAAACCTACGTCACTTGTCTCCCTCAAAAAACCTGAACCCGGCCTTGCAACGCCACCAGTTTCTATTGGCCCTAGAGAAGCTTCCTCATTCAAAAAATACTCATCCTCATCATCCTCCTCCTCTTTGCCCGCTACCTCATCCTGTAGATTGCCCTTACCAGACAATGGCTGACTGTCATCAAGGCTTTCCTCTTCCTCGGCTGCAGACGCCTGCTCCTTTATGTGCGTCAAACTTTGCATCAGCAGATGCATTAGGGGGATGCTCATGCTTATTATGGCGTTGTCTGCACTAACCAGCCATGTGCATTCCTCAAAACACTGAAGGACTTGACACAGGTCTTGTACCTTCGACCACTGCACACCTGACAACTCCATGTCTGCCATCCAACTGCCTGCACGTGTATGTGTATCCTCCCACAAATACATAACAGCACGCCTCTGTTCGCACAGTCTCTGAAGCATGTGCAGTGTGGAGTTCCACCTTGTTGCAACGACAATGATTAGGTGATGCTGGGGAAGGTTCAAAGACCGCTGATGGTTCTGCATACGGCTGAAGTGTACGGGCGAACGGCGGATATGTGTGCAAAGTCTGCGCACTTTGAGAAGCAGGTCGGGTAACCCCGGATAACTTTTTAGGAAGCACTGCACCACCAGGTTTAAGGTGTGAGCCAGGCAAGGAATGTGTTTCAGTTGGGAAAGGGCTATGGCAGCCATAAAATTCCTTCCGTTATCACTCACTACCTTGCCTGCTTCAAGATGTACAGTGCCCAGCAATGACTGAGTTTCTTTGTGCAAGAACTCGGACAGAACTTCCGCAATGTGTCTGTTGTCGCCCAAACACTTCATTGCCAATACAGCCTGCTGACGCTTGCCACTAGCTGTCCCATAATGGGACACATCGTGTGCAACAGTGGCAGCTGCAGATGGAGTGGTTGTGCGACTGGGGTCTGTGGATGAGCTCTCGCTTCTGCAGGAGGATGAGGAAGAGGAGGAGGGGGGCGAACGCCTACAGCAAACTGTTTCCTAGACCGTGGGCTAGGCAGAACTGTCCCAATATTGCTGTCCCCTGTGGACCCTGCATCCACCACATTCACCCAGTGTGCCGTGATAGACACGTAACATCCCTGGCAATGCCTACTGGTCCATGCATCTGTTGTCAGGTGCACCTTTGTACTCACAGATTGCCTGAGTGCATGGACGCTACGGTCTTTTACATGCTGGTGGAGGGCTGGGATGGCTTTTCTCGAAAAGAAGTGTCGACTGGGTAGCTCGTAGCGTGGTACAGCGTAGTCCATCAGGGCTTTGAAAGCTTTGCTTTCAACTAATCGGTAGGGCATCATCTCTAATAAGATTAGTCTAGCAATGTGGGTGTTCAAACCTTGTGTACGTGGATGCGAGGATGAGTACTTCCTTTTCCTAATGAGAGTCTCATGTAGGGTGAGCTGGACTGGAGAGCTGAAGGTCGTGGAACTAGCGGGGGTGCCGGTGGACATGGCAGACTGAGAGAGGGTTTGAGATGGTATTCTTGCTGGTGCCCTACATGCAGTGTTTCCTACTACGAAACTGGTGATTCCCTGACTGCTTTGGCCTGGCGACGAAACCTGCACATTTACTGCAGGTTGTGCGGGAAATGGTGGGCTTACAGTGAGGGAGGGATGTAGCGTTGCTGACTAGCTTCATTGGCCGAGGGTGCTACAACCTTAGGGACGTTTGGTAGTTAGTCCAGGCTTGCAAATGCATGGTGGTTAAATGTATATGCATGCAACTTGTATTTAGACTTTTAAGATTCTGACCTCTGCTTAAGGTAGTTGAACATTTTTGACAGATGACTTTGTGCTGATCATTTGGATGTTGTTTAAAAAATGCCAGACTGCACTCTTTCTACTATTGGATACCTTTTCAGGCATTGCAGACTGAGATTCTTTAACCGGATGGCCACGCTGTCCTACAACTGGTTTTGGTTTTGCCACGCGTTTTTGGCCAGATACGGGCCCGGCTGATGGAACCTGTTGCGATGTTGATGCCTGCTGCGGCTCCTCCTCCGCTTCAGAGCTACTGCCGCCTGCACCCTGTTCCCCCAATGGCTGCAAATCGGGGTCAACAACTGGGTCATCTATGACCTCCTCTTCTATCTCGTGTGCAACTTCGTCTGTGTCACCGTGTAAGCCTGTGGTATAGCGTTCGTGACAGGGCACCATAGTCTCATCAGGGTCTGATTCTGGATCAGTACACTGCAAGGGCAATGTTGTGGTCTGAGTCAAAGGAACAGCATAGTAATCTGGCTGTGGCAGTGCATCTGTGCACTCCATGTCCGATTCAACTTGTAATGGGCATGGCCTGTTAACTGTTTCACTTTCTAACCCAGAAATTATATGTGTAAAGAGCTCCATAGAGTAACCCGTTGTGTCGCCTGACGCATCCTTCTCTGTTGTTCTTGGTGAAGAAGACAAGGAAGCGACTTGTCCCTGACCGTGAACATCCACTAACGACGTGCTGCTTTTACATTTAGCAGTTTCAGAAGAGGAGGCGAAAGAGCTAGAGGCTGAGTCAGCAAGGAAAGCCAAAACTTGTTCTTCCTGCTCTGGCTTTAAAAGCAGTTTTCCTACTCCCAGAAAAGGGAGCGTTCGAGGCCTTGTGTAGCCAGATGACTAACCTGGCTCAACTACTCGAGACTTAGGTGCTATATTGCTTTTCCCACGACCACCTGATGCTCCACCACCACTGCCATCATTACCAGCTGGCAATGACCGCCCACGGCCACGACCTCTTCCACCAGACTTCCTCATTGTTTGAAAAACGTAATCCAACTAATGGTATTTGTTACTGTAAAACCAGTTACAAGGTGAACTCAAACTTCTGTTGGATTTATATATCCCTTTATAGGTGGGTGAGACTGCAGGGAAAATCAGGCACAATGTATAACAGTACACAGCTTCAGTGGCAGACAGATATGCCACTAACAGGACTGACGCTGATGCAGATACTACCAATAAAAATCCCCCCCTTTTTATTTTTTCTGGGAGAATATTGAAGAAATGTGGCCCACTCTTATACAGTATATGTTCTGTGGCACAAAATTAGAGACAGATGCAACACAAAGCACTGGCAATGAGGCAGAATTGCCAATTTTAATCTCCCACTATTTTATTTTTTCTGGGATAATTTAAAAAAAATCTGGCCCAGTATTACACACTAGGTTTAATGTGGCACACAATTTGAGGCAGGTGGCACACACAGGAGTGGCACTGAAGCAGAAATGCCAATCTTAATCTCCCACTATTTTTTTTTTCAGGGAGAATTGAAAAGAAATCTGGCCCAGTATTACACACTAGGTTTAATGTGGCACACAATTTGAGACAGGTGGCACACATAGGAGTGGCACTGAAGCAGAAATGCCAGTCTTAATCTCCCACTATTTTTTTTCAGGGAGAATTGAAAAGAAATCTGGCCCAGTATTACACACTAGGTTTAATGTGGCACACAATTTGAAACAGGTGGCACACACAGGAGTGGCACTGAAGCAAGAATGCCAATCTTAATCTCCCACTATTTCTTTTTCAGGGAGAATTGAAAAGAAATCTGGCCCAGTATTACACACTAGGTTTAATGTGGCACACAATTTGAGACAGGTGGCACACACAGGAGTGGCACTGAAGCAGAAATGCCAATCTTAATCTCCCACTATTTTTTTCAGTGAGAATTTAAAAGAAATCTTTCCCAGTATTACACACTAGGATTAATGTGGCACACAATTTGAGACAGGTGGCACACACGAGTGGCACTGAAGCAGAAATGCCAATCTTAATCTCCCACAATTTTTTTTTTCAGGGAGAATTTAAAAGAAATCTGGCCCAGTATTACACACCAGGTTTAATGTGGCACACAATTTGAGACAGGTGGCACACACAGGACTGGCACTGAAGCAGAAATGCAAATCTTAATCTCCCACTATTTTTTTTTCAGGGAGAATTTAAAAGAAATCTGGCCCAGTATGACACACTAGGTTTAATGTGCACACAATTTGAGACAGGTGGCACACACAGGAGTGGCACTGAAGCAGAGATGCCAATCTTAATCTCCCACTATTTTTTTTTCAGGGAGAATTTAAAAAAAGCTGGCCCAGTTTTACACACTAGGTTTAATGTGGCACAAAATTTGAGACAGGTGGCACACACAGGACTGGCACTGAAGCAGAAATGCAAATCTTAATCTCCCACTATTTTTTTTTCAGGGAGAATTTAAAAGAAATCTGGCCCAGTATGACACACTAGGTTTAATATGCACACAATTTGAGACAGGTGGCACACACAGGACTGGCACTGAAGCAGAAATGCCAATCTTAATCTCCCACTGTTTTTTTTTCAGGGAGAATTGAAAAGAAATCTGGCCCAGTATTACACACTAGGTTTAATGTGGCACAAAATTAGATACAGATGCCACACACAGCACTGGCACTGAGGCAAAATTGCCAATCTTAATCTCCCACTATTTTTTTTTATTTATGGGAGAATTGGCAAGAAATCAGGCCACTGTTAGACTGTATGTTTTCTGTGCCAGAAAATGAGACACAGATGCCACACACTGGACTGCCACTGATGCAGATTTGCCAATTTTAATCTGCAACCTTTTTTTTTTCTTCAGGGAGACTAGTGAATAAATCTGGGCCACTGTATTAGAGTATATTTTCTGTGGCAGAAAGTGGCTTGAAGAGATATAACGAAAAAAAAGGGACTGTCCTACAATTACTATCTCCCTGCAGTAATCTCAGCAAAGTATGGCAGGCAGCAATAACAAGGAGTGGACTGCTGCACAAAAAAGTCAAAAGTGTGGACAAGCAAACAAGATAGCTGTTCAGAAACGAAGGAGCAACAGGATTTGTGCTTTGAAAAAAGCAGTCGGTTTGCACAGCGGCGTACTAACAGCAATGCAGCTATCAGGGAGCCTTCTAAGGCAGCCCAATGAGCTACAGCGCTGAGGAAAAAAAAATTTAGCCTCCACTGTCCCTGCAAACAAAATGTGGTGTTGGACAGTGGAAATCGCTACAGCACAAGCGGTTTGGGGGTTAATGTACCCTGCCTAACGCTATCCCTGCTTCTGATGAAGCGGCAGCAACCTCTCCCTATGCTCAGATCAGCAGCAGTATGATGGCGGTCGGCGTGCACACCCCTTTATAGCCCCTGTGACGCCGCAGAAAGCAAGCCAATCACTGTAATGCTCTTCTCTAAGAGGGTGGGGACTGAGACCTATGTCATCACGCTTCCCACACTCTGCGTCCACCTTCATTGGCTGAAAAATGGCGCATTTCACGTCATTGAAACGCGACTTTGGCGCGAAAGTTGCATACCGCATGGCCGACCCCACACAAAGATCGGGTCGGGTTTCATGAAACCCGACTTTGCCAAAAGTCGGCGATTAATGAAAATGACCAATCCGTTTCGCTCAACCCTAGTGGCGAGTTTTGCGTGAGCATAGTTTTGCATGCAGCGAATTTTGAACATGGCGAGGTTTGAGTGGCGACTTTTGTGTTTCGACTTTTATGTTGCGAGGTTGGTGTATGTGTGGTGAAATGTGTGCTGAGGGTGGTATATGTGTTCAAGCACGTGGTAGTGTGTAGCGTGTTTTGTGTGTGTTTTCATATCCCCGTGTGTGGTGAGTATCCCATGTCGGGGGTAGGAAACAGCTAGAAGAGTATAACCCAATAAAATAAAACGTAACTTTTACTCATACTATTAAAACATGGACAAAACAACACAACAAACAATAGTGCTCACGCCGAAAACTGTGCTCTATTAAAAAACTGGATTGGTCTCACCAATTATGGACGCCGGGTACCCATACCGATGAAGAAAGGTCCCTGGGAGGGTCCAATAGATGTAGGGTGTAACAACAAGAGGGACGGGGGACCTTCTTACTACACCCCTGTCGTGCCCCAGCAATGACTCCTGTCCTCACAAGGACAGGCCCAAATGTGCCCTACTATGGACTCCCCCAACCATATATAATGTAGTATCTTCTCCCTACGCGTTTCTTCTCCGGTAATGAAGATTCATCAGGGGAGCTTCTAGTAGCCAAAAGGCCCAAATATAAAGTCAAAAAAAGCAGTCCATTCAATTGTCCATAAAGGAGGGGAATATACGCAGTGGCTGTATAGAATTCCCAGCATGGGCAGTCCAGTGTAACGTCTGCCCCAGACGGTGAGTCAGCTAAGTGTGGCGCCCGCTGCCTCTATATAAATAAGGGGACACTCCTCCCCACAACCAATGGCGTCCCCCCCCCATGTCCACCCTCACCGACCTGCAACTCCGGAAATGGTCTGGCCGGTCCGCACTGCGCTCCAGTGTTGGAACGCACGCCAAGTTCCCCGATGATGGCGGAGATACCGGAAGTCTAAGCGCCATGTTAGATATGTAACTTCCGGTGCTCCGGCAAGCTGGCGCGTTCCAAAGGTGGAACGCAAGCACAGAACGCTCCCAAATGACGAGCGTCTATGCGGATAGCTACGCCCCCTGTGTCAGCATCACATTAAATGTGTAACTACCGGTGCGCCAGCAAGCTGGTGCGTTCCAAAGGTGGAACGCAAGCACAGAGCGCTCCCAAATGACGAGCATCTATGCGGATAGCTACGCCCCCTGTGTCAGCATCACATTAAATGTGTAACTACCGGTGCACCGACATCCTTGTGCGTTCCACAATATGGAACGCAAACATAGGGCGCTCCCCCGTGACATGCGCCTGCACGGAAATCAGTGACGTCCACCTGTACATTCCCAGCGATGCGCTGCTAGCATTATCAAAACTGACGCTGAGGGTGTTAACGTTATATTAGAATGGAAGCGCCGGACGCCAACGCGCTTCAATATTGGAACGCATAGCTAGGACGCCTTATGATGACTAGTGCGAACACCCAGTACTTAATGCGCTGAAACTAGAACGCTCCAAAGATAGAATAGAGCGCCAGCGGGTACCAAGCAGTGCGCATGGTAATAGATGTTGTCCATAGATGCTCACTGATGAACATACTGGCATCCATGGTCCACCAATGACATGCCCCATATATGTAGCCCTCATAACACACAGTATCTATACAAAGCTGGAAGTGTCCATGCCCGTAAGTAATAGGAGGCGATTGCTGGCTGGAAGTCTCCAGATTAGAAGGACAGAAATACTGTCACAGATATAAATATTATAATACCTTATACCCAATAATGTGCCCCACAGTTCACAAAAATATAATATCCATGCATATCCAGACAGTATATTGATAACAAAGGACAATTTGTATGCTGGAAATGTCCAGACAAAACAAAGAGAGCCACTATCACATATCTATATATATGTTATAGCATATTATGCCAATAGAATGCCCCATATGTACAACACATATCACTCAGAACAGGTGTTGATGATATCTACACATAGTTGCCAATCAGTATGATGGAAAAGTGGGACAGTTAGAGGCTGAAAGTGTCCAGACCAGGTTATGAGGTACCGTAACAGACCCCAATTAACTACAGGTGGAGAAAGGGGATGGAGTAGAAAATATAGGAAAAAAGGGGGGGGGGACACACGAGTCCCGGAGAAGAACAATAAGGGTTCCCATCATCAATTCATTGAATTCCTATCAGCATCTAGCGCCACACAGAATAAAGGTGTAAAATTTGTCCATATAGAATGTACCCCTCAGCCCTGAAAACTCATACGGTACCATATATAAAATTTACACGAACCGATACCAGGGGAAAAGTCAGGAGGTGAAAAACACTTAGCACAGGGTAGTGACCCAATGCCGATGGAGTGCACGAGTTTTGTTAATTATGGCTGTTTCCCCGGACAGAAAGTACAGAAAACAGACTGACAAACAGAAGCTAACATGCTAAATATGTTGAAAGCGAAAAGAATAAAAAGAGAAAAACAGGTAGGCAGAGGGGAGGTAGGAGAACAAGGAAAAAAGAGGGGGGTATATAAGGGGAGGTTGAAGAGGGGAGAAGACCAACAGATCAGCGTTGTAAGGACAACGAGGGCATACATGAAAAACCCAGGGGACATATTCGGATTGTTACGATGGAGTTATAAAAAGCAACTAAAGTTAAGCTGGTCATTGAGTCCATGGGGATAGCAGGTGTCTAACAAGAAAATCCATCTTGTCTCCCTTTGTAATAAGATCCTATCAAAATCACCCCCTCGGGGTGGTGGGGTAACCTTGTCGATCCCCATGAAACTCATAACCTTAGTATCTCCATCATGATACGTATTGACATGCCTCGAGATGGGGGTATCCCTCCGTATACCCCCATCTCGAGGCATGTCAATACGTATCATGATGGAGATACTAAGGTTATGAGTTTCATGGGGATCGACAAGGTTACCCCACCACCCCGAGGGGGTGATTTTGATAGGATCTTATTACAAAGGGAGACAAGATGGATTTTCTTGTTAGACACCTGCTATCCCCATGGACTCAATGACCAGCTTAACTTTAGTTGTATTTTATAACTCCATCGTAACAATCCGAATATGTCCCCTGGGTTTTTCATGTATGCCCTCGTCATCCTTACAACGCTGATCTGTTGGTCTTCTCCCCTCTTCAACCTCCCCTTATATACCCCCCCCCTCTTTTTTTCCTTGTTCTCCTCCCTCCCCTCTGCCTACCTGTTTTTCTCTTTTTATTCTTTTTGCTTTCAACATATTTAGCATGTTAGCTTCTGTTTGTCAGTCTGTTTTCTGTACTTTCTGTCCGGGGAAACAGCCATAATTAACAAAACTCGAGCACTCCATCGGCATTGGGTCACTACCCTGTGCTAAGTGTTTTTCCCCTCCTGACTTTTCCCCTGGTATCGGTTCGTGTAAATTTTATATATGGTACCGTATGAGTTTCCAGGGCTGAGGGGTACATTTTATATGGACAAATTTTTACACCTTTATTCTGTGTGGCGCTAGATGCTGATAGGAATTCAATGAATTGATGATGGGAACCCTTATTGTTCTTCTCCGGGACTCGTGTGTTCCCCCCCCCCCCTTTTTTTCTATATTTTCTACTCCATCCCCTTTCTCCACCTGTAGTTAATTGGGGTCTGTTACGGTATCTCATAACCTGGTCTGGACACTTTCAGCCTCTAGCTGTCCCACTTTTCCATCATACTGATTGGCAACTATGTGTAGATATCATCAACACCTGTTCTGAGTGATATGTGTTGTACATATGGGGCATTCTATTGGCATAATATGCTATAACATATATATAGATATGTGATAGTGGCTCTCTTTGTTTTGTCTGGACATTTCCAGCATACAAATTGTCCTCTGTTATCAATATACTGTCTGGATATGCATGGATATTATATTTTTGTGAACTGTGGGGCACATTATTGGGTATAAGATATTATAATATTTATATCTGTGACAGTATTTCTGTCCTTCTAATCTGGAGACTTCCAGCCAGCAATCGCCTCCTATTACTTACGGGCATGGACACTTCCAGCTATGTATAGATACTGTGTGTTATGAGGGCTACATATATGGGGCATGTCATTGGTGGACCATGGATGCCAGTATGTTCATCAGTGAGCATCTATGGACAACATCTATTACCATGCGCACTGCTTGGTACCCGCTGGCGCTCTATTCTATCTTTGGAGCGTTCTAGTTTCAGCGCATTAAGTACTGGGTGTTCGCACTAGTCATCATAAGGCATCCTAGCTATGCGTTCCAATATTGGAGCGCGTTGGCGTCCGGCGCTTCCATTCTAATATAACGTTAACACCCTCAGCGTCAGTTTTGATAATGCTAGCAGCGCATCGCTGGGAATGTACAGGTGGACGTCACTGATTTCAGTGCAGGCGCATGTCACGGGGGAGCGCCCTATGTTTGCGTTCCATATTGTGGAACGCACAAGGATGTCGGTGCACCGGTAGTTACACATTTAATGTGATGCTGACACAGGGGGCGTAGCTATCCGCATAGACGCTCGTCATTTGGGAGCGCTCTGTGCTTGCGTTCCACCTTTGGAACGCACCAGCTTGCCGGCGCACCGGAAGTTACATATCTAACATGGCGCTTAGACTTCCGGTATCTCCGCCATCATCGGGGAACTTGGCGTGCGTTCCAACACTGGAGCGCAGTGCGGACCGGCCAGACCGTTTCCGGAGTTACAGGTCGGTGAGGGTGGACATGGGGGGGGGGACGCCATTGGTTGTGGGGAGGAGTGGCCCCTTATTTATATAGGGGCAGCGGGCGCCACACTTAGCTGACTCACCGTCTGGGGCAGACGTTACACTGGACTGCCCATGCTGGGAATTCTATACAGCCACTGCGTATATTCCCCTCCTTTATGGACAATTGAATGGACTGCTTTTTTTGACTTTATATTTGGGCCTTTTGGCTACTAGAAGCTCCCCTGATGAATCTTCATTACCGGAGAAGAAACGCGTAGGGAGAAGATACTACATTATATATGGTTGGGGGAGTCCATAGTAGGGCACATTTGGGCCTGTCCTTGTGAGGACAGGAGTCATTGCTGGGGCACGACAGGGGTGTAGTAAGAAGGTCCCCCGTCCCTCTTGTTGTTACACCCTACATCTATTGGACCCTCCCAGGGACCTTTCTTCATCGGTATGGGTACCCGGCGTCCATAATTGGTGAGACCAATCCAGTTTTTTAATAGAGCACAGTTTTCGGCGTGAGCACTATTGTTTGTTGTGTTGTTTTGTCCATGTTTTAATAGTATGAGTAAAAGTTACATTTTATTTTATTGGGTTATACTCTTCTAGCTGTTTCCTATTATCTACCTCAAGAGTTATGCAACAGCTTGGTTATTCTAAGCTGTAGCTGCTATATTATCCCATGTCGGGGCCCCACCTTAGCACCTGTACAGTATATACTCTTTGGCACCATTGCTCTCATTCTTTAAGACCCCCTTGTTCACATCTGGCAGCTGTCAATTTGCCTCCAACACTTTTCCTTTCACTTTTTCCCCATTATGTAGATAGGGGCAAAATTGTTTGGTGAATTGGAACGCGTGGGGTTAAAATTTCACCTCACAGCATAGCCTGTGATGCTCTCGGGGTCCAGACGTGTGACTGTGCAAAATTTTGTGGCTGTAGCTGCGGCGGTGCAGATGCCAATCCCGGACATACACACATACATACACACACATTCAGCTTTATACAGTATATTAGACTAGGTGAAGAGCCCGGCATTGCCTGGGCATAGTAAATATCTGTGGTTAGTTATAACACTTCACTTCTCTTATTTTCCCATCACACCTCTCATTTTCCCCCTCACATCTCTCATTTTCTCCCTTACACCTCTCATTTTCCCCCTCACTCCTCTTATTTTCCTCCTCACTCCTCTCGTTCCCCCCTAACACTTGTCATTTCGACCTCACATCTGTCATTTTCCGATCACTCCACTATTTTCCCTAACTCCTCTCATTTTCACCTCACACCTCTCATTTTCACCTCACACCTCTCATTTTCCCCTCAGTATATACATGTTTGTCATCTCCGTTATATATAGTATACACCTGTATGTCATCTCCTGTATATAGTATATACCTGTATGTCATCTCCCCTGTAAATAGTATATACCTGCTGTATGTCTTCTCCTCTTGTATATTGTATATACCTATGTGTCATCTCCTCCTGTATATAGTATATACCTGTATGTCATCTCTTCTGTATATACTATATACCTGTATGTCATCTCCTCCTATATATAGCATATACCTGTATGTCATCTCCTGTATATAGTATATACCTGTATGTCATCTCCCCTGTAAATAGTATATACCTGCTGTAGGTCATCTCCTCCTCTATATACCTATGTGTCATCTCCTCTTTTATATAGTATATACCTGTATGTCATCTCCTCCTGTATATAGTATGTACGTGTGTCATCTCATCCTGTATATAGTATATACCTGTAAGTCATCTCCTCCTGTATATAGTATATACCTGTGTGTCATCTGTTCCTGTATATAGTATATACCTGTGTGTCATCTCCTCCCATATATAGTATGTACCTGTATGTCATCCCCTCCTGTATATAGTATAAACCTGTGTGTCATGTCCTCCTGTATATAGTATATACCTGTGTGTCATCTGCTCCTGTATATAGTATATATCTGTGTGTCATCTCCCCTGTATATAGTATATATCTATATGTCATCTCCTTCTGTATTAGACCGCGTTCACACGTTATTTTGGTCAGTATTTTTACCTCAGTATTTGTAAGCTAAATTGGCAGCCTGATAAAACCCCAGCCAACAGTAAGCCCTCCCCCCTGGCAGTATATATTAGCTCACACATACACATAATACACATGATAGACAGGTCATGTGACTGGTATTATCCTTCAAAAATAAAAATCTGATTAATAAGCGGACAAACTACAAGAACAACAAATGTATCATATAGGAAATACGGCAGCTGTCAGACTTGTGTGCGTTTTAGGGTGAGTTTCATGTGTCAAGTTGTGTGTGTTGAGTATCATGTGGCGACATGCATGTAGCGACTTTTGTGAGATGAGTTTTGTGTGGTGACATGCGTGTAGCAACTTTTTGTGTGTCGAGTTGTATGTGACAGGTTAGTGTAGCAAGTTGTGTGCAGCAAGTTTTGCGCATGGCGAGTTTTATGTGTGGTGCGTTTTGAGTATGTGCAAGTTTTGTGTGAGGCAACTTTTGCATGTGTTGCAACTTTTGTGCATGTGGCAATTTTTCCACATGTGCAAGTTTTGCGTGTGACGAGTTTTCCATGAGGAGAGTTTTCCACGTGTGGTGAGTTTTGCGTGAGCCTAGTTTTGCATGTGGCGAGTTTTGCACGTGGTGAGTTTTGAGCGGCGACTTTTGTGTTTCGACTTTTATGTGACAAGGTTGGTGTATGTGTGGTGAAATGTGTGCTGAGGGTGATATATGTGTTCAAGCACGTGGTAGTGTGTGGCACATTTTGTGTGTGTGTTCATATCCCCGTGTGTGGTGAGTATCCCATGTCAGGGCCCAACCTTAGCAACTGTAAGGTATAAACTCTTTGGCGCCATCGCTCTCACTCTTTAAGTCCCCTTTGTTCACATCTGGCAGCTGTCAATTTGCCTCCAACACCTTTCCATTCACTTTTTCCCCATTATGTAGATAGGGGTAAAATTGTTTGGTGAATTGGAATGCGCGGGGTTAAAATTTCGCCTCACAACATAGCCTATGACGCTCTCGGGGTCCAGACGTGTGACTGTGCAAAATTGTGTGGCTGTAGCTGTGACAGGGCAGATGCCAATCCCGGACATACACACATACACACACACATTCAGCTGTATATATTAGATACTAGCTGAAGAGCCCGGCGTTGCCTGGGGATAGTAAATATCTGTGGTTAGTTATAGCACCTCATGTCTCTTATTTTTCCATCACGCCTCTCATTTTCCCAATCACATCTTTCATTTTCCCCCTCATATCTCTCATTTTCCCCATCACATCTCTCATTTTCCCCCTCACATCTCTCATTTATTCCCTCACTCCTCTCATTCCCCCCTAACACTTGTCATTTCGACCTCACATCTGTCATTTTCCGATCACTCCACTATTTTCCCTCACTCCTCTCATTTTGCACTCACACCTTTTCAATTTCACCTCACACCTCTCATTTTCACCTCAGTATATACATGTTTGTCATCTCCCTTATATATAGTATAGACCTGTATGTCATCTCCTGTATATAGTATATACCTGTATGTCATCTCCCCTGTATATAGTATATACCTGCTGTGTGTCATCTCCCCTGTATATAGTATATACCTGTATGTCATCTCCTCCTATATATAGTATATACCTGTATGTCATCTTCTATATATAGTATATATCTGTATGTCATCTCCTCCTGTATATAGTATATACCTGTGTGTCATCTCCCCTGTATATAGTATATATCTGTGTGTCATCTCCTCCTGAATATAGTATATACCTGTATGTCATCTTCTATATATAGCATATACCTGTATGTCATCTCCTCCTGTATATAGTATATACCTGTAGGTCATCTGCTCCTGTATATAGTATATACCTGTGTGTCATCTCCTCCTGTATATAGTATATACCTGTGTGTCATCTCTCCTGTATATAGTATATATCTGTGTGTCATCTCCCCTGTATATAGTATATACCTGTGTGTCATCTCCTCTTGTATTAGACCTCGTTCACACGTTATTTGCTCAGTATTTTTTCCTCAGTATTTGTAAGCTAAATTGGCAGCCTGATAAATCCCCAACCAACAGGAAGCCCTCCCCCTGGCAGTATATATTAGCTCACACATACACATAATAGACAGGTCATGTGACTGACAGCTGCCGTATTTCCTATATGGTACATTTGTTGCTCTTGTAGTTTGTCTGCTTATTAATCAGATTTTTATTTTTGAAGGATAATACCAGACTTGTGTGTGTTTTAGGGCGAGTTTCGTTTCTCAAGTTGTGTGTGTTGAGTTGCGTGTGGCGACATGCATGTAGCGACTTTTGTGAGATGAGTTTTGTGTGGCAACATGTGTATAGCAACTTTTTGTGTGTCGAGTTGCATGTGACAGGTTAGTGTAGCAAGTTGTGTGCAGCAAGTTTTGCGCATGGCGAGTTTTATGTGTGGTGCCTTTTGAGTATGTTCAAGTTTTGTGTGAGGCAACTTTTGCATGTGTTGCAACTTTTGTGCATGTGGCAATATTTCCGCGTGTGCAAGTTTTGCGTGTGGCGAGTTTTCCATGAGGTGAGTTTTGCACTTGTGGCGAGTTTTGCGCGTGGCGAGTTTTGAGCGGCGACTTTTGTGTTTCGACTTTTATGTGGCGAGGTTGGTGTATGTGTGGTGAAATGTGTGCTGAGTGTGTGGCGCATTTTGTGTGTGTGTTCATATCCCCGTGTGTGGTGAGTATCCCATGTCGGGGCCCCAGCTTAGCAACTGTACGGTATATACTCTTTGGCGCCATCGCTCTCACACTTTAAGTCCCCCTTGTTCACATCTGGCAGCTGTCAATTTGCCTCCAACACTTTTCCTTTCACTTTTTCCCCATTATGTAGATAGGGGCAAAATTGTTTGGTGAATTGGAAAGCGCGGGGTAAAAATTTCACCTCACAACATAGCCTATGACGCTCTCGGGGTCCAGACGTGTGACTGTGCAAAATTTTGTGGCTGTCGCTGCAACGCCTCCAACACTTTTCCTTTCACTTTTTTCCCCATTATGTAGATAGGGGCAAAATTGTTTGGTGAATTGGAACGAGCGGGGTTAAAATTTCGTTTCACAACATAGCCTATGACGCTCTCGGGGTCCAGACGTGTGACTGTGCAAAATTTTGTGGCTGTAGCTGTGACAGGGCAGATGCCAATCCCGGACATACACACATACACACACACATTCAGCTTTATATATTAGATACTAGCTGAAGAGCCCGGCGTTGCCTGGGGATAGTAAATATCTGTGGTTAGTTATAGCACCTCATGTCTCTTATTTTCCCATCACGCCTCTCATTTTCCCAATCACATCTTTCTTTTTCCCCCTCATACACTTTTCCTTTCACTTTTTTCCCCATTATGTAGATAGGGGCAAAATTGTTTGGTGAATTGGAAATTGCGGGGTTAAAATTTCACCTCACAATATAGCCTATGACGCTCTCGGGGTCCAGACGTGTGACTGTGCAAAATTTTGTGGCTGTAGCTGCGACGGTGCAGATGCCAATCCCGGACATACACACACACACACACACACACACACACACACACACACACACACACACACACACACACACACACACACACACACACACACATACAGCTTTATATAGTAGATAGAAGTTTAACCAGGTAAGTCTTGGTGTACATTTATTATTTTTACCAATAAATGAGGTACACATAAAAACATAGCTGAGTGATCTGTGATGGTTAATATAATAAATCAGGGACATACTTATTGAGGGAACACATGCAACATACAGCTGATTTGTACATGTATTTATCAAAAATTATTAGAAAAGCAAAAAAGAAAAGGGTGGATACAGCACACCAATTTAGCATCTTCTCCTGTTAGGTCTATAGTTATAATCTTACTGCACACATCACAAATTTTTTTTATAATACTTTAACAAACCTTTAACATCAGTTATCTCATTTGCTTGTTTGTCTCTCCCTTATCTTGTGTGTTGGTGATTTGGCTTAATGGACAATGATAAAATTTTGTAGCTGATGTAAGTGCAGTGCCCAAGGGGGAAATAGGTGATATAGGTGCCAGGGTGGGCCAATAATAAAGAAATTTGGAATGTCATAGGCGGCGTTGTGGCGTGCTAACCCTGTGTCCCTCACACTGAGCCCTTAAAGCCTCTTAGTGTGTGCATGTGTGCGCAGTTTCAAGGATGAATGCTTACAAGGGTATTAACGTAATCAAAAGGGAACCCTCAAAGAGTGTATACCATGCCTAGATCTATGGCACCAAACATTACATAAATAAAAAAAAAATAGACAAGAAGCTATATGCCATAAAATTACATCAAAATTTTTATTGATGCAATGTTAAAAGATTCAACGTAAAACCAGTTAGTATGGGGACAGCAATACGCAAAAAAAAACAGCCACAAAAGGTACCCACATTACAGGTGAATCATAACCTTTAAGAATGGAGCTGCTATTAGAATTGGAATGAAGATTAAATATTTATAAATTTGTGGAGCAATGAAGCTTTCAAAAATCTTTTTTATATATCATACATAGTGAAGTAGTCCAAATATAACAAGCCCCATGACAGTATCTGTAATATCCTTAGATATATTCCATTGTCAATCCCTATAATGATAAATGCCTCCACATTATTCAGTCACAGAAAAAGTATGAAAAAGTTTTCAAATAGTGTCTAATTATAGTGTATACAGCAAAAAAAGGGGCATGATAGTAAGGAACAGGGATAGGAAACCTTAGGGATGGAAGTAAAGATAGTGAGTACGGTACCTTTAAATGACTGTGGCACCCCTGACGCACGTTTTGCGTTTAAGCTTTTTCTAAGGGAGTGTGCATGATCCCTTTAATCCCTATTGCTGTCCCCTTACTAACTGGTTTTACGTTGAATCTTTTTACATTGTATCAATAAACATTTTCATGCAATCAAAAGGGAGTCTTTACTTTATTCACTTCAAAATACATAGTCCATAGCGATTTAGGTAGCAAGAGAGCTAGACGTTTAAGATGAAATCGTCCCAGTTAATGGCTTAAATATAATGATCAGCTGACTACTGGTTATATACCAGGTTAACCCCTCTCTGACCTTAGACGTACTATCCCGTCGAGGTGCCCTCGGCCTATCTGACCCTCGACGGGATAGTACGTCATAGCGATCGGCGGCGCTCACGGGGGGAGCACGGCCGATCGCGGCCGGGTGTCAGCTGCCTATCGCAGCTGACATCCGGCACAATATGCCAGGAGCGGTCATGGACCGCCCCGGCACATTAACCCCCGGCACACCGCGATCAAACATGATCGCGGTGTGCCGGCGTTATAGGGAAGCATCGCGCAGGGAGGGGGCTCCCTGCGGGCTTCCCTGAGCCCCCCGCAGCAACGCGATGTGATCGCGTTGCTGCGAGGGTCTCCCTACCTCCCGCCCTGCTCCAGGCTCGGATCCAAGATGGCCACGGCATCCGGGTTCTGCAGGGAGGGAGGTGGCTTACCAAGTGCCTGCTCAGAGCAGGCGCTTGGTAAGCCTGCAGCACTGTAAGTCAGATCGGTGATCTGACAGAGTGCTGTGCAAACTGTCAGATCACCGATCTGTGATGTCCCCCCCTTGGACAAAGTAAAAAAGTTACAAAAATTTTTCTTCCAAATGTGTAAAAAAAAAAAAAATTGCTAAATAATGAAAAAAAAAATATTATTCCCATAAATACATGTCTTTATCTAAATGAAAAGAAAAAACAATAAAAGTACACATATTTAGTATTGCCGTGTCCGTAATGACCCCACCTATAAAACTATATCACTAGTTTACCCCTTCAGTGAACACCGTAAAAAAAAAACGAGGCAAAAAACAACGCTTTATTATCGTACCGCCAAACAAAAAGTGGAATAACACGCGATCAAAAAGACAGATATAAATAACCATGGTACCGCTGAAAACGTCAACTTGTCCCACAAAAAACGAGCTGCCACACAACATCATCAGCGAAAAAATAAAAAAGTTATAGTCCTCAGAATAAAGCAATGCAAAAATAATTATTTTTTCTGTAAAATAGTTTTTATCGTATAAAAGCGCCAAAACATAAAAAAAATATAAATGAGGTATCGCTGTAATCGTACTGACCCGAAGAATAAAACTGCTTTATCCATTTTACCAAACGCAGAACGGTATAAACGCCTCCCCCAAAAGAAGTTCATGAATAGCTGGTTTTCGGTCATTCTGCCTCACAAAAATCGGAATAAAAAGCGATCAAAACATGTCACGTGCCCGAAAATGTTACCAATAAAAACATCAACTCGTCCCGCAAAAAACAAGACCTCACATGACTCTGTGGACTCAAATATGGAAAAACTATAGCTCTCAAAATGTGGTAATGCAAAAAATATTTTTTGCAATAAAAAGCGTCTTTCAGTGTGTGACGGCTGCCAATCATAAAAATCCGCTAAAAAACCCGCTATAAAAGTAAATCAAACCCCCCTTCATCACCCCCTTAGTTAGGGAAAAATAAAAAAATGAAAAAAATGTATTTATTTCCATTTTCCCATTAGGGTTAGGGCTAGAGTTAGGGTTAGGGCTAGGGTTAGGGCTAGGGTTAGGATTAGGGCTAGGGTTAGGGTTAGGGCTAGGGCTAGGGTTAGGGCTAGGGTTAGGGCTAGGGTTAGGGTTAGGGCTAGGGTTAGGGCTAGGGTTAAGGCTACAGTTAGGGTTGGGGCTAAAGTTAGGGTTAGGGTTGGGGCTAAAGTTAGGGTTAGGATAACATTTACAGTTGGGAATAGGGTTGGGATTAGGGTTAGGAGTGTGTCTGGGTTAGAGGTGTGGTTAGGGTTACCGTTGGGATTATGGTTAGGGGTGTGTTTGGATTAGGGTTTCAGTTATAATTGGGGGGTTTCCACTGTTTAGGCACATCAGGGGCTCTCCAAACGTGACATGGCGTCCGATCTCAATTCCAGCCAATTCTGCGTTGAAAAAGTAAAACAGTGCTCCTTCCCTTCCGAGCTCTCCCGTGTGCCCAAACAGGGGTTTACCCCAACATATGGGGTATCAGCGTACTCAGGACAAATTGGACAACAACTTTTGGGGTCCAATTTCTCCTGTTACCCTTGGGAAAATACAGAACTGGGGGCTAAAAATAATTTTTGTGGGAAAATAAAGGATTTTTTGTTTTCTCGGCTCTGCGTTATAAACTGTAGTGAAATACTTGGGGGTTCAAAGTTCTCACAACACATCTAGATAAGTTCCTTGGGGGGTTTAGTTTCCAATATGGGGTCACTTGTGGGGGGTTTCTACTGTTTAGGTACATTAGGGGCTCTGCAAATGCAATGTGACGCCTGCAGATCAAACCATCTAAGTCTGCATTCCAAATGATGCTCCTTCCCTTCCGAGCTCTGCCATGCACTCAAACGGTGGTTCTTCCCTACATATGGGGTATCAGCATACTCAGAACAAATTGGACAACAACTTTTGGGGTCCAATTTCACCTGTTACCCTCGGAAAAATACAAAACTGGGGGCTAAAAAATAATTTTTGTGGGAAAAAATGTTTGTTTTATTTTTACGGCTCTGCATTATAAACTTCTGTGAAGCCCTTGGTGGGTCAAAGTGCTCACCACACATCCAGAAAAGTTCCTTAGGGGGTCTACTTTCCAAAATGGTGTCACTTGTTGGGGGGTTCTACTGTTTAGGTACATTATGGGCTCTGCAAACGCAATGTGACGCCTGCAGACCATTCCATCTAAGTCTGCATTCCAAATGGCGCTCCTTCCCTTCCGAGCCCTCCCATGCGCCCAAACGGTGGTTCCCCCCCACATATGGTGTATCAGCGTACTCAGGACAAATTGGACAACAACTTTTGGGGTCCAATTTCTCCTGTTACCCTCGGGAAAATACAAAACTGGGGGCTAAAAAAATAAGTTATGTGGGAAAAAATGTTTGTTTTATTTTTACGGCTCTGCATTATAAACTTCTGCGAAGCCCTTGGTGGGTCAAAGTGCTCACCACACATAATTTTCCAAATTTTTGCCAAATTTCTGTTTTTTTTTCACAAATAAACGCATGTAATATCAAAGAAATGTTACCACTATCATGAAGTACAATATGTCACGAGAAAACAATGTCAGAATCACCAGGATCCGTTGAAGCGTTCCAGAGTTATAACCTCATAAAGGGACAGTGGTCAGAATTGTAAAAATTGGCCTGGTCATTAACGTGCATACCACCCTTGGGGGTAAAGGGGTTAATATCTTAATTCACACAGTCCTTCAGTTATATTACTACCAAGGATGGGCCTACACAGTTTGGATCATTGTAGAACTAGCGTTCACTGCTTACTCATGATTAAGTCCTGATACGGTTCCCTGTTGTGGAAGATGTAGTAGAACATGAGGCACTCACACTGGCAGAACCATTAAAGGCATGGAGTATAGTAGAGGAACCATTGTACAGCTCTATCTCTTCTGTCTTTATGAATATTGAAATTTAAGATGCCCTCCTGGCGTAGACTGTGGCAGTTTACTGGCCGACTGAAGATTAAGGGAAGCAGGACCTAGGCTAAAGGCAGAGCAGCCTAGGAAGTCAACCTCTACTTACATCGCTCCTCACAGGAAAAGAGGAACTCCTCGCCGACTGTTCCCTCAGCAGCTTCTAGAGGTTTCCACAGGAAACCAGGCTGAGAGAGTGTCATGTGACCAAACCCTTGCACCTTTACACTTTGGACAGTAGATGGCAGTATAGGACAAATTATTAAATAAACCACATAATAGGACATAGGTTTTTAGTTACCACCCCACAACTATATTTTGTAACAGATAGGAGATACTGGGACACTACATAAGTATTGTATCTAATTTGTATCACTTTCCGATCATGTTTTTTCTTCAGTTATACTCATTTGTCAAATTGTTTTATAAATATTTGCAGTAACATTTAATCTGTAAGTATGACTAACAATGGACACACCCAAAATGAATGGACTCTGCTTATGACTACAGCACACTGGTATATGTGTTAAAAAATCCTTGCAGTAATCTCACCACTCACCTCTCCAATCCTCACCATCAATGGTAAGGTCCTTGTCACATCTTCTGATCCCTGCCATGCACATTGAAACCCTCATGCCTCTCACAGGAATCAGGGATTCTCAGCTCTGAGGAAGCTCATGAGGGTTCTGCGCAAGCATGTGGAATGCCCGACAGGGCCGTGGGGTACTCGTACTGGGTCTGGTACTTAAAGGGATGTGTCACGGTGGCAGTGACCAGGTCCGTGGCCCTGGGCACCCATGTTAAAGGAAAGGTCTTTAAAGGGGTTTCTGAAATAATAAAAGTTTGTGATGCCACTTGTGGTATTCGGACAAGGACGACCGACGCTGCTTAAAGGGGTCCTCTGGGGTGTTGTTATTGCAGCTGGGAAGGTATGGCTTCCCACAGATGAAGCAAGGTCCCCACTAGCGCTGTGGTGTTGTAGTCCCTTGTTGCCTTAGGCCTCACACAAGGTCCTCATGTTTTCGCTCTGTTCCCCTTGTTGGCAAGACACTACCCGAACGACAGATAGCTCAAGCCTTTTTTACAGGTTCTCTATCAATACCCGGGCTCTATTTGTTACTGTGTCCTTGGGTGTAAGGCTATGTGCACACTTTGTGGATTAGGCTTAGGAATTTCTGGTGCAGATTTGTCGCGTTTTTTGTGCGTTTTTTACCGCTGCGGTTTTCTGTAATGGAATGGGTACAAAAACGCTGCAGATCCACAAAAAAGAAGTGACACGCTACTTCTTTTAAACCGCAGGGTTTCCGCAGCAGATTTTCCGCAAAGTGTGCACAGCATTTTTTTTCTCATTGATTTACATTGTACTGTAAATCAATTGCGGATCTGCAGCGTTTCTGCACTGCAAAAAACGCTGCGGATCCGCAGAGAATACGCAACGTGTGCACATACCCTTAATGGTGGTCAGGTAACTTGCAATCAGCTGTCCGCCAGTTTCTGCCGTGGTGCATGAAGTTACCCCACAACCTCGGTCTTCCAGCTACCGGTGTATGCGCTCAGCATGGAGGAAGTTCAGTCACAACTTCTCTCTCCAGCTCTTCATTTTGCCTTTGGTCCTTCCTCCTTTAAGTCTTTTTTACAAGTTGCTCTGCTCTCTTTTTCATTCCCAGGAGAGGCAGAATCAGAGTCTGCATGGCCCCAGCTTTCCTTCCTCACTCATCACTCTCCTCTCACCAACTGTCTCCTCCTCCCGACCAGAGAGAGCAGCTCCCCTGAAGTCGGGTGTAGAGCTCCCCCTTCTGGCCTGGAGTCAGAACGGTGTTGTATGTGCTGAATACCTGTTAAAGGGATCTTTCCACGCTTCCAATCATCCAAGCATGACATCACTCTCCTCGTGAGGAAAGCAATGCCACTGTAACAACCGGTTACCTGGGGTGTTACACTCCCCTCCATTAAATCCAGTACTCCCAGACTGGGAAACAAAAAGACAATAAATGGTTAAAGACATACGAGGTTTTTGAAATGCATGAAAATAGGTTATGAAAACTTTTTCTTCTTTTCTTCCCTTTATGGGAGGCAATTTCTTTAATGTTGCATTAACTACATATGAGGTATAAATTGCTGAAAATAACTTTATAAATGCTGTGTCATCACATTTCTCCCCCTTATTAATTAGCCCCAAAGATTGCTGGATCCTGTAGTGGATCACTGTTGACCGAGCTTCTAGATGTGATAGGTTTCCGGTCATTCTTCTCTACTTGTCGGGACAGTCCATTGGCATTTCCATGATCTTTGCCCTTTTTATGGGAGACAGAAAAATTATAGGACTGGAAAGCCAGACTCTGTTCGGCTAAATGTCCGTTGTCCCCATCAGTCTGATTTAGCCAACTTAAAAGATTATGGTCGGTAATGACTATGAATTCCTTGCCGTAGAGGTATGGCTGCAATTTTTTTAAGGCCCAGACTATGGACAAGCATCCTTTTTCTATTATGGCATATGCTCTCTCCCGGTCCAACAGTTTCCAACAAACATAAGCTACCGAGTGTTCCTGGCCATTGTCCCAATTGACCCAGTACGGCTCCCAATCCAGTGTGCGATGCATGCGTATGTTTGGACAATGAACCGATGGTGGAAGTCAGGAGCAGTCAGGACTAGGCTTTGAGTTAGCTGGGTTTTCAACTGAAGGAATGCGGACTCACACTCAGGAAATCCAGAAGAAATTGTTGGCATATCGTTTGGTGGTAAGGTCGGTGAGGGTCTTTACTACTGTACTGTAATTTGGGTATAAATTTTCAATAATAGTTTGCAGTCCCTAGGAAGGCATGTACCTCTTTTTGTCTGGTTGGGCGGTAGAGTACCTCGGCCATCCCCATCAGGCACTTGTCGAGGTGGATTGCAAGCTGGGCTTTTGCTACCCTCTGGAGCACCTGGGACACATGTTGAAGATGCTCTTCCCAGGCATCGCTGAAGATAGCGATTTCATCCATGTAGGACTGGGCATTCCTCTTACATTCATCTATTAACTGGTCCACCATCATTTGGAAGGTAGCTAAGGTGTTCTTCATCCCAAATGACAAGCTGGTAAATTCATACAGGTCAAAAGGGGTGATGAATTCACACTTCTCTTGAGCCTCTTTTGTGAGTGGGACTTGCCATAATCCCTTGCTCAAATCGATGGTAGACATGAACTGAGATCCACCTAATATGTCTAGTAGTTCATCAACCCGAGGCATGGGGTATGCGTCTGTAATGGAGACCTCATTGAGTCGCCTATAGTCCACACAGACTGTCTTTCTTGGGCACCAACACTACACTGGCTGCCTATTGGCTATGGGAAGGAACTATGACCCCCATATTCAACATGTCATCCACTTCAGCCCTCATCGTTGCCAACACTTGAGGTGTCACCTGGTAGGCAGGTTGTCTGAGTGGAGTGGCTACCCCCTGTGTTGACATGATGCTGGACCAAGGGTGTTCGACCAGCCCGACTCATGAGCAGGGAGCCATATGTTCTGAACAGGTTTGTTAATTTCCTCTTCTGTCCCAATGGGACATCTGTTACCCACATTCCTTTTTTGGATTCCACCAATACGTCTGGGATCTGGTCCAGATCTGGGTCATCTAAAGGGGGAAAACAGACTGATAGATTGGTAACTTCCCTTTCCTCATAAGCTTTTAGCCTGTTAACTTGATAGGTCCGTTCACGAACACCTGCTCGATCCAAGGCCACAGTGTAGTCAGTCTCCATGCATTTCCTAGTGATGGTAATTGGACCAGCCCACATGGCTTGCAGCTTGTTCTTGCGTACTGGTACTAGTACTAGAACCTTCTGTCCACAGGTAAATTCTTGGAATCTGACAGTACAATTGTAACTCAGTTGTTGACTTTCCTGGGCTAATTCTAAATTCCCAAGGGTTAAGGCCATGAGGTACCTTATCTTCTCCCTAAACTTTTGAACATACTCCTGAATGGGAACCTCTTCTGTGGGAAAAGTGCCCTCCTAATTCTTTTACTAGCTCCAATGGCCCTCGTACTTTTTGGCTGTACAGCAATTCAAAAGGAGGGAAACCAGTAGAATCCTGTGGTACCTCCAGGTAGGGGAACAGGAGCTTTTGCAGGTTTTTCTCCCAGTCCCCCCCTCGGACCCTACATACCAACTAATGAGGTGTTTGAGTGTTCCATTGAAAAGCTCACACAACCCGTTAGTTTCGGGGTGTTAAGAGGTGGTATGCATTGGCCGACACCATGTTTCTCCCAGAGGGTCTGACTCAGATCACTTTGGAACTAGGCCCCCTGGTCGGTCAATATCTCCTGTGGAAACCCTACTTGACTAAAACTGATGAGTAGAGCTTGAGCCACATGCTCCGCATCTATGGATGACAGGACAACGGCCTCCGGATTGCAGGTGGCAAAGTCAAGGGTGAGGATGAACCTCTTTCTGCTGTAGCTGGGAATAGTTATAGGGCCCACTAAACCAATGGCAACCCTCTGAAATGGTACACCTATCAAGGGCATGGGTTGGAACGGGACACTACAGGGTGCTTCCTCGATGCGTTGACAAACTGGACAAGAAGCATGGTATTTCCACACTTCCTGAGCAACCTTTGGCTGAAATTGAGTTTCTCCCCTCTGGCAATCTGGAGTAACTGCAGTGCTGTTAGGTCAGCTGATGTAGTGTTGACCACTCCCACCATCCTTTAAATCCTCACCTGGTGCATCAACTGACTGTTGGTGATAGAGTTTCTCTATGGAGACCAGCCTTGCAGTTGCAGCTATCTGGTGTTTGCTGTTCCGGAGTTTGAAGTCCGGCTTCTGTGTCATCTGCAGTGTGGAGCTTGGCAGCAGAGTTTGGAAGCTAAGTGTGCGGTTTTCTCCTTGTCCCTTTCATGTTTGTCACTGTCCCCTGTGTGATACTATCTGCAATGGTGTGGCTAGTGCTGCTTGCCGGCCAGTGCACTAGCCAGGGCAGTGTTAAGTGACAGTGAGGGATGAGGTTCCTGATGATGGTGGGGGGAATGACCTGCTTAGGGCATTAGGGGAGTGCAAGGTAAGGCTCAGGTTTGAGCAGGAGGTGACCATTCCTTCATTTCCCTATTGTAGGACCTTCCTCCCCCTTTTCCATCCTGTTGTTTTTGTTGTGCCATCCACTACAAACCACCTGTTGGGTCGCTATATAAAGTGCCTTGCGAAAGTATTCGGCCCCCTGGAACTTTTCAACCTTTTCCCACATATCATGCTTCAAACATAAAGATACCAAATGTAAATTTTTGGTGAAGAATCAACAAGTGGAACACAATTGTGAAGATAAACGAAATGTATTGGTTATTTTAAAATTTTTGGGAAATTCAAAAACTGAACAGTGGGGCGTGCAATATTATACGGCCCCTTTATTTTCAGTGTAGCAAACTCACTCCAGAAGTTCATTGTGGATCTCTGAATGATCCAATGCTGTCCTAAATGCTTAATGATGATAAATATAATCCACCTGTGTGTAATCAAGCTGTGATAGTCTCAGGGTTCGGTTTGAAGCACAGAGAGCATCATGAAGACCAAGGAACACAACTGGCAGGTCCGTGATACTGTTGTGGAGAAGTCTAAAGCCGGATTTGGAAACAAAATGATTTCCAAAACTTTAAACATCCCAAGGAGCACTGTGCAAGCAATCATATTGAAATGGAAGGAGTATCATACCACTGCAAATCTACCAAGACCCGGCCGTCGCTCTAAACTTTCATCTCAAACAAGGAGAAGACTGATCAGAGATGCAGCCAAGTGGCCCATGACAACTGTGGATAAACTGCAGAAGTCTACAGCTGAGGTGGGACAGTCTGTCCGTAGGACAACAATCAGATGTGCACTGCACAAATCTGGCCTTTATGGAAGAGTTGCAAGAAGAAAGCCATTTCTCAAAGATATCCATAAAAAGTGTCATTTAAAGTTTGAAACATGCCACCTGGGAGACACACCAAACATGTGAAAGAAGGTGCTCTGGTCAGATGAAACCAAAATCAAAATGTTTGGCAACAATGCCAAACGATATGTTTGTTGTAAAAGCAACACAGATCATCACCCTGAACACACCATCCCCACTGTCAAACCTGGTGGTGGCAGCATCATGGTTTGGGCCTGCTTTTTTTCAGCAGGGACAGGGAAGATGGTTAAAATTGATGGGAAGATGGATGCAGCCAAATACAAACCATTCTTGAGGAAAAATAGTTGGCGTCTGCAAAAGACCTGAGACTGGAACGGAGATTTGACTTCCAACAAGACAATGATCCCAAACATAAAGCAAAATCTACAATGGAATGGTTCACAAATAAACGTATCCAGGTGTTAGAATGGCCAAGTCAAAGTCCAGACCTCAATCCAATCGAGAATCTGTGGAAAGAGCTGAAAACTGCTGTTCACAAACGATCTCCATCAAACCTCACTGAGCTCAAGCTATGTGCCAAGGAAGAATGGGCAAGAATTTCAGTCTCTCGATGTACAAAACTGATAGAGACATACCCCAAGCAATTTGCAGCTGTAATCGCAGCAAAAGGTGGCACAACAAAGTATTAAGTTAAAGGGGCCGAATAATATTGCACGCCCCACTTTTCAGTTTTTGAATTCCCACAAAAATGTAAAATAACCAATAAATTTCATTCAACTTTACAATTGTGTTCCACTTGTTGTTGATTCTTCACCCAAAAATTTACATTTGGTATCTTTATGTTTGAAGCATGATATGTGGGAAAAAGTTGAAAAGTTCCAGGGGGCCGAATACTTTCGCAAGGTACTATATGTCATGACATTATCACCAACTGATACTTTTTTCCCGTGAACCCATGGCTCAAACACAGACTTTTGCTCAGCTGATCCAGACCCTCACTGATGAGGTTAAAGAGCTGCTGTGACAGGTGGTTCAGCAGCTTCAGCAGTTGTAGAGGTTCTGGGTCTCAGCTCATGTGCAGGCTCAATCGGAGCCCAAGATATCTCTCCCTGACAGGTTCTCAGGAGGGAGAGATGCATTAGTTTTTTCAGGAGGTCTGTAAGCTATATTTTATGGAGTGAGGAACAGCGTGTGGGGATTATAGTCTCCCTTCTCAAGGGTGATCTCCAATCCTGGCCTTCTCTTTCCTGACCAATTCATCATCTTTGCAGTCGGTGGATGAGATTTTTGAGGCATTGGCGCTAGTGTATGGGGATCCTGATGGCATCTCCCTGGCTGAGTTTAGACTCCTTAAGATCAAGCAAAGGGGCCAGCAAGGGAGCTGAGGACAACTGCTCAGAGTTTAGAAGGTGGGCAACTGACACGCAGTGGAACAACCCTGCTCTTAGGAGTCATTTTTGTCAGGGTCTGTCACTTAAGTTGCAGCATACTCTGGTGCAGTATGCTACTCCTGTGTCATTGGAGGCAGCCATGGCCCTTGCTATATGGGTGGATTGATGCCTCAGGGAGAGACATCCACTAATTCTGCTCCCCTTTGCTCTATCTAGAGAGGCCACACTGGTGCAGACGTACGAACTTATGCAGGTGGGACGAGTTGCCTCTCAAACTAGGTTGCCTGTGGTTTGCCGTGGGATGGGGGCATGTTTCTAGTGTGGTCTTATGGATCATTTCATCAATGTCTGCCCGGCTCATGCCAATGTATGTTCACCATCTCAAAGGCCGAGTCCCCCTGGTCTTGTGGAGGGAGGTGACCAGGGTGTGTATATTTCCTCCATCTTTTTGTCTCAATGTATCATTCCTGCTCAAGTCATGGCGGGATAACTGTGACTATATCGGTGATTGTGGACAGGGAGCTGGAATTAATTTGGTGGATTCTCGCTTTGTTCAGACCTATGACCTGATGGGTTGGACGCTGGCGAGACCCCTAAGCATTCAGGAAATTAACTCTGTCCCACTCAGCCAGGATAGGGTGACCAAAGTCGTAGAAAATATAAACCGGCATGTAGGGACTCATCTTGAAGAGTCCCTCTCGTGCTACGTCTTGGAGAGTATGCCAACTCCCATAACCTTAGGCCTCCCTTGGTTGAAGAAATACAACTGGTCATAGATTGGCAGACCAATACGTCGTAGAAATCTTCAGAATTGGAATGGCACTCGGACCAGCTACTCAGCAGCACGAAAACTTGCAATCCTGCGATCACATTTCTCCTTCACGTGCCAACATTAGTGTGCAATCGGTTTTTGGGGCTCAGCTGTGTGCGAGTAATGCAATACGAAATCCCATAAAAAGAATAAGAAAACAGTGGCACTCACCAATTTGCTGATGCGCAGTATTTAATCCATGTACAGATTAATACAGTCTCTTGCTAAGAAGTTACAAGGGTGCGGGGAGTGCAGGAGGACTGCACTCCCTGCACCCCTGTAACTTCTTAGCAAGAGACTGTATATGGATTAAATAATGTGCATCAGCAAATTGGAGAGTGCCGCTAGATTGGCAGACCAACCTATGTTATTGGATGGGCTACTCAACTCCCTTTCTTTAGCAGCCTGTTAAAGATGAGGCTCAGAAAGAGCATTTGCTCCTGTGGATGACATGCGCTACATCATGTGGCCACTCCTCCTCTACCTCCACATTAACACTGTGGGGAACCATAGATAAGCCATTCTGCAGAGCTCTTCACACATTCTACTAGATGGGGATCAGAGGTCTGCTCCGAAGAATAAAAAGAATCATCAGAGAAGAAAGCATCTTTATCAATGCCCAAAATGTTTTCATGTTGGAGTTGGGCAAAGTAGAGTGTGTGCATAATCCAGACCCTCATCACCAGACATTGCCAGAGGTGCTTGCAGACTGTACTATGGTGTCAGGACAGAAAGAGGTGTGGGTTGACTCTCTGGGTGTGGAGTGTGAGAACAGAGAAGATGACGATGAGGTTGTAAATCCCACTTGGTGTGAACCAAGAGGTACGCAACTGAGTAGCACAGCAGAGGAGGTGGAGGAGGAGGAAGATGAGGAGATTACGGTGCAACTTCCCACACAAACACAAAGTGATGCAACCATTACAAGCACTGCATCCTGAGCTTCAACTCTGGCTGAGGCCAGCATCCGTCACGAGTGTGCAGTTCGCAGGGGCAGGAAGTATTGCCTAGCCTGGTCCTTTTTTGAGACCGCAAAGGATGACCTAACTCAAGTTATGTGCCATATTCCAATAGTTTGACAACTACATGCATGAAAGAGCACATGCGTGATCAACGTGCTTTAGTGAGTGAATTTCACTAAAATGTGGACAAGCAGACCACTGGCTGTCACATCAGTCACATCTGCTGCTTCTTCCTCCGTCACCTTGCCAAGTCTTATCACTGAGGTCTCCAGTTGATAAAACTCCACTTGTTTACCCCCTACATTCAGGGTGAGTGAAAGCCCACCAGTTGTTAAGGAGGTGGACACGACTGCTGTTTTTGTAGGAACAAGAAAAAGACGTCACACTATATATAATGGGGACCACCAAACAAGTAGTATTTAAATCACATTTAAATTCTTTATTATGTCAACCAAAAAACACAAAGAAACACGCCACACTATTAAAAACATTTAAAAACAAAAATAAGACATCAGAGGTTCCAAATAAGGAACCCCCCCTTGGACATGTAGTATAATAGGTATCATACAAATATACTTGTTAGTACAGTTACCAAAAGTACAATATCCAGATTGAACTGAGGTCAGGTGTAATTTTACTGGCCTAACAAGACAATGAGTAATAACAAGTCTAAAAGGTCACCTGAGTATCTGGCCCAGCTCGCAGTACTGAAGGGGAATATATCTCCATAAACATGCACATAATTGCTAAAGTAGTAAATATAAGCCAGAGGTTGTACAATGATAATAACAGGATATAACGAATACATCACATATCAAATGTCCATAATGAGTCCCCCAAGTAAACAGAGTATATAGTCATAAACCGAAGGTGATCAGCCTCCAGCCCTTGAGAGGTGTCAATATGACAAATAAATAAATAAAGAGACCCTCAAGTTGTTAAACTAAATAGTGGAGAAAACATATGTACATAAATGAAGACAACCCTCAACAAAACAAGTTGCTATCAATAGAGCTAATGCTCAAAGAGTGTCCCAGAAATATAGCCGAGCACTAACAAAAGTATATAAGGCCCCCTCACAGCCAGATGCATGCTTGTATGTAAGGCTGAAATAGATGCAAAATAAGAGAGAACCCCCTCAGCTGTGCAGAGCAAAGTACCGCCACAGTCTTACATACAAGAATAGTGGTGCTGCAAATACAACATGACCAGGATACCTATCGCTACAGCGGTCCAAGGGTCCAAAGCTGCTGTTTTTGTGTCACATAACAAAACACATCTTTATCAATCAACCATAACATTGCTGCCTGCACCTCATTCACAGTCCAGCAGTTTGTACTGTTCTCCATACTCCACCCTCTGTCAGAACAGGAGCCAACCCTCGGTCCTGCAGTTGTGATCGCGCAAAAGAATGTTTCTCATTAACTGGGCACTCGGTGACTCTGGTGGCTGTGGGGGCAGGCAGTCAAGGGGCTGCTCCATATGTCTTTGAATCCTGAAGGCTTGAGGGAAAAACCTCTGTATCTAACACTCCACTGCTTCTGGCTCCTCCACCTCCTCTAGGGCCTCCACCTGCACCCTCAACCTCTTCCTTAATCAAACAAACATTTCAACAGTGCAGATAGAATCCCCCCACCTCTTTGCTGCGCAGCCATGGCTCACCGCAATCAGGCAGTGTTCAAATTAATATGTCTTGGAGATCGCAATCACACAGCTCAAGAGTTGTGGACAGTAGAGTTGAGCGACCTTGACCTTTTTAGAGTCGAGCCGGGTTTTGCGAAACCCGACTATCTCAAAAGTCGGGTCGAGTGAAATCGGCCGATTATGTCGTAAAGTCGGGATCGACCGAAACACGAAACCCAATGCAAGTCAATGGGGCAGCATAGTCGGCAGTGAGTGGGGGCCAGGAAAACACCTAGAGTGCCCATTTTAATGTCAAAACCATCCATTCTTCTTAATGAAGCTTGTCAAGCGTAATTTACCTTATAATAATTGGAAGGCATTTGAAATTGGGGGTCATTTGGCTAAAGTTGTGGTGGTTAGGGCTGGTTCAAGTAATTAGTGGGCCCAGGAAATCTGGACCACGTCACGGCAGTGGAGCAGGGAGAGGTAAGTATTTCAACTTTGCAAGTGCTGTGAACCTGAGCAAGCAGGGGGGGCCCACTCGTTGGCATTGGCAGTGGCACAGGGCCCCTCAAAGTACAGCGGTGTGTTTGCACGGCGGGGGCGCCTCCCACCGGCAGCAACACTTTTGCGTACCATGAGAGGCCCTGTGCCAGTGACGTCGCCAACTAGTATTCCTCCCCCCACCTGATGAAGGAACCTGCACTTTCATCTGCACCTTCCTGTTTGTCCCCGTGTAAGGTGGTATGGTATGCGGGAAGGGGGACCTGACTTTCAGCAGGGTCACAATCTTGCAGTGTAGCGTGCACGGGAAATGTTGCGTTATGGGTCAATGTACCAGCAGACTCATCTATCACTGGCTGGGCAATGGGCAGGATGAGGAGGAAATACAGATATAGGCCCAAAGAATAAAGTGGGCTAAATGCAGTTCAAAATTGGTAACACAGGACTAATCAGGGGGCATTGCAGTGGAGGACAACTGGAATGAGAGGCTGACACAGAGAGTAGGCCCAAATCAGTAAGTAGTCGAAATGCAGTTCAAAATTGGCAACAGTAGTAAACAGGCGGCACAGCTTTGTTCAGTGGAGGAGAACAGCAAGGAGTGGCAGACACCGATAGTAGGCCCCAACCCAACTAGTAGGCCAAATGCAGTCTAACATTAACAACTACTTAACGAGCGCCTGAAAATGGAATTTCAGGACAGGAAACCAGGAGAACAGCAAGGAGCGGCAGACACCGATAGTAGGCCCCAAACCAACTAGTACGCCAAATGCAGTTGTTCCGTTTAACCACAATTTAATGAGAGCCTGAACATAGAAGTTCAGGAAAGGCAACCTGGAGAACACCTTGGAGTGGAACACACCATCTCTCTACACCCCATACCCAATTTGTAGGCCTAATGCAGCGTAGTTTCCAACAACTGCTAAACGAGAGCCGGAAGATCGAAGCAATGGAGAGGAAACCTGGGGAACACCTTGGAGTGTAACACACCATCTCTCTACACCCCATACCCAATTTGTAGGCCTAATGCAGCGTAGTTTCCAACAACTACTAAACGAGAGAATGATGATCGAAGCATTGGCGAGGAAACCTGGGGAACACCTTGGAGTGGAACACACCATCTCTCTACACCCCATACCCAATTTGTAGGCCTAATGCAGCGTAGTTTCCAACAACTGCTAAACGAGAGCCGGAAGATCGAAGCAATGGAGAGGAAACCTGGGGAACACCTTGGAGTGTAACACACCATCTCTCTACACCCCATACCCAATTTGTAGGCCTAATGCAGCGTAGTTTCCAACAACTACTAAACGAGAGCCGGAAGATCGAAGCTCAGGAAAGGCAACCTGGGGAACACCTTGGAGTGGAACACACCATCTCTCTACACCACATACCCAATTTGTAGGCCCAATGCAGCATAGTTTCCAACAACTACTAAACGAGAGCCGGAAGATCGAAGCAATGGAGAGGAAACCTGGGGAACACCTTGGAGTGTAACACACCATCTCTCTACACCCCATACCCAATTTGTAGGCCTAATGCAGCGTAGTTTCCAACAACTACTAAACGAGAGCCGGAAGATCGAAGCAATGGAGAGGAAACCTGGGGAACACCTTGGAGTGTAACACACCATCTCTCTACACCCCATACCCAATTTGTAGGCCTAATGCAGCGTAGTTTCCAACAACTACTAAACGAGAGCCGGAAGATCGAAGCAATGGAAAGGAAACCTGGGGAACACCTTGGAGTGTAACACACCATCTCTCTACACCCCATACCCAATATTTAGGCCTAATGCAGCGTAGTTTCCAACAACTACTAAACGAGAGCATGAAGATCGAAGCAATGGAGAGGAAACCTGGGGAACACCTTGGAGTGGAACACACCATCTCTCTACACCCCATACCCAATTTGTAGGCCTAATGCAGCGTAGTTTCCAACAACTACTAAACGAGAGCATGATGATCGAAGCATTGGCGAGGAAACCTGGGGAACACCTTGGAGTGGAACACACCATCTCTCTACAGTGGAACACACCATCTCTCTACACCCCATACCCAATTTGTAGGCCTAATGCAGCGTAGTTTCCAACAACTACTAAACGAGAGCCGGAAGATCGAAGCTCAGGAAAGGCAACCTGGGGAACACCTTGGAGTGGAACACACCATCTCTCTACACCCCATACCCAATTTGTAGGCCTAATGCAGCGTAGTTTCCAACAACTACTAAACGAGAGCCGGAAGATCGAAGCAATGGAGAGGAAACCTGGGGAACACCTTGGAGTGTAACACACCATCTCTCTACACCCCATACCCAATTTGTAGGCCTAATGCAGCGTAGTTTCCAACAACTACTAAACGAGAGCCGGAAGATCGAAGCAATGGAGAGGAAACCTGGGGAACACCTTGGAGTGTAACACACCATCTCTCTACACCCCATACCCAATTTGTAGGCCTAATGCAGCGTAGTTTCCAACAACTACTAAACGAGAGCATGATGATCGAAGCATTGGCGAGGAAACCTGGGGAACACCTTGGAGTGGAACACACCATCTCTCTACACCACATACCCAATTTGTAGGCCCAATGCAGCATAGTTTCCAACAACTACTAAACGAGAGCCGGAAGATCGAAGCAATGGAGAGGAAACCTGGGGAACACCTTGGAGTGTAACACACCATCTCTCTACACCCCATACCCAATTTGTAGGCCTAATGCAGCGTAGTTTCCAACAACTACTAAACGAGAGCCGGAAGATCGAAGCAATGGAGAGGAAACCTGGGGAACACCTTGGAGTGTAACACACCATCTCTCTACACCCCATACCCAATTTGTAGGCCTAATGCAGCGTAGTTTCCAACAACTACTAAACGAGAGCCGGAAGATCGAAGCAATGGAAAGGAAACCTGGGGAACACCTTGGAGTGTAACACACCATCTCTCTACACCCCATACCCAATATTTAGGCCTAATGCAGCGTAGTTTCCAACAACTACTAAACGAGAGCATGAAGATCGAAGCAATGGAGAGGAAACCTGGGGAACACCTTGGAGTGGAACACACCATCTCTCTACACCCCATACCCAATTTGTAGGCCTAATGCAGCGTAGTTTCCAACAACTACTAAACGAGAGCATGATGATCGAAGCATTGGCGAGGAAACCTGGGGAACACCTTGGAGTGGAACACACCATCTCTCTACAGTGGAACACACCATCTCTCTACACCCCATACCCAATTTGTAGGCCTAATGCAGCGTAGTTTCCAACAACTACTAAACGAGAGCCGGAAGATCGAAGCTCAGGAAAGGCAACCTGGGGAACACCTTGGAGTGGAACACACCATCTCTCTACACCCCATACCCAATTTGTAGGCCTAATGCAGCGTAGTTTCCAACAACTACTAAACGAGAGCCGGAAGATCGAAGCAATGGAGAGGAAACCTGGGGAACACCTTGGAGTGTAACACACCATCTCTCTACACCCCATACCCAATTTGTAGGCCTAATGCAGCGTAGTTTCCAACAACTACTAAACGAGAGCCGGAAGATCGAAGCAATGGAGAGGAAACCTGGGGAACACCTTGGAGTGTAACACACCATCTCTCTACACCCCATACCCAATTTGTAGGCCTAATGCAGCGTAGTTTCCAACAACTACTAAACGAGAGCATGATGATCGAAGCATTGGCGAGGAAACCTGGGGAACACCTTGGAGTGGAACACACCATCTCTCTACAGTGGAACACACCATCTCTCTACACCCCATACCCAATTTGTAGGCCTAATGCAGCGTAGTTTCCAACAACTACTAAACGAGAGCCGGAAGATCGAAGCTCAGGAAAGGCAACCTGGGGAACACCTTGGAGTGGAACACACCATCTCTCTACACCCCATACCCAATTTGTAGGCCCAATGCAGCGTAGTTTCCAATAACTACTAAACGAGAGCCGGAAGATCGAAGCTCAGGAAAGGCAACCTGGGGAACACCTTGGAGTGTAACATACACCCACGAGTACTAAGAGAACTAAGTAATGTAATAGATAAACCATTATTTCTTATTTTTAGTGACTCTATAGCGACAGGGTCTGTTCCGCAGGACTGGCGCATAGCAAATGTGGTGCCAATATTCAAAAAGGGCTCTAAAAGTGAACCTGGAAATTATAGGCCAGTAAGTCTAACCTCTATTGTTGGTAAAATATTTGAAGGGTTTCTGAGGGATGTTATTCTGGATTATCTCAATGAGAATAACTGTTTAACTCCATATCAGCATGGGTTTATGAGAAATCGCTCCTGTCAAACCAATCTAATCAGTTTTTATGAAGAGGTAAGCTATAGACTGGACCACGGTGAGTCATTGGACGTGGTATATCTCGATTTTTCCAAAGCGTTTGATACCGTGCCGCACAAGAGGTTGGTACACAAAATGAGAATGCTTGGTCTGGGGGAAAATGTGTGTAAATGGGTTAGTAACTGGCTTAGTGATAGAAAGCAGAGGGTGGTTATAAATGGTATAGTCTCTAACTGGGTCGCTGTGACCAGTGGGGTACCGCAGGGGTCAGTATTGGGACCTGTTCTCTTCAACATATTCATTAATGATCTGGTAGAAGGTTTACACAGTAAAATATCGATATTTGCAGATGATACAAAACTATGTAAAGCAGTTAATACAACAGAAGATAGTATTCTGCTACAGATGGATCTGGATAAGTTGGAAACTTGGGCTGAAAGGTGGCAGATGAGGTTTAACAATGATAAATGTAAGGTTATACACATGGGAAGAGGGAATCAATATCACCATTACACACTGAACGGGAAACCACTGGGTAAATCTGACAGGGAGAAGGACTTGGGGATCCTAGTTAATGATAAACTTACCTGGAGCAGCCAGTGCCAGGCAGCAGCTGCCAAGGCAAACAGGATCATGGGGTGCATTAAAAGAGGTCTGGATACACATGATGAGAGCATTATACTGCCTCTGTACAAATCCCTAGTTAGACCGCACATGGAGTACTGTGTCCAGTTTTGGGCACCAGTGCTCAGGAAGGATATAATGGAACTAGAGAGAGTACAAAGGAGGGCAACAAAATTAATAAAGGGGATGGGAGAACTACAATACCCAGATAGATTAGCGAAATTAGGATTATTTAGTCTAGAAAAAAGACGACTGAGGGGCGATCTAATAACCATGTATAAGTATATAAGGGGACAATACAAATATCTCGCTGAGGATCTGTTTATACCAAGGAAGGTGACGGGCACAAGGGGGCATTCTTTGCGTCTGGAGGAGAGAAGGTTTTTCCACCAACATAGAAGAGGATTCTTTACTGTTAGGGCAGTGAGAATCTGGAATTGCTTGCCTGAGGAGGTGGTGATGGCGAACTCAGTCGAGGGGTTCAAGAGAGGCCTGGATGTCTTCCTGGAGCAGAACAATATTGTATCATACAATTATTAGGTTCTGTAGAAGGACGTAGATCTGGATATTTATTATGATGGAATATAGGCTGAACTGGATGGACAAATGTCTTTTTTCGGCCTTACTAACTTTGTTACTATGTTACTATGTAACAAACCCTCTCTCTACACCACGGAAGGGCTGATTCTTAGGAAGGAAGGCTGTCGGAAAGAAGCAGGGCGCGTCCGAGGGTGATTATATTCTTATTAGGTATATACTCACCCTCGGACGCGCCCTGCTTCTTTATTTGTAATGAATGTTTATTTGCAATGTGGTTTTGACTTACTCTATTTTTTGGTAAATAATGATTTTATTATTTTCATTGTTTTGCATCTTCTTGGCAATAATATAAAGAAGACGCGACAGGACAACACTCGGTGGATGCCATATCTGTGTTTAAAATTGAAAAAACCTTTCAGTTAACTACTTGCAGGAGAAAGTTATTGTAGCTGGTGGCCATTTTTAGTACTGTACCAGATTTTTGTTGTATGTGTTTGTTTTTAATGTTAAAATGTCTGCATTTGATATCTCTCCAGTATTTTCTTTTTTATAAGCAAAATACTTATTTTTATATTTTCTGATGTTGGTTCCAGGGGTACACGGGCAGCAGTGGTGTGGTCAGTGGAGGCCTAGTGGAAGGAGTGACCGCAGACAGGCATCGAAGGCCTAAAATAATAACACATGGCTGTAGGCAATTTTAAATTGGTTAAAGGGGTACACGGGCAGCAGTGGTGTGGTCAGTGGAGGCCTAGTGGAAGGAGTGACCGCAGACAGGCATCGAAGGCCTAAAATAATAACACATGGCTGTAGGCAATTTTAAATTGGTTCCAGGGGTACACGGGCAGCAGTGGTGTGGTCAGTGGAGGCCTAGTGGAAGGAGTGACCGCAGACAGGCATCGAAGGCCTAAAATAATAACACATGGCTGTAGGCAATTTTAAATTGGTTCCAGGGGTACACGGGCAGCAGTGGTGTGGTCAGTGGAGGCCTAGTGGAAGGAGTGACCGCAGACAGGCATCGAAGGCCTAAAATAATAACACATGGCTGTAGGCAATTTTAAATTGGTTCCAGGGGTACACGGGCAGCAGTGGTGTGGTCAGTGGAGGCCTAGTGGAAGGAGTGACCGCAGACAGGCATCGAAGGCCTAAAATAATAACACATGGCTGTAGGCAATTTTAAATTGGTTCCCGGGTACACGGGCAGCAGTGGTGTGGTCAGTGGAGGCCTAGTGGAAGGAGTGACCGCAGACAGGCATCGAAGGCCTAAAATAATAACACATGGCTGTAGGCAATTTTAAATTGGTTCCAGGGGTACACGGGCAGCAGTGGTGTGGTCAGTGGAGGCCTAGTGGAAGGAGTCACCGCAGACAGGCATCGAAGGCCTAAAATAATAACACATGGCTGTAGGCAATTTTAAATTGGTTACAGGGGTACACGGGCAGCAGTGGTGTGGTCAGTGGAGGCCTAGTGGAAGGAGTGACCGCAGACAGGCATCGAAGGCCTAAAATAATAACACATGGCTGTAGGCAATTTTAAATTGGTTCCAGGGGTACACGGGCAGCAGTGATGTGGTCAGTGGAGGCCTAGTGGAAGGAGTCACCGCAGACAGGCATCGAAGGCCTAAAATAATAACACATGGCTGTAGGCAATTTTAAATTGGTTCCAGGGGTACACGGGCAGCAGTGGTGTGGTCAGTGGAGGCCTAGTGGAAGGAGTGACCGCAGACAGGCATCGAAGGCCTAAAATAATAACACATGGCTGTAGGCAATTTTAAATTGGTTCCAGGGGTACACGGGCAGCAGTGGTGTGGTCAGTGGAGGCCTAGTGGAAGGAGTGACCGCAGACAGGCATCGAAGGCCTAAAATAATAACACATGGCTGTAGGCAATTTTAAATTGGTTACAGGGGTACACGGGCAGCAGTGGTGTGGTCAGTGGAGGCCTAGTGGAAGGAGTGACCGCAGACAGGCATCGAAGGCCTAAAATAATAACACATGGCTGTAGGCAATTTTAAATTGGTTACAGGGGTACACGGGCAGCAGTGGTGTGGTCAGTGGAGGCCTAGTGGAAGGAGTGACCGCAGACAGGCATCGAAGGCCTAAAATAATAACACATGGCTGTAGGCAATTTTAAATTGGTTACAGGGGTACACGGGCAGCAGTGGTGTGGTCAGTGGAGGCCTAGTGGAAGGAGTGACCACAGACAGGCATCGAAGGCCTAACATAACAAAAATGTCAATACAATGGTATTGTCAGTGGCAGGCATTGAAGGATGTCAGCGCATAGACTAAACATTGGTGGAGCTGTGAGATAATTTTGCAAGTGGTAGAGCACTGTTTGAGCTGGGGTGGGGGGAAACTGTCTTGTGGCCGGCGGTACAGGCCCAGGGCCCCTCATATTACAACGGTGTGTCTGACGTTGGGTGCGCACCACCACCGCCAGAGACACTTTATTGTACTAGGAGGGACCCAGTGGCAGTGCCGTCGACCAAAAGCGGGCTCACCCACCTCTTCAGACAAACTGCACTCTCACGGGTGCTGTCGCCAAGTGTCGATACCACGGCCCCGTGTGGGGAGTTTGGCCATTTAGTGAGGTGTAAACATGTCGTATGCTGGACAATCAGGTGCAGAAAATTACGAGATTGGAAAAGGCATTCAGAGTAGTCCACAGGCAAGACCTTTTCATAGGAAAGCTAGGTGTCAGCCGGGCAAGGTGGGGCAAAAGATTTCGAAATCCAGTTGTGGTTCATTTTAATGAAGGTTAGATCATCTACATTTTGGGTAGCCAGACGAGTCCTTTTTTCTGTTAGTATTGAACCTGCAGCACTGAATACTCTTTCTGATAGGACACTAGCTACCGGGCAAGCAAGCTCCTGCAATGCATATTCTGCCAATTCTGGCCAGGTGTCTAATTTTGATGCCCAGTAATCAAATGGGAATGACGGTTGAGGGAGAACATCGATAAGGGATGAAAAATAGTTAGTAACCATACTGGACAAATGTTGTCTCCTGTCACTTTGAATTGATGCTGCAGTACCTGTCCTGTCTGCGGTCATAGCAAAATCACTCCACAACCTGGTCAGAAAACCCCTCTGGCCAACGCCACTTCTGATTTCTGCCCCTCTAACTCCTCTGGTCTGCTGGCCCCTGCAGCTCGTGTGAGAACGATCACGGGCGCTGTGTGCAGGGAATGCCAGAAGCAAACGGTCAACAAGAGTTGATTGTTTGGTTGCTAATATTAGTTCCAAGCTCTCATGTGGCATTATATTTTGCAATTTGCCTTTATAGCGAGGATCAAGGAGGCAGGCCAACCAGTAATCGTCATCATTCATCATTTTAGTTATGCGTGTGTCCCTTTTGAGGATACGTAAGGCATAATCCGCCATGTGGGCCAAAGTTCCAGTTCTCAAATCTGCGGTTGTGCTTGGTTGAGGGGCAGTTTCAGGCAAATCCACGTCACTTGTGTCCCTCAAAAAACCAGAACCCGGCCTTGCCGCGCCACCAATTTCCAGTGGCCCCGGAAAAGCTTCCTCATTAAAAATATAATCATCCCCATCATCCTCCTCGTCCTCGTCCTCCTCTTCGCCCACTACCTCGTCCTGTACACTGCCCTGGCCAGACAATGGCTGACTGTCATCAAGGCTTTCCTCTTCCTCAGCTGCAGACGCCTGATCCTTTATGTGCGTCAAACTTTGCATCACCAGACGCATTAGGGGGATGCTCATGCTTATTATGGCGTTGTCTGCACTAACCAGCCGTGTGCATTCCTCAAAACACTGAAGGACTTGACACATGTCTTGAATCTTCGACCACTGCACACCTGACAACTCCATGTCTGCCATCCTACTGCCTGCCCGTGTATGTGTATCCTCCCACAAAAACATAACAGCCCGCCTCTGTTCACACAGTCTCTGAAGCATGTGCAGTGTTGAGTTCCACCTTGTTGCAACGTCTATGATTAGGCGATGCTGGGGAAGGTTCAAAGAACGCTGATAGGTCTGCATACGGCTGGAGTGTACGGGCGAACGGCGGATATGTGAGCAAAGTCCACGCACTTTGAGGAGCAGGTCGGATAACCCAGGATAACTTTTCAGGAAGCACTGCACCACCAGGTTTAAGGTGTGAGCCAGGCAAGGAATGTGTTTCAGTTGGGAAAGGGAGATGGCAGCCATGAAATTCCTTCCGTTATCACTCACTACCTTGCCTGCCTCAAGATCTACAGTGCCCAGCCACGACTGCGTTTCTTTCTGCAAGAACTCGGACAGAACTTCCGCGGTGTGTCTGTTGTCGCCCAAACACTTCATAGCCAATACAGCCTGCTGACGTTTGCCAGTAGCTGCCCCATAATGGGAGACCTGGTGTGCAACAGTGGCAGCTGCGGATGGAGTGGTTGTGCGACTGCGGTCTGTGGACGAGCTCTCGCTTCTGCAGGAGGACGAAGAGGAGGAGGAGGGGGTGCGAACGGCTACAGCCAATTGTTTCCTAGACCGTGGGCTAGGCAGAACTGTCCCAAACTTGCTGTCCCCTGTGGACCCTGCATCCACCACATTTACCCAGTGTGCCGTGATGGACACGTAACGTCCCTGGCCATGCCTACTGGCCATGCATCTGTTGTCAGGTGCACCTTTGTGCTCACAGATTGCCTGAGTGCATGGACGATGCGCTCTTTAACATGCTGGTGGAGGGCTGGGATGGCTTTTCTGGAAAAAAAGTGTCGACTGGGTAGCTCGTAGCGTGGTACAGCGTAGTCCATCAGGGCTTTGAAAGCTTCGCTTTCAACTAACCGGTAGGGCATCATCTCTAACGAGATTAGTCTAGCTATGTGTGCGTTCAAACCCTGTGTACGCGGATGCGAGGCTAAGTACTTCCTTTTTCTAACCATAGTCTCATGTAGGGTGAGCTGGACTGGAGAGCTGGAGATCGTGGAACTAGCGGGGGTGCCGGTGGACATGGCAGACTGAGAGACGGTGGGAGATGGTATTGTTGCCACCGGTGCCCTAGATGCAGTGTTTCCTACTACGAAACTGGTGATTCCCTGACCCTGACTGCTTTGGCCTGGCAAAGAAACCTGCACAGATACTGCAGGTGGTGCGGAAAATGGTGGCCCTACACTGCCGGAAGGGATGTTGCGTTGCTGACTAGCTTCATTGGCCGAGGGTGCTACAACCTTAAGGGACGTTTGGTAGTTAGTCCAGGCTTGCAAATGCATGGTGGTTAAATGTCTATGCATGCAACTTGTATTGAGACTTTTCAGATTCTGTCCTCTGCTTAAGGTAGTTGAACATTTTTGACAGATGACTTTGCGCTGATCAATTGGATGTTGTTTAAAAAAATGCCAGACTGCACTCTTTCTAGCATCGGATACCTTTTCAGGCATTGCAGACTGAGCTTTAACCGGATGGCCACGCTGTCCTCCAACAGGTTTTGGCTTTGCCACGCGTTTTGGGCAAGATACGGGCCCGGCAGATGGAACCTGTTGCGATGTTGATGCCTGCTGCGGCCCCTCCTCCTCCGCTTCAGAACTGCTGCCGCCTGCACCCTGTTCCCCCAATGGCTGCCAATCGGGGTCAAGAACTGGGTCATCTATTGCCTCTTCTTGTAGCTCGTGTGCAACTTCGTCTGTGTCACCGTGTCGGTCGGTGGTATAGCGTTCGTGATGGGGCAACATAGTCTCATCAGGGTCTGATTCTTGATCAGCACCCTGCGAGGGCAATGTTGTGGTCTGAGTCAAAGGACCAGCATAGTAGTCTGGCTGTGGCTGTGCATCAGTGCACTCCATGTCAGATTCAACTTGTAATGGGCATGGACTGTTAACTGCTTCACTTTCTAAGCCAGGGACGGTATGTGTAAAGAGCTCCATGGAGTAACCCGTTGTGTCGCCTGCTGCATCCTTCTCTGTTGTTGTTTTTGCTGAAGAGGACAAGGAAGCGACTTGTCCCTGACCGTGAACATCCACTAACGACGCGCTGCTTTGACATTTACCAGTTTCACGAGAGGAGGCAAAAGAGCTAGAGGCTGAGTCAGCAAGATAAGCCAAAACTTGCTCTTGCTGCTCCGGCTTTAAAAGCGGTTTTCCTACTCCCAGAAAAGGGAGCGTTCGAGGCCTTGTGTAGCCAGACGACGAACCTGGCTCCACAGCTCCAGACTTAGGTGCAATATTTTTTTCCCACGACCAGCTGATGCTCCACCACTACCACTACCCTCATTACCAGCTGACAATGAACGCCCCCGGCCACGACCTCTTCCACCATACTTCCTCATTGTTTTAAAAACGTAAACAAACTAACGGTATTTGTTGCTGTCACACAAATTACACGGTGAGCTATAACTTCAGTATGATTTAGCTACCCCTTTACAGGTGAGTGAGACCACAACGAAAATCAGGCACAATGTTACACACTCTGTTGTTGGTGGCAACAAATGAGAGAGATGCCACACACGCAGGACTGTCACTGAAGCACAAATGTAAATATTAATCTCCCACTGATTTGATTTTTTTTTTTTTTTAAGGGAGACTTTAGGAAAAAAAATAATAGAATAAAATGATTTTTTCAGGAAGAATTTAGAAACCAAATAAAATAAAATGATTTTTTCAGGGAGAATTTAGAAAACAAATAAAACAAAAAAAGGCTTTCTATGGCCCACTGAGTGAGAGATGACGTACACAGGAGTCAGGAGTGGCACACAAGCCCAGAGGCCAATATTTATCTCCCACTGATTGATGTAGTGATTTTTTCAGGTAGATTTTGGAACCCAAATCAAGCTAAAAAAATAATAGGCTTTCTATGGCCCACAATTGGAGAGAGAGAGAGAGATGGCACACCCAGGAGTCAAGACTGGCACACAAGCAGAAAGGGCAATATTAATCTCCCACTGATTTTTTTTTTTTTTTTCAGGGAGACTTTAGGAAAAAAAAATAGAATAAAATGATTTTTTCAGGAAGAATTTAGAAACCAAATAAAATAAAATGATTTTTTCAGGGAGAATTTAGAAAACAAATAAAACAAAAAAAGGCTTTCTATGGCCCACTGAGTGAGAGATGACGTACACAGGAGTCAGGAGTGGCACACAAGCCCAGAGGCCAATATTTATCTCCCACTGATTGATGTAGTGATTTTTTCAGGTAGATTTTGGAACCCAAATCAAGCTAAAAAAATAATAGGCTTTCTATGGCCCACAATTGGAGAGAGAGAGAGAGATGGCACACCCAGGAGTCAAGACTGGCACACAAGCAGAAAGGGCAATATTAATCTCCCACTGATTTGTTTTTTTTTGTTTTTTTTTTCAGGGAGACTTTAGGAAAAAAAAAATAGAATAAAATGATTTTTTCAGGAAGAATTTAGAAACCAAAGAAAATAAAATGATTTTTTCAGGGAGAATTTAGAAAACAAATAAAACAAAAAAAGGCTTTCTATGGCCCACTGAGTGAGAGATGACGCACACAGGAGTCAGGAGTGGCACACAAGCCCAGAGGCCAATATTTATCTCCCACTGATTGATGTAGTGATTTTTTCAGGTAGATTTTGGAACCCAAATCAAGCTAAAAAAATAATAGGCTTTCTATGGCCCACAATTGGAGAGAGAGAGAGAGATGGCACACCCAGGAGTCAAGACTGGCACACAAGCAGAAAGGGCAATATTAATCTCCCACTGATTTTTTTTTTTTTTTTTTTTTTCAGGGAGATTTTAGGAAAAAAAAATAGAATAAAATGATTTTTTCAGGAAGAATTTAGAAACCAAATAAAATAAAATGATTTATTCAGGGAGAATTTAGAAAACAAATAAAACAAAAAAAGGCTTTCTATGGCCCACTGAGTGAGAGATGACGCACACAGGAGTCAGGAGTGGCACACAAGCCCAGAGGCCAATATTTATCTCCCACTGATTGATGTAGTGATTTTTTCAGGTAGATTTTGGAACCCAAATCAAGCTAAAAAAATAATAGGCTTTCTATGGCCCACAATTGGAGAGAGAGAGAGAGATGGCACACCCAGGAGTCAAGACTGGCACACAAGCAGAAAGGGCAATATTAATCTCCCACTGATTTGTTTTTTTTTTTTTTTTTTCAGGGAGACTTTAGGAAAAAAAAAAATAGAATAAAATGATTTTTTCAGGAAGAATTTAGAAACCAAAGAAAATAAAATGATTTTTTCAGGGAGAATTTAGAAAACAAATAAAACAAAAAAAAGGCTTTCTATGGCCCACTGAGAGAGAGATGACGCACACAGGAGTCAGGAGTGGCACACAAGCCCAGAGGCCAATATTTATCTCCCACTTTTTTTTTTTGTTCCAGGGAAAATTTATAAACCCAATAAAAAAAATAATAAATAGGCTTTCTATGGCCCACTATCTGAGAGACAGAGAGAGATGGCACGCTTAGGACTGGCACACAAGCCCAAAGGCCAATATTAATCTCCTTTTTTTTTAAGGGAGAATTTATAAAACCAAAAAAAAATAAATAAATAGGCTTTCTATGGCCCACTATTTGTGAGAGAGATGGCACGCTCAGGACTGGCACACAAGCCCAGAGGCCAATATTAATCTCCCACTTTTTTTTTTTTTTTTCCAGGGAAAATTTATAAACCCAATAAAAAAAAAATAAATAAATAGGCTTTCTATGGCCCACTATCTGAGAGAGAGATGGCACGCTTAGGACTGGCACACAAGCCCAAAGGCCAATATTAATCTCCCACTGATTGATTTATTGATTTTTTCAGGTAGAATTTAGAACCCAAATAAAGCAAAAAAAAAAAAAATGGGCTTTCTATGGCCCACTGAGTGAGTGATGATGCACACAGGAGTCAGGAGTGGCACACAAGCCCTGAGGCCAATATTTTTCTCCCACTGATTGATGTAGTGATTTTTTCAGGTAGATTTTATAACCCAAATCAAGCAAAAAAATAAATAGGCTTTCTATGGCCCACTGAGTGCGAGATGACACAGACAGGGATGGCACTCTAGCAGAAATGTCAATCTTAATCTCCCACAAAAAAAAAAAAAAAACAGGGAGTGTCCTTCAATTACTATCTCCCTGCAGTAATCTCAGCCAGGTATGGCAGGCAGCAATAAGGAGTGGACTGATGCACAAATTAAATAAAAAGTGTGTACAAACCAAAAAGATAGCTGTGCAGAAAGGAAGGAACAAGAGGATTTGTGCTTTGAAAAAAGCAGTTGGTTTGCACAGCGGCGTACACACAGCAATGCAGCTATCAGGGAGCCTTCTAGGGCAGCCCAATGAGCTACAGCGCTGAGGGGGAAAAAAAAAAATGTAGCTTCCACTGTCCATGCACACCGAAGGTGGTGTTGGGCAGTGGAAATCGCTACAGCACAAGCGGTTTGGTGGTTAATGGACCCTGCCTAACGCTATCCCTGCTTCTGACGAAGCGGCAGCAACCTCTCCCTAAGCTCAGATCAGCAGCAGTAACATGGCGGTCGGCGGGAACGCCCCTTTATAGCCCCTGTGACGCCGCAGACAGCAAGCCAATCACTGCAATGCCCTTCTCTAAGATGGTGGGGACCAGGACCTATGTCATCACGCTGCCCACACTCTGCGTTTACCTTCATTGGCTGAGAAATGGGGCTTTTCGCGTCATTGAAACGCGACTTTGGCGCGAAAGTCGCGTACCGCATGGCCGACCCCGCACAGGGGTCGGATCGGGTTTCATGAAACCCGACTTTGCCAAAAGTCGGCGACTTTTGAAAATGAACGACCCGTTTCGCTCAACCCTAGTGGACAGCTTTCCAGGCCGAGTTAGAGCAATGTCCTCTCCACTGAATCTGAAAGGCCATGTGCAATAACGGTGTGAACCTGGTGGCGGCCCTATGATAGGGAAAACTCACACACATGCCTTGCATGGCACATGTCCTCAACCTGGTGCAAAGCTCAGGCTCTCATTGAGGCCTTGAGGTTGGACAGTCCGTATTGTACAAATCCATTTGATTTCAAGACAGGCCAAACATTGGGTTATCCCCCGCCATGAATATTAGTTGTAAGTATATCTATACCTCTGACCATAAGTAAATTGCTGTTACATTGGTGATAGAGTTTAAAATGGCTTGGTATTGTCTTTAGGGTGGAGGCATCCGTGTGGTTGACAGAAGCCTGTATACCCAAAACGTGTTCACATACACGTACTTTAAGTTGATGAGAACTAAGGCCCATATAAATTAAAGCACAGGGACAGGTCACATAGTAGATGACATTTCTTGATGTGCACGTTACATGTTAATTAATTCTGTATGTTTTAGAGTCAACATAGTTTGCAAACGAGATACAAGTATCAATCTTGGGGCAGGCTACATATCGCCCACGTGCAGCACATCCACGCAAAACGGCAACACCATCGAGGGATGTAGTCTTAATTTCTTCCACATAATAACTCTGTACCAAGTGGTCACAAAGATTTTTAAGGTGAGAGAAGCAGCCGCACTCAAAAAAAGGTTTTATGTGATTCAATTTGCAAGTAAAAAAGTTTTAAGTTTATTGAACATTCACCACAGGAAAATATCATCACAATGAAGTGCCAAGGTACCTCTCCCACAGCCCCAGGTACGGGCTTCCAAACTGTGCATAGGGTAGGCACGTTGGCGCAGTGTATTCCTGACCCTTCATGTGTGCATGTTCAAGGTATATTTTCTACCATGAAATACCTTTATAATCCAGGCTAATATTGCCCACATGATATGACAGTATATACTTGTGATGATTGCTTTGCGCTGCATTGGCACCTGGATTCTTATTTTTTTTTCTATTTATTGTGATGCACACCAGACCATTTGGTCTGTTCATTAGGGTCACATAGGTTTTCACAGTTCCATTGTGTCATGATTATAGGCTCACATTGCTTTACTTTACATATGACCACTGCTATTCCATCGCCGCCTGTTCCCCTTGTTGTTTCTGCCTAATATTGGACATCCATGTCTTTTCCTTCTCCTTCATTTAAATGTATTTTTATCACTTTGATAATTAGATAAAGTATTTGAACTTTTTTATTTAACCCCTTAGCGACCGCCTTTTAACGGCGGCCGCTAAGGGTACTTAAACCACAGCGCCGTTAATTAACGGCGCTGTGGAAAAAGTCCATAGCGCCCCCCAGAGGCCGATTTTCTCCGGGGTCTCGGCTGCCGAGGGTAGCCGAGACCCCAGAGAACATGATTCGGGGGTTTTTTAACCCACCCCGCATTTGCAATCGCCGGTAATTAACCGTTTACCGGCGATCGCAAAAAAAAAAAAAAAAAAAAGCGATCTCTTTTTAATTTCTCTGTCCTCCGATGTGATCGCACATCGGAGGACAGAGAAAAGGGGTCCCAGGTGGCCCCCCAATACTCACCTAGCTCCCCCGATGCTCCTCGTGTCTCCCGGTGGGCGCCGCCATCTTCAAAATGGCGGGCGCATGCGCAGTGCGCCCGCCGGCCGGCACCGGGAGAATCTTTGGGGTCTCGGCTGCCGGGGGTAGCCGAGACCCCAAAGAGCACGATCGGGGTCGGTATTACCGACCCCTGTTTTGCGATCGCCGGTAATTAACTGTTTACCGGCGACCGCAAAAAAAAAAAAAAAAAAAAAGTAAAGTGTAATTCTCTGTCCTCTGATGTGATCGCACATCAGAGGACAGAGAAATAGGGGGATTCGGGGACCCTAGCATACTCACCTAGGTCCCTGGATCCTCTTGCTGCTCCTCCTGGCCGCCGGCAGCAGAACATGGCGGACGCATGCCCAGTGCGCCCGCCATCTGTCTCCATCTGCCGGCCGGCAGGAGAACAGCAGTTGGGGCTAAAATTAGGGGTAGGGTTAGGGTTAGGGGTAGGGTTAGGGGTAGGGTTAGGGGTAGGGTTAGGTTAGGGGTAGGGTTAGGGGTAGGGTTAGGGGTAGGGTTAGGGTTAGGTTAGGGTTAGGGGTAGGGTTAGGGGTAGGGTTAGGGTTAGGTTAGGGTTAGGGGTAGGGTTAGGGGTAGGGTTAGGTTAGGGGTTAGGTTAGGGGTTAGGGGTAGGGTTAGGGTTAGGGGTAGGGTTAGGGGTAGGGTTAGGTTAGGGTTAGGTTAGGGGTAGGGTTAGGGTAGGGTTAGGGGTAGGGTTAGGGGTAGGGTTAGGGTTAGGTTAGGGGTAGGGTTAGGGGTAGGGTTAGGGGTAGGGTTAGGTTAGGGGTAGGGGTAGGGTTAGGTTAGGGGTAGGGCTAGGGTTGGGGCTAAATTTAGGGTTAGGGTTGGGGCTAAATTTAGGGTTAGGGTTGGGGCTAAACTTAGGGTTAGGCTTCTTTCACACTTACGTCGGTACGGGGCCGTCGCAATGCGTCGGCCCGACATACCGACGCACGTTGTGAAAATTGTGCACAACGTGGGCAGCAGCTGTAGTTTTTCAACACATCCGCTGCCCAATCTATGTCCTGGGGAGGAGGGGGCGGAGTTACGGCCACACATGCGCGGTCAGAAATGGCGGATGCGACGTACAAAAAAACGTTTCATTGAACGTTTTTTTGTGCCGACGCTCCGCCAAAACACAACTGTTCCAGTGCACGACGGACGCGACGTGTGGCCATCCGTCACGATCCATCGGCAATACAAGTCTATGGGCAAAAAACGCATCCTGCGGGCACATTTGCAGGATCCGTTTCTTGTCCAAAACGACGTTTTGCGATGGAATGCCAAACGACGCAAGTGTGAAAGTAGCCCTAGGGCTAGGGTTAGGGTTGGGGCTAAAGTTAGGGCTAGGGTTGGGGCTAAAGTTAGGGTTAGAGCTGGGATTAGAGTTAGGGTTTGGATTAGGGTTCGTATTAGGGTTAGGGTTGGCATTAGGGTTACGCTTGGGATTAGGGTTAGGTTTGGGATTAGGGTTAAGGTTAGGGTTGTGATTAGGGGTGTATTGGGATTAGGGTTAGGTTTGAGGTTAGGGTTGAGATTAGGATTAGGGGTGTGTTGGATTTAGGGTTTTGATTAGGGTTATGGTTAGGGTTTACATTAGGGTTGTTTTGGGGTAAGGGTTGTGATTATGGTTAGGGTTAGTGATTAGGATTATGGATGAGGTTGGGATTAGGGTTAGGGGTGTGTTGGGGTTAGGGTTAGGTTTGAGGTTAGGGTTGAGATTAGGATTAGGGGTGTGTTGGATTTAGGGTTTTGATTAGGGTTATGGTTAGGGTTGACTTGGGGTAAGGGTTGTGATTATGGTTAGGGTTAGTGATTAGGATTATGGATGAGGTTGGGATTAGGGTTAGGGGTGTGTTGGGGTTAGGGTTGGAGCTAGAATTGGGGGGTTTCCACTGTTTAGGTACATCAGGGGGTCTCCAAACACGACAGCCAATTTTGCGCTCAAAAAGTCAAATGGTGCTCCCTCCCTTCTGAGCTCTGCCGTGCGCCCAAACAGTGGGTTACCCCCACATATGGGGCATCAGCGTACTCGGGATAAATTGGACAACAACTTCTGGGGTCCAATTTCTCTTGTTACCCTTGTGAAAATAAAAACTTGGGGGCTATAAAATCTTTTTTGTGAAAAAAAAATATTTTTTATTTTCACGACTCTGCATTCTAAACTTCTGTGAAGCACTTGGGCATTCAAAGTTCTCACCACACATCTAGATAAGTTCCTTGGGGGGTCTAGTTTCCAAAATGGGGTCACTTGTGGGGGGTTACTACAGTTTAGGTACATCAGAGGCTCTGCAATCGCAACATAATGCCCACAGACCATTCTATCAAAGTCTGCATTCCAAAAAGGCGCTCCTTCCCTTCCGAGCTCTGCCGTGCGCCCAAACAGTGGTTTACCCCCACATATGGGGTACCAGCATACTCAGGACAAATTGGACAAGAACTTTTGGGGTCCAGTCTCTCTTGTTACCCTTGTGAAAATAAAAATTTGGTGGCTAAAAAATCTTTTTTGTGGAAAAAAAAAATATTTTTTATTTTCACGGCTCTGCATTATAAACTTCTGTGAAGCACTTGGGCATTCAAGGTTCTCACCACACATCTAGATAAGTTCCATGGGGGGTCTAGTTTCCAAAATGGGGTCACTTGTGGGGGATTTCTACTGTTTAGGCACATCAGGGGCTCTCCAAACGCGACATGGCGTCCGATCTCAATTCCAGCCAATTCTACATTGAAAAAGTAAAACGGCACTCTTTCTCTTCCAAGCTCTGCGGTGCGCCCAAACAGTGGTTTACCCCCACATATTGGGTATCGACGTACTCAGGAGAAATTGCACAACAACTTTTGTGGTCTAATTTCTCCTGTTACCCTTGTGAAAATAAAAATTTGTGGGCAAAAAGATAATTTTTGTAGAAAAAAATGCAATTTTTTTTTTCATGGCTCTACGTTATAAACTTCTGTGAAGCACATGGGGGTTCAAAGTGCTCGCCACACATCTAGATAAGTTCCTTATGGGGTCTAGTTTCCAAAATGGTGTCACTTGTGGGGGGTTTCCACTGTTTAGGCAAATCAGGGGCTCTCCAAACGCGACATGGCGTCCAATCTCAATTCCAGCCAATTCTACATTGAAAAAGTAAAACGGCACTCCTTCTCTTCCAAGCTCTGCGGTGCGCCCTAACAGTTGTTTACCCCCACATATTGGGTATCAGCGTACTCAGGAGAAATTGCACAACAACTTTTGTGGTCTAATTTCTCCTGTTACCCTTGTGAAAATAAGAATTTGTGGGCAAAAAGATCATTTTTGTGTAAACAAAAGCGATTTTTTATTTTCACGGCTCTACGTTATAAACTTCTGTGAAGCACTTGGGGGTTCAAAGTGCTCACCACACATCTAGATAAGTTCCTTAAGGGGTCTAGTTTCCAAAATGGTGTCACTTGTGGGGAGTTTCCACTGTTTAGGTACATCAGGGGCTCTCGAAACGTGACATGGCGTCTGATCTCAATTCCAGCCAATTCTGCATTGAAAAAGTCAAACGGCGCTCCTTCACTTCCAAGCTCTGCGGTGCGCCCTAACAGTGGTTTACCCCCACATATGGGGTATTGGCGTATTCAGGAGAAATTGCATAACAAAATTTATGGTTACATTTCTGTTTTTACACTTGTGAAAATAAAAAAAATGGTTCTGAATTAAGATGTTTGCAAAAAAAAGTTAAATGTTCATTTTTTCCTTCCACATTGTTTCAGTTCCTGTGAAGCACGTAAAGGGTTAATAAACTTCTTGAATGTGGTTTTGAGAACCTTGAGGGGTGTAGTTTTTAGAATGGTGTCACACTTCATTATTTTCTATCATATAGACCCCTCAAAATGACTTCAAATGTGATGTGGTCCCTAAAAAAAAATGGTGTTGTAAAAATGAGAAATTGCTGGTCAACTTTTAACCCTTATAACTCCCTAACAAAAAAAAATTTTGTTTCCAAAATTGTGCTGATGTAAAGTAGACATGTGGGAAATGTTATTTATTAACTATTTTTTATGACATATCTCTCTGATTTAAGGGCATAAAAATACAAAGTTTGAAAATTGCAAAATTTTAAAAATTTTCGCCATATTTCCGTTTTTTTCATAAATAATCGCAAGTAATATCGAAGAAATGTTACCACTAACATGAAGTACAATATGTCACGAAAAAACAATCTCAGAATCAGCGGGATCCGTTGAAGCGTTCCAGAGTTATAACCTCATAAAGTGACAGTGGTCAGAATTGCAAAAATTGGCCTGGTCATTAAGTACCAAATTGGCTCTGTCACTAAGGGGTTAAAGCTGTTGATCGTCCACCTCCTTTTCTTTTGCTATATATATGATGATTGGTCTTTCATTTGTCCATTATCTGGCAGAGGTAGTAACCATTATTATTATTATTTTTATTATTACTAGGATTACACACATTTTCCAACAACATTTTCGCATGCCGATTTTTTTCTATTAACTGTTGTTATTACTATCTTCAACATGATGCCCGTATTCTTAGGGTTAGCAATAGCACAAACTACTGTGTTGCCAAGGTACAAGAGTAAATTTATCCAGATGCTTCCTCACCTGGAAATGGATGCGTACATGCTGGAGTATCAAAACACATTTGTAGACAAGATTGTCAGCAGTGAGGCACACAGTGTGCATTCCAGTAATAGACGTAATAGACCCAGGGAACATCAAAACGTCATTGCAAAACCATTAGCAGAAGCAGCAGCAGTGTAAGTGTCATACTGTAAATATTGTTGAGCGATACCTTCCGATATCCAGAAGTATCGTATCGGATTGGATCGGCCGATATCCCAAAAACATAGGATATCCCCGATACCGACACCTGATACCAATGCAAGTCAATGGGACCAAAATATCAGAATTAAGATTAACCCTTTCTTTCCTTGTAGGTTATTTCTACATGAAAGAAAACAACTAAGAATAATGTAGGATGGATTGGGGATGTGGAGGAGACATTAAAGGCATAGAGGTTTAGCCCAATCAAATGGAATAGCAGGACTTAATTTTTTTTTAAGACGTTCGGAGTTACAAAGCTATTGACTGATTTTTTAGATTTAGTCAGATATTTATGTTTCAGTACTTCCATGCTGTTCACCTTCTTTTTAACTTCTCCCACACTTTCTTCAACATCATCCTCAGTAGCATCATCTTTTCCAGCAACTTCTCCTTCACCTTATTCATCTTCTTCTTCTTCACCTTCTTTGTATTATTTTTTTTTACATTCTTCATATTCTTTTTATTCAACTATTATTCTTCTTCATAATCAACTTCTTCATCTTCTTCTTCTTCATCATGTTCTTATTTGTGACAGCCAGGCCTTCCTGTAGTTGTTATCTATAAAAGTTTGAAGATTACACCTTCTGTTCTGCCTATCACAAAAGATTTACAACAGGATTTGTCCGCGTTCAGTTTGGCCTGCAGCAGCAGGTTTTTTCCAGGGGCACCACGAGGCATTTGGCCTACTTGTTTGGTTGGGCCTACTAACGTTGTCTGCCGCTCCTTGCGTTTCTCCTCCACTGAGCAAAGCTGAGCCTCAATTTTCACCTTTTCAGATATTAAACTGCATTTGACCTACTTGTTTGGTTGGGCCTACTAACGGTGTCTGCCGCTCCATGCTGTTCTCCTCCACTGAACAAAGCTGAGCCTCAATTTTCACCGTTTCAGATATTAAACTGCATTTGACCTACTTGTTTGGTTGGGCCTACTAACGGTGTCTGCCGATCCATGCTGTTCTCCTCCACTGAACAAAGCTGAGCCTCAATTTTCACTGTTTCAGATATTAAACTGCATTTGGCCTACTTGTTTGGTTGGGCCTACTAATGGTGTCTGCCGCTCCATGCTGTTCTCCTCCACTGAACAAAGCTGAGCCTCAATTTTCACCGTTTCAGATATTAAACTGCATTTGGCCTACTTGTTTGGTTGGGCCTTCTAACGGTGTCTGCCGCTCCTTGCTTTTCTCCTCCACTGAACAAAGCTGAGCCTCAATTTTCACCGTTTCAGATATTAAACTGCATTTGGCCTACTTGTTTGGTTGGGCCTACTAACTGTGTCTGCCGCTCCTTGCGTTTCTCCTCCACTGAACAAAGCTGAGCCTCAATTTTCACTGTTTCAGATATTAAACTGCATTTGGCCTACTTGTTTGGTTGGGCCAACTAACGGTGTCTGCCGCTGCTTGTTGTTCTCCTCCACTGAACAAAGCTGAGCCTCAATTTTAACCCTGTTTCAGATATTAAACTGCATTTGGCCTACTTGTTTGGTTGTGCCTACTAACGGTGTCTTCCGCTCCTTGCTTTTCTCCTCCACTGAACAAAGCTGAGCTGCCTGTTTACTCCTATTACCAAGTTTGAACTGCATTGGGCCCACTTTATTACTTGGGGCTACTAACTGTGTCTGCCACTCATTAGTTGTCCTCCACTGAACAAAGCAATGCTGCCTGTTTAGTCCTGTTACCACTTTTGAACTGTATTTAGCCTACTTTATTATTTGGGCCTATATCTGTGTTTCCTCCTCATCCTGCCCATTGCCCAGCCACTGCTAGATGAGTCTGCTGGTAGATTGACCCAGACCACTACATTCCCCTTGCACTCTACACAGCCAGAATCTGACCCTGCTGAAAGTCAGGTTCACCTTCCCTCATACTATACCACCTTACACAGGGACAAAGAGGAAGGTGCAGATGAAAGTACAGGTTCCTTCATCAGGTGGGGGCATACTCGTTGGCACTGCCACAGGGCCCCTCATAGTACGCAAAAGTGTCTCTGACAGTGGGAGGCGCCGCCTGCCATCAAACACACTGCCGTACTATGAAGGGCCCTGTGCCAGTACCAACTAGTGGGCCCCCCTGCTTGCTCAGGATCGCAGCACTTGCAAAGTTGAAATACTTACCTCTCCCCGCTCCACCGCCGTGACGTATTCCGCATTTCCCGGGCCCACTAAAATCTTGAGCCAGCCCTACCCCCCCACAACTTTAGCCAACTGAGCCCCTGTTTTCAATGCCTAACTATTATTATAAAGTAAATTAAGATTGACAAGCTTAAGAAATAAGAATTGATGTCTTGGGCATTAAAATGGGCACTGTAAGTGTTTTCCTGTCCTCCACTCACTGCCGACTTTGATTCCCCATTGACTTGCATTGGGTTTCGTGTTTCGGTCGGCCCCCGACTTTTCGCAATAATCAGCCGATTTCACCGAAACCCAACTCGATCCTAAAAAAGTAAAAGTCGCTCAACTCTAATCATAATATTCATTCTGAATAGTAGAACTCCCTTCAGTTGTTGTCGATTCCTGCTCAAAAATAGGCCTTTTAACTGTTAGATTACGAATGAATCTGTTTACAGTTAGGTCCATATATATATGGACAGAGACAACATTTTTCTAATTTTGGTTATAGACATTACCACAATGAATTTTAAACAAAACAATTCAGATGCAGTTGAAGTTCAGACTTTCAGCTTTCATTTGAGGGTATCCACATTAAAATTGGATGAAGGGTTTAGGAGTTTCAGCTCCTTAACATGTGCTACCCTGTTTTTAAAGTGGCCAAAAGTAATTGGACAATTGACTCCAAGGCTATTACATGGAGAGGTGTGGGCAATCCCTTCGTTATGTCATTCTCAATTAAGCAGATAAAAGGCCTGGCGTTGATTTGAGGTGTGGTGCTTGCATTTGGAAGGTTTTGCTGTGAAGTAAGCAAGTGGCCAAAGGAGCTCTCCATGCAGGTGAAACAAGCCATCCTTAAGCTGCAAAAACAGAAAAAACCCTTCCGAGAAATTGCTGCAATATTAGGAGTGGCAAAATCTACAGTTTGGTACATCCTGAGAAAGAAAGAAAGCGCTGGTGATCTCATCAATGCAAAAAAACCTGGGCGCCCACGGAAGACAACAGTGGTGGATGATCACAGAATGATCTCCATGGTGAAGAGAAACCCCTTCACAACAGCCATCCAAGTGAACAACACTCTCCAGGAGGTAGACGTATCAATATCCAAATCTACCATAAAGAGAAGACTGCATGAAAGTAAATACAGAGGGTTCACTGCACGGTGCAAGCCACTCATAAGCATCAAGAATAAGAAGGCTAGACTGGACTTTGCTAAAAAACATTAAAAAAAGCCAGCACATTTCTGGAAGAACATTCTTTGGACAGATGAAACCAACATCAACTTCTACCAGAATGATGGAAAGAGAAAAGTATGGCGAAGGCGTGGTACAGCTCATGATCCAAAGCATAGCACATCATCTGTAAAACACAGCGGAGGCAGTGTGATGGCTTGGGCATGCATGGCTGCCAGTGGCACTAGGACACTAGTGTTTATTGATGATGTGACAAAGGACAGAAGCAGCCGAATTAATTCTGAGGTATTCAGAGCCATACTGTGTGTTCAGATCCAGCCAAATGCAGCCAAACTGATTGGTTGTCGTTTCATACTACAGATGGACAACGACCCAAAACATAAAGCCAAAGCAACCCAGGAGTTTATTAAAGCAAAGAAGTGGAATATTCTTGAATGGCCAAGTCAGTCACCTGATCTCAACCCAATTGAGCATACATTTCACTTGTTAAAGACTAAACTTCAGACAGAAAGGCCCACAAACAAACAGCAACTGAAAACCACCGCAGTGAAGGCCTGGCAGAGCTTCAAAAATGTGGAAACACAGCATCTGGTGATGTCCATGAGTTCAACACTTCAGGCAGTCAATGCCAACAAAGGGTTTTCAACCCAAGTACTAAAAATGAATATTTTATTTAAAATTATTGAATCTGTCCAATTACTTTTGGTCCCTTTAAAAAAGGGTGGCACATGTTAAGGAGCTGAAACTCCTAAACCCTTCATCCAATTTTAATGTGGATACCCTCAAATGAAAGCTGAAAGTCTGAACTTCAACTGCATCTGAATTGTTTTGTTTAAAATTCATTGTGGTAATGTCTATAACCAAAATTATAAAAATGTTGTCTCTGTCCAAATATATATGGACCTAACTGTATGTCCAATAGTGTGTGAAATAGGTCAAAACGTTGATCCGGTGCATATTTAAGTTCCAGAGAGAGAACTTGTAATTGCTCCACTGTCCACTAGAAATATTGAAAACATTAGAAAAATCACCTTGAAACAGTGATGTTATTTCCTGTTGCGGGTAGCCATTCTGAAATTTCCTGCGGTGCTTGCGGCCCCCTCGCCTCTTGCGTTTTTTGAATGGTGTCTTCTGGGTCTGCGGTAATATGTATTGGTATTGTCCGTACTTTGACTAGTGTTTCCATCACCACAAACTTCATTAGAACTGTTGTCCATAGAATCCACGTCTGAAGAACTGAAAGAAACTCGGCGCTCAGATACATCAGAGGAATTACTAGTGCATTTGAGAATTGGGCGAGGGTTTCTATTTGATTTCTGCCATCTGCCCCACTCATACACCTGATTCATTTGATAGTCTCCCAAGTCACGTTGAAATTTATTTTTCTTTCGACTCATAATGCCATCTTCTAGTTTAGAGAGAGATTTCTTAATACTTGCTAATTCCTCATTAAATTTAACATTATTTTTATTTTCCAAACTGATTTTAATATCATTAATCTCTGATTGAATATTTTTCAGCTTTATATCCTCATATTTCATAATAAGTTGCATGAGTTGAATAGAGCAGCTGCTCAAAATCAAATTCCGTTCATTCACAAATTCTTGTGAATATATAGTGGTGGGAATTTTTTTCAAAATACTTACCTTTTTTTTTTATCTACCATATAACATGATTAACCTTCAGAAACCACAATCACCAGAGACATAATATGCATATATTTATGTTTTTTAAAAAAACACTGGCACTTTATATGTATTATTATGGAACCCATCATTATGCTATAACGAGGTCGTTGATATCCACATGACTATCTATCTTTAGCTGGGAGCAGTGTATACATTTTTTGTCTGTACTGATCATCAACTTATTTTGTTTATTAAATATATACTGCGATAGGCCCAGTAATCATGGGAAACATATATCAGATCCATTGACTTGTCACATATGCCCCCTTTTTTCCTTGAGTTTTTAGCTCTATCTATCTATCTATCTATCTATCTATCTATCTATCTATCTATCTATCTATCTATCTATCTATCTATCTATCTATCTATCTATCTATCTATCCATCCATCCATCTACTATATAAAGCTGAATGTGTGTATGTGTGTGTGTATGTGTGTGTGTGTGTGTGTATGTCCGGGATTGGCATCTGCACCGTCGCAGCTACAGCCACAAAATTTTGCACAGTCACACGTCTGGACCCCGAGAGCGTCATAGGCTATATTGTGAGGTGAAATTTTAACCCCGCAATTTCCAATTCACCAAACAATTTTGCCCCTATCTACATAATGGGGAAAAAAGTGAAAGGAAAAGTGTTGGAAGCGTCGCAGCTACAGCAACAAAATTTTGCACAGTCACACGTCTGGACCCTGAGAGCGTCATAGGCTACGTTGTGAGGTGAAATTTTAACCCCGCACTTTCCAATTCACCAAACAATTTTGCCCCTATCTACATAATGGGGAAAAAAGTGAAAGGAAAAGTGTTGGAGGCGTCGCAGCTACAGAAACAAAATTTTGCACAGTCACACGTCTGGACCCTGAGAGCGTCATAGGCTATGTTGTGAGGTGAAATTTTATCCCCGCGCTTTCCAATTCACCAAACAATTTTGCCCCTATCTACATAATGGGGAAAAAGTGAAATGAAAAGTGTTGGAGGCATCGCAGCTACAGAAACAAAATTTTGCACAGTCACACGTCTGGACCCTGAGAGCGTCATAGGCTATGTTGTGAGGTGAAATTTTAACCCCGCGCGTTCCAACTCACCAAACAATTTTGCCCCTATCTACATAATGGGGAAAAAAGTGAAAGGAAAAGTGTTGGAGGCGTCGCAGCTACAGAAACAAAATTTTGCACAGTCACACGTCTGGACCCTGAGAGCGTCATAGGCTACGTTGTGAGGTGAAATTTTAACCCCGCGCTTTCCAATTCACCAAACAATTTTGCCCCTATCTACATAATGGGGAAAAAGTGAAATGAAAAGTGTTGGAGGCGTCGCAGCTACAGCCACAAAATTTTGCACAGTCACACGTCTGGACCCTGAGAGCGTCATAGGCTATGTTGTGAGGTGAAATTTTAACCCCGCGCTTTCCAATTCACCAAACTCTTTTTCCCCTATCTACATAATGGGGAAAAGTGAAAGGAAAAGTGTTGGAGGCAAATTGACAGCTGCCAGATGTGAACAAGGGGGACTTAAAGAATGAGAGCGATGGCGCCAAAGAGTATATACCGATCAGTTGCTAAGGTGGGGCCCCGACATGAGATACTCACCACACATGGGGATATGAACACACACACACAAAATGCGCCACACACTACCACGTGCTTGAACACATATACTACCCTCAGCACACATTTCACCACACATACACCAACCTCGCCACATAAAAGTCGAAACACAAAAGTCGCTGCTCAAAACTCACCACGCGCAAAACACGCCACATGCAAAAACTAGGCTCACGCAAAACTCGCCACAAGTGCAAAACTCACCTCATGGAAAACTCGCCACACACGAAACTTGCACACGCAGAAAAATTGCCACATGCACAAAATTTGCAACACATGCAAAAGTTGCTTCACACAAAACTTGCACATACTCAAAAGGCACCAGACATAAAACTCACCACGCGCAAAACTCGCCATGCGCAAAACTTGCTGCACACAACTTGCTACACTAACCTGTCACATGCAACTCGACACACAAAAAGTTGCTACACGCATGTTGCCACACAAAACTCATCTCACAAAAGTCGCTACATGCATGTCACCACACACAACTCAACACACACAACTTGACAGACGAAACTCGCCCTAAAACACACACAAGTCTGGTATTAGCCTTCAAAAATAAAAATCTGATTAATAAGCAAACTACAAGAGCAACAAATGTACCATATAGGAAATACAGCAGCTGTCAGTCACATGACCTGTCTATTATCTGTATGTGTGAGCTAATATATACTGCCTGGGGGATGGCTATCTGTTGGCTGGGGATTTATCAGGCTGCCAATTTATCTTACAAATACTGAGGTAAAAATACTGAGCAAATAACGTGTTAACGAGGTCTAATACAGGAGATCATACAGGTATAAACTATATACAGGGGAGATGACACACAGATATATACTATATACAGGAGGAGATGACATACAGGTATATACTATATACAGGAGGAGATGACACACAGGTATATACTATATACAGGAGCAGATTACCTACAGGTATATACTACATACAGGAGGAGATGACATACAGGTATATGCTATATATAGAAGATGACATACAGGTATATACTATATACAGGAGGAGATGACACACAGATATATACTATATACAGGGGAGATGACACACAGGTATATACTATATACAGGAGGAGATGACATACAGGTATATACTATATATAGAAGGAGATGACATACAGATATATACTATATATAGGAGGAGATGACATACAGGTATATACTATATATAGGAGGAGATGACATACAGGTATATACTATATATAGGAGGAGATGACATACAGGTATATATTATATACAGGGGAGATGACACACAGCAGGTATATACTATATACACGGGAGATGACATACAGGTATATACTATATACAGGAGATGACATACAGGTCTATACTATATATAAGGGAGATGACAAACATGTATATACTGAGGTGAAAATGAGAGGTGTGAGGTGAAAATGAAAAGGTGTGAGTTCAAAATGAGAGGAGTGAGGGAAAATAGTGTAGTGATCGGAAAATGACAGATGTGAGGTCGAAATGACAAGTGTTAGGCGGGAATGAGAGAAGTGAGGGAGAAAATGAGAGGTGTGAGGGAGAAAATGAGAGATGTGAGGGGGAAAATTAAAGATGTGATTGGGAAAATGAGAGGCGTGATGGGAAAATCAGAGAAGTGACGTGCTATAACTAACCACAGATATTTACTATGCCCAGGCAACGCCGGGCTCTTCAGCTAGTCTACTATATAAAGCTGAATGTGTGTATGTGTGTGTGTATGTGTTTGTGTGTGTATGTCCGGGATTGGCATCTGCACCGTTGCAGCTACAGCCACAAAATTTTGCACAGTCACACATCTGGACCCCGAGAGCGTCATAGGCTATATTGTGAGGCGAAATTTTAACCCCGCGCGTTCCAATTCACCAAACAATTTTGCCCCTATCTACATAATGGGGAAAAAAGTGAAAGGAAAAGTGTTGGAAGCGTCGCAGCTACAGCAACAAAATTTTGCACAGTCACACGTCTGGATCCTGAGAGCGTCATAGGCTACGTTGTGAGGTGAAATTTTAACCCCGCACTTTCCAATTCACCAAACAATTTTGCCCCTATCTACATAATGGGGAAAAAAGTGAAAGGAAAAGTGTTGGAGGCGTCGCAGCTACAGAAACAAAATTTTGCACAGTCACACGTCTGGACCCTGAGAGCGTCATAGGCTATGTTGTGAGGTGAAATTTTAACCCCGCGCTTTCCAATTCACCAAACTCTTTTTCCCCTATCTACATAATGGGGAAAAGTGAAAGGAAAAGTGTTGGAGGCAAATTGACAGCTGCCAGATGTGAACAAGGGGGACTTAAAGGGAACCTGTCACCTGAATTTGGCGGGACTGGTTTTGGGTCATATGGGTGGAGTTTTCGGGTGTTTGATTCACCCTTTCCTTACCTGTTGGCTGCATGCTGGCTGCAATATTGGATTGAAGTTCATTCTCTGTCCTCCGTAGTACATGCCTGCGCAGGGTAATCTTGCCTTGCGCAGGCGTGTACTATGGAGGACAGAGAATGAACTTCAATCCAATATTGCAGTCAGCATGCAGCCAGCGGGTAAGGAAAGGGTGAATCAAACACCCGAAAACTCCACCCATATGACCCAAAACCTGTCCCGCCAAATTCAGGTGACAGGTTCCCTTTAAAGAATGAGAGCGATGGCGCCAAAGAGTATATACCGATCAGTTGCTAAGGTGGGGCCCCGACATGAGATACTCACCACACATGGGGATATGAACACACACACACAAAATGCGCCACACACTACCACGTGCTTGAACACATATACCACCCTCAGCACACATTTCACCACACATACACCAACCTCGCCACATAAAAGTCGAAACACAAAAGTCGCTGCTCAAAACTCACCACGCGCAAAACTCGCCACATGCAAAAACTAGGCTCAGGCAAAACTCGCCACAAGTGCAAAACTCACCTCATGGAAAACTCGCCACACGCAAAACTTGCACACGCGGAAAAATTGCCACATGCACAAAATTTGCAACACATGCAAAAGTTGCCTCACACAAAACTTGCACATACTCAAAAGGCACCAGACATAAAACTCACCACGCGCAAAACGCGCCATGCGCAAAACTTGCTGCACACAACTTGCTACACTAACCAGTCACATGCAACTCGACACACAAAAAGTTGCTGCACGCATGTTGCCACACAAAACTCATCTCACAAAAGTCGATACATGCATGTCACCACACACAACTCAACACACACAACTTGACAGACGAAACTCGCCCTAAAACACACACAAGTCTGGTATTAGCCTTCAAAAATAAAAATCTGATTAATAAGCAAACAAACTACAAGAGCAACAAATGTACCATATAGGAAATACAGCAGCTGTCAGTCACATGACCTGTCTATTATGTGTATGTGTGAGCTAATATATACTGCCAGGGGGATGGCTTCCTGTTGGCTGGGGATTTATCAGGCTGCCAATTTATCTTACAAATACTGAGGTAAAAATACTGAGCAGATAATGTGTTAACGAGGTTTAATACAGGAGATCACACAGATATATACTATATACAGGGGAGATGACACACAGATATATACTATATACAGGAGAGATAACACACAGGTATATACTATATAGAGGAGGAGATGACATACAGGTACATACTATATACAGGAGGAGATGACATACAGGTATATACTAAATGCAGGAGGAGATGACACAGGTATATACTATATACAGGAGCAGATTACCTACAGGTATATACTATATACAGGAGGAGATGACATACAGGTATATACTATATATAGGAGGAGATGACATACAGGTATATACTATATATAGGAGGAGATGACATACAGGTATATACTATATACAGGGGAGATGACACACAGCAGGTATATACTATATACAGGGGAGATGACATACAGGTATATACTATATACAGGAGATGACATACAGGTGGATACTATATATAAGGGAGATTACAAACATGTATATACTGAGGTGAAAATGAGAGGTGTGAGGTGAAAATGAAAAGGTGTGAGTGCAAAATGAGAGGAGTGAGGGAAAATAGTGGAGTGATAGGAAAATGACAGATGTGAGGTCGAAATGACAAGTGTTAGGGGGGAATGAGAGGAGTGAGGGAGAAAATGAGAGGTGTGAGGGAGAAAATGAGAGATGTGAGGGGAAAAATGAGAGGCGTGATGGGAAAATAAGAGAAGTGACGTGCTATAACTAACCACAGATATTTACTTTGCCCAGGCAACGCCGGGCTCTTCAGCTAGTCTACTATATAAAGCTGAATGTGTGTGTGTGTGTGTGTGTGTGTGTGTGTGTATGTGTGTGTGTATGTCCGGGATTGACATCTGCACCGTAGCAGCTACAGCCACAAAATTTTGCACAGTCACACGTCTGGACCCCGAGAGCGTCATAGGCTATATTGTGAGGCGAAATTTTAACCCCGCGCGTTCCAATTCACCAAACAATTTTGCCCCTATCTACATAATGGGGAAAAAGTGAAAGGAAAAGTGTTGGAGGCGTCGCAGCTACAGCCTCAAAATTTTGCACAGTCACATGTCTGGACCCCGAGAGCGTCATAGGCTATATTGTGAGGCGAAATTTTAACCCCGCGCGTTCCAATTCACCAAACAATTTTGCCCCTATCTACATAATGGGAAAAAAGTGAAAGGAAAAGTGTTGGAAGCGTCGCAGCTACAGCAACTAAATTTTGCACAGTCACACGTCTGGACCCTGAGAGGGTCATAGGCTACGTTGTGAGGTGAAATTTTAACCCCGCGCGTTCCAATTCACCAAACAATTTTGCCCCTATCTACATAATGGGGAAAAAGTGAAAGGAAAAGTGTTGAAGGCGTCGCAGCTACAGCCACAAAATTTTGCACAGTCACATGTCTGGACCCCGAGAGCGTCATAGGCTATATTGTGAGGCGAAATTTTAACCCCACGCGTTCCAATTCACCAAACAATTTTGCCCCTATCTACATAATGTGGAAAAAAGTGAAAGGAAAAGTGTTGGAAGCGTCGCAGCTACAGCAACAAAATTTTGCAGTCACAAGTCTGGACCCCGAGAGCGTCATAGGCTATGTTGTGAGGTGAAATATTAACCCCGCGCTTTCCAATTCACCAAACAATTTTGCCCCTATCTACATAATGGGGAAAAAAGTGAAAGGAAAAGTGTTGGAGGCGTCGCAGCTACAGAAACAAAATTTTGCACAGTCACACATCGGGACCCTGAGAGCGTCATAGGCTTCGTTGTGAGGTGAAATTTTAACCCCGCGCGTTCCAATTCACCAAACAATTTTGCCCCTATCTACATAATGGGGAAAAAGTGAAAGGAAAAGTGTTGGAGGTGTCGCAGCTACAGAAACAAAATTTTGCACAGTCACACATCGGGACCCTGAGAGCGTCATAGGCTTCGTTGTGAGGTGAAATTTTAACCCCGCGCGTTCCAATTCACCAAACAATTTTGCCCCTATCTACATAATGGGGAAAAAGTGAAAGGAAAAGTGTTGGAAGCGTCGCAGCTACAGCAACAAAATTTTGCACAGTCACACGTCTGGACCCCGAGAGCGTCATAGGCTATGTTGTGAGGTGAAATTTTAACCCCGCGCTTTCCAATTCACCAAACAATTTTGCCCCTATCTACATAATGGGGAAAAATGAAAGGAAAAGTGTAGGAGGCAAATTGACAGCTGCCAGATGTGAACATGGGGGACTTAAAGAATGAGAGCGATGGCACCAAAGAGTATATACCGTACAGTTGCTAAGGTGGAGCCTCGACATGGGATACTCACCTCACACGGGGATATGAACACACACAAAATGCGCCACACACTACCACGTGCTTGAACATATATTACCCTCAGCACACATTTCACCACAAATACACCAACCTCGCCACATAAAAGTCAAAACACAAAAGTCGCCACTCAAAACTCGCCACGCGCAGAACTCGCCACATGCAAAAACTAGGCTCTTGCAAAACTCGCCACAAGTGCAAAATTCTCCTCATGAAAAACTCGCCACACGCAAAACTTGCACACGCGGAAAAATTGCCACATGCACAAAAGTTGCAACACATGCAAAAGTTGCCTCACACAAAACTTGCACATACTCAAAAGGCACCACACATAATAGTCGCAACGCGCAAAACTCGCCATGCGCAAAAATTGCTGCACACAACTTGCTACACTAACCTGTCACATGCAACTCGACACACAAAAAGTTGCTACACGAATGTTGCTACACAAAACTCATCTCACAAAAGTTGCTACATGCATGTCGCCACACGCAACTCAACACACACAACTTGACAAACGAAACTCGCCCTAAAACACACACAAGTCTGGTATTATCCTTCAAAAATAAAAATCTGATTAATAAGCAGACAAACTACAACAATTGCACCATATAGGAAATACGGCAGCTGTCAGTCACATGACCTGTCTATTATGTGTATGTGTGAGCTAATATATACTGCCAGGGGGAGGGCTTCCTGTTGGGTGGGGATTTATCAGGCTGCCAATTTAGCTTACAAATACTGAGGTAAAAATACTGAGCAAATAACGTGTGAACGAGATCTAATACAGGAGGAGATGACACACAGGTATATTCTATATACAGGGGAGATGACACACAGATGTATACTATATACAGGAGAGATGACACACAGGTATATACTATATAGAGGAGGAGATGACATATAGGTACATATATATACAGGAGGAGATGACATACAGGTATATACTATATACAGGAGGAGATGACATACAGGTATATGCTATATATAGAAGATGACATGCAGGTATATACTATATGCAGGAGGAGATGACACTCAGATATATACTATATACAGGGGAGATGACACACAGGTATATACTATATACAGGAGGAGATGACATACAGGTATATGCTATATATAGAAGATGACATGCAGGTATATACTATATGCAGGAGGAGATGACACTCAGATATATACTATATACAGGGGAGATGACACAGGTATATGCTATATACAGGAGGAGATGACATACAGGTATATACTATATATAGAAGGAGATGACATTCAGGTATATACTATATATAAGGGAGATGACACACAGCAGGTATATACTATATACAGGGGAGATGACATACAGGTATATACTATATACAGGAGATGACATACAGATGTATACTATATATAAGGGAGATGACAAACATGTATATACTGAGGTGATGAGGTGAAAATGAGAGGTGTGAGGTGAAAATGAAAAGGAGTGAGTGCAAAATGAGAGGAGTGAGGAAAAATAGTGAAGTGATCAGAAAATGACAGATGTGAGGTTGAAATGACAAGTGTTAGGGGGGAATGAGAGGAGTGAGGGAGAAAATGAGAGGTGTGAGGGAGAAAATGAGAGATGTGAGGGGGGAAATGAAAGATGTGATTGGGAAAATGAGAGGCGTGATGGGAAAATAAGACAAGTGAGGTGCTATAACTAACCACAGATATTTACTATGCCCAGGCAACGCCGGGCTCTTCAGCTAGTCTACTATATAAAGCTGAATGTGTGTGTGTATGTGTGTGTGTGTGTGTATGTGTGTATGTCCGGGATTGGCATCTGCACCGTCACAGCTACAGCCACAAAATTTTGCACAGTCACACGTCTGGACCCCGAGAGCGTCATAGGCTATGTTGTGAAGCGAAATTTTAACCCCGTGCGTTCCAATTCACCAAACAATTTTGCCCCTATCTACATAATGGGGAAAAAAGTGAAAGGAAAAGTGTTGGAGGCGTCGCAGCTACAGCCACAAAATTTTACACAGTCACACGTCTGGACCCTGAGAGCGTCATAGGCTATGTTGTGAGGAGAAATTTTAACCCCGAGCTTTCCAATTCTCCAAACAATTTTGCCCCTATCTACATAATGGGGAAAAAGTGAAAGGAAAAGTGTTGGAGGCGTCGCAGCTACAGCCACAAAATTTTGCACAGTCACACGTCTGGACCCCGAGAGCGTCATAGGCTATGTTGTGAGGTGAAATTTTTACCCCACGCTTTCCAATTCACCAAACAATTTTGCCCCTATCTACATAATGGGGAAAAAGTGAAAGGAAAAGTGTTGGAGGCAAATTGACAGCTGCCAGATGTGAACAAGGGGGACTTAAAGTGTGAGAGCGATGGCGCCAAAGAGTATATACCGTACAGTTGCTAAGCTGGGGCCCCGACATGGGATACACACCACACACGGGGATATGAACACACACACAAAATGCGCTACACACTACCACGTGCTTGAACACATATTACCCTCAGCACACATTTCACCACACATACACCAACCTCGCCACATAAAAGTCGAAACACAAAAGTCGCCGCTCAAAACTCGCCACGCGCAAAACTCGCCACAAGTGCAAAACTCACCTCATGGAAAACTCGCCACACGCAAAACTTGCACACGCGGAAAAATTGCCACATGCACAAAAGTTGCAACACATGCAAAAGTTGTCTCACACAAAACTTGAACATACTCAAAAGGCACCACACATAAAACTCGCCATGCACACAACTTGCTACACTAACCTGTCACATGCAACTCGACACACAAAAAGTTGCTATACGCATGTTGCCACACAAAACTCATCTCACAAAAGTCGCTACATGCATGTCGCCACACGCAACTCAACACACACAACTTGAGAAACGAAACTCGCCCTAAAACACACACAAGTCTGGTATTATCCTTCAAAAATAATAATCTGATTAATAAGCAGATAAACTACAAGAGCAACAAATGTACCATATAGGAAATACGGCAGCTGTCAGTCACATGACCTGTCTATTATGTGTATGTGTGAGCTAATATATACTGCCAGGGGGAGGGCTTCCTGTTGGCTGGGGATTTATCAGGCTGCCAATTTAGCTTACAAATACTGAGGTAAAAATACTGAGAAAATAACGTGTGAACGAGGTCTAATACAAGAGGAGATGACACACAGGTATACAGGTATATACTATATACAGGGGAGATGACACACAGATATATACTATATACAGGAGAGATGACACACAGGTATATACTACATAGAGGAGGAGATGACATACAGGTACATACAGGAGGAGATGACATACAGGTATATACTATATACAGGAGGAGATGACACACAGGTATATACTATATACAGGAGCAGATGACCTACAGGTATATACTATATACAAGAGGAGATGACATACAGGTATATGCTATATATAGAAGATGACATACAGGTATATACTATATTCAGGAGGAGATGACACACAGATATATACTATATACAGGGGAGATGACACACAGGTATATACTATATACAGGAGGAGATGACATACAGGTATATACTATATATAGAAGATGACATACAGGTATATACTATATATAGGAGGAGATGACATACAGGTTTATACTATATACAGGGGAGATGACACACAGCAGGTATATACTATATACAGGGGAGATGACATACAGGTATATACTATATACAGGAGATGACATACAGGTGTATACTATATATAAGGGAGATGACAAACATGCATATACTGAGGTGAAAATGAGAGGTGTGAGGTGAAAATGAAAAGGTGTGAGTGCAAAATGAGAGGAGTGAGGGAAAAAAGTGGAGTGATCGGAAAATGACAGATGTGAGGTCGAAATGACAAGTGTTAGGGGGGAATGAGAGGAGTGAGGGAGAAAATGAGAGATGTGAGGGGGAAAATGAGAGATGTGATGGGAAAAATGAGAGATATGAGGGGGAAAATGAAAGATGTGATTGGGAAAATGAGAGGCGTGATGGGAAAATAAGAGACATGAGGTGCTATAACTAACCACAGATATTTACTATGCCCAGGCAACGGCGGGCTCTTCAGCTAGTCCATTTATATAAATAAACATTTTAACCCCTTTCTGCCAGCTGACGGAATAGTACTTCAGCTGGCAGATTCCCTGCTTTGAGGTGGGCTCCGGCGGTGAGCCCACCTCAAAGCCGCAACATGTCAGCTGTTTTGTACAGCTGACATGTGCGCGCAATGAGCGCGAGCAGAATCGCGATCCGCCCGCGCCCATTAACTAGTTAGATGCCGCTGACAGCGGCATTTAACTAGTGCTCCCGGCCGCGAGACCGGAAGTGCTCGCACCGCTGACCCCCGTCACATGATCGGGGGTCAGCGGTGCATTGCCATAACAACCAGAGGTCTCCTTGAGACCTCCATGGTTGTTGATGGCCAATTGCTTTGAGCGCCACCCTGTGGTCGGCGTTCAAAGTACACCTGCATTTCTGCTACATAGAGGTGATCTGTACTTCACCTCTATGTAGCAGAGGCGATCGTGTAGTGCATGCTTCTAGCCTCCTACGGAGGCTATTGAAGCATGCCAAAATTAAAAAAAAATGTGTTTAAAAATATAAAAAAAATTAAAAATATATAAAAGTTCAAATCACCCCCCTTTCGACCCAATCAAAATAAAACAATTAAAAAAAAATCAAACATACACATATTTGGTATTGCCGCTTTCAGAATCGCCCGATCTATCAAGAAAAACAAAGGATTAACCTGACCGCTAAATGGCGCAGTCAGAAAAAAAATCAAAACGCCAAAATTATGGTTTTTTGGTTGCTGCGACATTGCATTAAAATGCAATAACGGGCGATCAAAAGAACGTATCTACACCAAAATGGTATCATTAAAAATGCCAGCTCGGCACGCAAAAAATAAGCCCTCACCTGACCCCAGATCACGAAAATTGGAGACACAACGGGTATCGGAAAATCGCGCAATTGTTTTTTTTTTAGCAAACTTTGGAATTTTTTTTCACCACGTAGATAAAAAATAACCTAGACATGTTAGGTGTTTATGAACTCGAAATGACCTGGAGAATCATAATGGCAGGTTAGTTTTAGCACATTTGGTGAACCTAGCAAAAAAGCCAAACAAAAAACAAGTGTGAGATTGCACTTTTTTTTGCAATTTCATCACACTTGGAATTTTTTTCCCGATTTCTGTTACATGGCATGGTAAAAGCAATGGTATTGTTCAAAAGTACATCTCGTCCCGCAAAAAATAAGCCCCACATGGCCATATTGACGGAAAAATAAAAAAGTTATGGCTCTGGGAAGGAGGGGAGCGAAAAACGAAAATGAAAAAATGGAAAAAGCTCCGGGGGCGAAGGGGTTAATTATTATCAATAAAATGAAAAATTGTAAAATATTTTTTGAATGTATCTCTTTTTTATCCTAGAATCATTCATTTACCCAGGTTGTGTTTGTTCAATGCCAAATATTTATTTTTTCTATTTGATTTTAATTGTTTTATTTTCAATCACTCAATATCTCAAAATGAATGACTTGAATTTTTTTATATTTTTAAGAACATTTTTTCCCACTTTTTACAGTATGTAGTAGTTCATTCAGACTATTTTAATAGTCTCTTCAGCATTTCTATGGTATGTTTAGCTGAAATTACAATTTTGTATGAGCGCAATTTAAATGCTGGGTTTCACTGGAGTATCCTAATGCATGGGGATTTTCAGCAGATCCCCAATGGCCTTGGCAACTCATCATTGCCCCACGATCACACTCGACAATGGAGAATAGAATGACATGCCCAACGCCAACACGTGTTAAATGCCGCTAGCAGAGATTGACAGCAGCTTTTTATATTTCAACAGCTGCGAGCAGTGCTCCAAAAGTCAAGAATGTATCAATAGCAGGAACACAACATATGACGTAACAGTACATCATATGTCATGAAGAGGTCAATAACTTTCACATAATATAAATGGCATTTCCTATAATTCCTCATTTTTGCAGAGGGGGTAGTCAGATCTAATTGCACTGGCTTGGTTGCACATCCTTTCTAATTGCAGCAAGTGATATAGAACTTCTGTTCCCTTCCACCTACAAAGGATATGCTTCTCCTTGTTAGCTCTATCAAGCTCTGTGAAATAAGGCAGTTGTCACACGTTCAATATTTGGTCAGCATTTTACATCAGTGTTTGTAAGCTAAAACCAGGAGTGGGTGAGCCATTCAGAAGTGGTGCATATGTTTCTATTAAATTTTTCATCTGACTTTCACTCCTGATTTTGGGTCACAAATACTGAGGTAAAATACTGACCAAATACTAGAGATGAACAAACCTTTTAAGGTTCGGCTCGGTTAGGAGTAGTGAAAGTCCCAATGGTTATTGAACGTATCCGAACCACATTAAATTCAATGGGAGGCAAAACGAAACGCATATGTGACGCCCAGGAGACCGGGGTACCCAGCACAGGACCAATGGGATCTGTCTCTTGAGGGGAATGTCACGGGTGGCTTGACCCAGTGCTGTGGCCTCAGGCAATGCACAGTGTAAGGGTATCTTGAGGGAACAGGCACTTACTTGATCAGCAGCAGGTTCTCCCAGCGGTGATGATCCCGATCCTGGATAGATGGCTATTGTCCAAATGAAAGACGGAGGCACTGAAACATTTAACCAGTTTACTTCAACATAAAGGGATTTACAACCAGTCCTGTCACCGGAGTCTGTATGGGAACTCTGAGTTACTTTGACCCTGCCGGGGTCTACGCCTCTTATTGTACGCAGTTTCTGTGTGGCCCTGCTGCTGTATGTGAACTGGCTGCCGGCCCAATCTGTCCCCTCCGGGTCCTGGTTCGACGGGCAACCCGAGTCCTTTTATCGGCTTACCCCCTCCAGGAGTACCGCTGAACTCTGTGTCTGTTGCTGCGTCCGGCCCTAGTGAAGCTGATATCACCTCACGTTTTTCCGGTTGCTGTATTATATATAATGAATACAGCCACGGATCCGGTATCCGTCTTTGCGCCTTTTCTGGGTAGTGATTAATGCTACCCGGTTCTCACAATGTCCTTTTTCTCTGTCCCTTTTCTCCTCAGGCCGGTGATTTGGGCCTGGAAACCGTCATAGGGCTGTTAGAAATTCAGCTGTATGACCTCTCACTTTCAGCTCCTTAGCCCAACTGCCATTTCTTCTCTCAGACCAGAATGGATCAAGGGGAATCTCTGGAGCTCCCCCTTCTGGCCGGAGGTGGTAGTGCAGTCTTGCTATTTTAGTATTTGTATTTACTGTCAGTAACTATTTTTGTGGCAAATACCCCTAGGGGTGCCACATTCCCCCTTAATTAAGAACAGTACTCCGGGACTGTGGGACGATAACATTTTGAAATAACAATTAATATGTACAGAGTCTTAAAAATGAAAAGTTACAAAAACCACTCAAGGAAACAAAAATAGAGTTCTGTAAAAAGTCACTTCAAATAGCGTCCATTAATACAGTTCTATCCTTGAAGGTACTAGGAAAGGCACTGCACTTTGTGTCCAGGAATTTAGTTCCATTTTTCCAACGGAGTTACCAATATAAAGTCTAAAGAAAGTTCAAAAAGAGCAAAAAGCAAAGTTCAAAAAGCAGTCTTTCCGGAGCTTTGATTTAGTGCCTTCGGGCTGATAAAAAGTTCAAGAATATGCAAGAAGTTCATACAGACAAGTCTCTGTAGGTACTGGGCTTAAACGTTGCAGAATGATAACAATGACTATAGTTTTATAGTTGGTAATCCGCATACCTGGCCGGTAATTGACCCTGGGTACTACGCTGTGATCTACGTAATAGCGGTGTCTCTTCATGTGGTGTACTACTGTCTACTGCGGATGTAGTATCTGCCCTCTCTGCTAAAGATAATTCCACGACTACGGAGTTGGCAAGTCCACCGTGAATGGGTTGAATAACTTCTGGTTCTGGCTGGACAACTTCTGGCTCTTTCAATGCTTCCGGACATAATTTAAGATTGTCTCTTGACACTAGTACAGATGTTAAGCCTCAGTTTTTGCTAATGAGACACATTTTAGGATTATCCATTCTTGTTGGTAAAACTGTGTAGGGTACGGCTTCCCACTGATTGTCTAGTTTATTGGTTCGACGATTTCTCTTGAGCACTTGGTCACCCGGTCTTAATGGGGTCGCTAGAGCATTCTGGTTGAAAGTTCGCTCTTGTCTTTCTCTAGTTTGCTGAAGGCTTCTTTCCACACTCTCTTGCACTTGGCGATACTGCTTTTGCCGTATGATATCCCAATTGGAGTCTTGAACTTCTGCGTCTGGTTTCAGAATTCCCATTTCTAGATCGATTGGTAATTGGCCGGGTCTTGCACGCATAAGGTAAGCTGGGGTGCAGTTGGTGGAGCTCACCGGGACATGATTATATAGATCCACCAAGTCAGGCAATTTCTCTGGCCATTGATTCCTTTCTGTCTCAGGTAAAGTCTTTAGTAGGTCTATTACAATATGGTTCATCTTCTCGCATAATCCGTTTGTTTGTGGATGATAGGCCGTCGTCCGGATCTTTTTGCAACCATACATATTACAGAATTCTCTGAAGATCTCTGATTCAAAGGCTGGACCTTGGTTGGTGAGAACCTGTTCTGGATATCCATGGGGTCTACAAAAGTACGTTTGGAACGCTTTGGCTGCTGTTTTTGCTGTCAGATCTTTTACGGGTACTACTACCAAGAAGCGTGAATGATGGTCCACGATGGTCAAGGCATAGACATAGCCGGACCGGCTTGGTGTCAACTTCACGTGGTCTATGGCAACAAGTTCAAGTGGCTGTTTGGTGATTATGGGCTGCAGTGGTGCTCCTTGGTTCTTTTGATCGTTTCTTCTGAGGTTGCACGGGCCACAGTTTCTGCACCACTGTTCAATTGATTTTCTCATCCCGACCCAATAAAATCTTTCTCTTAGAAGTACTTCTAACTTTTTCCAACCGAAGTGACCAGCACCATTATGGTAAGCTTCGAGCACCATCTTCACATCTTGTTTAGGCACAATAATCTGCCAAACCAATTCATGTGTTTTTGGATTGGTGTACCTTCTACAGAGCTTCCCTTGATACAGGAACATTTTGCCTCTCTCTTTCCAGAGTTGATGCGTCTCTTCTGGGGCATCCTCATCGGGATATGCACTTTGCTCAGTCAACAGTTCCTTCACCAACTTCACAGCCGGATTGCTGTCTTGGGTGTCAGGCCATCTATGGTGTGCTAACGGATTAAAATTCACCTCTTGTTGTTTCTGATAGGTACTTGACTGATGATGTTTTGCCTTGGGATGATGGAAGGCTGGTAGTTCAATTTCTTCAAGCTCCCCCGTTTCCTCTTCTACATCTCTCAAGTGTGGCATCCGGGATAGGGCATCGGCATTTCCATTCTTGCGACCTGCTCGATACTTGATTATGAAGTTGTAATTAGATAACCGGGCTATCCATCGCTGTTCTAACGCACCTAATTTGGCTGTGTCCAGGTGGGTCAACGGATTGTTGTCAGTATAGACAATAAATTCTGCAGCGGCCAGAGAGTGTTTGAAACGTTCAGTCACAGCCCAAACTACTGCCAGTAGTTCCAATTTGAAGGAGCTGTAATTTTCTGAATTTCTTTCAGTAGGCCGGAGCTTTCTACTTGCAAAGGCGATGACTTTCTCCCGACCTTCTTGCTTTTGTGACAGCACCGCTCCTAGTCCCACGTTACTGGCATCGGTGTAGAGGATGAAAGGTTGATGGTAATCTGGGTATGCCAGAACCTCTTCTCTGGTTAGTGCCTTCTTTAGTTGTTCAAAGGAGTCTTCCCTTTCGTCGTTCCACTGAAAAGGAGGGTTTCGGTTTGAAGGTTTCTTCGTCTGCCCTACCAAGGCGTCTTGCAAGGGTCCTGCCAACTTGGTAAATCCTTTTATAAATCTGCGATAGTAACCCACCAATCCCAGGAATTGTCTCACTTCTTTTGCGCTGGTAGGTCTTGGCCAATCCCTTATGGCGCTTATTTTCTCGGGATCTGGTGCTACTCCCTCCGAACTCACGATGTGTCCCAGGTACTGTACCTTTGGCTTGAGAAGGTGACATTTGAATGGCTTGACTTTCATGCCATACCTGGATAAGGCTTCGAACACTTCTGCCAGGTCTTTTAAGTGTTGTTCGTAAGTCTTTGAGTAGACGATCACATCATCTAGGTACAGGAGAACGGTCTCGAAGTTCTTGTGTCCGAGGCAGCATTCCATCAGCCACTGGAAGGTACCGGATGCGTTGCAGAGTCCGAACGGCATGCGATTAAATTCACATAGACCCATTGGTGTGGTGAATGCCGTCTTTTCCTTATCTCTCTCAGCCACAGGGACTTGCCAATACCCGCTTGTTAAGTCTAAGATGGAAAAATAATTAGCAGATTTCAAAGCAGTCAAGGACTCTTCTATCCTAGGCAAGGGGTAGGCGTCTTTATGGGTGATGTTATTAATCTGCCAGTAGTCTACGCACATTCTCATGGTTCCGTCCTTTTTTTTGACAATCACTAGAGGGGCCGCCCAGGGGCTACAGCTGTCTCTTATTACCCCGGCCTGTTTCATCTCCCTCAGCATATCTTTTGCACACTGATAGTGAGCGGGCGGTATGGGTCTATATCTTTCTTTTATTGGGGGATGGTCACCGGTGGGGATTGTGTGTTCTACCCCTTCTATCCGTCCGAAGTCCAATGGGTGTTTACTGAAGACTTGTTCATATTCCGTCACTAGCCTATACACCCCTTGTTTTTGATGGGTAGGTGTTGAATTTATGCCCACGTGTAGCTGTTGGCACCAATCCTCCAATTCTCCGTCTGAGCCGTTGCCTTCCACCTGACAGGTTGGTTCTAAGGGCTCAATGGTTGTGATGGCATTGTTGTCAACAGTATATAGCTTTGCCACTGTAGCATACCTTGGCAAAGTGACCTCTTCCTCTCCACAGTTCAAAAGTCGTACCGGCACTCGTCCCCGGTGTACCTCAACTACCCCTCGTGCTGTGAGTATAGTGGGCCTGCTGTCGGTGTACACTGGTTCTATTAAGGCTTGATAATCTCGTCCCTTAGTACCAATGGCTGCTCTACACCATACCAGCATTTCTGTTTTTGGTGGGATTACAATAGATGTCGGATCACTTACCCTCACACTGCCGATTTCTCCACCTGCAACTTCTACCTGTTGCTTTAACATCAATACTTTTATTTCCCTTCGGAGAACTCTCTGCTGGCAGGATTGGGCAGTTTCAGCAATTTGCTGTAAGACAGAAATAACTTCGGAAAAGCATTTCTCTAACACATTCATTCCTGCGAAGCGGCCCGCATTCCCAGGGGATTTCCGTTTAAATCACATTCTCGTGCAAAGTGGCCTGGCTGCTGGCAACAGCGGTAAATGGGCTGTCCATCCGGTTGGTAGCGGTCACGGGGTCGTCCTCTCCATGTCGGGTATCTCCGGGGTCTCATCCATGGAACATCCTCTCTACAGTTTGCCAACTCCATCTTGTGTCCTCTCATCTCCTGCATGGTTTTAGCCATTGAAGCAACAGCATCAGTTAAAGAGTCAAGCTTTTGTTGAAGAGCCTCATTAGTACTGGGCCCCAGGGGCTTAGCAATGGCCCCGGACATAGCTGATGTCACTGGCACTCCCTGTTGTTGAGGTGCCTCTGCCATGGGTTGCGCAGGATCCTGATCCCGAGGTGCCTCTGCCAGCTGGAGACGTATAGCGCTCTCCTTTAATTGGGCAAATGTCAATTCAGGGTTCTTAAAAACAAGCATGCTCACATGCCCCCGGTGAGAAGGGGTGTAGAGTCCCTCAATAAATTGATCTCTTAGCAGTTTATCCGCTCCGGTGTTAAAAATGGGTTCAGCCAGTGTAAGTGATTTAAGGGCTTCCTGCAGGTTTAAGGCAAAGTCTCTCACGCCCTCATTAGCTTTTTGTTTGCAATTAAAGAATCGTATTTTAGCTTTGCTGCTGGCCGTGGTTTCAAATGTAGCTTTTAATCCAGCAAATATGCGTTCAACAGTGCCTTTTAGATCAGCTGCCCATGCTGTGACTTCTCGCTTAGCATGGCCACTTAACTGCATCATCAGGAGACTAACACGCTGAACTTCACCCACGGGGAACATGTCAAAATGGGCCAGCATCTTTTCTTTGAAATTGTCAAGGGTATTAGGTTCACCTTCATACATTGGAAGCCACGGGCCACCCGGGGTATATGGCATCAGCACCGGCATGATGGACGCCACTCCTTGCACCGCTGCGCTGCCGGACTCTCTATCGACACTCTGTCTTTCAGCTGCATTAGCGTCGCCGGGTGCTGCGACATCTCCGTGCTGCGACATACTGTGCCCCCTTAGTTAATCCGGACCCTTCCGGTCCCCCGCTTCCGTTGGGATAGTGTAGATTTGTTCCGCTGTGCAGCAGGATTGGTTTTCCCCTTGCTCTGACGTCAGAGCGCTCAGCTTAATGCCGCCCACAATGACACGCCCCCTGCTGCTCCCGCCTGCCGCGCTCTCCGTAATGGCGGATTCTGAAGTTTTTCAGTCAGACTGGGGCTCAGGTAATGGCGTAGCCCTATTAACAGTCTTGTGCCTAACGGTTACGAGGTGATTACCTCAGGGGATGGTGGCCATCTTTACTCCATTATAACCAATGGGGAAAAGTCACTTTCAATAGTTTTCAATGGGGAACGGAATTTTCTTTAATAAAGTAAATTTTCAAGATTTTTCATCCAAGTTTTTACAGTTTTTGGCTCCAATCACGGCACACAATACCCGGTATACAGGCTGGCTCGTCCTGTTCGTGACGCCAATTGTGACGCCCAGGAGACCGGGGTACCCAGCACCGGACCAATGGGATCTGTCTCTTGAGGGGGATGTCACGGGTGGCTTGACCCAGTGCTGTGGCCTCAGGCAATGCACAGTGTAAGGGTATCGTGAGGAAACAGGCACTTACTTGATCAGCAGCAGGTTCTCCCAGCGGTGATGATCCCGATCCTGGATAGATGGCTATTGTCCAAATGAAAGACGGAGGCATTGAAACATTTAACCAGTTTACTTCAACATAAAGGGATTTACAACCAGTCCTGTCACCGGAGTCTGTATGGGAACTCTGAGTTACTTTGACCCTGCCGGGGTCTTCGCCTCTTATTGTACGCAGTTTCTGTGTGGCCCTGCTGCTGTATGTGAACTGGCTGCCGGCCCAATCTGTCCCCTCCGGGTCCTGGTTCAACGGGCAACCCGAGTCCTTTTATCGGCTTACCCCCTCCAGGAGTACCGCTGAACTCTGTGTCTGTTGCTGCGTCCGGCCCTAGTGAAGCTGATATCACCTCACGTTTTTCCGGTTGCTGTATTATATATAATGAATACAGCCACGGATCCGGTATCCATCTTTGCGCCTTTTCTGGGTAGTGATTAATGCTACCCGGTTCTCACAATGTCCTTTTTCTCTGTCCCTTTTCTCCTCAGGCCGGTGATTTGGGCCTGGAAACCGTCATAGGGCTGTTAGAAATTCAGCTGTATGACCTCTCACTTTCAGCTCCTTAGCCCAACTGCCATTTCTTCTCTCAGACCAGAATGGATCAATGGGAATCTCTGGAGCTCCCCCTTCTGGCCGGAGGTGGTAGTGCAGTCTTGCTATTTTAGTATTTGTATTTACTGTCAGTAACTATTTTTGTGGCAAATACCCCTAGGGGTGCCACATTTAGGCTACCCCTTGTGATGTGCTGCTGCAGTGCAGTATGGAGCAATCTCCACCAGGGGGTGCTGGATAAGGAAAGGAGGCTGCACACACAGCACAGCTACACTGAACAACAACACAGGTGTCACAGGTAATGAAAGGGACATGAAACAAGCCAAGGTCATACACGGAGATAGCAGCACGGTACAGAAGGGGCGAGCAGAGAATCGTCGGGGGCAAGCAAGATGTCAGAACCTACCGGGAACGTGGTAACCAAAACGTGAGGCGTAAGACAGAGTCGGGGTACAGGCCAAAGGTCAGAACAAGTAACAAACGGGTGCAGTCAGTCAGAGGCAAAGAGGAACACTTAGAACAGGGATCCAGGTCAGGAGCTCAAACAGTGCAGGATGAACTTATAGCTGACACTGGCCCCCAGGCTGCAGAGGACTTAAATAGCACAGCCAGCTCCAGGGTGAGGCAGTGAGGATTAACTCCCACATGACCAGTCCAGAGACAAGAGAGCTGAACATAATCTCAGAACTGGATCATGACACCCCTTAAGTGTAATAGTGCAAATAGTATAATTGTGCAGTACAAATGCATGGGACAGGGCCTTAGACAGGGCTTGGACCAGAATTTCTAGCTTAAACATTGATCGGTAATAGATGGATAAGTGACAGTTGTAAGCCTGGTGTTCTGAGACAACCTGCAAAATTCAGGCAACACACATGAAGGAGATGTAACTTTGAGTCCAAACATTTCCAAAAAGTTAGAGTCAGACACCAGGAAAAGTGGCATCAATTACCCAAAGTAGAATTTTTTTAATTGCACAGCAGTCAGACATGGGCCATGCATGAAACAGGGTCTGGGCCAGCATTTACAGCTTTGAAATTAAGTAAATATTAAGAGCTGGGTTAAGGGCGGGTGTAGGTCTGCTGTGCTAGAACCCGGCTAAATTCAGGCAACCCACATGAAGGAGACCCAACATGGAATCAAAACATTTCCAATAATGATTGCAGACGACAGGAAAAATTGCATCAATTGAGCCACTGTAGAAATTTTATGATGGCGAAGCATGTATAGATGGGACAGGGTCTAGTCCACCACTTCTAGTTTACAAATTGATCAGTAAGAGGTGGATGAGTTACAGGTGTAGGTCTGATGCTCAGCGGCCTTTTCCACTACAGGCAACCCACCAGATGGAGACCCAACTTGGAGTCTCCACATTTAAAAAAAAAATATTAGCACACAATACTAATGTGGCATCAACTTCCAGAGTAGAAATAGTATAAAAGGGTTCAAAGACCCCTTCCACTACAGACAACTCACCGGATAGAGACCCATCTTCGAGTCTCCACATCTGCAGGGCGTACCGATATGAGGCTGCCTAAAAAAAGGGAGTCGAGTAGCCTTTTCTGTAGCAGACGTTGTCAGTTGTCTTTTGATATGACAAGCTGGTGTTTATACAGTAGAGCTTCAGTAACATTACCACCTACCCCACGTACCCCTTGAACCCTTGAACACTAAAGCTATTTCCCCTTAAACCATGAATTTGCTCTTTCCCACTCATGTTGGATGCATCCTTCCCCTCTTTTTTTCCGGCTGTTTCACTATCCTAGGCCCAGACTTGTCAGTCACCTCTCAATAAATGATCATTCTGTATTTGCTAAGATAGTGTGGCTGGACCACAGAATTAGCACAAAAGATTTAAATGCTGAAATGTGGACTGGTGTCTGGACCACAGAATTAGCACAAAAGATGTAGATGCTGAAATATGTACTGAATGCTGGACCACACAAATAGCACAAAGGATTTATATGCTGAAGTGATGACTTGTGGCTGCACCACAGAATTAGCAGTCCAGATTTATATGCTGGAACGTGGATTTGACACAGGGTCTTATCTATCTGACATAGCTGACAATAAACCGCCTAGCTAACTTGCAGCAGCAGCTTCAATACTCTATTGCAGTCATAAAATGGTGCTGAAGCCACATGTCCGCTTTTTATATCTACAGGAATATGTGATATTGTCAGTCAATGACACAAGCCCTTTTGTCTGGACATTGTGGAGACATTCTGCACCCTAATTGGCTGCCGGAATCTTCACATGTTAAATTAATAAAACAAAAAAAGAATAATAGTCCGCCGCTCCTCTGACCTCTCCCCCTCCCCTGATAAAACTTGTTTCCCCGACTCATGAAACAGCATCATTATCCTAGCCAAAGCCCTAACAAGAGCATGAGTGGAAACTCGATTATTTATCGAACTTTGGATGAATTTTATTTTGAGGAAAATGCTCTGGAATCTGAACATGAATCCTAATGTTCAACATTCGCGACGAATTTGAGATTGGCAAGCGTTTTCCAAACAAGTTCCCTCAAATATTGAACGTTGCCTGAAACAGAGATTCTGCACACAATACATAGAGGCAGGGTTTGTAGGGGCAGTATTACACCTGTACCTAATTATAAAATTCATGCTATTTCATTGCCCCATTGGACTCAAAGTCAGAAATAATATCTTCAGCTAAATCGAAGAACAGGAACAATGAGTATAGAGCTGGTTATGAAGAGAAAGTGTCTCAGAGTTAGATGTGATTATAAACTCTTGTTCACAGGAAGTCAGAAAATGACCTGTCTATTCAGGAAAGCATGTACTATAGTGGTGGTCAAAATAGGTGCACGTAGTGAAACGTTCTTAAATGTATGCATGCAATTGAGCTGCAATGCAACAAATCATACTACTAGAGTATTGCTGGAAAGTTGCTGCAATTGCAGCAGAAATTATTCAAAATGTTTATAACAGTTGATTTACAAGAAAAAAATAAAAAATACTTTATGTAAACATATATTCCTATAGTTTTGTATGTTCAGTTTAGGAAAACATTATGGAGCACTATCCCTAAAATGCAACAGTGTTAGTCATCTGAAATTGTCCTTTGTCTGTGAAGCTTAGCCTCATGCTTATATTATATCTACATACTGTACATCATTTTCACAATTGTGTGAAGTTCTTAAAAAATGTAACATCTCAAGTCTAAAAATGTGTAAGAAAATTTGACAACCAGGAGTTGTGATGTGAATAATTTACAACTTGAAAGTCACTTTTCAATCTATATTAGAACGCACAATTTTTTTTAAACATTTTTTGCTTTTACCACTTTCATATGTCGTAAAGCTAGACAATTAATATCATATTATGTCAGTAGAGTTGACCTTCTCCACCTCCATCATTAACGATTCATTAGGATTCTGCATTGCATGCAGAGGAAGCAGAATCAATAAAAGAATACAAGAAGTTTACTTTTCACAGCAGGAGGGAAATTTCTAAATAAAGGTTTGTGCAGCTATTGAATGCTAAACAAATGTCTCCAGTAAAAGAGAGTATCAGATTCACAATGTGTTGACACGTTAGATTTTTGCTTATTTAATTCACCAAAACATTTTTAATCCAAGGTTGAAATTGCAATCTAATGTTTTATTAGTTTGCCAACATCTGTGAAATTGGGTTTCGATTCAATCTGGAATTTAAACTTCAAGCGTACTCAGCTCAGGCATATTATTTATAAGCACTCTGGTTCCTGTTTTCCTGTATGTTTAGTCTTTCTTTTTTTCTTGTTCTCATTTCTAGCATTCGGTCCCAGCAGTACCATTTTGTTCATCACGTAAATTGCAAGCTGGAAACACAATAAGGGTATGGTAGGTAAAGAGTGACAGAATCACTTATTTGTACATGTTGTAAAGAGTAAAGACATTTTAGAGTGGTTCTTGTCTTGTTTTTTTCAGCACTATGCTTAATGATCACAGAAAGGTTTGCTTTTTCAAGTGAGGTTGTTGAGTCTTTTAGAGCCTTAATATAAGAATATGTAAGGCTCATTATTTGGAGACCGTTTACCACTGGGGTTTGACATCTCAAAAATTGGGATAGTATGCATCATCTCAAGAAGATAAACCTATAATGAACTAACATCTTGATAAATGTATGTATGTACCAAGCAGACACTGAATGGAATTTTCTATCTTTAACAGATCCTCAAGGTTATGTAATCATTAGTCTGAAGTGTCCATTTGTGGGTAAAGAGCCTTGCCGGATTTATAAAACTTGTCAGTGGCAGATGATTTTGTTATGTTTGAGCTCTTAATTATTTTCAAAGAGGATGCAGAGGATGTATTTTTATATACAGTTGGGAAAATAAGTATTTGTTACACTTCCGATTTTGCAAGTTTTCCCACCTGCAAAGAATGAATAGGTCTGTAATTTTTTTCGTAGGTACAATTCAACGGTATGTGCACATGTCAGGATTTCTTGCAGAAATTTTCCTGACAAAAACCGGACATTTCTGCTGGAAATCCGCATGCGTTTTTTTTCGCGTTTTTGACACGTTTTTGATGCGTTTTTTGTGCGTTTTTTGTGCATTTTTTCCCAAATGCATAGAATTGCGGGAAAAACGCAGAAAATCTGCAAAAATAATGAACATGCTCATTTTTTTACCGCGATGCGTTTTTTTGCGGAAATGATAGAATGCATAATGTATGCGTTTTTAATGAGTTTTTATAGCGTTTTTAGCGCGAAAAAACCTGAACGTGTGCACATGGCCTTAGAGACAGACTCTAAAAAAAAATCAAGATAACATTGCATGATTTTTACATAATTATTTTGCATATTATTGCATGAAATAAGTGTTTGATGCAATAAAAAAGCAGAACTTAATATTTGGTTCAGAAATCTTTGCTTGCAATTACAGAGGTCAGACGTTTCCTGTAAGGCTACTTTCACACTAGCGTCGTACTTGGCCCGTCGCAGAGCGTCGGGCCGAGGTACCGACGCTAGCAGTGAAATGTGCCGCACAACGGGGGCAGAGGATGCATTTTTCCAGCGCATCCGCTGCCCCATTGTGAGGTGTGGGGAGGTGGAGGTGGAGTTCCGGCCGCGCATGCTCGTTCGGAAATGGCGGACCGTCGGACCCCCAAGGTATGATGCTTGCCCCCATTATGCTTCATGGTTGGGATGGAGTTCTTGGGGTTGTACTCATCCTTTTTTGTTCCTCCAAACACGCTGAGTGGAGTTGATACTAAAAAGTTCTAATTTGGTCTCGTCTGACCACATTGACTTCTCCCATGCCTCCTCTTGATCATCCAGATGGTCACTGGAGAACTTCAAATGGGTCTGGATATGTGCTGGCATGAGCAGGGGGACCGTGCGTGCTCTGCAGGATTTTAAAACAAAACAACGTAGTGTGTTACTAATCGTACTAATGGAAATGTTTGAGACTGTGGACCCAACTCTCCACAGGTTATTGACCAGGTACTCCAGTGAAGTTGTGGGCTGATTCCTGACCTTTCTCAGGATTCTCCCAACCCCATGAGGCGATATCTTGCATTGAGCTCAGACCGAGGAAGATTGACAGACATCTTATGCTTCTTCCACTTTCTAAATATTGTGCCAACAGTTCTGGTCTTCTCACCAAGCTGTTTGCTTATGTCCTATAACTCATCGCAGCCTTGTGCAGGTCTCCAATTTTGTCCCTGGTGTCACTAGACAGCTCTTTGGTCTTGGCCATAACAGAGAGGTTGGAGTGTGATTGATTTAGTGTGTGGACTGGTGACTTTTATATAATTAATACAGGTAATGAGTGTAGAAAAATTAACAGGTCTGTGTAAATCAGAAATCTTGCGGTTTGTTAAGTGATAAAATACATATTTCATGCTATAAAATGCAATTTAATTGTTTAAAAATCATACAAGTATACCTACAATAAAACTTACAGACCTCTCCATTCTTTGTATTTGGGAAAACTTACAAAATAGCAGTGTATCAAATACTTACCATATTTTTCAGACTATAAAACACACCTTTTTCCCCAAAAAAATTTTGGGAAAAGGGGGTGCGTCTTATAGTTTGAATGTACTTACCAGGAGTGTGGCTGCAGCAGACGTCGGGCGATTTTGCCGGCCCTAGGCTGGGATTAGCGGGTGTCCCCAGTGGTCTGACGCTGCAGGGGGATGATCTGACTCCCATCCCAAAATGGTGCAGCAGGTTCAGCGGAGCTCAGTGGTAAGGGGGCTCCATTGACATCTTCTGAAAGCCCAGAGCCCCCGCACATGCATTGCTGCAATGCGGAGGTCTCCAGGAAAATGGCTGCTGGAGCGGTGCATGTGCAGATTGAGATCTTGGCAATGAGATCTCGTCCTGAGATCTCAGGAGATGAGATCTTGGTGCTGAAATCTCAACATGAGCATGCGCTGCCTCTGGCAGCCGATTTCACAGAGGCCACCGCATTGCAACAATGGGCAACAGACTTTCTCAAAATGTTGGCAGACTCCTCGTACATCCCAGCACTGCAGAACCTGCCACACCAGTGTGGGATTGGAGTCAGATCATCGCCGGTCCACCGAACACCCCCTGTGACCCCGCTCCACCAGTGCTGCCGATCACCCCAGTAAGCTGATTTCAGACTGTAAGATGGACCCTCATTTGACACATTATTTTTTTTCCCTATTTTCTTTCTGAATATTTGGGATGCGTGTTATGGTCCGGTGCATCTTATAGTTTGAAAAACATAGTATTTTCCTTACTATATACTTAATTTTAGGTTGTTGTTGTTGCCATTGTGTGTCGATTTTTTTAGTACGTTTTGGCTTACTTATTTCTATCATTCAGTAAACAGATTATGGACTTTATTAAAACCAAAGCAGGCAAAGCTATGAATATTAAAAAAAAAGTAAAATGTATTCTCACAATTATGCTCAACAAGGGCTCCATGCTCATCGTAATGGCACAGCTAAATCTAATGGTCACTACTCCATGCTAGTTCTCTTGGATCTCAACCGCAGCATTCGACACTGTGGATCATAAGCTCCTCCTCACTATGCTCCACTCCATCAGTCTCAAGGACACCGTTCTCTCCTGGTTCTCCTCCTATCTCTCTGACCGATCCTTCACTGTATCTTTTGCTGGTTCCTCCTCCTCTCACCTTCCCCTTACTGTAGGGGTTCCTCAAGGATCAGTCCTAGGCCCCCTCCTCTTCTCTTTGTATACTGCCCCTATTGGACAAACAATCAGTAGATTTGGTTTCCAGTACCATCTCTATGCTGACGACACCCAATTATACACTTCTTCTCCTGATATCACGCCAGCCTTTTTAGAAAACACCAGTGATTGTCTTACCGCTGTCTCTAACATCATGTCCTCCCTCTATCTGAAACTAAACCTGTCAAAAACTGAACTCCTCGTGTTTTCTCCCTCTACTAACCTACCTTTGCCTGACATTGCCATCTCCGTGTACGGTTCCACCATTACTCCAAAGCAACATGCCTGCTGCCTTGGGGTCATACTTGATTCCGAGCTTTCATTCAACCCCCCACATCCGATCACTGGCTCGCTCTTCTTATCTGCATCTCAAAAACATTTCTAGAATTCGCCCCTTTCTTACTTTTGACTCTGCAAAAACTCTTACTGTTTCACTTATTCATTCTCGTCTGGACTATTGTAACTCTCTATTAATCGGCCTCCATCTTACCATACTCCCCCCGCTCCAATCTGTCCTGAATGCTGCAGCCAGGATCATATTCCTCACCAACCATTACACCGATGCCTCTACCTTGTGCCAGTCATTACACTGGCTAGTGGCTACCCATCCACTCCAGAATCCAGTACAAAACTACTACTCTCATCCACAAAGCACTCCATGGCTCAGCACTACCCTAAATCTCCTCTCTGGTCTCAGTCTACCACCCTACCCTCCGCTCCGCTAATTACCTCAGGTTAGCATCCTCAATAATCAGAACCTCCCACTCTCGTCTCCAAGACTTTACACATGCTGCGCTGATTTTTTGGAATGCACTACCCAGGTTAATATGAATAATCCCCAATCCACACAGTTTTAAGTGTGCCCTAAAAACTCATTTGTTCAGATTGGCCTACCGCCTTAACGCATTAACCTAACTATCCCTGTGTGGCCCATTAAAAAAAAAAAAAAAAAAAAAAAACTTAAACCATAATCAGGTTCCTCGCATCATGTTCTAATACACTTTATACAGTTAATAGCCCTCTGTGTCTGTACTGCTACATACTTAGGCAGTTAACTGGTTCATACAGCTGTACATGAACACCTGAGCCTTACACTATCGCTGGTCCGAATAACTAAAGCATTTGTTACCATCCACCTCTCGTGTCTCCCCTTTTCCTTATAGTTTGTAAGCTTGCGAGCAGGGCCCTCATTCCTCTTGGTATCTATTTTGAACTGTGATTTCTGTTATGCTGTAATGTCTATTGTCTGTACAAGTCCCCTCTATAATTTGTAAAGCGCTGCGGAATATGTTGGTGCTATATAAATAAAATTATTATTATTATTACATAGCTTTGAGGAGCAAACAGGAGAGCAAATCTGCTGTACCAGTGAGTTCAGCTACACATTGATACTAAAGGAAAAATGGATGAAGTGACTATCCAGCAGCTGCAGAAAGCCAGCAGATGACACTGTACTTGCTACTAAAGAGTGCGCAATGAATACTCACTGCCCTCCATGCACATAGCTTTGGCATGCAGAGCTGTGAGTATTCCGACAGCTGTCCTTCAACTTGTAATCAGTGCATGACATCCCTGCCATATGCTGCCTACAAGCATGAAGCAGCTGCTGACATCGGAATAAGACGCTGTGAGGGAGTGCAAGAAGGTTAGTGTAATGGTTTGGTTTGGTTTTTTAATGGTTTTCTGATGGGACCATGCATACTAGGATGGGGCTGGGGGCCAATCATAAAAGGATAAGGATGGGGCCATGCATACCAGGAATGGGATGGGAGACAATCATACTAGGATAAGGATGGGGCCATGTGTTATGATCTGGTGGTTTAGGAACAACATGAGACGAGCTCTGAAGGAGGTGGTATCTGTACTGACCGCAGACCCTGGACCTAGCAGCGCAACTAGAAATAGCCGTGGGGGGTACCTGACATTCCCTAGACCCCTCAGCACAGCCTAAGATCTAACTTCCCCTAAAGATGGAAACAGGAAACCTATCTTGCCTCAGAGAAAATCCCCAAAGGAAAGATAGCCCCCCACAAATATTGACGGTGAGAGGAGGGGAAAATAACATATGCAGAGATGAAATCAGATTTTAGCACAGGAGGCCAGTCTAGCTTGATAGACAGGACAGGAAAGGACACTGTGCGGTCAGTATAAAAACTACAAAACAATCCACACAGAGTTTACAAAATCTCCACACCAGCTTCCAGCTAACAGAAAAAATCCATAATGACAAGCTGGACAAAAATAGAATGCACAGAACAATAAGTCCACAACATGTGGACAGAAATGAGCATAGCCAGAACTTATCTTTGCAGAACTGGTCAGGAAACCAGGAGAATCCAAGCAGAGATGTGAATCCAGCCAGAGAACATTGACAAGTGGCATAGGCTGAAGACTAGAGCCAGGTTAAATAGCAGAGCCAGGAGAGACGATTAGTGAAAGCAGCTGCTAAAGCTAAACCCAAGGAGCGGCAGTTCCACTCAAAACCACCAGAGGGAGCCCAAGGGCAGAATTCACAAAAGTGCCATTTACAACCACCGGAGGGAGCCCAAGAACGGAATTCACAACAGCCATGCATACAAGGATGGGAATGAGGGCCAATCATAACAGGATAAGAATGCCAGGATGCTATTAAAGAGAATTGAATATTAATTGCCCTGCATGCCCATGGGGGTGGAATGCAGCCAATATTAATTTCTCTTTAGCAGTGGGCACAGGATTTAGCAGCAGCTTCCAGTTCCTGCCTCCTGCGACCCACTGCTCCGACGTTGCCACTTCCCAACCTCGTTCCCAACCTCGCCACCACAGCCAGTATTGGTACATCTGGATTATAAGACACCCCCCATTTTCCTCCACTTATTTTAGGAAAAAAGTGCATCTTAAAGTCTGAAAATATGATAACTAGCAATGAGTGAGTGTGCTCATAACTACTCATAACTTGTTCGAACATCAGTGTGCTCGGTATTCTTGTTTCTCGGCCGGCAAGTATTTTCTTAATGTTCGTGTGGGAGCTTGAGTCCCCATCCTGCATGTTTGGCACTTTTAGACAACCAATTAACATGTGGGAATTGCCTGACAGTCATTGTAATGCCGTAGCCATCTTGGTTGTGGCATTACTGTGATTGGCTGGCTGCATGCTCGGCACACTGTACCGTGGAAACAAATAGAGCAGGGAGAGGTGGTGGTGAAAGAGGGACAGAATTGTAGCTGTGTATTAGCTAGGGATTCAACCACATTTATATTTCTGTTAAATACCACAACAGTACTTCTAAGGCTACTTTCACACTTCCGTCTTTGATGATCCGTCACAATGCGTCGTTTTGGGAAAAAAACGCATCCTGCAAATGTGCCCGCAGGATGGTTTTAATGAACAGACGCCTGGTGTTGGAACTTTTTTCCTTCCTTTGCTATTGCTAATGAGTGGTATCCAGCTACTTGTTCCTGGCACCTGTGTTCATCTGGATTCTGGTGAGGCACCACTAACCCCCTTCCCTGCTCCCAGTATGATGCTGTACAGAAGGGATAGTGTAGGGCAGGATAATGTAAACTTCATGTCCTTTATGAGCCTGCATCTCATACCAAAACACCTTCTCAGGGTTAATAATTAGAGATTAGAGAACCTTTTCGGTACCTCCGTTTGCCAAACAATTTGCCAAACTGTTCGCCAACCATACCTGAACCCCATTAGGTTCAATGGGAGGCAAAAACAAATGCATAGACAACACTTAATAGGTGACAAAAAAGCTTCCCAAATAGCTAAAATTAGGGGCAGGCACCATGAAACGTTACATCAATTGACCGAAAGTAGAAATTTGCAAATGGCACAGCAGCAGTCATCCATTGACCATGCATGAGGTATCAGGGTCTGGCCCGCATTTACAGATTGGAATTGAAATTTTAATGAGAACCTAGTGGTTAAGGGTTCTTAAATGGGAGACCTCACACCTCTTGCAACACCTCCAATTTTTTTTATTCCAGCCACACTCAGGTGGCATAAACATCAGTTTTATAGACTACTAGCTGAAGAGCCCGGCGTTGCCTGGGCATAGTAAATATCTGTGGTTAGTTATAGCACCTCACTTCTCTTATTTTCCCATCACGCCTCTCATTTTCCCAATCACATCTTTCATTTTCCCCCTCACATCTCTCATTTTCTCCCTCACACCTCTCATTTTCTCCCTCACTCCTCTCATTCCCCCCTAACACTTGTCATTGCGACCTCACATCTGTCATTTTCCGATCACTCCACTATTTTCCTTCACTCCTCTCATTTTGCACTCACACCTTTTCATTTTCACCTCACACCCCTCATTTTCACCTCTCATTTTCCCCTCAGTATATACATGTTTGTCATCTCCCTTATATATAGTATACACCTGTATGTCATCTCCTGTATATAGTATATACCTGTATGTCATCTCCCCTGTATATAGTATATACCTGCTGTGTGTCATCTCCCCTGTATATAGTATATACATGTATGTCATCTCCTCCTATATATAGTATATACCTGTATGTCATCTCCTTCTATATATAGTATATACCTGTATGTCATCTCCTCCTGTATATAGTATATACCTGTGTGTCATCTTCCCTGTATATAGTATATATCTGTGTGTCATCTCCTCCTGTATATAGTATATACCTGTATGTCATCTTCTATATATAGCATATACCTGTATGTCATCTCCTCCTGTATATAGTATATACCTGTATGTCATCTCCTCCTGTATATAGTATGTACCTGTATGCCATCTCCTCCTCTATATAGTATATACCTGTGTGTCATCTCTCCTGTATATAGTATATATCTGTGTGTCATCTCCCCTGTATATAGTATATACCTGTGTGTCATCTCCTCCTGTATTAGACCTCGTTCACGCGTTATTTGCTCAGTATTTTTACCTCAGTATTTGTAAGCTAAATTGGCAGCCTGATAAATCCCCAGCCAACAGGAAGCCCTCCCCCTGGCAGTATATATTAGCTCACACATACACATAATAGACAGGTCATGTGACTGACAGCTGCCGTATTTCCTTTATGGTACATTTGTTGTAGTTTGTCTGCTTATTAATCAGATTTTTATTTTTGAAGGATAATACCAGACTTGTGTGTGTTTTAGGGCGAGTTTCGTTTGTCAAGTTGTGTGTGTTGAGTTGCGTGTGGCGACATGCATGTAGCGACTTTTGTGAGATGAGTTTTGTGTGGCAACATGCGTGTAGCAACTTTTTGTGTGTCGAGTTGCATGTGACAGGTTAGTGTAGCAAGTTGTGTGCAGCAAGTTTTGCGCATGGCGAGTTTTGCGTGTGGTGAGTTTTATGTGTAGTACCTTTTGAGTATGTGCAAGATTTGTGTGAGGCAACTTTTGCATGTGTTGCAACTTTTGTGCATGTGGCAATTTTCCGCGTGTGCCAGTTTTGCGTGTGGCGAGTTTTCCATGAGGTGAGTTTTGCACTTGTGGCGAGTTTTGCAAGAGCCTAGTTTTTGCATGTGGCGAGTTCTGAGCGGCGACTTTTGTGTTTCGACTTTTATGTGGCAGGGTTGGTGTATGTGTGGTGAAATGTGTGCTGAGGGTAATATGTGTTCAAGCACGTAATAATAATAATAAATAATAATCTTTATTTTTATATAGCGCTAACATATTCCGCAGCGCTTTACAGTTTTGCACACATTATCATCACTGTCCCCGATGGGGCTCACAATCTAGATGCCCTATCAGTATGTCTTTGGAATGTGGGAGGAAACCGGAGTACCCGGAGGAAACCCACGCAAACACGGAGAGAACATACAAACTCTTTGCAGATGTTGTCCTTGGTGGGATTCGAACCCAGGACCCCAGCGCTGCAAGGCTGCAGTGCTATCCACTGAGCCACCGTGCTGCCCACGTAGTAGTTTGTGGCGCATTTTGTGTGTGTGTTCATATCCCCGTGTGTGGTGAGTATCCCATGTCGGGGCCCCACCTCGCTCTCACTCTTTAAGTCCCCCTTGTTCACATCTGGCAGCTGTCAATTTGCCTCCAACACTTTTCCTTTCACTTTTCCCCATTATGTAGATAGGGGCAAAATTGTTTGGTGAATTGGGAACGCGCGGGGTTAAAATTTCGCCTCACAACATAGCCTATGACGCTCTCGGGGTCCAGACGTGTGACTGTGCAAAATTTTGTGGCTGTAGCTGCGACGGTGCAGATGCCAATCCCGGACATACATACATACACACACACACACATACACACACATTCAGCTTTATATATTAGACTAGCTGAAGAGCCCGGCGTTGCCTGGGCATAGTAAATATCTGTGGTTAGTTATAGCACCTCACTTCTCTTATTTTCCCATCACGCCTCTCATTTTCCCAATCACATCTTTCATTTTCCCCCTCACATCTCTCATTTTCTCCCTCACTCCTCTCATTCCCCCCTAACACTTGTCATTTCGACCTCACATCTGTCATTTTCCGATCACTCCACTATTTTCCCTCACTCCTCTCATTTTGCACTCACACCTTTTCATTTTCACCTCACACCTCTCATTTTCACCTCATCACCTCAGTATATACATGTTTGTCATCTCCCTTATATATAGTATACATCTGTATGTCATCTCCTGTATATAGTATATACCTGTATGTCATCTCCCCTGTATATAGTATATACCTGCTGTGTGTCATCTCCCCTGTATATAGTATATACCTGTATGTCATCTCCTCCTATATATAGTATATACCTGTATGTCATCTCCTTCTATATATAGTATATACCTGTATGTCTTCTCCTCCTGTATATAGTATATACCTGTGTGTCTTCTCCCCTGTATATAGTATATATCTGTGTGTCATCTCCTCCTGTATATAGTATATACCTGTATGTCATCTCCTCTATATAGTATATACCTGTATGTCATCTCCTCCTGTATATAGTATGTACCTGTATGTCATCTCTTCCTCTATATAGTATATACCTGTGTGTCATCTCCCCTGTATATAGTATATACCTGTGTGTCATCTCCTCCTGTATTAGACCTCGTTCACACGTTTAGTCAGTATTTTTACCTCAGTATTTGTAAGCTAAATTGGCAGCCTGATAAATCCCCAGCCAACAGGAAGCCCTCCCCCTGGCAGTATATATTAGCTCACACCTACTTGCTCTTGTAGTTTGTCTGCTTAATAATCAGATTTTTATTTTTGAAGGATAATACCAGACTTGTGTGTGTTTTAGGACGAGTTTCGTTTGTCAAGTTGTGTGTGTTGAGTTGCGTGTGGCAATTTGCCTCCAACACTTTTCCTTTCACTTTTCCCCATTATGTAGATAGGGGCAAAATTGTTTGGTGAATTGGAAAGCGTGGGGTTAAAATTTCACCTCACAACATAGCCTATGACGCTCTCGGGGTCCAGTCGTGTGACTGTGCAAAATTTTGTGGCTGTAGCTGCGACCCCTCCAACACTTTTCCTTTCACTTTTTTCCCCATTATGTAGATAGGGGCAAAATTGTTTGGTGAATTGGAACGCGCGGGGTTAAAATTTCGCCTCACAACATAGCCTATGACGCTCTCGGGGTCCAGACGTGTGACGGTGCAAAATTTTGTGGCTGTAGCTGCGACAGTACAGATGCCAATCCCGGACATACACACATACACACACACACACATACACACATTCAGCTTTATATATTAGATTATAACAGTTATATTAATGAAGTCCATATAAAAGGGATATTTAACCTAAAAGAAAAACGGTTCCTTATTAACAAAAACCAAAATAGGGCATTTTATTCATCTTCCAAAGGTTCATAAAGATCAGAGACATCCACCAGGTTGACCCATCATATCAGGGATTGGATCCCTAACTGCCAATTTATCGCATTATATACAGTAGATTTTTTTTTACAAGATATAGTGATCTCTTTACCATCTTATTTGCAAGATTCTGGCTATCTTATTCAACCTTGCAAAGATATCACTTGGCAAGAGGGAGACCTTTTCATTACCCTGGATGTTGTTGGTCTTTATTCTAATATTGACCATGCTCTACGTTTACAATCCGTTGAATATTAGTCTCCGGGCAGCACAAATGGATTTTCTTTTGAAAGGTCTTGATTTTATCCTTAAACACAATGTTTTTTTTTTCTGGATTCATTGTACCTCCAGAAGCTCGGTGTTGCGATGGGGACTCGGGTCGCACCAAGTGTAGCTAATCTGTTCATGGGGCGATTCAAGTCCTCATCAGCTTTATCAGATCCTATTTTTAAGGAAAATATCTTTTTGTATAAAAGGTACATAGATGATTTAGTTATATTTTGGCGAGGCACCCCAGAAAAAGCATGGAAATTGATTGACAGCCTCAATTGTAATGATTGGGGTATTTCTTTTGTGGGAACTGTGAATAAAGATAAAATCACATATGTAGATTTAGATTTGTTTCATGAAGAGAATAGGATTGTTACGAAAACATTTTTTTTAAAAAGTAGACAGCAATGGCTACTTATATTTTAGAAGTGCTCACTACACAAAGTGGAAGAAGAACATTCCACATAGTCAATTCCGACGAATGCGAAAAAATTGTAGCAAATCTTCTGATTACATTGAACAATCTGAAATTTTAAGAAAGAGAATTTTTGGAGAAAAAATACCCACAAAAATTGATAAATTTGGCCTTTGAAAAAACTTAAATAAAACACAATGGGAATGTCTGCAGAATACTGTACAAAAATTTAAGGAGGGGAGTACAGAAAATTAAAAAAAAAAAAAAAAAAAAACCCTTGAAAATTACCAGTATCGTTTTAAGTTTAATTTTATTACAGATTATAATATAGGAAATACATACAGTATATAAGGAGTGTTTTAAATAAACACTGGCATTTGTTACTAAAAGATTCTTTTTTAAAAACATTCTACCTAATCAACCAGGTATAACTTTTAGGAGGGGCCGGACAATTAAAAACTTAATAGCACCCAGTAAGATTATCAGAAAAAAAGAAGGTTTTTACCTTATGGGACAAACAAAAAACACAGGAGCATATAAGTGCAGATCACGGAACTGTTGCACCTGTGCTATCATTCAACATGGAGCAAAATCGATAACATTCAATAGCACAGGTGAAAAATTCATCATAAAACAACATTTAACCTGCAAAAGCACTTTTGTAATTTATGCAGTTATCTGTGGCCTGCAATATATTAGCCGTACGACCCAAACGCTAAGAGCTAGAATGAATGGTCATCGCCATGAGGCCGGCGTCACACTGGCATTTTAAACGGCCGAGTGCAATGCGATAAAAAATCGCATTGCACTCAGACCAATATTAAGTTATGGGGCCGCTCCCAGCAGCCGACTTTTTGTCGGCCGTTTTCCTCGGTCCGAGACAATCGCAGCATGCTGCGATTGTCTCGGACCGAGGAAAACTCGCGGCTCACTCGCACCCATATAAGCCTATGGGTGCGAGTGAGACAGCGCACATCACTCGGATAACATCCGAGTGATGTGCGCTATAAGCGGACCCAGCAATGGAGGAGATGGAGAATTTAGTTTCTCCGCCTCCTCTGCAGCTGTGCTCCCATCCTCCCTGTGCGAGAGAATCGGCGCACAGACGCATGACACTCGGCTCCTGCCCTGCTGCGAGCAGGAGCCGAGTGTCATTAGCATATCGCATCCGATGTTCCCGCATCGGATGCAATACGCTAGTGTGACGCCGGCCTAATACTAAAATTGGTTTTGTCCAACACAGTTTATCTAGACATTTATTAATTAACCCCTTTACCCCCAAGGGTGGTTTGCACATTATGGACCAGGCCAATTTTTACAATTCTGACCACTGTCCCTTTATGAGGTTATAACTCTGGAACGCTTCAACGGATCCCGGTGATTCTGACAATGTTTTCTCGTGACATATTGTACTTCATGATAGTGTTAAACTTTCTTTGATAATACCTGTGTTTATTTGTGAAAAAAATGGAAATTTTGCGAAAATTTTGAAAATTTAGCAATTTTCCAAATTTGAATTTTTATGCAATTAAATCACAGAGATATGTCACACAAAATACTTAAAGGGAACCTGTCACCCCGTTTTTTGAGATTGAGATATAAATACTGTTAAATAGGGCCTGCGCTGTGCGTTACTATGGTGTATGTAGTGTACCCTGATTCCCCATGTATGCCGAGAAATACATTACCAAAGTCGGCGTTTTCGCCTGTCAATCAGGCTGGTCTGGTCAGGTGGGCGTGTTCACAGCGTTCTTTTCTTCCCCAGGTTTCCGTTGGTGGCGTAGTGGTGTGCGCATGTCCAAGGTCCGGATTCCCTGTGCCCACGTGAAGACACAGCGCGCGATCTGCGCTGTCATTCCTTTCATCGGTGCGGGCGGCCATCTTCCTGGGGCCGCGCGTGCGCAGATGTAGTGCTCTGCTGCACGGGGCTTCAGGAAAATGGCCGCGGGATGCCGCGCGTGCGCAGAAGAGATCGCGGCGGCCATTTTCCCAAAGCCGAGATGCAAACTCGGCTTTGGGAAAATGGCCGCCGCGATCTCTTCTGCGCACGCGCGGCATCCCGCGGCCATTTTCCTGAAGCCCCGTGCAGCAGAGCACTACATCTGCGCACGCGCGGCCCCAGGAAGCTGGCCGCCCGCACCGATGAAAGGAATGACAGCGCAGATCGCGCGCTGTGTCTTCACGTGGGCACAGGGAATCCGGACCTTGGACATGCGCACACCACTACGCCACCAACGGAAACCTGGGGAAGAAAAGAACGCTGTGAACACGCCCACCTGACCAGACCAGCCTGATTGACAGGCGAAAATGCCGACTTTGGTAATGTATTTCTCGACATACATGGGGAATCAGGGTACACTACATACACTATAGTAACGCACAGCGCAGGCCCTATTTAACAGTATTTATATCTCAATCTCAAAAAACGGGGTGACAGGTTCCCTTTAATAAGTAACATTTTCCACATGTCTCCTTTACATCAGCACAATTTTGGAACCAAAATTTTTTTTTTGTTAGGGAGTTATAAGGGTTAAAAGTTGACCAGCAATTTCTCATTTTTACAACACCATTTTTTTTTAGGGACCACATCTCATTTGAAGTCATTTTGAGGGGTCTATATGATAGAAAATAACCAAGTGTGACACCATTCTAAAAACTGCACCCTTCAAGGTGCTCAAAACCACATTCAAGAAGTTTATTAACCCTTCAGGTGTTTCACAGGAATTTTTGGAATGTTTAAATAAAAATGAACATTTAACTTTTTTTCACAAAAAAGTTACTTCAGCTCCAATTTGTTTTATTTTACCAAGGGTAACAGGAGAAAATGGACCCCAAACATTATTGTACAATTTGTCCTGAGTACGCTGATACCGGTAAACCACTGTTTGGGCGCATGACAGAGCTCGGAAGCGAAGGAGCGCCATTTGACTTTTCAATGCAAAATTGACTGGAATTGAGATGGAATGCCATGTTGCGTTTGGAGAGCCATGGATGTGCCTAAACATTGAAACCCCCCACAACTGACACCATTTTGTAAAGTATACCCCCTAAGGAACTTATCTAGAGGTGTGGTGAGCATTTTGACCCACCAAGTGCTTAACAGAAGTTTATAATGCAGAACCGTAAAAATAAAAAATCGATTTTTTCACAAAAATTATCTTTTTGCCCACAATTTTTTATTTTCCCAAGGGTAAGAGTAGAAATTGGACCCGAAAAGTTGTTGTAAAACTTGTCCTGAGTACGCTGATACTCCATATGTGGGCGTAAACCACTGTTTGGGCGCATGGGAGAGCTCGGAAGGGAAGGAGCGCTGTTTGACTTTTCAATGCAAAATTGACAGGAATTGAGATGGGACGCCATGTTGCGTTTGGAGAGCCACTGATGTGCCTAAACATTGAAACCCCCCAACAAGTGACACCATTTTGGAAAGTAGACCCAATAAGGAACTTATCTAGATGTGTGGTGAGCACTTTGACCCACCAAGGGCTTCACAAAAGTTTATAATGCAGAGCCGTAAAAATAAAACAAAAATTTTTTCCCACAAAAATTATTTTTTAGCCCCCAGTTTTGTATTTTCCCAAGGGTAACAGGAGAAATTGAACCCCAAAAGTTGTTGTCCAATTTGTCCTGAGTACGCTGATACCCCATATGTTGGGTTAAACCCCTGTTTGGGCACACGGGAGAGCTCGGAAGGGAAGGAGCACTGTTTTACTTTTTCAACGCAGAATTGGCTGGAATTGAGATCGGACGCCATGTCGTGTTTGGAGAGCCCCTGATGTGCCTAAACAGTGGAAACCCCCCAATTATAACTGAAACCCTAATCCAAACACACCCCTAACCCTAATCCCAACGGTAACCCTAACCACACCTCTAACCCAGACACACCCCTAACCCTAATCCCAACCCTATTCCCAACCGTAAATGTAATCCAAACCCTAACCCTAACTTTAGCCCCAACCCTAACCCTAACTTTAGCCCCAACCCTAACTGTAGCCTTAACCCTAGCCCCAACCCTAGCCCTAACCCTAGCCATAACCCTAACCTTAGCCCTAACCCTAACCCTAGCCCTAACCCTAGCTCTAACCCTAGCCCTAACCCTAACCCTAACCGGAAAATGGAAATAAATACATTTTTGAAAATTTTTAATTTTTCCCTAACTAAGGGGGTGATGAAGGAGGGTTTGATTTACTTTTATAGCGGGTTTTTTAGCGGATTTTTATGATTGGCAGCCGTCACACACTAAAAAACGCTTTTTATTGCAAAAAATATATTTTGCGTTACCACATTTTGAGAGCTATAATTTTTCCATATTTTGGTCCACAGAGTCATGTGAGGTCTTGTTTTTTGCGGGATGAGTTGACATTTTTATTGGTAACATTTTCAGGCACGTGACATTTTTTGATCGCTTTTTATTCCGATTTTTGTGAGGCAGAATGACCAAAAACCAGCTATTCATGAATTTCTTTTGGGGGAGGCGTTTATACCGTTTCGCGTTTGATAAAATTGATAAAGCAATTTTATTCTTCGGGTCAGTACAATTATAGCGGTACCTCATTTATATCATTTTTTTTATGTTTTGGCGCTTTTATACGATAAAAACTATTTTATAGAAAAAACAATTATTTTTGCATCGCTTTATTCTGAGGACTATAACTTTTTTAATTTTTTACTAATGATGCTGTATGGCAGCTCGTTTTTTGCGGGACAAGATGACGCTTTCAGCAGTACTATGGTTATTTATATCTGTCTTTTTGATCGCGTGTTATTCCACTTTTTGTTTGGCGGTATGATAATAAAGCGTTGTTTTTTGCCTCGTTTTTTTATTTTTTTTTCTTACGGTATTTACTGAAGGGGTTAATTAGTGGGACAATTTTATAGGTTGGATCGTTACGGATGTGGCGATACTAAATATGTGTACTTTTATTGTTTGTTTTTTTTATTTAGATAAAGAAATGAATTTATGGGAATAATATTTTTTTTTCATTATTTAGGAATTTTTTTTTTTATTTTTTTTTTACACGTGTGGAATTTTTTTTTTAAACTTTTTTACTTTGTCCCAGGGGGGGGACATCACAGATCGGTGATCTGACAGTTTGCACAGCACTCTGTCAGATCACTGATCTGACTTACAGTGCTGCAGGCTTCACAGTGCCTGCTCTGAGCAGGCTCTGTGAAGCCACCTCCCTCCCTGCAGGACCCGGATGCCACGACCATTTTGGATCCGGGCCTGGAGCAGGGAGGGAGGTAGGGAGACCCTCGCAGCAACGCGAGCACATCGCGTTGCTGCGGGGGGCTCAGGGAAGCCCGCAGGGAGCCCCCTCCCTGCGGGAAGCTTCCCTATACTGCCGGCACGCTGCGATCATGTTTGATCGCGGTGTGCCGGGGGTTAATGTGCCGGGGGTGGTCCGTGACCGCTCCTGGCACATAGTGCCAGTGATAGGCAGCTGACACCTGGCCTCCCCCCGTGAGCGTGGCCGATCGCGCTGGACGTACTATTCCATCCATGGGAAGTAGGGCCCACCCCACATGGACGGAATAGTACGTCCATTGGCAGAAAGGGGTTAAACATAAAAAAATTAATATCACTTTCATTCCTGCAGAATCCATCCCTGAAAATGTACTGAAATGCAATCAAGTGCTGAATAGCCAACTCCAGACTTTATTTCCCAATAGTCAGAATGATGTGGTTGAAAAAGTTTGATCAATAATGCTGACTGAATCATGCATTGTTGTTGAATTTTAGAGGAGAAAAGAGGAAAAAAAGAAAGAGAAATGAAGGGGAAAAAAAAGATTTAAATTTTGCTGGATTTTTTTTTTTTATGGAGGACTAGCCTCCCTTTCATCTGGTTGGGTGTGGCTATAGAGCTCCCTCAACATTCTACTCCTTTAGTTTCTTGTGAAGCAAGGTATATATAAAACGAATGTGGTGTACTTTTTTTATATCTGATATACATATTTTTTAATTAACCTGTAGAAGACTCCTGGATGTTTGGAGTCGAAATACGTTGTTTTATCCTGTAACTCCTAAATAAACGATTCTATTTCATTACCGCGAGAATTTTGTGACGGAAGCTCTGACAGTTACCTGGGTATTTCTCTGTCTATTGATTGCTTTCACCACGGTTGTCTGAAGCCTCCCGTGAGCCCAGCTGGTCGAGCTGCTGTCCGCCTCCTTGGGATTCCTGTGGGATCCTGTTCATGCCTCAATTTGCCGGTTTCTGGTGAGTGCAACTATTATAGTGTGCAATTTAGCAACAGTTTTTACTATACTTAGATTATGCGCGGTGTTTGTTCCCCTTTTTTTTTCTCTCCCTATCTCTTAGGGTCAGTTTGATTCAATGGGAGGATCTGAAAAGACTCCTAAACAAACACTGGCATATATTATTGACAGATCCATTTCTTCACCAAATTATACCTGTGTATCCCTCTATGGTGGCAAAAAGAAATCGAAATCTTGGGGACATATTAGTAGATAGTCACTATGATCCTATATCTATTGCACACAGTAAACCATTACAGCATGGTTTCTTCCCTTGTGTCCTGTGCAAGGCCTGTGGGAATCTGAGGAAATCATATGTTTTCTCCAATTCTGAAGGATCTAAATCCTATACTATCAGGAAACACCTTACGTGATCATCTAAAGGAGTGGTATATCATGCAACATGCCCCTGCAATTTGATCGGCCTGACAACACGCGAACTGAAAATCCGAGTAAGGTAAGATATTAGGGATATTGAGAAGTCTAAAACAGTTGATGATTTCTCTCTCCTTAAAACCCTACCACACCATTTTAAAATTCACCATAATTCAAACCCGAGAAGTCTTACAGTACGTTCATGGGCATCAACCAAATCAGTTTGGGTATACGGGGAGGTGATTTAGGTTAAATTTTGGCCCGACAGGAGGGTAGGTGGATCTATAGGCTAAATACAATGACTCCTAATGGTCTTAATGAAAGTCTTGGCTTTAGTTCTTTTTTGTAGTCAGGTTTTCCTTGGTCTAGGTTTTAAGGTTTTTATCGTGTATTTATTATCTCTATTTAATACTTTCTTTTCCCTTTTTTTAGTTCTAATTTCTTATTTTCTGTTTTTAATTGCTTACCTCTGTGTGCCATATGCTAATTTAAGTCTCTTTTGCTGCTTCACTTAGTGATAACGTCATGATGGTGGGGTGTAATTTTCTCTGGACGATGTCCAGTCTTTTTATATCCCATTTTGTCTTGCATACATATGTAATAAATAAAGATATTCTTTTACAACTTTTCACTTCTTTTGGTTACTTCCTACTGTTATGGCACAATTTCATATCAGTGTGGTGAATAGCTAGTACATTGAAGTGCTTTTCGGCCTACTTCACTATTAACTATGGGAATCACTATTCTTAGAGTGCACGCTCCCACCCTTTTCATGTGACCTCTCACGTTGATTTAAGGTGTTCCCAGTCAATATCTGGGCGACACCTTCTATTTAAGGCTCCTGATCCAATATGGATGTGCTTGAGCTAGTTTGTTAATTTGCCTTGCATTCTTGCTAGTTGTCAGGTTCCCCAGGTCTGCCCGTGTGTTTGTCTACCCTGTACCTGTCTGCTTGTACCTGTCTGTGCTTTTCTGTCCATCAGCAGGCCCAGATCGCACCTGCCAGCACCCATCTGTCCAGCCTCCAACTGCCACTGCTTTTCTTTTCCTCAGCCATTCCCATCTGCACCCGTGGTTCCAGTGTCCCTACAGTGCCTGCCTGCATTCTTCATCCCTCCTTTGGGTCACACATCCTACAGGGTCAGGTTCCATCCTCTGCAGGTCAGCCCTGGAGTAGCACCTGGTGCCACCTCTTTGTCCCTCTTTGGCTTGCAGTTTTTGCGTACTGCCACTTGTCTGAGTAGGGATTTGGTAGGCCACCTAGATAGACCCCTTCCAGGCTTTCAGAGGGATACAGAATGGTAATTCCACAACCTTGCCCGTTACAGTCTACATCTGCTTGGTTGGCTGTAGTTGAGTAGGTGTCTGTCACCGCTAGCTTTACTCTATTGCAATTGATGCCAATTTTTTGGTGTCTGTCACTAATTTTTGTAAATGTGTAGACTCCTGGTTGGGTCTCCATCAAATGTGTTGCCTGTAACAGTAGGCCTCCGAGATTGGCATGCCTCCACTTCCTTTGAGTCAACCCAAGTCCCTCTATTTTAATAGCCAGTAAAGGCTAAATATACAGCTGCGGGGGCTGAGATTCATAGCCTGGGAAGATCCATGGGTATTAACCCCATCCTATAAACATCTGCCCCCAGTCGCTGGCTTTCCCTCTCTGGCACAGAAAATTGTGCGGGAGCCCACGCTATTTTTTTCCCTGAAAAGATACTTTTATTAAATACATACATGTCCCCTAACTTGCACACACACTATACTAGTTGTATTGATCGCACACATCTATATATCTAACTATTCTGCATGGATTTACTGTATGTAATCTATGACTTCTATCCTGTTGGCTTCTGCATTGATTTTACAGAAGCCGACAAATGAATTAATGGCTATTCTTCTGTCTATGAAATATAAAGATATACATATATATGTGTGTCACTGACATTATATATATATATATATATATATATATACAGTGGGGCAAAAAAGTATTTAGTCAGTCAGCAATAGTGCAAGTTCCACCACTTAAAAAGATGAGAGGGGTCTGTAGTTTACATCATAGGTAGACCTCAACTATGGGAGACAAACTGAGAAAAAGAAATCCAGAAAATCACATTGTCTGTTTTTTTATCATTTTATTTGCATATTATGGTGGAAAATAAGTATTTGGTCAGAAACAAACAATCAAGATTTCTGGCTCTCACAGACCTGTAACTTCTTCTTTAAGAGTCTCCTCTTTCCTCCACTCATTACCTGTAGTAATGGCACCTGTTTAAACTTGTTATCAGTATAAAAAGACACCTGTGCACACCCTCAAACAGTCTGACTCCAAACTCCACTATGGTGAAGACCAAAGAGCTGTCAAAGGACACCAGAAACAAAATTGTAGCCCTGCACCAGGCTGGGAAGACTGAATCTGCAATAGCCTACCAGCTTGGAGTGAAGAAATCAACAGTGGGAGCAATAATTAGAAAATGGAAGACATACAAGACCACTGATAATCTCCCTCGATCTGGGGCTCCACGCAAAATCCCACCCCGTGGGGTCAGAATGATCACAAGAACGGTGAGCAAAAATCCCAGAACCATGCGGGGGGACCTAGTGAATGAACTGCAGAGAGCTGGGACCAATGTAACAAGGCCTACCATAAGTAACACACTACGCCACCATGGACTCAGATCCTGCAGTGCCAGACGTGTCCCACTGCTTAAGCCAGTACATGTCCGGGCCCGTCTGAAGTTTGCTAGAGAGCATTTGGATGATCCAGAGGAGTTTTGGGAGAATGTCCTATGGTCTGATGAAACCAAACTGGAACTGTTTGGTAGAAACACAACTTGTCGTGTTTTGAGGAAAAAGAATACTGAGTTGCATCCATCAAACACCATACCTACTGTAAAGCATGGTGATGGAAACATCATGCTTTGGGGCTGTTTCTCTGCAAAGGGGCCAGGACGACTGATCCAGGTACATAAAAGAATGAATGGGGCCATGTATCGTGAGATTTTGAGTGCAAACCTCCTTCCATCAGCAAGGGCATTGAAGATGAAACGTGGCTGGGTCTTTCAACATGACAATGATCCAAAGCACACCGCCAGGGCAACGAAGGAGTGGCTTCGTAAGAAGCATTTCAAGGTCCTGGAGTGGCCTAGCCAGTCTCCAGATCTCAACCCTATAAAAAACCTTTGGAGGGAGTTGAAAGTCCGTGTTGCCAAGCGAAAAGCCAAAAACATCACTGCTCTAGAGGAGATCTGCATGGAGGAATGGGCCAACATACCAACAACAGTGTGTGGCAACCTTGTGAAGACTTACAGAAAACGTTTGACCTCTGTCATTGCCAACAAAGGATATATTACAAAGTATTGAGATGAAATTTTGTTTCTGACCAAATACTTATTTTCCACCATAATATGCAAATAAAATGTTAAAAAAACAGACAATGTGATTTTCTGGATTTTTTTTTCTCAGTTTGTCTCCCATAGTTGAGGTCTACCTATGATGTAAATTACAGACGCCTCTCATCTTTTTAAGTGGTGGAACTTGCACTATTGCTGACTGACTAAATACTTTTTTGCCCCACTGTATATATATATATATATATATATGTGTATGTACACATGCCTCCTCTATGTGTATATATCAATTCTATCTATTCCATTCTAACCTATTCTATACTGTTCGCACCAGGTCATTCACTGGCTTTTAACTTTATATATATATCTAATATATAAAGCTGAATGTGTGTGTGTACGTGTGTATGTGTGTATGTATGTATGTATGTCCGGGATTGGCATCTGCACCATCGCAGCTACAGCCACAATATTTTGCACAGTCACACGTCTGGACCCCGAGAGCGTCATAGGCTATGTTGTGAGGCGAAATTTTAACCCCGCGCGTTCCAATTCACTAAACAATTTTGCCCCTATCTACATAATGGGGAAAAAGTGAAAGGAAAAGTGTTGGAGGCGTCGCAGCTACAGCAACAAAATTTTGCACAGTTACATGTCTGGATCCTGAGAGCATCATAGGCTATGTTGTGAGGTGAAATTTTAACCCTGTGCTTTCTAATTCACCAAACAATTTTGCCCCTATCTACATAATGGGGAAAAAGTGAAAGGAAAAGTGTTGGAGGCAAATTGACAGCTGCCAGATGTGAACAAGGGGGACTTAAAGAGTGAAAGCGATGGTGCCAAAGTGTATATACCATACAGTTGCTAAGGTGGGGCCCTGACATGGGATACTCACCACACACGGGGATATGAACACACACACAAAAGGCGCCACAAACTACCACGTGCTTGAACACATATACCACCCTCAGCACACATTTCACCACATATACACCAACCTCGCCACATAAAATTCGAAACACAAGTCGCCGCTCAAAACTCGCCACGCGCAAAACTCGCCACATGCAAAAATAGGCTCACGCAAAACTCGCCACACGTGCAAAACTCACCTCATGGAAAACTCGCCACACGCAAAACTTGCACACGCGGAAAAATTGCCACATGCACAAAAGTTGCAACACATGCAAAAATTGCCTCACACAAAACTTCCACATACTCAAAACGCACCACACATAAAACTCGCCACGCGCAAAACCCGCCATGCGCAAAATTTGCTGCACACAACTTGCTACACTAACCTGTCACATGCAACTCGACACACAAAAAGTTGCTACACGCATGTCGCCATACAAAACTCATCTCACAAAAGTTGGTACATGCATGTCGCCACACGCAACTCAACACACACAACTTGACACATGAAACTCGCCCTAAAACACACACAAGTCTGGTATTATTCTTCATAACTAAAATCTGATTAATATGCAGACAAACTACAAGAGCAACAAATGTACCATATAGGAAATACGGCAGCTGTCAGTCACATGACCTGTCTATTATGTGTATGTGTGAGCTAATATATACTGCCAGGGGGGAGGGCTTCCTGTTGGCTGGGGATTTATCAGGCTACCAGTTTAGCTTACAAATACGGAGGTAAAAATACTGACCAAATAATGTGTGAATGCGGTCTAATACAGGAGGAGATGACACACAGATATATACTAAATACAGGAGGAGATGACACACAGGTATATACTATATACAGGAGGAGATGACACACAGGTATATACTATATACAGGAGGAGATGACACACAGGTATATACTATATACAGGAGGAGATGACTTACAGGTACATACTATATACAGGAGGAGATGACTTACAGGTACATACTATATACAGGAGGAGATGACACACGTATATACTATATACAGGAGGAGATGACATACAGGTATATACTATATACAGGAGATGACATACATGTATATACTATATATAGGAGGAGATGACATACAGGTATATAGTATATACAGAAGAGATGACATACAGGTATATAATATTGGAGATGACACATGGGTATATACAATATACAGGAGGAGATGACATACAGCAGGTATATACTATTTACAGGGGAGATGACATACAGGTATATACAATATACAAGAGAAGACATACAGGTGTATACTATATATAAGGGAGATGACAAACATGTAAATACTGAGGGGAAAATGAGGGGTGTGAGGTGAAAATGAAAAGGTGTGAGTGCAAAATGAGAGGAGTGAGGGAAAATAGTGGAGTGATCGGAAAATAACAGATGTGAGGTCGAAATGACAAGTGTTAGGGGGTATGAGAGGAGTGATGGGGAAAATAAGAGGAGTGAGGGGGAAAATGAGAGGTGTAAGGGAGAAAATGAGAGGCATGATGGGAAAATAAGAGACATGAGGTGCTATAACTAACCACAGATATTTACTATGCCCAGGCAACGCCGGGCTCTTCAGCTAGTATATATATATATATATATATATATATATGTGTTTTGATGAATATTTCATTTTAAAATGACGTGTGAATGACTTAGAGAATTTCTCTATGTAAATGCTCATGTTAAAATCACATTGCAGTCTGATAGCAATCGCACTGCATTCGGATGTAAATCGGATGCTAGGTGTGAAAAATCGGATTGTACTTAAGATACCTTCACACTAAACGATATCGCTAGCGATCCGTGACGTTGCAGCGTCCTGGCTCGCGATATCGTTCAGTTTGACACGCAGCAGCGATCAGAATCCTGCTGTGATGTCATTGGTCGAGGGCTAGAAGGGCAGAACTTTATTTGGTCGCTGGCTCTCCCGCTGACATCGCTGAATCAGCGTGTGTGGTGCCGATTCAGCGATGTCTTCGCTGGTAGCCAGGGTAAACATCGGGTTACTAAGCACAGGGCCACGCTTAGTAACATGATGTTTACCCTGGTTACCATCCTAAAAGTAAAAAAAACAAACGCTTCATACTTACCTTCCGCTGTCTGTCCTCCGGCGCTGTGCTTTCCTGCACTCGCTGTGAGCACAGCGGCCGGAAAGCAGAGCAGTGACGTCACCGCTCTGCTTTCCGGCCGCTGTGCTCACAGCCAGTACAGAGAAGCACAGCGCCGGGGACAGACAGCGGAAGGTAAGTATGAAGCATTTGTTTTTTTTTACTTTTAGGATGGTAACCAGGGTAAACATCGGGTTACTAAGCGCGGCCCTGCGCTTAGTAACTGTTAAGGACTGGCGGAACGCACCAAGAATCAGATGTTATGGTATTAGGTGCGTTCGCAGTCCGAGGTCCACCGTGCAGGTAAAAGACCCTGCTGCTAGTAAGACGGACTATATGGCGGTACTAACTATACACACATGGGTTAACTTCACCCTGCGTGAAGATAGCGATCCTGTTGCGTCACAGGACCGCAGTACCGCACATAAAGCGCGAGCAAGAAGTCAGCGGACTCAACCCCTACACAGGATTGAAGTCCGATTAGACACTTGCTGGCACAACACCGCAACTGGGTGTGTCAGAGGAACATAAATAATAATATTAAGGCACAAGAGTGCATGCGGTGCCGCACTGACGGACGCCACTAACCGCCCAGGCTTGGGTCAGGAAAGCGCAGAGCAAGCGCACGGCGCCGTACTGGCGGACACAGCAACTGGTAGCTGTAATGTGTGTTTCATGCTGTTGGATAAGTCGGGCGCTAGATAGCAAACATACACCTTCCGCGAACAGACATTCAATAGGGAGGGTTATTTAAAGAGCGACTTTCTCTCACAACACACACACATATTTACTAGACAATACTAGCGCATGGCCGTGCGGTCATGCGCAGTTTATATAGCTGCAGCACAGGAAACAGCTACAGAAGTTTTGCCCTTTCAGGACCTGCCAAAAGGACAGTACCTGAGCATGTGACCCTCGATCTCCAACGGGAGATCCTGCCCTGGGCATGCTCAGACAGAGAAAAGCAGGACTTAGATCCAGAAACGTCCACTCGCCGCTGCCCAGCACTGGCTTCAATGGCAGAAGCAGGAAAAGCAGCAGTAACTCTTCACCTCAGAGTCAGACTGAGCGAGACGCTGGGATCGACGTCCCTGCTGAGCAGACTCCACTGCTGCTGGAGAAGAATGGGAGACCGCAGCGGAGACGGATCGAGATTCCCCCTGTGCAGCAGAGGAAACTCGACTCCTAACATTACCTCCCCTCCTAGGGCGCCCCCCCCTCCTTGGGCCTCGCTACGTTCGAAGGCAGCAATGAGCTGCGGAGCCCGAATGTGCTCAACAGGCTCCCAGGACCTGTCCTCGGGGCCATAACCCTTCCAGTCTACCAAATAAAATTTTTGCCACGTACCACGTTGAACCCCAAAATAGCGTTCACCTCATAATCGTCCGTAGACGAACCCGATGTCCCAGCAGATGACTCGGAAAACCGGGACATATACACGGGTTTCAAGAGGGACAGATGAAAGGTGTCGGTGATACCCAGGCGTGGCGGAAGGGCCAAACGATAGACCACAGGATTAACCTGCTCGAGGACCTTGAATGGACCCAAGTAGTGAGGAGCAAATTTAGTGGACTCAACTCGCAGCCTGATGTTACGGGCGGAGAGCCACACCAAGTCGCCAGGAGCAAAGGTCGGAGCGGGGCGCCGATGAGCATCGGCGGAGGACCTCATTCTCTCCTTCGAGGCCCGAACGGCATCCTGAGTGCGGTCCCAAATGTCCCGTGCCTCCACTGCCCAGTCTGCCACCCTGGAGTCAGCAGAGGACACGGGCATAGGCACAGGAACCCGCGGATGCTGGCCGTAATTAAGGAGGAAAGGAGTCTGACCGGTGGAGTCAGCTACAGCGTTATTAAGGGTGAACTCTGCCCATGGTAATAAAGATGCCCAGTCATCCTGCCTGGCAGAAACAAAATGTCGTAGATATGTGACCAGAGTCTGATTGGCCCTCTCTACCAACCCATTTGTCTCGGGATGATTTGCGGAAGAGAGATTTAACTCAATGCTGAGAAGACGACAAAGCTCTCTCCAGAACCGAGACGCAAACTGGGGACCCCGGTCACTGACAATTTTGTCTGGCATGCCGTGTAGGCGGAAGATGTGTCTTATGAACAACGCTGCCAAGGCCCGTGCAGAAGGTAACCGTGGGAGCGGCACCAAATGCACCATTTTCGAGAAATGATCGGTAATAACCCAAATGATGGTACAGCCGCGAGACTTGGGCAAACCCACTACAAAGTCCATCCCGACCATCTCCCAGGGCCTGTCTGCCACCGGCAAGGGATAGAGTAACCCAGACGGCCGTTGTCGAGGAGACTTATTTTTGGCGCATGAGACACACGCCAGAACGTAATCTCTGACATCTCGGAGCATATGCGGCCACCAGTACGTCCTCGCCAGCAGCTCAGATGTCCTTTTCGTCCCAAAGTGTCCACCCACCCTGGAGAAATGAGCCCAAGAGAGAACCTCCGGTCGCAAATTCATGGGCACAAAAGTCTTGCCCGGAGGCACAGACTCAAGCGACACCGGAGCCACGGTTCTCAAGCTCTCAGAAGGAACAATAAGCCGAGGCTCTCCTTCCTCCTCCACAGATGACACAACAGAGCGAGAAAGAGCATCAGCTCGAATATTCTTCTCCCCAGCGAGATAATGGAGGGTGAAGTGGAATCGGGAGAAGAATAAGGACCATCTGGCCTGGCGAGAATTTAGCCGCTGGGCTGTTTGCAAATAGAGCAAATTTTTGTGGTCTGTAAAAACTTGAAAGGGAAAACGAGCCCCCTCCAAGAGATGTCTCCACTCTGAGAAAGCCAATTTCATCGCTACCAACTCCCTGTCACCGATGGAATAATTCCTCTCCGCTGGTGTGAAGGTCTTGGAGAAGAAGAAGCACGGATGCTTCCGACCTTGAGCATCCTTTTGGAAGAGGACTGCTCCAGCACCAACGGAAGAGGCATCCACCTCCATTATAAACGGCTTATCGACATCGGGACGATGTAGGATGGGAGCGCTAGCAAAATGAGACTTAGTAGAAGAAAAGGCCTTGGAGACCTCTTCAGACCACACTTTGGGATTTGCTCCCTTCTTGGTGAGGGCTACCAAGGGAGCTACCAAAGTTGAGAAATGGGGAATGAACTGGCGGTAATAATTAATGAACCCCATAAAGCGCTGCACCGCTTTAAGTGAATGGGGTTCTTGCCAGTCCATCACAGCCTGTAGTTTGGCAGGATCCATAGCCAATCCCTGGGCAGAGATGATATAGCCGAGGAAAGGTAAAGACTCCTGCTCAAACACACACTTCTCCAACTTTGCGTAAAGAGAGTTTGCCCATAAGAGGTCGAAGACTCTGCCAACATCTCTCCAGTGGGAGTCAATATCTGGAGAGAAGATGAGAATATCATCCAGATAGACTACGACCGAGGTGGAAAGCATATCCCGGAAGATGTCGTTGACAAAGTCTTGGAAAACGGCTGGGGCATTACAGAGCCCGAAGGGCGTCACCAGATACTCATAGTGCCCATCTCTGGTGTTAAACGCCGTCTTCCATTCATCCCCCTCACGGATGCGAATCAGGTTATAAGCTCCCTGCAGGTCTAATTTGGTAAATACCTTAGCTCCCCGTAGCCTATCAAAAAGCTCAGAAATCAGGGGCAGCGGGTACTTATTCTTAACGGTGATGGCGTTAAGACCCCTGTAGTCTATGCAAGGACGCAACTCTCCATTCTTCTTCTGTACGAAGAAGAACCCTGCCCCTGCTGGTGACACTGACTTCCTAATAAACCCTCTTGCCAAATTCTCCTGGATATACTGGGACATAGCCTCTGTTTCCGGGAGAGAGAGGGGATAGACACGTCCCCGAGGAGGTTCTGCTCCAGGCAAGAGATCTATAGGACAGTCATAGGGACGGTGAGGCGGAAGGGTCTCCGCGGCCTTTTTGGAGAAGACGTCTGCATAAGACCAATAGTATTTGGGGAGAGTAGAGAGATCTGCGGGCATCTCAGTGGTGGAAACCTGAACGCACTCTTTCACACATCTGCCCTTAAAGGATTCACTCCAACCCAATATCCTCCCAGAGGTCCACTCAATATGTGGGGAGTGGAAACGGAGCCAGGGTATTCCCAGCAGAATCTCATCCATTCCCTCGGGAAGGACAAGAAGGGAAATAATCTCCTGGTGGGATGGGGACATGGCTAACGTGAAAGGGACAGTCTGATGTGTGATCTGTAGCGGAAGTGTCGACCCATTCACCACTCTAACGGTTACTGGTTTGGCAAGCATAACCAGAGGTACTGCGTGGCGCAGAGCAAAAGCAGAAGACATAAAATTTCCTTCTGCTCCTGAATCCACACAAAGCTCTACTGTAAGAGTGGATGTGCCTAACAGGATTGTCCCTTTAAAGGACAATTTGGAGGAAAATGCCGCTGTGTCCAGTGAACCTCCTCCAATGGTCACTAGACGCGATCGTTTTCCCGACCGCCGTGGACATTTATTAGCGTAATGTCCCGGTTGCTGGCAATTTTTACACACCACATGTACTCGAGCGGTCTGAGACCTAGGTCCCGCTCGAGAAACCTCCATGGCCTCATGGGAGTCAGACACCATAACAGGAGATTCTAGAGGTTTGGCAAAGGTGGGAGCCAGCCAAAACCTCTGCCTACACTGGGTCCGCTCCAACCTCCGCTCGTTAAAACGGAGATCGATGCGGGTAGCTATAGTAATAAGCTCCTCCAGTGTGGCGGGAATCTCCCTGGTGGCCAAGGCGTCCTTTACATGACCTGCCAGTCCTTTCCAGAACACCGGAATAAGGACTTTATCCGGCCATTCCAGCTCAGAAGCTAGAGTCCGGAATAGGATGGCGAACTGGCTGACCATGGACGAAGCCTGAGTAATTGCCAACAATTGGAGCGCGGTATCGTGGGTGACACGGGGTCCCAAAAAGACCTGCCTCAGAGCGTCCAGGAAGATAGGAGCACTCTGTACCACACGATCATCACGTTCCCAAAGCGCGTTGCCCACTCCAACGCCCTGTCCGACAAAAGAGACAAGATGAATCCCACCCTCGCCCGTTCCGTAGGAAAACGTGCAGCCAGCAGCTCGAGATGTATGGAGCACTGGCTCACGAATCCCCGACATAGCTTACTGTCACCAGCAAACTTGTCTGGAAGCGGGAGATGGGATAAGGTCGGAGCAGGGGTGGCAGCGGACAAACTGGCTGCAACTGCACTTGCAGCCTGAACAGCGACAGCAGTAACGTCCACAGCTGAGGTTGCACGCTCTAGAGCCGCCAACCTACCCTCCAGCTGTTGGATGTACCGCTGTGAACGCTGATCGTCCTTCATTACTAGCCGGACCTTGGCGCTAGTATTCTGTTAAGGACTGGCGGAACGCACCAAGAATCAGATGTTATGGTATTAGGTGCGTTCGCAGTCCGAGGTCCACCGTGCAGGTAAAAGACCCTGCTGCTAGTAAGACGGACTATATGGTGGTATGCAGTGCGATTGCTATCAGACTGCAATGTGACCCTCGATCTCCAACGGGAGATCCTGCCCTGGGCATGCTCAGACAGAGAAAAGCAGGACTTAGATCCAGAAACGTCCACTCGCCGCTGCCCAGCACTGGCTTCAATGGCAGAAACAGGAAAAGCAGCAGTAACTCTTCGCACAGAGTCAGACTGAGCGAGACGCTGGGATCAACGTCCCTGCTGAGCAGACTCCACTGCGGCTGGAGAAGAATGGGAGACCGCAGCGGAGACGGATCGAGATTCCCCCTGTGCAGCAGAGGAAACTCGACTCCTAACTGTAACCTGATGTTTACCCTGGTTACCGGCATCGTTGGTCGCTGGAGAGCTGTCTGTGTGACAGCTCTCCAGCGACGCTGCAGCGATCTGGATCGCTGCAGCGTCGTTTAGTGTGAAGGTACCTTTACACAAAAAATGCATGACTCTCGCATGACAATTGCATTGTACTCATCCGACTCTCCTGCATCAAAATTGGACCGATTTTTAAATCACTAGTGTGTCTCCAGCCTTGTGGTGTAGATTCCTCTTGCTTTTGCTAAACATATTGTCCACTTGCAGTGGTACTGGTTGCACACCCCTAATGTCAATCCTGGACATGATCACAAGTTATACTTTTTTTTTGCTTATACATTATTAACAAACTGTTTGGAGTTTTGATAACTTATGTGAAATGTATCTGGAAATTTCTGTTTGATCTCCTTAGGTGTAAAATATTCTACATATTAAAGGCTTTATACAAGATTTATGTCCAAATTTAGTAACAAGATTGAACTGTAAAAATGTGAGCAATAATTTTTCTGCTTTTGAAAATTGTAATCAGAGCAGTAGTCAACAATTCCTTTGGGAAATTGTCTTGGGCAGCAGCCTTATTTAAAAGTGAACAAAGGTGTTTTGAGAAGTGTTTTATATATTTTTTAATAATATTCTTTACAAAAGTCATCTTGCATTCCATTTATAATGGGCTGAGAGGTATCTCAGAGGCCACTCAGCTTGTATTGGTTAGCATAATATTTTCTCAATACGCTTGCAATTTCTTTAAGTTTAATCAGTTTCCTGCTTATCAGATTCCCATAGGTATTGTAATTTAAGTAGCAGACCTTTAAATCTATAGTTTTTCTTGTTGAATAATAATTATGTGTCCACTATATTTTAAATTGTAAAGTGAAATAATCCTTAAACACTCCTATTTTGTATTTAAACGCATGTAGTTTTAGCTTAAAAATTATTTTTACAGTTGGGCTTCATGAGCGATTTTGCACAGTTTGCCTTCATTAGCCTTTGTGTTTAACTGTTTATTACATTCTGTAGAAAGAGTTAATTAAGTATTAATCAAGTTTGTTCTGTCAGGAGAGGTTGTAACTTTTATCTTCCTTCTTGTGACCTCCTTTTTTCTGATTTTATGACAGGCATCAGTTGACCTTAACTTTGAAATCAGAACGCAGACAGCAGCTCACTTGCATGATTCCAGTACTTATATTAAGTGTCTTTTGAATGTATTGCACCACCCTCTTTCTTTCTCTTTATCTGTGTTATCGCCTGACTGATACTAGTGGTAGTCCCATAGGCACCTCCCCTAGCAGTGCCCCTGTTAATTAAGGGATTTATTAGGGCCACCAGGGTGAGTCGCTGAGGAGCGGGGGCGCCATATTGCGTCCAAGAGGGTGCTAACCTCTGCCAGTAGGCAGGGATGTCTCTTAGGGACTAATTAGGGTGTAACAGCCATTAGAGTAGGACTACCTGATAGGACTGTCAGACCATAAAGATTGTTTGCATATTGGTGATTTGTACCTAGCATTGACTTTGTTGGTTACACCTATATTTGCTTAGGGTCTTGGTTTATAGCCATTGCATGTTTTGGAATTTAGGATAAGACTCTGTAGTAAGGGACTCTTAGGGTTGGCAGGGCCAGCCGTCGAGGAGTGGGGGCGCCATATTGCGTCCAAGAGGGTGCCAACCTCCGCAGTTAGGTAGGTTGAAAGAAGGGATAAGTAGGGTGACAGTATTGTTATATGCCCCACCCTTCTAAACATAAATGTCTGGCTAGGTTTGATAGACCCACATTATATTCAATTTGTTGGGTGTGGTGTATGCTTTTAAAGCCTTTTTTTGTCTGTTGTTTTTTGGCAATAATTTGATTAATAAACTTTGTATTTTTATGGTATTAGTTTTTTGGTTGGTTTTTGTGTCGATACTAATCCCAGTTATCTGATAGTGTACTTTTTCTAGCTGTCCTGTCTGTACACTCTCTTTTGCTTGCTTCCCTGCCCAGGAGATATGGTATGATCAGTCTATGCTCCTGCTTGGTCAGACACAGACATTATACAGTTCACAGCATGGACATATTTAGAAGATTATCTCAGGATAGGAACATTTTTTTAAACATATACAATTGTGGAAATTAATATTATTCAAAGATCTATTGATTAAATCAACTTTAAAATTAACTTTTTCTATGGAAAAACCTCTTTAGTTAATTTTGTATTCAATATTAAATTGTATATTATATGGTATATATTATATTATTTGTATAATACATTGTATATTAAAACACTGTTTAGAATATGGCATCAAATAGATAAAGATTAAGGATGAAAATTAATTTGCACTTCAGATGACCCCTTAAACAATCATAAGCCAAAATTAATGTTGCAGTGAATTGTATACATTAATTATAAAAGTACGTATTTTATTATTAATTGAAAATAAAATGTTGCGTTAACAAGCTATCTATGCTAAAAAAAAGGTCAGAAACTTGAAGAGTAAATTAAGTTAAAACATTTTTGTAATTAAAAAAATTATAGACATCCAGATATACTATTTAACCCCTTTACGACATCGGGAGTACATTTACACCAATGTTGGAATCCCTCCGGGGGTAAGGCCACATCTCTCCCTGTATGTGTCAGCTGTTTTGAACAGCTGACATATGCCCGCAAAAGCCGCGGGTGAAATCGCGACCCACCCGCAGCTATTAACCAGTTAAATGCCGCTGTCAAACTCTGACAGCGGCATTTAAATCGCATTTCTGGTAAACGTGCAGGAAATACGCACACTGGTAACCCCCATCACTTGATCGTGGGTCACTGGTGTGCTGGCATGACAACCTGAGGTCTCCTGGAGACCTCTATGGTTGTCAGTGCCAGCTTCCTGTGAGCGCCACCCAGTGGTCGGCGCTCATAGAAAGTGAGTAAATCTGCTATATACAGTGCCTTGTGAAAGTATTCTGCTCCCTGGAACTTTTCAACCTTTTCCCACATATCATGCTTCAAACATAAAGATACCAAATGTAAATTTTTGGTGAAGAATCAACAACAAGTGGAACACAATTGAGAAGTTGAACGAAATTTATTGGGTATTTTAAAATTTTTTGGAAATTCAAAAACTGAACAGTGGGGCGTGCAATATTGTCCTAAATGCCTAATCATGATAAATATAATCCACCTGTGTGTAATTAAGTCTGCGTATAAATACACCTGCTCTGTGATTGTCTCAGGGTTCTGTTTGAAGCACAGAGAGCATCATGAAGACCAAGGAACACAACAGGCAGGTCCGTGATACTGTTGTGGAGAAGTTTAAAGCTGGATTTGGATACAAAATTATTTCCAAAACTTTAAACATCTCAAGGAACACTGTGCAAGTGATCATATTAAAATGGAAGTAGTATCATACCACTGCAAATCTACCAAAACCCAGCCGTCCCTCTAAACTTTCATCTCAAACAAGGAGAAGACTGATCAAAGATGCAGCCAAGAGGCCCATTATCACTCTGGATAAACTGCAGAGATCATCCTCCTTTCACCCCACTCAAAATAAAACAATAAAAAGAAAATCAATCATACACATATTTGGTATCGCCGCGTTCAGAATTACCAGATCTATCAATAAAAAAAGGATTAACCTGATCGTTAAACAGCGTAGTGCGAAAAAAAGTGAAAATCCAGAATTACTTTTTGTTTTAGGCCGGCGTAACACAAGGCGTATGAAAATACGGTCTGTTTTTTACAGCCGTAATATGCAGAAATGTTCCCAAAATAGTGATCCGTATGTCATCCGTAGACAGGGTGTGGCTGCGTATTTTGCGCATGTCATCCTCTGTATGTAATCCGTATGGCATCCGTACAGCGAGATTTTCTCGCCGGCTTGCAAAACGGACATACAATGGATCCATGGGCTCAAATATTCGTTAAAACATATGTACTGTCTATATATATACAGTGGGGCAAAAAAGTATTTAGTCAGTCAGCAATAGAGCAAGTTCCACCACTTAAAAAGATGAGAGGCGTCTGTAATTTACATCATAGGTAGACCTCAACTATGGGAGACAAACTGAGAAAAAAAAATCCAGAAAATCACATTGTCTGTTTTTTTATCATTTTATTTGCATATTATGGTGGAAAATAAGTATTTGGTCAGAAACAAAATTTCATCTCAATACTTTGTAATATATCCTTTGTTGGCAATGACAGAGGTCAAACGTTTTCTGTAAGTCTTCACAAGGTTGCCACACACTTTTGTTGGTATGTTGGCCCATTCCTCCATGCAGATCTCCTCTAGAGCAGTGATGTTTTTTGCTTTTCGCTTGGCAACACGGACTTTCAACTCCCTCCAAAGGTTTTCTATAGGGTTGAGATCTGGAGACTGGCTAGGCCACTCCAGGACCTTGAAATGCTTCTTACGAAGCCACTCCTTCGTTGCCCTGGCGGTGTGCTTTGGATCATTGTCATGTTGAAAGACCCAGCCACATTTCATCTTCAATGCCCTTGCTGATGGAAGGAGGTTTGCACTCAAAATCTCACGATACATGGCCCCATTCATTCTTTCATGTACCCGGATCAGTCGTCCTAGCCCCTTTGCAGAGAAACAGCCCCAAAGCATGATGTTTCCACCACCATGCTTTACAGTAGGTATGGTGTTTGATGGATGCAACTCAGTATTCTTTTTCCTCCAAACACGACAAGTTGTGTTTCTACCAAACAGTTCCAGTTTAGTTTCATCAGACCATAGGACATTCTCCCAAAACTCCTCTGGATCATCCAAATGCTCTCTAGCAAACTTCAGACGGGCCCGGACATGTACTGGCTTAAGCAGTGGGACACGTCTGGCACTGCAGGATCTGAGTCCATGGTGGCGTAGTGTGTTACTTATGGTAGGCCTTGTTACATTGGTCCCAGCTCTCTGCAGTTCATTCACTAGGTCCCCCCGCATGGTTCTGGGATTTTTGCTCACCGTTCTTGTGATCATTCTGACCCCACGGGGTGGGATTTTGCGTGGAGCCCCAGATCGAGGGAGATTATCATTGGTCTTGTATGTCTTCCATTTTCTAATTATTGCTCCCACTGTTGATTTCTTCACTCCAAGCTGGTTGGCTATTGCAGATTCAGTCTTCCCAGCCTGGTGCAGGGCTACAATTTTGTTTCTGGTGTCCTTTGACAGCTCTTTGGTCTTCACCATAGTGGAGTTTGGAGTCAGACTGTTTGAGGGTGTGCACAGGTGTTTTTTTATACTGATAACAAGTTTAAACAGGTGCCATTACTACAGGTAATGAGTGGAGGAAAGAGGAGACTCTTAAAGAAGAAGTTACAGGTCTGTGAGAGCCTGAAATCTTGATTGTTTGTTTCTGACCAAATACTTATTTTCCACCATAATATGCAAATAAAATGTTAAAAAAAACAGACAATGTGATTTTCTGGATTTTTTTTCTCAGTTTGTCTCCCATAGTTGAGGTCTACCTATGATGTAAATTACAGACGCCTCTTTTAAAGTTTTTTAAAGTGGTGGAACTTGCACTATTGCTGACTGACTAAATACTTTTTTGCCCCACTGTATATATATATATATATATATATATATATACATATATATATATATATATATATATATACAGTGAGACACACACACACATATATATATATATGTATATTTCAAACAGCGCTAGATAGCAGAAAAGCCGGTAATTCAATTGCCGGCTTTTGCAATCTCCTTCCCAAACCCGACAGTATATGAGACATTGTTTACATACAGTAAACCATTTCATATCCCTTATTTTTTTACATATTCCACACTACTAATGTTAGAAGTGTATGTGTGCAAAATTTGGGGACTCTGGCTGTTAAAATAAAGGGTTAAATCGCAGAAAAAACTGGCGTGGGCTCCCCAGCAATTTTCTCCGCCAGAGTGGTAAAGCCAGTGACTGAGGGCAGATATTAATAGCCTAGAGAGGGTCCATGGTTATTGGCCCCCCCTGGCTAAAAACATCTGCCCCCAGCCACCTCAGAAAAGGCACATCTGTAAGATGCGCCTATTCTGGCACTTGGCCACTCTCTTCCCACTCCCGTGTAGCGGTGGGATATGGGGTAATAAAGGGTTAATGTCACCTTGCTATTGTAAGGTGACATTAGGCCAGGTTAATAATGGAGAGGTGTCAATAAGACACCTATCCATTATTAATCCAATAGTAGTAAATGGTTAATAAAACACACACATTATGAAAAAAGTATTTTATTGAAAAAAAGACACAGGGTGTTGTAATAGTTTATTATACTCTCAAACCAATTGAAGACCCTTGTCACCTGGAACAAAGTTAAAATAAAAAATCAACAATATCCCATACCTTCTGTCGTTCAGTATTGTCCCACGCCGTAAATCCATCTGAAGGGGTTAAATAATTTTACAAACATGAGCCTGCTAATGCAGTCGCCCCTGCCTGTAAAAATTGGGGAATGAATGGAAAGCAGGGGAACGTAGCTACCTAGACTTGCGGTGCTGCGCCCCCTGCTGGCCTAACCTCAGATGAACTTGAGCGTGACAAAATATTCAGAAAAATTCCTAAGCTCAAGTTCATCTGAGGTAATGCTAGCAGGGGGGGCGCAGCACCACCATTCTAGGTAGCTACGTTCCCCTGCTTTCCATTCATTCCCAAATTTTTACAGGCAGGGGTGGCTGCATTAGCAGGCTCCTGCTTGTAAAATTATTTAACCCCTTCAGATGGATTTACAGCATGGGACAAGACTGAATGACTGAAGGTATGGGATATTGTTGATTTCTCAATTTAACTTTGTTTCAGGTGACAAGGATCTTCAATTGGATTGAGAGTATAATAAACTATTACAACATCCTGTGTCTTCTTTTACAATAAAATACTTTTTTTATAATGTGCGTGTTTTATTAACCATTTACTACTATTGGATTAATAATGGATAGGTGTCTTATTGACACCTCTCCATTATTAACCTGGCTTAATGTCACCTTACAATAGCAAGGTGACATTAACCCTTTATTACCCCATATCCCACCGCTACACGGGAGTGGGAAGAGAGTGGCCAAGTGCCAGAATAGGCGCATCTTACAGATGTGCCTTTTCTAGAGTGGCTGGGGGCAGATGTTTTTAGTCAGTGGGGGGCAATAACCATGAACCCTCTCTAGGCTATTAATATCTGCCCTCAGTCACTGGCTTTACCACTCTGGCGGAGAAAATTGGGCGGAGCCCACGCCAGTTTTTTCTGCAATTTAAACCTTTATTTTAACAGCTAGAGTCCCCAAATTTTGCACACACACTTCTAACATTAGTAGTAAGGAATATGTAAAAAATAAGGGATATGAAATGGTTTACTGTATGTAAACCAAGTCTCATATCCTGTCGGGTTTGGGAAGGAGATAGCAAAAGCTGGCAATTGAATTACCTGCTTTTCTGCTATTTAGCGCTGTATGAAATATAAATACAGTGTATATATATATATGTGTGTGTGTGTGTCACATATATATATATATATATATACATATATATATATATATATATATATATATATATATATATATACATACAGTGGGGCAAAAAAGTATTTAGTCAGTCAGCAATAGTGCAAGTTCAACCACTTAAAGAGATGAGAGGCGTTTGTAATTTACATCATAGGTAGACCTCAACTATGGGAGACAAACAGAGAAAAAAAAATCCAGAAAATCACATTGTCTGTTTTTTTAACATTTTATTTGCATATTATGGTGGAAAATAAGTATTTGGTCAGAAACAAAATTTCATCTCAATACTTTGTAATATATCCTTTGTTGGCAATGACAGAGGTCAAACGTTTTCTGTAAGTCTTCACAAGGTTGCCACACACTGTTGTTGGTATGTTGGCCCATTCCTCCATGCAGATCTCCTCTAGAACAGTGATGTTTTTGGCTTTTCGCTTGGCAACACGGACTTTCAACTCCCTCCAAAGGTTTTCTATAGGGTTGAGATCTGGAGACTGGCTAGGCCACTCCAGGACCTTGAAATGCTTCTTACGAAGCCACTCCTTCGTTGCCCTGGCGGTGTGCTTTGGATCATTGTCATGTTGAAAGACCCAGCCACGTTTCATCTTCAATGCCCTTGCTGATGGAAGGAGGTTTGCACTCAAAATCTCACAATACATGGCCCCATTCATTCTTTCATGTACCCGGATCAGTCGTCCTGGCCCCTTTGCAGAGAAACAGCCCCAAAGCATGATGTTTCCACCACCATGCTTTACAGTAGGTATGGTGTTTGATGGATGCAACTCAGTATTCTTTTTCCTCCAAACACGACAAGTTGTGTTTCTAAAAACAGTTCCAGTTTGGTTTCATCAGACCATAGGACATTCTCCCAAAACTCCTCTGGATCATCCAAATGCTCTCTAGCAAACTTCAGACGGGCCCGGACATGTACTGGCTTAAGCAGTGGGACACGTCTGGCACTGCAGGATCTGAGTCCATGGTGGCAGAGTGTGTTACTTATGGTAGGCCTTGTAACATTGGTCCCAGCTCTCTGCAGTTCATTCACTAGGTCCCCCCACGTGGTTCTGGGATTTTTGCTCACCGTTCTTGTGATCATTCTGACCCCACGGGGTGGGATTTTGCGTGGAGCCCCAGATCGAGGGAGATTATCAGTGGTCTTGTATGTCTTCCATTTTCTAATTATTGCTCCCACTGTTGATTTCTTCACTCCAAGCTGGTTGGCTATTGCAGATTCAGTCTTCCCAGCCTGGTGCAGGGCTACAATTTTGTTTCTGGTGTCCTTTGACAGCTCTTTGGTCTTCACCATAGTGGAGTTTGGAGTCAGACTGTTTGAGGGTGTGCACAGGTGTCTTTTTATACTAATAACAAGTTTAAACAGGTGCCATTACTACAGGTAATGAGTGGAGAAAAGAGGAGACTCTTAAAGAAGAAGTTACAGGTCTGTGAGAGCCAGAAATATTGATTGTTTGTTTCTGACCAAATACTTATTTTCCACCATAATATGCAAATAAAATGTAAAAAAAACAGACAATGTGATTTTCTGGATTTTTTTTTTCTCAGTTTGTCTCCCATAGTTGAGGTCTACCTATGATGTAAATTACAGATGCCTCTCATCTTTTTAAGTGGTGGAACTTGCACTATTGCTGACTGACTAAATACTTTTTTGCCCCACTGTATATATATATATATATACACACCTATACTATGTGTAGACATTTATTATAGCTATTCTATTCTAACCTGTCAGTGTGATTTTACTATACACTGCACTGAATTACCGGCTTTCTATAGAACACCGCTGCGTATTTCTCGCAAGTCACACTGTTGGTCAGTGTGTAATCCGTATTTTTCTCGCCCCCATTGACTTTCATTGGTGTATTTTTTGCGCAATACGCTGACAAATGCAGCATGCTGCGATTTTCTACGCCCGTACAATACCGTATAATACGGATGCATACAATACCGCAGATAGGAGCTGCCCCATAGAAAATCATTGGTCCGTGTGCAATGCGTATTTTCTGCACCTCTCATACGTCCGTAAAACTCGCTAGTGTGACACTGGCCTTAAAATGCAATAATGGGCAAATCAAAAGATCATATCTGCACCAAAATGGTATCATAAAAAAGTAAGCTCAGTGCGCAAAATATAAGCCCTTACCCAACCCAAGATCACTAAAATTTGAGACGCTACGGGTATCAGAAAATGATTTTTTTTTTTTTGCAAAGTTTGGAATTTTTTTACACCACTTATATAAAAAGAACCTAGACATGTTTGGTGTCTATGAACTCAGAATGACATGGAGAATCATAATGGCAGGTCAGTTTTAGCATTTAGTGAATCTTGTAAAAAATGCAAACAAAAAACAAGTGTGGGATTGCACTTTTTTTTGCAATTTCACCTCACTTGGATTTATTTTTCCGCTTTCTACTACATGGCATGGTAAAACCAATGGTGTTGTTCAAAAGTACAACTTGTCTTACAAAAAACAAGCCCCCACATGGCCATATTGATTGAAAAATAAAAAAGTTATTGCTCTGGGAAGAAGAGGAGCGAAAAATGAAAACACAATACCGAAAAAAAGCTCTGGGGGTTAAGGGGTTAAAGTCTCTTTTAATATTTAATATCTGCTTACAGGTATTTCTTTTTCAGCATCATATACTACCCATTCTTTTTGAATTTATGTTTGACTGAAAACATTGTGACCTCTTACATCCTAAAAACTGAAAATTAGTATAACTCTCAAAATTAAAATGTTTCCTTCAATGAAGAATTTCATAATTAGAAAGCTCCCGAGCAGGTTGATAGAACATCCAGTCCCTCTGAACATTCAACGCTCTTTTCAATAATTACTCCACTATATTATGTTGAATATTACTATGCAAAGGCAAAAAAGACTTGGCTTTCCTCCAATGCGTTTTGTAGCTTTGTTAATGACAGTTCTATATAGAGGCATAAAATGTTGTCTTTTGGTGTTCATTTAATAACATGGTAACAATATAAATGAGCTCAGGCAAAAAAAAAAAAATTAGTTTAAAATTAACATTTTTTTTTATTTTTACAGTCTCATTTTGTTTAGTAAATTGGTTTCAATGTCTAATTTCCTTTGTTTTAGGCCGGCGTCACACTTGGCGTAAGACAATACGGAACATATTATACGTCCGTACTACGTGTTCAATACGCCACAATGTCTCCGTAATCGACTTCCGTAGTTAATGCGTTTCTTAGGTGTGGTCGCGTATTTTGCGCATGTGCTTGTGCGTGTGTAATCCGTATGTAATCCGTATGGCGTATTTTTCACGCACCCTCACAAAATGGACATTTAACGGTTTTCTGGCCTGCAAATCATTTAAATCATCATTAAACACACTATTTAAGCCCTCTACAACAGGTGGACCCCTCCCATCTGCCCTATATGTTCTCTAGCATATTTTGGCTGTGTTGCTTGGACCTTACAAACATGTCTGACCATGTGTATTTAAGCACAACTCAGCGGGTGTTGCTTCACTGGGTGTTGTCTCGTCGCTTTGGCCAGCCATATCCGGTCAATGTTGATCCGCGAAGGAGGAGACGAAGATTGTGGGTCCATCCTCTATTGACCCAACACCAGAGTAAAGGACATTTCCAGAGACTATATTCAGCTTTGAGGGCACATCCTGACAAGTTTTACCTGTATAGTCGCATGTCCATCAGGACTTTTGACATGTTGTTGGAGATCTTACGTCCTGGCCTCACCTATCAGGACACCTGGATGAGAAAAGCCATCTCTGCTGAGGAGCGTCTGCTCCTAACCTTACGGTATGTATTCCACATTCGCCCATACTGTTTTTTGTTTGTTTGTTCAAAACTGTGTGTTGTCCTACTATGTTTCAGTAACTTAACTTGGACATGAAGCCACAAGCACATATAAATGAATGTTGTAAATATGCTATTATTTTAAGATAGTAAAATTAACCTTTTTCTATTGTAAATAATGTCCTAGTAAATGAAATATACACTTGTGCTTATTCCTGTTTTCGTAGTCATCATGTTAATGTTTTTTTTACCTTTTTCTTGTATTGCAGCTTCCTGTCCACAGGCTTGTCCTATGCGGGTCTACACCTGGAGTTTCTGATTGGGCGGTCGACAATTTCAGGCATTGTTAGGACAACCTGTTCCCAAATATGGCAGAAACTTCAGGAAGTTGTGATGCCTGAGCCCAAACAGGAGGATTGGCTCAAAATCGCCACTGGTTTCAAAAATACTTGTGACTTCCCTAACTGCATTGGAGCTGTGGATGGGAAATATATCAGGGTGCGTAAGCCGCCGAACTCTGGTTCCCAATTCTACAATTACAAACAGTTTTTCTCTGTAGTTCTGTTAGCAGTTGCTGACACTAACTACAGGTTTATAATTGTAGACATTGGGGCCTATGGGCGAACTGGAGACTCTAGGGTCTTCAATTCATCCATAATGGGTCGGCGGCTACGTGACAACCAGTTGAACCTCCCACCACCACAACAACTCCCAGGCTCCAATGCGGAAGCAGTGCCTTTTGTTTTTGTTGGAGATGAGGCCTTCCAACTGACGAGGCACGTCATGAGGCCTTACCCCAGGCGCAACCTTGACCACCGGCGGAGGGTGTTTAATTTGAGACTTCGCGCCGTCCACTTTCTGGTCTTAAAGTTCGTGATGTCTTTACAAATTATTTTTTGAGTCCTCAAGGTGCTACTCCCTGGCAAGACTATGCATTTTTGCATGTCTAATTATTTGGATCTATGAAGTATGTGTTAACCAATTTATAAACTCGGTCTGTTGTATTTAATTATTTCACATATGGTTGTCAGCATATCATGTGTGTGTGATGGAAGAATGATTCGAGCGCATCCAGACTTTGATTGTTAGTAATATAACTTTTTACTGTAGAACATTTGTTATGGGTTTTTTTTTTTTTGCCCATAACCAGATTTTGGCATCAAATTGGCCTTTTTTTAGTGACAACAAAATTATTTACAACATCCACAATTAAGACTGCTATGTATGCACAATCTAAACCAATATTGTGGATAAAAGAATATAAACCACAAAAAAATAACATGGAAAATTTAAAAAACAAAAACAAACACAAAAAAATTACAAGTCCTGGTAGGTTGGTGCAGGAGATGTATCTTGCTCAGGGTCAGCATCAGGTGGCCTTTGTAGGCCCAATTGTCCAGCACCCTGTGCAAATGTTGTAGTGGCCTGAGGGACATTAGCCCAGCTATGATGCTGGAAAGTTTGAAGAGTGGGCCAAGGATTTGGGACATACCCCTGCTGTTGCTGACCATATGTCCGGGAATCATACCCCAACCCAAAATGACCATATTGTCCATACCCAGGTTGGGACCATCCTCCAGCACTAGGTGAGGACAAGTGGCCATATTGGGATGTTTGATGATATCCTGCCATATGTTGCTGAGGTTGCCATTGTGGGTTCGTTGTGGGTTGGGGTTGAGTGGTTGGCTGACGTTGAGGGGGTGCTTCAGATCCTTGTTGAGCAGCCAGGCCTTGTAATCTCTGAGGCCGCAGAATATTTTCAGGTGACATCTGCCACTGTTCAATCATCTGCAAGAGATTGTATGGGTTATTTGGGGGGGTGCATGCGTCAATAAGGGTCTGAAAACACCCTCTCAAACGCAGCCTCAACTCCCGCTCTATGGACCTTAAGTACTGGGCAAGGCTCCTTGTAAATCCCTCCTCCCCATCATCCTCTCGAACCCGTGCCAAATAGTTCATGACCCCAGCATCAACGTTTCGCCGGCTTTGGATCAGCTCTCTCCTGCGGCGTGAACGCTGTGGTCTGACTGCAGCCTGTGGGGATGGATCCAGGGCAACAGTTGGGCTGCTGCTATTTCCAGGGTCATCCTGGCTAGGTGGTGGTGCTGCTGCTGCTGCTGATGCTGCGGCAGAAGATGCAAACTCTGGGGCCTCTGGGTGTGGTTCTGATGCAGATGGAGCTGCCTGGCCAGATGTGGAGGATCCATGAGGGATGGAGCCGGAGGGAGCAGCAGATGGACCAGCCACCTCTTCACCTTCCCCAACTGGGTCAATGACCAGCTCTGACTCAGACCCTGTCTCCCTGTCAGTGAGGTTAGACTGAGTTCTGAAAAAGAAAAATTTATATTTATTCAAAATTTTAATGAAAATTTGTATCAAAAGACTTAATAAAAACAGTGAGTGATGTTTGTAATTATGGCCTGAGGTCCATGCTGGGGTTAAGGAAGGTTAGGCGGTCGAAGTAGACGTATTTTCGTTTTTTAGGAGGTGCCCCGGCTCCACTTTTCTCCCGCTGCTGCCTCTCCCTCCTATACTGGTCACGAATACTCCGCCACCTTGTTGTAACATCACCCACTAAAACAACAAAAAATAAACACATTCATTAGACCATTATGCAGATTGCTCACACAAGGTGAAATTGAATACACAGATTTAAATGTAGCATACAAATAGGCATTTGTGGAGCACATTTAATATTAAATTTAAAAACCACACACACAATTATCAAGCAAGGCCACAAGGACAGAGTCCCCTAACCTCTATCACAGAAAGGACAATTAATGGGAAACATTAATGAAATCCTTTTATCAGGTACAACACCATGTATATACTGGTGTGCTTTCTAGTCCTTTCATGAATATTTAAGACATTCTTGATGATAAATTCTAAGTAGTAAAGGCCTGCTGTTTCACAAGAACATTACATTTCAAACATGGGTGTACTTACTTATCTGTCGCTGTGCCTCACGTGGCTGCTGGTCATAATGTGGGAAGAGGGACCCACACACACTCCTCCATGCAGCCTCTTTTTGTGCCCTGTTGGCATAATTTGAGTCTCTTTGGTCCCAGATGACAGGCCTCTCTTGGACCAAAATTATCAGCATGTCCGTATTGACAATGTTTGCCATGCTGAATATCACTCCGTGGAGGCGTGCAGCAGACTTCCGGGTTCACTGTCTGGCTTTTTCAGCTAATTAGCATGTCTCACCTGCCTGATTGAGTCCTTTGGACATTTCCGGACATCTGCCAGTAAGTTGCGTATTTCTCGCAAGGCACACGCATGGTCCGTATGCATTCCGTATTATACGCTCTCCCATAGACTTGCATTGGCGTATTTTTTGCGCGATACGCTGACAAACGCAGCATGCTGCGATTTTGTGCGGCCGTAGAACGCCGTATATTACGGATCCGTAATATACGGCTGATAGGACTAGACCCATTGAGAATCATTGTGCCGTATGTTATGCGAGTTTTACGGACGTAGTTTCTACGCTCTTACATCCGTAAAACTCGCAAGTGTGACGCCGGCCTTACTCTCCTTTACAAGATTGTGCATCTCTCACATGCACCTGCTAGCTTTTGTCCTGTGGAAGAGAGCATCTCTCTTGCTTACCTGTCATTTTCTATGCCCACCTTTCTTACAATTTTGCACTCAATCTTCAGCCTTTTTTGAATTGATGACAGTTTCAATATTACAACACTTTTGTTCACTTATCATTCTGACATTGGGACAATGCATGCCGGATATATGGAAGATAGGACAGGAAAGACTAAAACATTTGATTATAAAAAAAGAATATGATAGCAAATCATATCCAATACTGCTTATTAAAAAATCACAGTAGTAAAACACAGGAATACTCAGAATGGATCAGCAGCTATATAACATTAATAAAGTCATGGGTAAATACTAGGGTTGAGCGACCTTCACTTTTATAGGATCGGGTCGGGTTTCACGAAACCCGACTTTTGGAAAAGTCGGGTCGAGTGAAATCGGCCGATCCTATAAAAAAGTCGGGGTCGGGGTCGGCCGAAACTCGAAACCCAATGCAGTGCATTGGGTTTCCATGTTCCCAGGGTCTGAAGGAGCGGAAACTCTCCTTCAGGCCCTGGGATCCATATTTAAGTGTAAAATATAGAATTAAAATAAAAAATATCCTTATACTTACCCTCAGAAGCGCCCTGGTACTAACCGGGAACCTTCCTTCCTTAGAATCAGCCTTCCAGGACCTTCGGTGACGTCGCGGGTGACGTCGCGGCTTGTGATTGGCCGCGCGGCCGCCCATGTGACCGCTCGCGCGGCCAATCACAAGCCGCGACGTCACCCGCGACGTCACCGAAGGTCCTGGAAGGGCTGATTCTTAGGAAGGAAGGCTGTCGGAAGGAAGCAGGGCGCTTCCGAGGGTGAGTATATACCTAATAGGAATATACTCGAGCGGGCGGTCACATGGGCGGCCGCGCGGCCAATCACAAGCCGCGACGTCACCGCGACGTCACGGCAAGGTCCTAGAAGCGCGGATTCGAAGGAGGAAGGCTGCCGGTTAGTACCAGGGCGCGTCAGAGGGTAAGTATTGCAATATTTTTTATTTTAATTCTATATTTTACACTTTAATCTGAATTCCGATACCAATTCCCGATATCTTAAACATATCGGGAATCGGGATCGGAATTCCGATTCCAGATTCAAAAGATCGCCGACTTCATGGCCGACCCCCCACTGGGGTCGGGTCGGGTTTCATGAAACCCGACCTTGCCAAAAGTCGGCGACTTTTGAACAATTTCGACCCGTTTCGCTCAACCCTAGTAAATACATTAAGTACAGTAGTAAATATGAGTTTGTACAAATCTAATACTGCAGTTGTTTGATGCAGGAAATTGTGCCTTATTGAATAAATTTTGAATGTTTATCCAATGCATTTTCAGATTAGATATTATTATAAACAATTGATTTTGATGCCTAGAGGATATAACTATAGAAAGCTGAGACCATTTCAATCTACTGAGAATAGATTGTCATATTTACCATGACAAGTATAAATGTTTCTCTTCCAAATAAATTAACTGGGAGAAAATTATTCCACTTTTATTTACTCTTGATATAAAAATGTAATTGTGCATTTATGTGTGTTTGTATTAATAAGGACATTAGTAATAATAAATAATCAGTGCAATAGTAAAACAAAAATAATTGCGTATTAATTCTTAAGACATTAATATATATATAAAATTATTGTCACGGTGTGACCCGACCCAACGAGTGGTCAGTCAACGGACGGCACAACTCAAAACAATGGGATGGAAAAGGTGAAAGTAAGGCCCTCCCCAGGAATAGGGAATGGTCACCACCTGAGCTCAAACCTGAGCCTGACCCTACACTCCCCTAATGCCCTACGCTGGTCCTTCCCATCACCACAGTCAGGATACCTCATCCCTAACTGTCACCTAACTCTGCCCTGGCTAATGCACTGGCCGGTGATGGGACTAGCCGCACCACTGCAGATGTTACCACACAGGTGATAGTGACAAGCATGAAAGGGATGAGGAAATAAACACTTAGCTTTCTCTGCTGCAAAGCACCACACTCCAGAATAAAGGCACCAGGATAATGAACCAAGCAGAAGCACCACTGCACCCAGAGAGCTCCACAATCAGGCTTGTTCACTGAAGATTGCTCTATCACCAACAGCCAGCTGATGAATTGTGTGACCTTTTAAATGATGGTGGGAGTGGTCACCACCTGCATCAGCTGACCCAGCAGCACTGCAGTAACATCAGAATGCCAGTGGGTGAAAAACTGACATTAACCCCCGATAGTCCAAAAGGAAAAAAGTTTTAAACTGAGTAGAACCAGTGCTGCCACAAATCCAAAAATAGATCATGACAGTATCCCCCTTTCAATGAGGGGCCTCTGCACCTTCAACACCGGACTTCACCAGAAAATGACACATAGTGAGGACGCCTCGATCCACCAGAGTTCACCTCTGCAGTCACTTGACCCTCAGGCTTACAGTGAACATAGAGCAATAGAGGTGATGATAACGTAAGCTCTGGAGGTGCCACAAATCTCCAGAGCACCGACCTGTGGAATGAGTTGTGTATATGAATTACTGGGGGGAACTCAAGCTGGATAGTCTGAGCTGAGAATTGCTGACACACGATATGGCCCGATCAACCTAACATACTTCCATCCGATATTTTTGGCGGACACCCACCCGTTCTCGTTCACATAGGTCTGCACCTGAACGTTTATTTCCACGCATACATTTGCAACAAGATAGTGAACTCTTTGTGTCACCACACTTATAACCCCACTGTTCACAGAAAGAACCACCATCCTCCCCTGACCCCTCCTCCTAAGAGGACTCCAACACACAGGGTTTACTTGTGGTGAGAATTGAGTCTTGCCCCTACTCCCTGGCAGCAGACGGCATAGATCGTAGCTCCTTGGCTTGCAGTCCCAGCTGACTACTTCCCTGGACCACCAATCTATGACCGGGTTGTTTTTATTCAACCAAGGGAGGCCTAAAATGATGGGAGTTGGCATAAGCTCCAAGACGTAGCACAACAGGGACTCTTCCTGATGAGTTCTTATATGCAGGTAAATATCATCTACAACTTGGGTCACCCTCCCCTAGCTGAGTAGGACTGAGTCAATGGCCTGAATGTGCAATTCGCAGGGGTGGCAAGGATTGTACTTTGGGTGTTTTTTGAGACGGCATAGGGTGACCCAACACATGTCAACTGTCAAATTTGCCCCAAAATACTCAGTAGAGACAAAAATTGCAATAATTTAACAACTACGTGCATGAACCAGCACATGCATGATCAACATGCTTTAGTGTGGGAATCTCACTGTGCTAAAATGTGGACTATCAGGCCTCGTCAACCACTGGCCATCCCATCAATGCCATCTGGCCATCCCATCAATGTATTCTGCTGCTTCTTCCTCCTCCATCATCCTCCTCCATTTCAAGTGTTTACACACAGTACTCCAGAAACTACAATTGTTTACTCACCACAGTCAGGGTGACTTAGAGCCGGTCAGCTGTTATTAATGTAGACATGACTGCTGCATTTGTGTCACCTAGCACAACACATCTTTCTCAATCCACCATAACATCTCCATCTGTACCATACTCAAAGTCCAGCAGTTTGTCCTGTTCTCCGTACTCTGCCCTCTCTCAGCACAGTTGCCCAGTCGCATTACTTCTCTAAAAATCTGTGCCTGTGCTACACCAGCATGTCGCCGACAACATCACAAATTCCCCGAAAAAAATATATGTCTGCCAGGCAGCATTTCACCACTACCACCTGGATGAGCAAACATGTGCAGGGATTTTACATCTCACTGACTGGGCACTGGGTGACTGTGCTGGATGTGGGGGCATGTGGTCAAGGGGCTGCTCCACAAAACTTTGAATCCTCAAGGCTTGCGCATCAAACCTCTATGTCTAACAGTTTCTCCTTCTGCCTCCTCCACTTCCTCTAGGGCCTCCACATGTACACTCAACCTCTCCCTTAATCAGACATGCATTTCAACAGTGTAGATAGAATCTCCCCCACCTCTGTACTGCCCAGCCATGGCTCACTGCAAACAGGCAGTGTATAAATTAATATTCCTTGGAGATCGCAGTCACACAGCTCAAGAGTTATGAACAGGTATCCAGGACGAGTTAGTGCAATGGCTGTCTCCACCAAACCTGGAGCCAGGGAAGGAAGTGTGTGATAATGTTGCTAGCCTGGAGGCGGTCCTACACCGTGGGAACCTCACACATGTGCCTTGCATGGCTCATGTCCTCAACCTGGTGGTACAGCAATTTCTCCACCACTATTCCAGCCTGGATGCGCTGCTGCAGGAGGATGGTCACTGAGTGCTCACTTCCGATGATTGCATCCTGCAGGTTATAGGCTTGCATCACTTCAGAGGTCTTTCGACCTACCGATTAACCGGTTGATATGTGATGTTCTCAAAAGGTGGAATTTCACTCTGCACATGTTGCAGTGGCTGTGGCAGCAGCGATGTGCCCTGGTGCAGTATGTCCTTCTGCATAGCCTGGGACAATGCAGACCGGACATGATGCAAATCACGCTTGCAGAGTGGGAACAGGTGAAGGACTTCTGCACCCTCCTGCTCAGTTTTGAAATGGCTAATAAAATGGTTAGCATTGACAATGCTATAATCAGCATCACTATTCCGGTCAACTACATGATGGAACCTACTTTGAATAGTCTGAGTGAGGATGTGATGGTCCCAGAGGAAGAGTTGAAAGCAGAGGAGGATGCGGAAGGGATAGCAATATCTCAAATTTCCGAACTGTTGTCGCACAGGCAGGTGCCATGGGAGGGTAGCATGCAGCGATCAAGAGGGACTAATGGTACCAGACAAACTGGTAAGTAAAGATGCAGGAGCTGAGGAATAAATTGAGGAGGATGAGGTGATGGACAAGCAAAAGTCATGAGATGAAGGTTAGATCCACCTTACAAGAGTAAATTTAGCCAGTTGCTTCCCCCACTGGAAATACGCTTGTAGACAATCCTAAATGTTGTTTTTTCCAAGACAGCAGTGAGGCACCTAGTGTGCATGCCAGTTGTAATTTTCCAACCCCGGGAACGTCAAGGCATCATTGCCAAAACATTAACAGCAAGAGCAGTTTAAGTGGCATAAGCAATTTCTGTGAGTCGTTTCACATATTTTTTAGACCAGCCTGTGCACCAGCAGAACAGAGTACAAGTCTCTCACAATGTATACAAATAGAGAGGATAGTGCAATAGTATCTGGAGATCAATATCAATGCCATTGGGGTGATTTGGAGCCTTTTACGTTTTGGTCTTCAAAAATGGAGGAGTGGCCAAGCTTGCCTGTCATGCCTTGGAGGCTTTGTCATGGTGTCCTGATATACAAGGTGGGCCATTTATATGGATATACCTTGGTAAGCCAGGTATATGGATACACCTAAGCAAAATGGGAATGGTTGGTAATATCAACTTCCTGTTTGTGGGAGGGGGAAAACTTTTCAATATGGGTGGTGACCATGGTGGCCATTTTGAAGTCAGCCAGTTTGGATGCAACTTTAAAAATGGCCCACCCTGTATAATGTTATTTGGCTGTCCCCTCAAAGGGTAGACCACCTATCTTTCATTAACTCCTTTCCGACATTGGGCATACATTTACGCTGATGTCAGACTCACGTTGATGTGGTCTCCGACCCACCTGTTAAATGCTGCTGTCAAATGCTGACAGTGGCATTTAGCTCGTGCTTCTTGCAATTGCACCGGAAATCCACCCACTGATGACCCCGTCACTGCCATCTTGCTGTGAGCATCGCCCAATGGTCAGCATGTGAGTAATTCTACTACATAGAGGTGATCTGATCATCGCCTCTATGTAGCAGAGCTGATCGGGTTGTGGCAGCTTCTAGTCTCCCATGGAGACTATTAAAGCATGCCGAAAGTAAAAAAAATGTTTTTAAAAATATAAAATATATATATAAAGTTCAAATTACCCCCATTTCGCCCCATTCAAAATAAAACAATAAAAAAATCAAACATACACATACTTGGTATTGCCACTTTCAGAATCGCCCGGTATATCAATAAGAAAGGATAAACCTGATCGCTAAACAGTGTAGCGGGAAAAAAGTCAAAAGCCAGAATTACGTTACTTTTGGTCACCGCGACATTGCATTAAAATGCAATAATAGGAGGTCAAAAGATTGTATCTGCACCAAAATGGAATACCGTATATACTCGAGTATAAGCCGACCCGAGTATAAGCCGACCCCCCTAATTTTGCCACAAAAAACTGGGAAAACTTATTGACTCGAGTATAAGCCTAGGGTGGAAATGCAGCATTTACCGGTGAATTTCAAAAATAAAAATAGATCTTTATTTCCCCATAGCTGTGCCATATAGTGCTCTGCACAGTTCATATTGCCCCATATCTGTGCCCCATATATGCTCTGCACCGTTCATTTTTGCCCAATATCTGTGCCCCATACAGTGCTCTGCACCGTTCATACTGCCCCATAGATGCTGCACAGATGCCCCATACAGTGCTCTGCACCGTTCATATTGCCCCATAGATGCTGCACAGATGCCCCATACAGTGCTCTGCACCATTCATATTGCCCCATAGTTGCTGCACAGATGCCCCATACAGTGCTCTGCACCGTTCATATTGCCCCATAGATGCTGCACAGATGCCCCATACAGTGCTCTGCACCGTTCAAATTGCCCCATAGATGCTGCACAGATGCCCCATACAGTGCTCTGCACCGTTCATATTGCCCCATAGATGCTGCACAGATGCCCCATACAGTGCTCTGCACCGTTCATATTGCCCCATAGATGCTGCACAGATGCCCCACATAATGCTCTGCACCGTTCATACTGCGCCATAGATGCTCCGCATAAATATGTGCTGCTGCTGCTGCAATAAAAAACAAAAAAACAAATACTCACCTCTCTTGATTGCAGCTCCCGGCGTCCGGTCCCGGCGCCTCCATCTTCCCGGCGTCTCTGCTCTGACTGATCAGGCAGAGGGCGCCACGCACACTATATGCGTCATCACGCCCTCTGCCTAAACAGTCAGAGCGCAGACGCCGGGAAGATGGAGGCGCCGGGAAGATGGAGCGACGCCCGGCGGCTGGAACGTGGACAGGTAAATATGCCATACTTACCTAGTCCTAGCGACCCTGGCGCTCCCCGCCTTCCTCCCCGTCTTCTGTGCTGCAGCCTCTTCCTGTCAGCGGTCACCGGCACCGCTGATTAGAGAAATGAATAGGCGGCTCCACCCCTATGGGAGGTGGAGCCGCCTATTCATTTCTGTAATGAGCGGTCCCACGTGACCGCTGAAGAGGGGAAGAAGCTGCAGCACAGAACACCGTGGGACGGCAGGGGGAGCGTCAGGATCGCTGGGACTAGGTAAGTATACCTCAGCGCCCTCACCCCCTCACCCGCCGACCCCACCGCTACCGTGACTCGAGTATAAGCCGAGAGGGGCACTTTCAGCCCAAAAATTTGGGCTGAAAATCTCGGCTTATACTCGAGTATATACGGTAATTAAAAACATCAGATAGGCACAAAAAAAAATAATCCCTCACCCAAGCCAAGATCACGAAAAATGGAGACTCTACGGGTATTGGAAAATGGCGCAATTATTTTTTAAAAAGTTTGGAATTTTTTTTCATCATTTAGATAAAAAAGAATCTAGACATGTTTGGCATCTATGAACTCGTAAAGACTTGGAGGATCATAATGGCAGGTCAGTTTTAGCATTTATTGAATCAAGTAACAAAGCCAAACAAAAAACAAGTGTGGGATTGCACTTTTTTTTGCAATTTCACCGCACTTGGAATTTGTTTCTCATTTTCTAGTACAAGATATGGTAAAACCAATGATGTTGTCCAAAAGTAGAACTCGTCCAACAAAAAACAAGACAAGCCCTCATTAGGCTACATTGACCAAAAAAAAAAAGTTATGGCTCTGGTGGAGACTTCAAGTTGGGTCTCCATCTGGTGAGTTGCCTATGGTGGAAGGTAAGTCAGAGGCCTGTTATAATATTTTTACTCCACGGAAATTGATGCCACTTTTGTGGTATGTGACAATATTTTTATGAAATGTAGAGATTTCAAGTTGGGGCTCCATTTGGTGGGTTGCCTGTAGTAGAAGATGTGTCAGAGGCCTATTATACTGTTTCTGCTCTGTGGAAATTGATACCACTTTAGTGGCGTGTGAAAATTATTTTGTGAAATGTGGAGACCCCAAGGTAGATCTCCATCTGATGGGTTGACTGTGGTGCAAGGTGTGTCAGAGGCCTATTATACTGTTATACTACTCTCTGGAAATTGATGCCACTTTAGTGGGTTAGTTGGGTCTCCATCTGGTTTGTTGCCCATGTCAAACCAATTTAATCAGTTTGTGCTCCTGTCAAACCAATCTAGTCAGTTTTTATGAAGAGGTAAGCTAAAGATTGGAACAAGGTGAGTCATTTGACGTGGTATATCTTGATTTTTCCAAAGCATTTGATACCATGCCACGCAAAGAGGTTGGTACACAAAATGAGGATGCTGGGTCTGGGGGAAAATGTGTGTAAATGTGTAACTGGCTTAGTGATAGAAATCAGAGGGTGGATATTAATGGTATATTCTCTAACTGGGTTGCTGTGACTAGGGTTGAGCGAAACGGGTCGTTCATTTTCAAAAGTCGCCGACTTTTGGCAAAGTCGGGTTTCATGAAACCCGACCCGATCCCTGTGTGGGGTCGGCCATGCGGTACGCGACTTTCGCGCCAAAGTCGCGTTTCAATGACGCGAAAAGCGCCATTTCTCAGCCAATGAAGGTGAACGCAGAGTGTGGGCAGCGTGATGACATAGGTCCTGGTCCCCACCATCTTAGAGAAGGGCATTGCAGTGATTGGCTTGCTGTCTGCGGCGTCACAGGGGCTATAAAGGGGCGTTCCCGCCGACCGCCATCTTACTGCTGCTGATCTGAGCTTAGGGAGAGGTTGCTGCCGCTTCGTCAGAAGCAGGGATAGTGTTAGGCAGGGTCCATTAACCACCAAACCGCTTGTGCTGTAGCGATTTCCACTGTCCAACACCACCTTCGGTGTGCAGGGATAGTGGAGGCTACATTTTTTTTTTTTTCTCAGCGCTGTAGCTCATTGGGCTGCCCTAGAAGGCTCCCTGATAGCTGCATTGCTGTGTGTACGCCGCTGTGCAAACCAACTGCTTTTTTCAAAGCACAAATCCTGTTGTTCCTTCCGTTCTGCACAGCTATCTTGTTTGTTTGTCCACACTTTTTATTTAATTTGTGCATCAGTCCACTCCTTATTGCTGCCTGCCATACCTGGCTGAGATCACTGCAGGGAGATAGTAATTGTAGAACAGTCCCTGTTTTTTTTTTTTTTTTTTGTGGGAGATTAAGATTGGCATTTCTGCTAGAGTGCCATCCCTGTGTGTGCCATCTCTCACTCAGTGGGCCATAGAAAGCCTATTTATTTTTTTGCTTGATTTGGGTTCTAAAATCTACCTGAAAAAATCACTACATCAATCAGTGGGAGATAAATATTGGCCTCAGGGCTTGTGTGCCACTCCTGACTCCTGTGTGTGCCATCTCTCACTCAGTGGGCCATAGAAAGCCTATTTATTTTTTTGCTTGATTTGGGTTCTAAAATCTACCTGAAAAAATCACTACATCAATCAGTGGGAGAAAAATATTGGCCTCAGGGCTTGTGTGCCACTCCTGACTCCTGTGTGTGCCATCTCTCACTCAGTGGGCCATAGAAAGCCTATTTATTTTTTTGCTTGATTTGGGTTCTAAAATCTACCTGAAAAAATCACTACATCAATCAGTGGGAGAAAAATATTGGCCTCAGGGCTTGTGTGCCACTCCTGACTCCTGTGTGTGCCATCTCTCACTCAGTGGGCCATAGAAAGCCTATTTATTTTTTTGCTTGATTTGGGTTCTAAAATCTACCTGAAAAAATCACTACATCAATCAGTGGGAGAAAAATATTGGCCTCAGGGCTTGTGTGCCACTCCTGACTCCTGTGTGTGCCATCTCTCACTCAGTGGGCCATAGAAAGCCTATTTATTTTTTTGCTTGATTTGGGTTCTAAAATCTACCTGAAAAAATCACTACATCAATCAGTGGGAGAAAAATATTGGCCTCAGGGCTTGTGTGCCACTCCTGACTACTGTGTGTGCCATCTCTCACTCAGTGGGCCATAGAAAGCCTATTTATTTTTTTGCTTGATTTGGGTTCTAAAATCTACCTGAAAAAATCACTACATCAATCAGTGGGAGAAAAATATTGGCCTCAGGGCTTGTGTGCCACTCCTGACTCCTGTGTGTGCCATCTCTCACTCAGTGGGCCATAGAAAGCCTATTTATTTTTTTGCTTGATTTGGGTTCTAAAATCTACCTGAAAAAATCACTACATCAATCAGTGGGAGAAAAATATTGGCCTCAGGGCTTGTGTGCCACTCCTGACTCCTGTGTGTGCCATCTCTCACTCAGTGGGCCATAGAAAGCCTATTTATTTTTTTGCTTGATTTGGGTTCTAAAATCTACCTGAAAAAATCACTACATCAATCAGTGGGAGAAAAATATTGGCCTCAGGGCTTGTGTGCCACTCCTGACTCCTGTGTGTGCCATCTCTCACTCAGTGGGCCATAGAAAGCCTATTTATTTTTTTGCTTGATTTGGGTTCTAAAATCTACCTGAAAAAATCACTACATCAATCAGTGGGAGAAAAATATTGGCCTCAGGGCTTGTGTGCCACTCCTGACTCCTGTGTGTGCCATCTCTCACTCAGTGGGCCATAGAAAGCCTATTTATTTTTTTGCTTGATTTGGGTTCTAAAATCTACCTGAAAAAATCACTACATCAATCAGTGGGAGAAAAATATTGGCCTCTGGGCTTGTTTGCCACTCCTGACTCCTGTGTGTGCCATCACTCACTCAGTGGGGCATAGAAAGCCTTTTTTTTTTTTTTTTTTATTTGGTTTCTAAATTGTCCTTGAAAAAATCATTTCATTTTATTTGGTTTCTAAATTCTACCTGAAAAAATCATTTTATTTTATTTTGTTTCTAAAGTCTCCCTGAAAAAAAAAAAAAAAAAACAGTGGGAGATTAATATTGCCCTTTCTGCTTGTGTGCCAGTCTTGACTCCTGGGTGTGCCATCTCTCTCTCTCTCTCTCTCAAATTGTGGGCCATAGAAAGCCTATTTATTTTTTTGCTTGATTTGGGTTCCAAAATCTACCTGAAAAAAATCACTACATCAATCAGTGGGAGAAAAATATTGGCCTCTGGGCTTGTGTGCCACTCCTGACTCCTGTGTGTGCCATCTCTCACTCAGTGGGGCATAGAAAGCCTTTTTTTTTTTTGGTTTCTAAATTGTCCTTGAAAAAATCATTTTATTTTATTTTATTTGGTTTCTAAATTCTTCCTGAAAAAATCATTTTATTTTATTTTGTTTCTAAAGTCTCCCTGAAAATAAATAAATATATAAAACAGTGGGAGATTAATATTGCCCTTTCTGCTTGTGTGCCAGTCTTGACTCCTGGGTGTGCCATCTCTCTCTCTCTCTCAAATTGTGGGCCATAGAAAGCCTATTTATTTTTTTGCTTGATTTGGGTTCCAAAATCTACCTGAAAAAATCACTACATCAATCAGTGGGAGAAAAATATTGGCCTCTGGGCTTGTGTGCCACTCCTGACTCCTGTGTGTGCCATCTCTCACTCAGTGGGGCATAGAAAGCCTTTTTTTTATTTTTTTTATTTGGTTTCTAAATTGTCCTTGAAAAAATCATTTTATTTTATTTGGTTTCTAAATTCTTCCTGAAAAAATCATTTTATTTTATTTTGTTTCTAAAGTCTCCCTGAAAAAAAAAAAAAAGTAAAACAGTGGGAGATTAATATTGCCCTTTCTGCTTGTGTGCCTGTCTTGACTCCTGGGTGTGCCATCTCTCTCTCTCTCTCTCTCTCTCAAATTGTGGGCCATAGAAAGCCTATTTTTTTTTTTGCTTGATTTGGGTTCCCAAATCTACCTGAAAAAATCAGTACATCAATCAGTGGGAGAAAAATATTGGCCTCTGGGCTTGTGTGCCACTCCTGACTCCTGTGTGTGCCATCTCTCACTCAGTTGGCCATAGAAAGCCTTTTTTTGTTTTTTTATTTGGTTTCTAAATTGTCCCTGAAAAAATCATTTTATTTTATTTGGTTTCTAAATTCTTCCTGAAAAAATCATTTTATTTTATTTTGTTTCTAAAGTCTCCCTGAAAAAAAAAAAAAAAAAAAGGTGGGAGATTAATATTGCCCTTTCTGCTTCTGTGCCAGTCTTGACTCCTGGGTGTGCCATCTCTCTCTCTCTCTCTCAAATTGTGGGCCATAGAAAGCCTATTTGTTTTTTTGCTTGATTTGGGTTCCAAAATCTACCTGAAAAAATCACTACATCAATCAGTGGGAGAAAAATATTGGCCTCTGGGCTTGTGTGCCACTCCTGACTCCTGTGTGTGCCATCTCTCACTCAGTTTTTTTATTTGGTTTCTAAATTGTCCCTGAAAAAATCATTTTATTTTATTTGGTTTCTAAATTCTTCCTTTTAAAATTATTTTATTTTATTTTGTTTATAAAGTCTCCCTGAAAAAAAAAAAAAAATAAAACAGTGGGAGATTAATATTGACATTGGTGCTTGAGTGACAGTCCTGCGTGTGTGGCATCTCTGTGATTTGGTGCCACAGAAAACAGAGTGTGTAACATTGTGCCTGATTTTCCTTGTGGTCTCACCAACCTGTAAAGGGATATTGAAATCATACTGAAGTTATAGGTCACCGTGTAAGTTGTTTGACAGCAACAAATAAAGTTACTTTGGTTAAGTTTTTAAAACAATGAGGAAGTCTGGTGCAAGAGGTCGTGGCCGTGGGCGTTCATTGTCAGCTCGTAATGATGGTAGTGGTAGTGGAGCATCAGGTGGTCGTGGGAAAAAAAATATTCCACCTAAGTCTGGAGCTGTGGAGCCAGGTTCGTCGTCTGGCTACACAAGGCCTCGAACGCTCTCTTTTCTGGGAGTAGGAAAACCGCTTTTAAAGCCGGAGCAGCAACAGCAAGTTTTGGCTTACCTTGCAGACTCAGCCTCTAGCTCTTTTGCCTCCTCTTCTGAAACTGGTAAATGTAAAAGCAGCGCGTCGCTTGTGGATGTTCACGGTCAGGGACAAGTCGCTTCCTTGTCCTCTTCAGCAAAAACAACAACAAGAGAGAAGGATGCAGCAGGCGACACAACGGGTTACTCCATGGAGCTCTTTACACATACCATCCCTGGCTTAGAAAGTGAAACACTTAACAGGCCATGCCCATTACAAGTTGATTCTGACATGGAGTGCACTGATGCACAGCCACAGCCAGACTACTATGCTGGTACTTTGACTCAGGCCTTCGAAGCCTGTCTGCGGTCCCTCCTTCCACTAGGCCTCCACTGACCTGTCTACTGCTGCCCGTGTACCCCTGGAACCAATTTTAACTTCTTCCCGACCTGTGACACAGCGTATGCGTCATGAAAGTCGGTGCCAATCCGACCTGTGACGCATATGCTGTGTCACAGAAAGATCGCGTCCCTGCAGGCCGGGTGAAAGGGTTAACTCCAATTTCACCCGGCCTGCAGGGACAGGGGGAGTGGTAGTTTAGCCCAGGGGGGTGGCTTCACCCCCCCGTGGCTACGATCGCTCTGATTGGCTGTTGAAAGTGAAACTGCCAATCAGAGCGATTTGTAATATTTCACCTAAAAAACTGGTGAAATATTACAATCCAGCCATGGCCGATGCTGCAATATCATCGGCCATGGCTGGAAACACTTATGTGCACCCACCCCACCCCACCGATCGCCCCCCCAGCCCCCCGATCTGTGGTCCGCTCCCCTCCGTCCTGTGCTCCGCTCCCCCGTCCTCTTGTCCGCTCCCCCCGCACTCCGATCACCCCCCCGCACAGCGATCCCCCCCCGTGCTCCGATCCACCCCCCTGCACAGCGATCCCCCACCCCGTGCTCCAATCCACCCCCCGTGTTCCGATCCACCCCCCCAATGCTCCGATCCACCCCCCCCCGTGCTCCGACGCTCCCCTCGTGCCCTGATCTCCCCCCCCCCCCCCTTATACTTACCTCCCGGGATTCGTCCGTCTTCTTTCCTGGGTGAGGCCATCTTCCAAAATGGCGGGCGCATGTACAGTGCGCCCGCCGAATCTGCCGGCCGGCAGATTCATTCCAAAGTGAGTTTTGATCACTGAGATATAACCTATCTCAGTGATCAAAATAAAAAAAAATAGTAAATGACCCCCCCCCTTTTGTCACCCCCATAGGTAGGGACAATAAAAAAATAAAGAATTTTTTTTTTACACTAAGGTTAGAATAGGGTTAGGGGTAGGGTTAGGGGTAGGGTTAGGGGTAGGGTTAGGGGTAGGGCTAGGGTTAGGGTTAGGGTTTCGGTATGTGCACACATATTCTGTTCCTCTGCGGATTTTTCCGCTGCGGATTTGATAAATCCGCAGTGCTAAACCGCTGTGGATTTATCGCAGATTTACCGCGGTTTTTCTGCGCATTTGACTGCGGTTTTACAACTGCGATTTTCTATTGGAGCAGTTGTAAAACCGCTGCGGAATCCGCACAAATAAGTGACATGCTGCAGAATGTAAACCGCTGCATTTCCGTGCAGTTTTTCTGCAGCATGTGTACAGCGATTTTTGTTTCCCATAGGTTTACATTGAACTGTAAACTCATGGGAAACTGCTGCGGATCTGCAGCGTTTTCCGCAGCGTGTGCACATACCTTTACAATTAGGCTATGTGCACACGGTGCGGATTTTGCTGCGGATCTGCAGCGGATTGGCCGCTGCGGATTCGCAGCAGTATTCCATCAGGTTTACAGTTCCATGTAAACATATGGAAAACCAAATCCGCTGTGCCCATGGTGCGGAAAATACCGCGCGGAAACGCTGCGTTGTATTTTCCGCAGCATGTCAATTCTTTGTGCGGATTCCGCAGCGTTTTACACCTGTTCCTCAATAGGAATCCACAGGTGAAATCCGCACAAAAAACACTGGAAATCCACACGCAGTGCCCTTTACCGGCGGATTTTTCAAAAATGATGCTGAAAAATCTCACACGAATCCGCAACGTGGGCACATAGCCTTAGGGTTAGGGTTGGAATTAGGGTTGTGGTTAGGGGTGTGATTAGGGTTATAGCTACAGTTGGGATTAGGGTTAGGGGTGTGTTGGGGTTAGTGTTGGAGTTAGAATTGAGGGGTTTCCACTGTTTAGGCACATCAGGGGTCTCCAAACGCAACATGGCGCCACCATTGATTCCAGCCAATCTTGTATTCATAAAGTCAAATGGTGCTCCCTCACTTCCGAGCCCCGACGTGCGCCCAAACAGTGGTTTACCCCCACATATGGAGTACCAGCATACTCAGGACAAACTGCGCAACAATTACTGGGGTCCAATTTCTCCTGTTACCCTTGTAGAAATAAAAAAATGCTTGCTAAAACATCATTTTTGAGGAAAGAAAAATTATTTTTTATTTTCACGGCTCTGCGTTGTAAACGTCTGTGAAACACTTGGGAGTTCAAAGTGCTCACCACATATCTAGATAAGTTCCTTGCGGGGTCTAGTTTCTAAAATGGGGTCACTTGTGGGGGGTTTCTACTGTTTAGGCACACCAGGGGCTCTGCAAACGCAACGTGACGTCCGCAGACCATTCCATCAAAGTCTGCATTTCAAAAGTCACTACTTCCCTTCGGAGCCCCGACGTATGCCCAAACAGTGGTTTACTCCCACATATGGGGTATCAGCGTACTCAGGACAAACTGGACAACAACTTTCGTGGTCCAATTTCTCCTGTAACCCTTGGGAAAATAAATAATTCTGGGCTAAAAAATTATTTTTGAGGAAAGAAAACGTATTTATTAATTTCACGGCTCTGTGTTATAAACTTCTGTAAAGCACTTGGGGGTTGAAAGTGCTCACCACATATCTAGATAAGTTCCTTTGGGGGTCTAGTTTCCAAAATGGGGTCACTTGTGGGGGGTTTCTACTGTTTAGGCACACCAGGGGCTCTGCAAACGCAACGTGACGCCCGCAGACTATTCCATCAAAGTCTGCATTTCAAAACGTCACTACTTCACTTCCGAGCCCCAGCATGTGCCTAAACAGTGGTTTACCCCCACATATGGGGTATCAGCATACTCAGGAGAAACTGGACAACAACTTTTGGGGTCAAATTTCTCCTGTTACCCTTGGGAAAATAAAAAATAGCAGCTAAAAAATCATTTTTGAGAAAATAATTTTTTTTTTAAATTTTCATGGCTCTGCGTTATAAACTTCTGTGAAGCACTTGAGGGTTCAAAGTGCTCACCACACATCTAGATTAGTTCCATTGGGGGTCTAGTTTCCAAAATGGGGTCATTTGTGGGGGATCTCCAATGTTTAGGCACACAGGGGCTCTCCAAACGCGACATGGTGTCCGCTAATGATTGGAGCTTATTTTCCATTTAAAAAGCCAAATGGCGTGCCTTCCCTTCTGAGCCCTGCCGTGCGCCCAAACAGTGGTTTACCCCCACATATGGGGTATCTGCGTACTCAGGACAAACTGGACAACAACATTTGTGGTCCAATTTCTCCTATTACCATTGGCAAAATAGGAAATTCCAGGCTAAAAATCATTTTTGAGAAAAGAAAAATTATTTTTTATTTTCATGGCTCTGCATTATAAACTTCTGTGAAGCACCTGGGGGTTTAAAGTGCTCAGTATGCATCTAGATAAGTTCCTTGGGGGATCTAGTTTCCAAAATGGGGTCACTTGTGGGGGAGCTCCAATGCATAGGCACACAGGGGCTCTCCAAACGCGACATGGTGTCCGCTAACAATTGGAGCGCCTTCCCTTCCGAGCCTTACCATGTGCCCAAACAGTGGTTTACCTCCACATGTGAGGTATCAATGTACTCAGGAGAAATTGCCCAACAAATTTTAGGATCCATTTTATCCTGTTGTCCATGTGAAAATGAAAAAATTGAGGCTAAAAGAATTTTTTTGTGAAAAAAAAGTACTTTTTCATTTTTACGGATCAATTTGTGAAGCACCTGAGGGTTTAAAGTGCTCACTAGGCATCTACATAAGTTCCTTAGGGGGTCCAGTTTCCAAAATGGGGTCACTTGTGGGGGAGCTCCAATGTTTAGGCACACAGGGTCTCTCCAAATGCGACATGGTGTCCGCTAACGATGGAGATAATTTTTCATTCAAAAAGTCAAATGGCACTCCTTCCCTTCCGAGCCTTACCATGTGCCCAAACAGTGGTTTACCTCCACATGTGAGGTATCAATGTACTCAGGAGAAATTGCCCAACAAATTTTAGGATCCATTTTATCCTGTTGTCCATGTGAAAATGAAAAAATTGAGGCTAAAAGAATTTTTTTGTGAAAAAAAAGTACTTTTTCATTTTTACGGATCAATTTGTGAAGCACCTGGGGGTTTAAAGGGCTCACTATGCATGTAGATAAGTTCCTTGGGGCGTCTAGTTTCCAAAATGGGGTCACTTGTGGGGAGCTCCAATTTTTAGGCACACGGGGGCTCTCCAAACGTGACATGGTGTCCGCTAAAGAGTGCAGCCAATTTTTCATTCAAAAAGTCAAATGGCGCTCCTTCCCTTCCAAGCCCTGCCGTGCACCCAAACAGTGGTTTACCCCCACATATGAGTTATCAGCGTACTCAGGACAAATTGGACAACAACTTTCGTGGTTCAGTTTCTCCTTTTACCATTGGGAAAATAAAAAAATTGTTGCTGAAAAATCATTTTTGTGACTAAAAAGTTAAATGTTCATTTTTTCCTTCCATGTTGCTTCTGCTGCTGTGAAGCACCTGAAGGGTTAATAAACTTCTTGAATGTGGTTTTGTGCACCTTGAGGGGTGCAGTTTTTAGAATGGTGTCACTTTTGGGTATTTTCAGCCATATAGACCCCTCAAACTGACTTCAAATGTGAGGTGGTCCCTAAAAAAAATGGTTTTGTAAATTTCGTTGTAAAAATGAGAAATCGCTGGTCAAATTTTAACCCTTATAACTTCCTAGCAAAAAAAAATTTTGTTTCCAAAATTGTGCTGATGTAAAGTAGACATGTGGGAAATGTTATTTATTAACTATTTTGTGTCACATAACTGGTTTAACAGAATAAAAATTCAAAATGTGAAAATTGCGAAATTTTCAAAATTTTCGCCAAATTTCCGTTTTTATCACAAATAAACACAGAATTTATTGACCTAAATTTACCACTAACATGAAGCCCAATATGTCACGAAAAAACAATCTCAGAACCGCTAGGATCCATTGAAGCATTCCTGAGTTATTACCTCAAAAAGGGACACTGGTCAGAATTGCAAAAAATGGCAAGGTCTTTAAGGTCAAAATAGGCTGGGTCATAAAGGGGTTAAATTGCCTACAGCCCAATTTTTTTATGTTAGGCCTTCGAAGCCTGTCTGCGGTCCCTCCTTCCACTAGGCCTCCACTGACCTGTCTACTGCTGCCCGTGTACCCCTGGAACCAATTTTAAATTGCCTACAGCCCATTTTATTATGTTAGGCCTTCGAAGCCTGTCTGCGGTCCCTCCTTCCACTAGGCCTCCACTGACCAGACCACTGCTGCCCGTGTACCCCTGGAACCAATTATAAAGTGCCTACAGCCTTCCAATTTTATTATGTTAGGCCTTCGAAGCCTGTCTGCGGTCCCTCCTTCCACAAGGCCTCCACTGACCATTCTACTGCTGCCCGTGTACCCCTGGAACCAATTTTAAATTGCCAACAGCCCTATTTTGTTATGTTAGGCCTTCGAAGCCTGTCTGCGGTCCCTTCTTTCTACTACTACTACACTGACCAGACCATTGCTGCCCGTGTACCCCTGGAACCAATTTTAAATTGCCTACAGCCCAATTTTATTATGTTAGGCCTTCGAAGCCTGTCTGCGGTCCCTCCTTCCACTAGGCCTCCACTGACCTGTCTACTGCTGCCCGTGTACCCCTGGAACCAATTTTAAATTGCCTAAAGCCAGCCTATTTTATTATGCTAGGCCTTCGAAGCCTGTCTGCGGTCCCTCCTTCCACTAGGCCTCCACTGACCTGTCTACTACTGCCCGTGTACCCATGGAACCAATTTTAAATTGCCTACAGGCTGCCCATTTTATTATGTTAGGCCTTCGAAGCCTGTCTGCGGTCCCTCCTTCCACTAGGCCTCCACTGACCTGTCTACTGCTGCCCGTGTACCCCTGGAACCAATTTTAAATTGCCTACAGCCCAATTTTTTTATGTTAGGCCTTCGAAGCCTGTCTGCGGTCCCTCCTTCCACAATGCCTCCACTGACCATTCTACTGCTGCCCGTGTACCCCTGGAACCAATTTTAAATTGCCAACAGCCCTATTTTGTTATGTTAGGCGTTCGAAGCCTGTCTGCGGTCCCTTCTTTCTACTACTACTACACTGACCAGACCATTGCTGCCCGTGTACCCCTGGAACCAATTTTAAATTGCCTAGAGCCCAATTTATTTAGGTAATGCCTTCGAAGCCTGTCTGCGGTCCCTCCTTCCACTAGGCCTCCACTGACCAGACCACTGCTGCCCATGTACCCCTGGAACCTATTTTTTATTGCATAGAGCATCCTTTTTTTAATAGTAGGCGTACAAAGTCTGTCTGCGGTCCACTATTGAAATTGTCCTCCACTGCCCAGAGCAATGCTGCCTGTGTACCCCTGTTACTTTTTTAAGCTGCAGTGAGCCACATTTTTGGTTTAAGGCCTACTACCTGTGTCTGTCTGCGCCACTCAATTCAGCTGTGTTCCTTTGAAAAAAGCTGAGCGTCAATAGTCTTGTTTTCAGCCTCTAGGAATTTTAAAACTGCATTGGGGGTACAACTTTGGTAGGGCCTACTAACGGTGTCTGCCGCCCCAAGGTGTGCCCCAGGTTTCGTCCACATTACTTCGGTCTTCCGACTCTCGTTTAGTAGTTGTAGAAAACTACACTGCATTAGGCCTACAAATTGTGTATGGGGTGTAGAGACGGTGTGTTCCACTCCAAGGTGTTTTCCAGGTTGCCTTTCCTGAGCTTCTATCTTCAGGCTCTCGTTTAGTAGTTGTTGGAAACTACACTGCATTAGGCCTACAAAATGGGTATGGGGTGTAGAGAGATGGTGTGTTCCACTCCAAGGTGTTCCCCAGGTTTCCTTGCCATTGCTTCGATCTTAATGCTCTCGTTTAGTAGTTGTTGGAAAATACGCTGCATTAGGCCTACAAATTGGGTATGGGGTGTAGAGAGATGGTGTGTTCCACTCCAAGGTGTTCCCCAGGTTTCGGCCACATTGCTTCGGTCTTCCGACTCTCGTTTAGTAGTTGTAGAAAACTACACTGCATTAGGCCTACAAATTGTGTATGGGGTGTAGAGACGGTGTGTTCCACTCCAAGGTGTTCTCCAGGTTGCCTTTCCTGAGCTTCTATCTTCAGGCTCTCGTTTAGTAGTTGTTGGAAACTACACTGCATTAGGCCAACAAAATGGGTATGGGGTGTAGAGAGATGGTGTGTTCCACTCCAAGGTGTTCCCCAGGTTTCCTCGCCATTGCTTCGATCTTAATGCTCTCGTTTAGTAGTTGTTGAAAACTACGCTGCATTTGGCCTACAAATTGGGTATGGGGTATAGAGACGGTGTGTTCCACTCCAAGGTGTTCTCCAGGTTGCCTTTCCTGAGCTTCTATCTTCAGGCTTTCATTTAGTAGTTGTTGGAAACTACACTGCATTAGGCCTACAAATTGGGTATGGGGTGTAGAGAGATGGTGTGTTCCACTCCAAGGTGTTCCCCAGGTTTCCTCTCCATTGCTTTGATCTTAATGCTCTCGTTTAGTAGTTGTTGGAAACTACACTGCATTAGGCCTAAAAATTGGGTATGGGGTGTAGAGACGGTGTGTTCCACTCCAAGGTGTTCTCCAGGTTGCCTTTCCTGAGCTTCTATCTTCAGGCTCTCGTTTAGTAGTTGTTGGAAACTACACTGCATTAGGCCTACAAATTGGGTATGGGGTGTAGAGAGATGGTGTGTTCCACTCCAAGGTGTTCCCCAGGTTTCGTCCACATTGCTTCGGTCTTCCGACTCTCGTTTAGTAGTTGTAGAAAACTACACTGCATTAGGCCTACAAATTGGGTATGGGGTGTAGAGAGATGGTGTGTTACACTCCAAGGTGCTCCCCAGGTTTCCTCTCCATTGCTTCGATCTTCTGGCTCTCGTTTAGTAGTTGTTGGAAACTACACTGCATTAGGCCTACAAATTGGGTATGGGGTGTAGAGAGATGGTGTGTTCCACTCCAAGGTGTTCCCCAGGTTTCCTCGCCATTGCTTCGATCTTAATGCTCTCGTTTAGTAGTTGTTGGAAACTACGCTGCATTAGGCCTACAAATTGGGTATGGGGTGTAGAGAGATGGTGTGTTCCACTCCAAGGTGTTCCCCAGGTTTCGTCCACATTGCTTCGGTCTTCCGACTCTCGTTTAGTAGTTGTAGAAAACTACACTGCATTAGGCCTACAAATTGTGTATGGGGTGTAGAGACGCTGTGTTCCACTCCAAGGTGTTCCCCGGGTTTCCTCTCCATTGCTTCGATCTTAATGCTCTCGTTTAGTAGTTGTTGAAAACTACGCTGCATTAGGCCTACAAATTGGGTATGGGGTGTAGAGAGATGGTGTGTTCCACTCCAAGGTGTTCCCCAGGTTTCGTCCACATTGCTTCGGTCTTCCGACTCTCGTTTAGTAGTTGTAGAAAACTACACTGCATTAGGCCTACAAATTGGGTATGGGGTGTAGAGAGATGGTGTGTTACACTCCAAGGTGTTCCCCAGGTTTCCTCTCCATTGCTTCGATCTTCTGGCTCTCGTTTAGTAGTTGTTGGAAACTACACTGCATTAGGCCTACAAAATGGGTATGGGGTGTTGTGAATTCTGTGGCTGAATTCACTCCTGTGGTCACAAGTGGTACTGCAGCTTCTGAGCTTCCTCCCTCAGGTGTTCTGGTGAGCTCGTTAACTGCTTCATTACTTAACTCCGCCTGATGCTGCTATCCTTGCTCCTTGTCAATGTTTCAGTGTTGGATCTGAGCTTCTCCTGATTGTTCCTGTGACCTGCTGCTCTGTATAGCTAAGTGCTTTTTGCTTTTTTGTTGCTTTTTTCCTGTCCAGCTTGTCTTTTGTTTTGCTGGAAGCTCTGAGACGCAAGGGGTGTACCGCCGTGTCGTTAGTTCGGCACGGTGGGTTTTTTTTGCCCCCTTTGCGTGGTTTTGCTTTAGGGTTTTTTGTAGACTGCAGGGTTCGCTTTACTGTCCTCGCTCTGTCCTGGAATATCGGGCCCCACTTTGCTGAATCTGTTTCATCCCTGCGTTTTGTCTTTTCATCTTGCTCGCGGTCGTTGTGTGTGGGGGGCTGCCTTTTCCTTTGGGGAGTTTCTCTGGGGCGGGTCGGGCCTATTTTTCTGTCTTTGGGCTGGCTGGTTTCTTGGGCTGTGCCGAGTTGCCTGGGTAGTTGTTGGGCGCAATCCACAGCCGCTTTTAGTTGTGTTTAGGATAGGATCGGGTGTGCGGTCTGCAGAGTTTCCACGTCTCAGAGCTCTTTCTTGTATTTTTGGGTATTTGTCAGATCACTGTGTGCGCTCTGATCGCTAAGCACACTGTGTTTCTGGATTGCCTTCATAACACCTGTCATTAGCAAACATAACAATGGGGTGTAGAGAGATGGTGTGTTCCACTCCAAGGTGTTCCCCAGGTTTCCTCTCCATTGCTTCGATCTTAATGCTCTCGTTTAGTAGTTGTTGGAAACTACACTGCATTAGGCCTACAAATTGGGTATGGGGTGTAGAGAGATGGTGTGTTACACTCCAAGGTGTTCCCCAGGTTTCCTCGCCATTGCTTCGATCTTCTGGCTCTCGTTTAGTAGTTGTTGGAAACTACACTGCATTAGGCCTACAAATTGGGTATGGGGTGTAGAGAGATGGTGTGTTCCACTCCAAGGTGTTCCCCAGGTTTCCTCTCCATTGCTTCGATCTTAATGCTCTCGTTTAGTAGTTGTTGGAAACTACACTGCATTAGGCCTACAAATTGTGTATGGGGTGTAGAGACGGTGTGTTTCACTCCAAGGTGTTCTCCAGGTTGCCTTTCCTGAGCTTCTATCTTCAGGCTCTTGTTAAATAGTGGTTAAATGGAACAACTGCATTTGGCGTACTAGTTGGTTAGGGGCCTACTAACAGTGTCTGCCGCTCCTTGCTGTTCTCCTGGTTTCCTGTCCTGAAATTCCATTTTCAGGCTCTCGTTAAGTAGTTGTTAATGTTAGACTGCATTTGGCCTACTAGTTGGGTTGGGGCCTACTATCGGTGTCTGCCACTCCTTGCTGTTCTCCTCCACTGAACAAAGCTGTGCCGCCTGTTTACTACGGTTGCCAATTTTGAACTGCATTTCGACTACTTACTGATTTGGGCCTACTCTCTGTGTCAGCCTCTCATTCCAGTTGTCCTCCACTGCAATGCCCCCTGGTTAGTCCTGTGTTACCAATTTTGAACTGCATTTAGCCAACTTTATTCTTTGGGCCTATATCTGTGTTTCCTCCTCATCCTGCCCATTGCCCAGCCAGTGATAGATGAGTCTGCTGGTACATTGACCCATAACGCAAAATTCCCAGTGCACGCTACACAGCAAGATTGTGACCCTGCTGAAAGTCAGGTTCCTCTTCCCGCATACCATACCACCTTACACGGGGACAAAGAGGAAGGTGCAGATGAAAGTGCAGGTTCCTTCATCAGGTGGGGGGAGGAATACTAGTTGGCGACGTCACTGGCACAGGGCCTCTCATAGTACGCAAAAGTGTTGCTGCCGGTGGGAGGCGCCCCCGCCGTGCAAACACACCGCTGTACTTTGAGGGGCCCTGTGCCAGTGCCAATGCCAACGAGTGGGCCCCCCCTGCTTGCTCAGGATCACAGCACTTGCAAAGTTGAAATACTTACCTCTCCCTGCTCCACTGCAGTGACATGGTCCAGATTTACTGGGCCCACTAATTACTTGAACCAGCCCTACCCCCCACAACTTTAGCCAAATGACCCCCAATTTCAAATGCCTTCCAATTATTATAAGGTAAATTACAATTGACAAGCTTCTGTAACAAGAATGGATGTTTTTGCCATTAAAATGGGCAGTGTAGGTGTTTTCCAGGCCTCCACTCACTGCTGACTATGCTCCCCCATTGACTTGCATTGGGTTTCGTGTTTCGGGCGATACCCGACTTTTCGCCATAATCGGCCGATTCCACTCGACTCGACTTCTAAGATAGTCGGGTTTCGCGAAACACGACTCGACTCTAAAAAGGTCAAGGTCGCTCAACCCTAGCTGTGACCAGTGGGGTACCACCAGGGTCGATGTTGAGACCTATTCTCTTCAATATATTTATTAATGATCTGGTAGAAGGTTTACACAGTAAAATATCGATATTTGCTGATGATACAAAACTACGTAAAGCAGTCAATACAAGAGAAGATTGTATTCTGCTACAGATGGATCTGGATAAGGCAGAAACTTGGGCCTAGAGGTGGCCGATGCAGTTTAGCAATGATAAATGTAAGGTTATACATATGGGAAGGAATCAATATAACCATTACACACTGAACGGGAAACCACTGGGTAAATCTGACATGGAGAAAGACTTTGGGATCCTAGTTAATGATAAACTTATCTGGAGCAGCCAGTGCCAAGCAACAGCTGCCAAGGCAAACAGGATCATGGGGTGCATTAAAAGAGGTCTGGATACACATGATGAGAGCATTATACTGCCTCTGTACAAATCCCTGGTTAGACCGCACATGGAATACTGTGTACAGTTTTGGGCACCGGTGCTCAGGAAAGATATAATGGAATTAGAGCGAGTACAACGGAGGGTAACAAAATTAATAAAGGAGATGGGAGAGATTAGCAAAATTAGGATTATTTAGTCTAGAAAAAAGACGACTGAGGGGCGATCTAATAACCATGTATAAGTATATAATGGGACAATACAAATATCTCTCCGAGGATCTGTTTATACCAAGGAAGGTGACGGTCACAAGGGGGCATTCTCTGTGTCGGGAGGAGAGATGGAATCTTCAGGCAGTGAGAATCTGGAATTCCTTGCCTGAAGAGGTGGTGATGGCAAACTCAGTGGAGGGGTTCAAGAGAGGCCTGGATGTATTCCTGGAGCGTAACAATATTGTATCTCACAGTTATTAAGTTCTTTAGAAGGATGTGAATCTGGGAATTTATTCTGACGGAATATAGGCTGAACTGGATGGGCAAATATCTTTTTCCGGCCTTTATACCTATGTTACTATGCTACTCCATAATTTTTGCAAATTTATTAAAAAAGAAAAACTGATATATCACATGGTCATAAGTATTCAGACCCTTTGCTCAGTATTGAGTAGAAGCACCCACTTGAGCAAGGACATTTAGGAGTCTTCTTGGGAATGATGCAACAAGTTTTCCACCTTGATTTGGGGATCCACTGCCATCCTTCCTTGCAGATCCTCTCCAGTTCCGTCAGGTTGGATGGTGAATGTTGGTGGACAGCCATCTTCAGTTCTCTCCAGAGAGGCTCAATTGGGTTTAGGTCAGGGCTGTGGCTGGACCCATCAGGAATGGTCACAGAGTTGTTCTGAAGCCACTCCTTTGTTATTTTAGCTGTGTGCTTAGGGTCATTGTCTTGTTGGAAGGGGAACCTTCCGCCAAGTCTGAGGTCCAGACACTCTGGAAGAGGTTTTCATCCAGGATACCTCTGTACTTGGCCGCATTCATGTTTCCTTCAATTACAACCAGTTGTCCTGTCCCTGCAGCTGAAAAACACCCCCATAGCATGATGCTGCCACAACCATGTTTCACTGTTGGGATTGTATTTGACAGGTGATGAGTTGTGCCTAGTTTTCTCCACACATACAGCTTAGAAATATCACAAAAAAGGTCTATCTTCCTCTCATCAGACCAGAGAATCTTATTTCTCATAGTCTGGGAGTCCTTCGTGTGTTATTTAGCAAACTCTATGCAGGCTTTCATATGTCTTGCACTGTGGAGAGTTTTCCCTCTGGCCACTCTGCCATAAAGGCCCAACTGATGGAGGGCTGGAGTGATAGTTAACTTTGTGTAATTTTCTCCCATCTCCCTACTGCATCTCTGGAGCTCAGCCACAGTGATCTTGCAGTTCTTCTTTACCTCTCTCACCAAGGCTCTTCTCCCAAGATTGCTCAGTTTGGCTGGATGAGCAGGTCTAGGAATACTTCTGATGGTCCCAAACTTCTTTCATTTAAGGATTATGGAGGCCACTGTGCTCTTAGGAACCTTGAGTACCGCAGAAATTCTGTTGTAGACTTGGCCAGATCTGTGCCTTGCCACAATTCTGTCTCTGTTATGGACAGATTAACCCCTTTCTGACCTCGGACGGGATAGTACATGACCGTCACATGATCGGGGGTCGGCGATGCTTCAGTATTGTAACCATAGAGGTCCTAGAGACCTCTATGGTTACTGATCACCGGTGGCTGTGAGCGCCACCCTGTGGTCGGTGCTCACAGCCCACCTCCCTTTCTGCTATGTAGCAGAGCCGATCGTGCTATGCCTGCTTCTAGCCTCCCATGGAGGCTATTGAAGCATGGCAAAAGTAAAAAAAAAAGTGAAAAAAGTGAAAAAAATAAAAAAAATATAAACGTTTAAATCACCCCCCTTTCACCCCAATCAAAATAAATCAATAAAAAAAAATCAAATCTACACATATTTGGTATTGCCACGCTCAGAATCGCCCGATCTATCAATTAAAATAAAGCATTAACCTGATCGCTAAACGGCATAGCGAGAAAAAAATTTGAAACGCCAGAATTACGTTTTTTAGGTCGCCGCGACATTGCATTAAAATGCAGTAACGGGCGATCAAAAGAACGTATCTGCACCAAAATGCTATCATTAAAAATGCCAGCTTAGCACACAAAAAATAAGCCCTCAACCGACCCCAGATCACGAAAAATGGAGACGCTATGAGTATCAGAAAATGGCACAATTTTTTTTTTTTTTTAGCAAAGTTTGGAATTTTTTTTCACCACTTAGATAAAACATAACCTAGTCATGTTAGGTATCTATGAACTCGTACTGACCTGGAGAATCATAATGGCAGGTCAGTTTTAGCATTTAGTGAACCTAGCAAAAAAGCCAAACAAAAAACAAGTGCGGGATTGCACTTTTTTTGCAATTTCACCGCACTTGGAATTTTTTTCCTGTTTTCTAGTACATGACATGCTAAAACCAATGATGTCGTTCAAAAGTACAACTCGTCCCGCAAAAAATAAGCCCTCACATGGCCAAATTGACAGAAAAATAAAAAAGTTATGGCTCTGGGAAGGAGGGTAGTGAAAAACGAACACGGAAAAACGAAAAATCCCAAGGTCATGAAGGGGTTAATATCAACAAGGCATTCATATAACATATCTAGTAATATACCAAGTGATGATGAACGATGAGTGATGCGCCACGCCGTCCCCACCCTCCCTTTTTTTCTTGTGGTAATATAGTCTAATTAGTGTGTCCTGCACATCCAATAATTTTGGCTTCTACATCTAATGTGTTGTTATGATGATGTTCCATCTTCTTAGGGTCTGTTTCCATGTGCAGGAAACGCTGCGTGTCTGACGCTGCATAGAGCCGCAGCGTCAGACACGCAGCGTCCAGATGTTACAGCACAGAGGAGGGGATTTAATGAAATCCCGTCTCCACTATGCGTGGTAACACGCACGCGGCGGCCCTGCGACTCCGGACATGCTGCGCGTCTTTTCAGATCGCAGCATGTCCGTATATCTTGCGGCGACGCTGCGTCGCCGCAAGATATAGCACAGGGCCCTATGGTGGGGAGCGATGATGCCGGATGTGTGCTATGAACACATCCGGCATCATCGCGTCCCAGAAAGGGGGCGGAGCTTACCGCAGAGCGGCTAAGCCGCTCCGACGATACCGCCGGCCATCCTGATCGTGGACACATACCCTTAGAAGCCCTGTATGTTTTCCGTGTTTCTATAATTCTCATTTGGTCTGACATGCACTGTGAGCTATGAGGTCTCGTATAGACAGGTGTGTGCCTTTCCAAACCATGTCCTATCAGTTTAATTTAAAACAGATGGACTCCAATGAAGGAGTAGAACCATCTCAAGGAGGATCACAAGGAAATGGACAGCATGTGACTTAAATATGAGAGTCTGAGCAAAGGATCTGAATTCTTATGACCATGTTTTTCTTTTTTATTAAATTCACAATAATTTCTACATTTCTGTTTTTTTCAGTCAGTATGGGATGCAGAGAGTACAATAATGTAAAAAAATGAACTTTTTTGAAGTTACAAATAGGCTGCAATGAAACAAAGAGTGAAAAATTTGAAGGGGTCTGAATACTTTCCGTATCCACTATAGATCTCGCAGAAGGGCAGTCCTGCACTTACTTTCAGTCTGTGTTACTATTCTTACTAGTGATGAGCGAGCACTAAAATGCTCAGGTGCTCGTTGCTCAGGTTGAACAATTTGCAATACTCGGGTACTCAGACAGAACAACAAGCCCAGTCCAGATAATACAATGGCGGCCGACAGCACTACTGCAGCATAAAGTGGTTGCTCATCCTAGCTCCACAGGACCCAAGTGGAGAAGTACATACCAACGTTTTGAAGTGAAGGACAGCATCCAATCCAGGTGAAGACAATAAACACTTTATTGTGCCATAGGTGCAACGTTCCAACCTTAGAGTGTCTTTATCAAGCATGCGGTTGAAACGTTGCACCTATGGCACAATAAAGTGTTTATTGTCTTCACCTGGATTGGATGCTGTCCTTCACTTCAAAACATTAGAACAACAAGCCCAATGAAAGTCTATGGGAAACCCGGTCCTTTTAAAGTCTAAAAACGTCTGAAAGTGATGAAAACACTGCTCAAATGACACTGTAACATCATGGCAATTGCCCCTGGAAGCATTTCTGAGCATTTCCTAGCTCACAGCTGTAAACAGTGTTGTAAGGGTATGTGTCCACGTTCAGGATTGCATCAGGATTTGGTCAGGATTTTTCATCAGTATTTGTAAGCCAAAACCAGGAGTGGAACAATTAGAGGAAAAGTATAATATAAACATATGCTCCACTTCTGCATTTATCACCCACTCCTGGTTTTGGCTTACAAATACTGATGAAAAATCCTGACCAAATCCTGATGCAATCCTGAACGTGGACACATACCCTAAGAGTTTCACGCCATTTTTACAGGTGCACCATAACACATACAAAATCGAAACCCAAATAGATTTTGATGGGAAATATGTTAAGGAACATCCTTTCCAGGGTAGTGACTTGTATATAAGGCAAAATAATTACCAAAAATAAAAATGTTCCTCCACCACTTGGGCTATGTTCATACGCAGCGTTTTTGATGCGTTTTCAACTTTAGCATTGCTTTCAACAAATACAAATGCATTCACTGGGTAATGTCACTGTAACATTTAACAACCCTAGCTGGCCATGTGTTGTGTGATACATAAGAAGACACATCTTGTTTCATTTATGAAGGAGGGACTCTAATAGTCACAGAGCCTATTTTTAGAGGGGCATAAGGCGGCATTTATCTTCTTAAAGGGAAATTAAACAGTGGGTCTCCTATACTGTTATTGCCTATGCAGTGAGTGGCTGGGCTGCCAAAAATTTGGACATCTCCCAATGCCCCTTTCACGGGACATACAGGAGGGCCTCCTGAAAAAATGTTGCATTGAATGCAAGGCCTGCTGTTGTGAATTCTGCTCTTGGTCTCCCTCCGGTGGTTATGAGTGGTAGTGCTGCGGTAGTTGGATCGCAGCATTTATCAGGTGTATCTATTTTTTGCAATTTGGGCTGGGCTATATAGCCTTGCTTGATCCTTTAGTCAGTGCCAGTTGTCCATTATTTTTGGAGGATTCACATCCCTTCTGGTCTCTCCTGTTTCCTGTGCTTTTCTTCAAAGATAAGTCCTGGCTTTGTTTTTGCTGTCCACCTGCTGTGGACCTTATAGTTCTGTGCATTTTCATGTTTTTGTCTTGTCCAGCTTAGTCTGTGAAGGATTTTTTGCAGCCTAGCTATTTCTCTGGAGATGCAGTTATACCCTCCATGTCTTTAGTCCGATGTGGTGTTTTGTATTTTCTGTGGTGGATATTTTCTAGTGTTTTAATACTGACCGCATAGTACTCTGTTCTATTCTTTCTTTTTAGCTAGTATGGCCTCCTATGCTAAATCCTGATTTCATTTCTGCGTATGTTATTTCCCTCTTCTCTCACAGTCAATATTTGTGGGGGGCTGTCTTTGGGGATTTTCTCTGAGGCAAGATTGGTTTCCTGTTTCTGTCTTTAGGGGTAGTTAGTTCTTAGGCTGTGTCGAGGGGTCTAGGGAGTGTTAGGTACCCCCCACGGCTACTTCTAGTTGCGCTGTTAAGTTCAGGGTTTGCGGTCAGTACAGGTTCCACCTTCTCCAGAGTACATCTCATGCTGCTCCAAGGCCACCAGATCATAACATAAATGGTAGAGACGTGTGCACTACTGATGATGTTGCAAAGGTAGGTTCCCACACCTTACAGTATAAATAAAGAAAAACCTTGCACTCAACTTATGCTCTTAGTGAATTTTTAATGTAGTACCCAAAATAAACGTTTCGGTCCAACACACCGGACCTTCATCAGTAACTACAGAAAGTGACAAAAAATTAAATAAATAAAAGTAAAACATGGATATAATAGTAATAAACTAAACAGAAAAAAAGTATATACATGAACCTATAATGGTTGACGCATTAGAGCAAAAATAATAACACTGGTCGCTAAGGGAAAAAAACGGATAATGATATAATGTCGAGCAGAGAGAGACTTATGTCTATTATTTGGCACTGATGTGATGAATAGGAATGATAAGGAATAAACCATGACGTACCGTACTGTGTGTGAAATAACGGAAGGAGACAAGAAAATGTCTCTGGGCACACAAAGAGAGCGGCGTCTGGGATAGAGAGAGAAAGTGTGGTAAAAACAGCCAGAGATATAAGTGGCGGCACTAGCGTGTGCTAAATATAAGACGCCATACCTGAGTAACCAACAGGGAAAAAAGTTCTACTGCGAGGAAATGAAGGGCGTAAGTGAGACAAGATCCCCCATATATTGGATTAGTGATACAATAGTGCATGGTATCGGCATATTACCTTATGCAGGAGAGAGGTGAAGTGTGCCTGTAAGAGACGCGGAGTCCTCCGCTCGTCTATGGTACTGGGAAATAGCCCGCAAAGAAATAGAGAGGAGGCGTGTATCGGCAGTGGTAGTCGGCCAATAGGAAAGCGCTCGCGATAGCCGGAAGTGACGTCGTCCCAGATTCCGGGGATGACGGAGTTATGTGTGCCTGTCGGCGTGCTCGTCCAGCGGATGTGACGTAACTGAACGTGCACCGCTTGTGTATACACAGGGGAGGAACAAATGGTTCCTAGTAGCTCAGAGCTAGGTACGTAGGTAATGAATGGGATGGCCTGAAAGTTAGGTAGCATCTGTAGAGGAGAAACCAAACGCTTGAACAAACAGACATATAGTGGGTCCGGACATGAGGACATAGCAGGTGATAGTGAACTGTGTCCAGAGAAGCGGAGTTCAGTGGAGGACGTGATCAAGAAGAATGCATACAACTTCAATAAAGGCGACTCTATAATAGAGAAAAAAGGGTGTTAGACACTAAAGCATACACCATTTGTATACATAATGTAATATGATACACGAGGAACTGCCATACAGGTACATAGTGGTAAAAGATACATATATAATAAAAGATATAAAGAAGTCCTACCAAATTGTTCCATGGAGGATTAACCAGAACTATAGATGGGTCCTGTCATATTATGAGCAGACATTGACGGTTATGTGCACTTAGACCAAACAGAACGTAGTATATAATATAAAATATGGTAAATATAATGAGAAAGCATTCCTAGGGCAGGGACAAGTTGGTATGGAGTAATATGCAAGGACGGACATAACGGTACCTGGACTGATGTATAAGTACTGTAGATAAAACACTATGGGGCAGTCGGCTCAGGATAGCCAGGCAATAGTTTGTTATAAGAAAGATGCCAGGTCATAATCCCTGTTAAGACCCTTTGGGTGTAAGGTCTCGAGGGTATGTATCCAGAACGCCTCCCTGCGTTTAAGGCGAGCTATCCTATTTCCTCCCCGTCTTAAAGGCGGTATGTGTTCAATGACCTGGAACTTGAGTTGTGAAATGTTATGGCCTTGGTTGGTAAAATGTAAAGGAATTGGTAATAGTAGATTCTTACAGCGTATGGTGGATTTGTGCTTTGAGATACGGTCGCGTATGGGTTGCGTGGTTTCTCCTATATACAGCAGACCGCACGGGCACTTAATCAAATATACCACCCATGAAGTGTCACAGGTAAAAAACTCCGAAATGTGAAAAACTTTGCCTGAATGTGGGTGGTGGAAAGAGGTACCTTTAAGGACATTGTGACACTGGGAGCAATGAAGACATGGGAATGTTCCAGTACGAGGAGTCTGTAAGAAGCGTTGACGTGGTACTGATTTATTGGTACCCACGTCTGCTTTCACCAGTGAATCTCTGAGGTTGGGGGCTCGTTTAAAACAGGGAAGAAACGGTTCCCGAAATTCTGGGATGTCCGGGTGGCCACTTGCTAGTAGATGCCAATGTCTACGAATGGATTTGTGTAGAACGTACGCAAAGGGATGGAAAGAGTGGACAAACGGAATCCGGTTCATAGATCTGTTCGGTCTGGGTTGTGAAGGTGTTATGGCATTTTGGAGTATCGTGGCGGGATAGCCACGTTGTGAGAATTTGGAAGCCATTTCTTGTAACCTAAGAGGGCGGAGATCTGGGTCCGACACTATTTTAGATACTCGGTGAAACTGTGATTTAGGGATGGACCGTATAGTGGATGAAGGGTGGAAACTGGAAAAGTGTAACAGGCTGTTACGATCTGTGCTTTTAGTATATAGGTCAGTAGAAATGGAGCCATCTGGCTTAAGTATAACCATTGTGTCGAGAAAATTAATCTTCTGAGGACTATGTGACATCGTGAATGTAATGCCTGGCCAGGCAGTATTCAGCCATTCAAAGAAAGAGGCGAGGGCTTCCAACGTGCCCCCCCATATGCAGAAGACGTCATCTATGTATCGTCTCCACAAGAGAACGTTGGAGATAAACAGTGAACTTTGATAGATAGTACTCTCCTCAAAGTCCGCCATATAACAATTTGCATAGGGGGGCGGTACGTTGGAGCCCATCGCGGTACCACGGATCTGGAGGTAGAAGTCATCCTGGAACATGAAATGGTTGAAAGTCAGAATGATGGTAAGAAGTTCAATACAAAGATTAACCTGGTCTTCCTGTAGGCCGGAGTGAATGAGTAATCTATGTACCGAGTTTATACCTTCCAAGTGTGGGATCGATGTATACAGGTCCTTAACGTCCATGGTGACCAGTAATGCATTGGGGGGAATAGGGTTCAGACCTTTAAGGACTTCAAGAAACGACCCTGTATCGAGGATGTATGATTTAGATGTCTGTATTAATGGAGTCAAGATCTTTTCGAGATACACCGCCAGAGGGGAAAGTATAGAATCGGTCGAGGCCACGATGGGCCTCCCTGGTGGTTTCTGAAGATTTTTGTGAATCTTGGGAATGGTGTAAAAGACTGGGATGACCGGATGGGAATTGGTGAGAAAATCAACCGTTTTGGTATCTAGGACCCCCAACTGTGTATATTTTTGAAGGGTGTCTGAAATCTTTTGACGTATTAGGGATGTAGGGTCCCTCTGTAACTTCTGGTAAATGGTCGTGTCACTTAACTGACGGGAAATCTCCTGAAGATAGTCAGACCTGTTCATAACCACTAGGGCCCCACCCTTGTCTGCTGGTTTTATGATTATAGTACTGTCCTCCTGTAGGCCACGTAGGGCCTGGCGTTCTGGGGACGTGAGATTAGGGGGATAAAATAGATTTCCTCTGTTGATGTCATCCCTTAGTGACTGGAAAGAATTCTGTACAAACTCGATGAAGGTCTCCATAGCATGTGAGCCATGAGGGGGCCTAAATTTGCTTTTGTTGTATAGACCCAGACTACGGGATGACAAGCTACTAGGTGAGGCTGCTGAGTGAGATGGCACTGGAGTGGTGTCAGGGGTATTAGAAAAATATGCCTTTAGTCTGAGTGTTCGAAAAAACCTATGGAGGTCCATTTCCAGATCAAAGGTATGGCAGCGATAAGTGGGGCAAAATGACAGACCTTTCTGTAAAACCTTATATTCCGCCACCCCCAAAGTTCTGTCCGAAATGTTGATTACCAATGGATTGGTACCTGAGATCTCGTGATCCTCATTTGGTCTGGAGTTGGTCCTGTGTCCATGGCCGCGCCTTGTCGTTTTTTTCGGGCGTGACGTTGTCGCTGTCCTAAAAAACGAGGAGGACCAGTTGGGGCTGTATTCCGTTCTTGTTCGGAACCCGACGTAGAGTAATCCAGAGAAGACCGAGGAGTAGGACGAGGTGGATTTCGCCGACTGGAGAAGTTGTCTTGCCATCTGTAGATTTGGTTCGACTCGTAGTCTTCCGTGTCTCTATTGAATTTATTCCGTTTCCTTTCCTCTGTTTCACGTCGATGTTTGTCAATATTCTTGGAAATTTGGTCTTTCAGGGAGCTGAGTTCCTCAGGGGAGCCAGTTGATGATAACTGCGCCTCAATGGATTTGATGCGTTCAGAACTTGTGGTAATGGCCTTCTGTAAATGCTCAACAGTTAAAGTGATTAAGTCGAAAGAACACTTATTTAGTATCTGTTCGTACTTAGTGCAGTAGTCAGAAGAGTCCCGAAAGAGTGTGGGACGAAGTGGTACTCGGAGTCCCCTAGGGATCCTCTGTACCCGGAGATATTCCGTGAGTGTGGCACAGTGAAGCTCAATGTTGGTGAAATGACGGAGCTCACGTTCCAGGTCACGTCCCCGTGTTTCCCTCGGTGGTGCTTTTAGAAAGTCACTATTGAAAGTGGATCGTGCCAAAATACTAGAGGTCTCTTCTGCATTATAGGAGAAGGTTCTCATGACCAGACAGTGTGCCACACGTAAGGGGAGATAGCTTAAATGGTAGAGACGTGTGCACTACTGATGATGTTGCAAAGGTAGGTTCCCACACCTTACAGTATAAATAAAGAAAAACCTTGCACTCAACTTATGCTCTTAGTGAATTTTTAATGTAGTACCCAAAATAAACGTTTCGGTCCAACACACCGGACCTTCATCAGTAACTACAGAAAGTGACAAAAAATTAAATAAATAAAAGTAAAACATGGATATAATAGTAATAAACTAAACAGAAAAAAAGTATATACATGAACCTATAATGGTTGACGCATTAGAGCAAAAATAATAACACTGGTCGCTAAGGGAAAAAAACGGATAATGATATAATGTCGAGCAGAGAGAGACTTATGTCTATTATTTGGCACTGATGTGATGAATAGGAATGATAAGGAATAAACCATGACGTACCGTACTGTGTGTGAAATAACGGAAGGAGACAAGAAAATGTCTCTGGGCACACAAAGAGAGCGGCGTCTGGGATAGAGAGAGAAAGTGTGGTAAAAACAGCCAGAGATATAAGTGGCGGCACTAGCGTGTGCTAAATATAAGATGCCATACCTGAGTAACCAACAGGGAAAAAAGTTCTACTGCGAGGAAATGAAGGGCGTAAGTGAGACAAGATCCCCCATATATTGGATTAGTGATACAATAGTGCATGGTATCGGCATATTACCTTATGCAGGAGAGAGGTGAAGTGTGCCTGTAAGAGACGCGGAGTCCTCCGCTCGTCTATGGTACTGGGAAATAGCCCGCAAAGAAATAGAGAGGAGGCGTGTATCGGCAGTGGTAGTCGGCCAATAGGAAAGCGCTCGCGATAGCCGGAAGTGACGTCGTCCCAGATTCCGGGGATGACGGAGTTATGTGTGCCTGTCGGCGTGCTCGTCCAGCGGATGTGACGTAACTGAACGTGCACCGCTTGTGTATACACAGGGGAGGAACAAATGGTTCCTAGTAGCTCAGAGCTAGGTACGTAGGTAATGAATGGGATGGCCTGAAAGTTAGGTAGCATCTGTAGAGGAGAAACCAAACGCTTGAACAAACAGACATATAGTGGGTCCGGACATGAGGACATAGCAGGTGATAGTGAACTGTGTCCAGAGAAGCGGAGTTCAGTGGAGGACGTGATCAAGAAGAATGCATACAACTTCAATAAAGGCGACTCTATAATAGAGAAAAAAGGGTGTTAGACACTAAAGCATACACCATTTGTATACATAATGTAATATGATACACGAGGAACTGCCATACAGGTACATAGTGGTAAAAGATACATATATAATAAAAGATATAAAGAAGTCCTACCAAATTGTTCCATGGAGGATTAACCAGAACTATAGATGGGTCCTGTCATATTATGAGCAGACATTGACGGTTATGTGCACTTAGACCAAACAGAACGTAGTATATAATATAAAATATGGTAAATATAATGAGAAAGCATTCCTAGGGCAGGGACAAGTTGGTATGGAGTAATATGCAAGGACGGACATAACGGTACCTGGACTGATGTATAAGTACTGTAGATAAAACACTATGGGGCAGTCGGCTCAGGATAGCCAGGCAATAGTTTGTTATAAGAAAGATGCCAGGTCATAATCCCTGTTAAGACCCTTTGGGTGTAAGGTCTCGAGGGTATGTATCCAGAACGCCTCCCTGCGTTTAAGGCGAGCTATCCTATTTCCTCCCCGTCTTAAAGGCGGTATGTGTTCAATGACCTGGAACTTGAGTTGTGAAATGTTATGGCCTTGGTTGGTAAAATGTAAAGGAATTGGTAATAGTAGATTCTTACAGCGTATGGTGGATTTGTGCTTTGAAGCCCTCGCCTCTTTCTTTGAATGGCTGAATACTGCCTGGCCAGGCATTACATTCACGATGTCACATAGTCCTCAGAAGATTAATTTTCTCGACACAATGGTTATACTTAAGCCAGATGGCTCCATTTCTACTGACCTATATACTAAAAGCACAGATCGTAACAGCCTGTTACACTTTTCCAGTTTCCACCCTTCATCCACTATACGGTCCATCCCTAAATCACAGTTTCACCGAGTATCTAAAATAGTGTCGGACCCAGATCTCCGCCCTCTTAGGTTACAAGAAATGGCTTCCAAATTCTCACAACGTGGCTATCCCGCCACGATACTCCAAAATGCCATAACACCTTCACAACCCAGACCGAACAGATCTATGAACCGGATTCCGTTTGTCCACTCTTTCCATCCCTTTGCGTACGTTCTACACAAATCCATTTGTAGACATTGGCATCTACTAGCAAGTGGCCACCCGGACATCCCAGAATTTCGGGAACCGTTTCTTCCCTGTTTTAAACGAGCCCCCAACCTCAGAGATTCACTGGTGAAAGCAGACGTGGGTACCAATAAATCAGTACCACGTCAACGCTTCTTACAGACTCCTCGTACTGGAACATTCCCATGTCTTCATTGCTCCCAGTGTCACAATGTCCTTAAAGGTACCTCTTTCCACCACCCACATTCAGGCAAAGTTTTTCACATTTCGGAGTTTTTTACCTGTGACACTTCATGGGTGGTATATTTGATTAAGTGCCCGTGCGGTCTGCTGTATATAGGAGAAACCACGCAACCCATACGCGACCGTATCTCAAAGCACAAATCCACCATACGCTGTAAGAATCTACTATTACCAATTCCTTTACATTTTACCAACCAAGGCCATAACATTTCACAACTCAAGTTCCAGGTCATTGAACACATACCGCCTTTAAGACGGGGAGGAAATAGGATAGCTCGCCTTAAACGCAGGGAGGCGTTCTGGATACATACCCTCGAGACCTTACACCCAAAGGGTCTTAACAGGGATTATGACCTGGCATCTTTCTTATAACAAACTATTGCCTGGCTATCCTGAGCCGACTGCCCCATAGTGTTTTATCTACAGTACTTATACATCAGTCCAGGTACCGTTATGTCCGTCCTTGCATATTACTCCATACCAACTTGTCCCTGCCCTAGGAATGCTTTCTCATTATATTTACCATATTTTATATTATATACTACGTTCTGTTTGGTCTAAGTGCACATAACCGTCAATGTCTGCTCATAATATGACAGGACCCATCTATAGTTCTGGTTAATCCTCCATGGAACAATTTGGTAGGACTTCTTTATATCTTTTATTATATATGTATCTTTTACCACTATGTACCTGTATGGCAGTTCCTCGTGTATCATATTACATTATGTATACAAATGGTGTATGCTTTAGTGTCTAACACCCTTTTTTCTCTATTATAGAGTCGCCTTTATTGAAGTTGTATGCATTCTTCTTGATCACGTCCTCCACTGAACTCCGCTTCTCTGGACACAGTTCACTATCACCTGCTATGTCCTCATGTCCGGACCCACTATATGTCTGTTTGTTCAAGCGTTTGGTTTCTCCTCTACAGATGCTACCTAACTTTCAGGCCATCCCATTCATTACCTACGTACCTAGCTCTGAGCTACTAGGAACCATTTGTTCCTCCCCTGTGTATACACAAGCGGTGCACGTTCAGTTACGTCACATCCGCTGGACGAGCACGCCGACAGGCACACATAACTCCGTCATCCCCGGAATCTGGGACGACGTCACTTCCGGCTATCGCGAGCGCTTTCCTATTGGCCGACTACCACTGCCGATACACGCCTCCTCTCTATTTCTTTGTGGGCTATTTCCCAGTACCATAGACGAGTGGAGGACTCCGCGTCTCTTACAGGCACACTTCACCTCTCTCCTGCATAAGGTAATATGCCGATACCATGCACTATTGTATCACTAATCCAATATATGGGGGATCTTGTCTCACTTACGCCCTTCATTTCCTCGCAGTAGAACTTTTTTCCCTGTTGGTTACTCAGGTATGGCGTCTTATATTTAGCACACGCTAGTGCCGCCACTTATATCTCTGGCTGTTTTTACCACACTTTCTCTCTCTATCCCAGACGCCGCTCTCTTTGTGTGCCCAGAGACATTTTCTTGTCTCCTTCCGTTATTTCACACACAGTACGGTACGTCATGGTTTATTCCTTATCATTCCTATTCATCACATCAGTGCCAAATAATAGACATAAGTCTCTCTCTGCTCGACATTATATCATTATCCGTTTTTTTCCCTTAGCGACCAGTGTTATTATTTTTGCTCTAATGCGTCAACCATTATAGGTTCATGTATATACTTTTTTTCTGTTTAGTTTATTACTATTATATCCATGTTTTACTTTTATTTATTTAATTTTTTGTCACTTTCTGTAGTTACTGATGAAGGTCCGGTGTGTTGGACCGAAACGTTTATTTTGGGTACTACATTAAAAATTCACTAAGAGCATAAGTTGAGTGCAAGGTTTTTCTTTATTTACACCAGATCATAACAGCCTGCCCTGCCCCAAAGCTACATGCACCCCAGTAACTGTTTCAGCAGACGTACTTGAGGACCTCAGGACAAAATTGTTCCCATCAGAAGAAAATGTGTCTCCCACACTGTTATTCTTATGCACTGAATGCAAGGCCTACCCTGCACCAATGTTACATGCACCCCAATAAATATTTCAGCAGATGTACTTGAGGGAATCAGGACAAAATTGTTCCCATTAGAAGAAAGTGTGTCTCCCATACAGTTTGCTTATGCACTGAAGGCAAGGTCTGGCCTGCATTAGTGTTACATGCACCCCAATAACCCTTTGAAACCAGGTACTGGATGGCCACATCAAACAAAAGATTCCATTATTCTTTTTTGTTTATAACCATACAGTTTGTCCATGAAGTGAATGCAAGGCCTGGCCCTAATTTTCACGCACCAAAACCCCCTTGGAAGAAACGAGGAGGAGTGTTTCATAAAAAAAAAATCACATTACAAAGGAGCGGTTCATCTATACTTGGACTACCCATACACTAAGTGTATGGGCTTACAAACATTTCCCCATAAGGGGTACATATCAACATAGTGTGTAATTTTTTTTTTAGGGGCATTATATACACCAGCCAAAAACAAAAAAGTCGGCTTAAAACAAGCCATAGCCAGCTCACCAACCAGACCATTAGACACGGAGCACGAGAGTTCGTCCTGACCAGGACGCCTAGCAGCAGCAAATTTGAAAGATGCCAGCATGGCATGAGTAAGATCTACTGATCGAAACGCGTTGCCGTTATTCCTTTTGCAATCACCTGTACTGTCCATTATGTGTAAGGATTATCCTTTTTTAAAGATGTTCTTGGATGATTAAAGGAATTTACCATTTTACTGGAGCTGGAGTATCTACGTCTTTCAAATTTGCTGCATTATAAACACCTTGGAAAACAGTAACATGGTTTCCTACATAGTTGCTACTGGGTAGGTGCAGGTTTTTATTAAAAATATGGCGGATGAATTGTTGGATGAAGTGATCAAGAAAAGGGGCATGGTGACCGCAGGAATGATAAAGTACAGGATTAATGACAGCGGTGGCTATGGGAGGTATGACATCCAGGATACAGCCTACAATGATTAGTCATTTAGCCAGCCCACCACCAATTACCAGAATGTGTTTCATGCTTGTCAGATGATCAGTGTAACAGATGTGCATATGTAGCTCGGCATAAAAAAAGCCCGTAAAAAATATGTTACCAAAGATGCACGTGTCCGTATAAAAGGGCACAGTGCAACATGTTCCTGAGATGCTGAATTAGAGAAAGCAGATCAGTGTTGGAGGAAAACCAAATAAAGTGATGGATGCTCATGAAAAACTAAGTTTAAAGGGGAGTGCCCAGTCCTTGTGCACACCCGTGGCACAAGGTTCTTCATCTTCACCCATACATATTAGCAATAATATCCAAATGTCACAGCCGAAAATTATTTGTTCAAGTGTAACGTGTCAGATCTTTTGGAACTCATAAAGTGAACCCGCAGATCCACGACAATTAACCTCCCTAGGGTGAGCTGGCCTGGTGGACCACCCCTAATACAGGGAGTGTTAGGGGCAGGCTAACGGAGACTATTGCCGCAGAAGCTGATACCCGGGGACAGGAAGTAAGAGCAGAAAATATGCAGAACTGGCTATGACGGAGACACAGGACAGACTGGCAATGACTGAGACTAAGAATAGGCTTGGATATGGCGGATGCCCAGGATAGACTGGATATGGCGGAAACACAGGACAGGAATGGTATGGCGGAAACACAGGATAGGCAGGGTATGGCGGAAACACAGGACAGGCAGGGTGTGGCGGAAACACAGAACAGACAGGTTATGACGGGAAAACAGGACATATGGGGTATGACGGATGCACAGGACAGAGCAAGGTATGGCGGACGCACAGGACAGAGCAAGGTATGGCGGATGCACAGGATAGAGTAAGGTATGGCGGATGCATAGGACAGAGCAAGATATGGCGGGTGCACAGGACAGAGCAAGGCACAGAGGGACCTGGGTCAAATGAGGACAAATGACAATCAGGCATGCAGCAGAGGAAGGAGTTTCCTTAAATAGACCAAGTGCTGCAGAACTTCCGGGTCAAGATCCTCCAGAATCATAGAGTGGAGGAATGGAGCGTCTGCATACCAGAGAGAGGAAGTTGCGTGCACAGTGAGAGGCTTTCACGTGCACCTGACGAGAGCCAGGGACCGGCAGCAAGTCAGGAGAAGAGACCGGAAGGCGTGCGCACACCACTGGAGCACGCTGGGATGGGTAAGTATGTTGGCAAACAAAAAGGTGAGTGGCAGGCATGGTGGGAGGAGTGGCAGCGCGGAGAGGTGCCGTGACAGTACTCCTCCCCTTACTCCCCCTCCTTCTAAGACCAGAAAGAAATCTGGCTAAAATCTGAGGAGCCAGTATGCTTTCACAGGGCTCCCAAGACCTCTCCTCGGGACCAAAACCCTTCCAATCAACCAAAAAGAAAGTTTTGCCTCTGGACTTTTTCATGGCAAGAATGTCTTTAACCTCAAAGACATCTTGAGCGGAGACTGGCAGAGGTGATTGACCAGGAGAAGCATGGAATTGATTGAAAATGGCAGGTTTCAAAAGGGAGACATGAAAAGAATTGGGAATGTGAAGTGAAGGAGGTAGTTTGTAGACAACATTGTTGATACGAGTCAAAACCTCAAATGGACCAATGTACCGTGGACCTAATTTATATGAAGGAATCTTAAGACGGATGAACCTGGACGACAACCATACTTTATCTCCAGGCTGGTATAACGGAGGTTCCAGGCGTATTTTGTCGGCATGTCTCTTAATCCTGTTCTGTTCCTGTTCTAATGCGACTTTGGTCTCCTGCCAAACCCTGGAGAACTCCTCGGACAGAAGATTGGCCGCCGGCACACACGAGGTGGGAAGTACCGGCAGAGGGACACCAGGATGTTGCCCATAAACGATGAAGAAAAGTGATTTGATAGAAGAGTCATTAATGTAGTTATTGTACGCAAACTAGGCCCAAGGAGGCAAATCAGACCAATCGTTGTGATGGACATTAGAAAAATTGCAGAGATAGGTCATTAGAATCTGGTTTGTGCGCTCCGCTTGTCTGTTAGTTTGAGGATGGTAGGCTGAGGAGAAATCCAAAGTTACATTCATCAGTTTGCAAAGAGCACGCCAAAACCGAGAGGTAAATTGAACTTCTCTATCAGAAACTGTGAAGAGTAGGGTTGAGTGAAATGGATCGGACAAATAAAAAAATCGCCGACTTTCGGCAAAGTCGGGTTTCATGAAACCCGACCCGATCCTAGTGTGGGATCGGCCATGAGGTCGCCGATCTGCGCGCAAAAGTCGTGTTTCGTATGATGCTTTCAGCACCATTTTTCAGCCAATGAAGGAGGACGCAGAGTGTGAGCAGCGTGATGACATAGGTCTCGGTCCCCACCATCTTAGAGAACGGCATGACAGTGATTGGCTTGCTTTCTGCGGCATCACAGGGGCTATAAAGGGGCGTGCACGCCGGCCGCCATCTTACTTCTGCCGATCTTAGCATAGGGAGAGGTTGCTGCAGCTTCATCAGAAGAAGGGATATAGTTAGGGAGGGAAGATAAACCCTGAAAACTGCTTGTGCTGTAGCGATTTCCTCTGTCCAACACAACCATTTTTTTGCAGGGACAGTGGAGGCTATATTTTTGTGCATCATCTCTGTAGCTTATTAGGCTGCCTTATAAGGCTCCCTGATAGCTGCATTGCTGTTTGCACGCTGTTGTGCAAACCAACTGGTTTTTTTTAAAGCAAAAATCCTGTTGCTCCTTTCTGCACAGTTATCTTGTTTATTTGTCGACACTTTTGTGTGCAGCAGTCCTTTTTATTGCTGCCATACTTTTCCTGAGATCATTGTAGGGAGATTGAAATTGTACTACAGTTCTTGTATTTTTTCATATATCTTCCAGCCACTTTCTGCCACTTACATTGTGTTGTTTTATACACTGGGCCTGAGTTTTGGTTCAGTCTCCCCCCAAAAAAGTGAGATTCAAATTCTCACAAAGTGGATATACTTCAGTCCTGTTAGTTTGTCGTACTGTATTTCAGCCAGCCACTTTCTGCCACTTAGATTGCATTGCTATATACACTGGGCCTAAGTTTTGGTTCAGTCTCCCCCCCAAAAAAGGGAGATTCTAATTCTCACAAAGTGGATATACTTCAGTTCAGTTAGTTTGTCGTATATCAGCCAGCCACTTTCTGCCACTTACATTGTGTTGTTTTATGCACAGGGCTAGAGATGAGCGAAACGGGTCGAAATTTTTCAAAAGTCGCCGACTTTTGGCAAGGTCGGGTTTCATGAAACCTGACCCGACCCCAGTGTGGGGTCGGCCATGAAGTCGGCGATCTTTTGAATCTAGAATCGGAATTCCGATACCGATTCCCGATATGTTTATATCAGGAATTGGTATTGGAATTCAGATTTAAGTGGAAAATAAAGAATAAAAATAAAAAATATCGCAATACTTACGCTCTGACGCGCCCTGGTACTAACCGGGAACCTTCCTTCCTTAGAATCAGCCTTCCAGGACCTTGCGGTGACGTCGCGGTGATGTCGCGGCTTGTGATTGGCCGCGCGGCCGCCCATGTGACCGCTCGCGCGACCAATCACAAGCCGCGACGTCACCGCGACGTCACCGAAGGTCCTGGAAGGGCTGATTCTTAGGAAGGAAGGCTGCCGGAAAGAAGCAGGGCGCGTCCGAGGGTGAGTATATACCTAATAGGAATATACCCGAGGGTGAGTATATACCTAATAGGAATATACTCACCCTCGGACGCGCCCTGCTTCTTTCCGGCAGCCTTCCTTCCTAAGAATCAGCCCTTCCAGGACCTTCGGTGACATCGCGGTGACGTCGCGGCTTGTGATTGGTCGCGCGAGCAGTCACATGGGCGGCCGCGCGGCCAATCACAAGCCGCGACGTCACCGCGACGTCACCGCAAGGTCCTGGAAGGCTGATTCTAAGGAAGGAAGGTTCCCGGTTAGTACCAGGGCGCGTCAGAGGGTAAGTATTGCGATATTTTTTATTTTTATTCTTTATTTTACACTAAAATATGGATCGCAGGGCCTGAAGGAGAGTTTCCGCTCCTTCAGACCCTGGGAACCATGGAAACCCAATGCATTGCATTGGGTTTCGAGTCTCGGACAACCCCGACCCCGACTTTTTTATAGGATCGGCCGATTTCACTCGACCTGACTTTTGAAAAAGTCGGGTTTCGTGAAACCCGACCCGATCCTATAAAAGTAAAGGTCGCTCAACCCTACACAGGGCCTGAGGTTTGGTTCAGTCTCCCAAAAAAAAGTGAGATTCAAATTCTCACAAAGTGGATATACTTCAGTCCTGTTAGTTTGTCGTATATCAGCCAGCCACTTTCTGCCACTTACATTGTGTTGTTTTATATAGGAAAGAGAAGGAGATCCAGCTCAACGAAATAGTGAAAAATCCATAATTTATTTCACTTAAAATATAGTGAAAGGACAAAACATCAGCATACAGAAAAAATTATAAAAACAAGGTCAACGCGTTTCCGGTGACTAAGCACTATAATCATGATACCTAATACAAGACATGTCTATACTTTTATACTAGTATCCGGTTATCACTCCAGTGTTGCAATTGGTAGAATTGTCTAATCAAGCAAAAATAGGCACACATGGTAATGAAAGCAAGACAAGCTTGATGGAAAGACAAAAACAAATGTTTTGGCTAAACATAAATGCAGAAAAAACAGAAATAACACAAAATACAGGAACTATATGAAAAAATAAAAAAACAAAATGACATTACAATAATCATTAAATAAATCCAAGAATATGATAGAAAAATAATATAATAGTATGTACAGTGTCATATGTCATGAACCCACATAACAATATAGAAAAAAAAACTAATATTAGCAGGAATCTCCCAAACAGGGAGCTGTAACAGCCAAAATAGGTTGGAGCAAATAGGTGAAAGCACAGCTGCAGATGCCGTGACAATGTAACAGCGGCCAGCAAGCAAGGGAAAAAAAAAAGGAAAAAAAAGGCTATCCTTAAGTAGACACAAACTCATATGAGTTCTGGAAAAAATGAGACATACATGTAAATCTTATAATAAATAAAACTACAAAATTCCCTGGTACCTTAAAAAATAGTGAGCTCACAGACAACCATGGATGGAAAAACAGAAAAATCAATGGCAGGAATCTCCCAAACAGGGAGCTGTAACAGCCAAAATAGGTTGGAGCAAGTAAGTGAACGCACAGCTGCAGACGCCGTGACAATGTAACAGCGGCCAGCAAGCAAGGGGAAACAAGGGGAAACAGAAGGACAAATTGATAGCTATTAGCCTCACAAAAGAGTCATTAATTATACGGGAAATATGAACTACAAATTTAGTTACTAGATGTCAGAAAAGCAGCTTCATTGTTTGTAAACCCTCAGAATACTAATAGAAGAGCATGAGATCTTTCCTTTTGTTTAAACCATGTGGAATTCTTGTTCCGAGTTTAAAGATCCACCATGATTCCCTGTTTCTCAGGGTCACCTCGATGTCTCCTCCTCTAAATGGTTTATGAATTTTTTCAATCGCATAAATTTTGAGTGACTCAAGGTTAGATTGATGATAATTAATAAAATGTTGTGAAGCTTGTGAAGTATTCCTATTAGCACTAATATTTTCAACATCGTAAATATGTTCACGAATACGTGTTTTTAAAGACCGTTTGGTACTCCCCACGTATTTAAGATGGCATGCCATGCATTCCATAATGTATACCACATTTTTGGTGTTACAGTTCATGAAAGTCTTGATGGGATAAACATTTTGATTACTGGCATCAGTAAAATTGTAGCATTTGCTCGAAAATTTGCAAGTTTTACAAGCCATCGCACCACATTTGAAAAAGCCTTTTGTGCTGAGCCAATGAGAAGGTTGTGCAGGGTGGGCATGAAGAGAACTCGGAGATAAACTAGAGCCTAAAGAGGGGGCTCTTCTAGACACAATTCTGTAGCCATTACTCAAAATTTGAGCTATATCAGCATCTTCCTTAAGAATAGTCAAATTATTAGTCAATATTTTTCTAATTGCATTAAATTGATTACTGTACTGGAAGACCACAGTGATTGGATTTTGAGGAGATAAACTTTGGTTTTGTTTACTATGAAAACGAGGTCGTCGAGCGACAATTTTTTCTGCTCTTTTTAAATGCCAGTCACTGTAGCCTCTCTGCACAAGTCTGTCCTTTATACCCTCAATCTCTTGGGAATAATCTTCCAATGTGCTACAATTACGTTTAGCTCTTACCATCTCCCCTATATTGTATTCCCTGCTGTGGTTTTCCGGAAAGTGGAGGTAACAATCGGGGTATTAGGTATCCCCTTTAATTTTAAATCTAGAAACTCTATACACGTGTGGTCTTGGCGTGAAATAAATTTGAGATTGAATGGATTATAATTTAAATAGTTTGTTAAAGAAGAAGAAACCATCATGGATATGAAGAAACGCAAGCTACAGAAATCGCATGCGGAGACAGGTCACCTTTAGTTCGTCTGATCTGGACACTTCAACTGGAGTCACAGAAGACTCAGATTCTGAACCTGCACAGAGTGCAAAAAACTCCTATTTCAAGAAAAGCAAACCTCCATTTATCAACAGAAGAAGGTCTATCGAAGAAAAGGAAGGAAACACCGAAGTAAACAGAAATCCTTCAAGATATTATCTCAGACGCCAACGTTAGGACATTTTAATGTTGTTAACATGTCTTCCTTTTCCCTTACAGATGACCAACTAGAACTCTTATCACATGGTCTTAACTTTGTACCAAGTTGCAATTTTGATCTTTTTTCTACAATTTGTGATGTGAACAGATTCATTAGAAATATTGCTCTCAAATTGCATTTCAAGGATGATTCAACAGAGAAAAAATGTAACATCAACCCCCAAAGTAATGATTTTAGGTCTCTCGATTTTTCAGACCAACTGTCACTCATGTGTCTATCAGATTTACAGGAAGAAAGTTTAGAGGCTAATGTAGATTCATTCATTCCCAAAAATATAATTAAAGTGCCTAATCCTAACTATTATCCTGTTCAGGCACGTAAACCTGCCATGGACAGATTCCAAAATGTGATAGAGTCTCAGTTAAGGAGCCTTTCTGAAAGTGTGCGGAATAAACGCTTGCACAGTAGTAATCTTAAACCTAGGTTACAGAAGGCACTACAGGAACTACAAAATAATGATGACCTTGTCATTAAAAACTCTGACAAGGGTGGGTCAGTTGTTGTAATGGATAAGGCTAATTACATCACCTGGGTCAATGATATGCTTACAGATCTGACTGTGTACAAGCGCCTGTCTACTAACCCCACTGCACTAATACAGAACAGAATTTTCAATCTTATAGATGAAGGGTTCAGTTTGGGTTTTTTTAACAAAAAAGAAAGTGACTATCTCAGGGTAGCTAATCCAGTAACTCCAATTCTGTATGCCTTACCTAAGACCCACAAAAACTTATACCCACCACCCATGAGGCCGATCGTGTCGGGTATTGGGTCTCTGGGTGAGAGGCTGGGAGAGTGGTTAGATCTGCTCCTCCAGCCTCTCGTCCAGAGAACACCTGGGCACCTTAGGGATAGTACTGATGTCCTGAATTTCATGGAGGGGTTTATATGGCAGTCTAATTTCTCTTGGATCACTTCCGATGTCACCTCGTTATATACCTCTATACCACATGAAGTGGCGATATTTGCTCTTAAATTTCACATGCAGAAGTATAGTGATTTTTCCGTAGATTTACAGTCTTATGTCATAGAGGTCACTTCTTTTCTCATGACTACAAATTTTTTCTGCTTTAACCAAGTATATTTCATGCAAACCAGTGGTGTCTCAATGGGTGCCAAATATTCACCTTCCATTGCTAATCTGGTTATGAGTTGGTGGGAAGAATCTTACATATATAATGATGAGAATCCATTTAAAGACTGTATACGATGGTACGGTAGATACATTGATGACCTGATATTTATCTGGAGTTCTGATGTATCTACCGTACAGGATTTAACAAACTATTTAAATTATAATCCATTCAATCTCAAATTTATTTTACGCCAAGACCACACGTGTATAGAGTTTCTAGATTTAAAATTAAAGGGGATACCTAATACCCCGATTTTTACCTCCACTTTCCGGAAAACCACAGCAGGGAATACAATTTTGCGTGCAAATAGTCACCATCCTAAACATACTATCAAAAGTATCCCTATAGGGGAGATGGTAAGAGCTAAACGTAATTGTAGCACATTGGAGGATTATTCCCAAGAGATTGAGGGTATAAAGGACAGACTTGTGCAGAGAGGCTACAGTGACTGGCATTTAAAAAGAGCAGAAAAAATTGTCGCTCGACGACCTCGTTTTCATAGTAAACAAAACCAAAGTTTATCTCCTCAAAATCCAATCACTGTGGTCTTCCAGTACAGTAATCAATTTAATGCAATTAGAAAAATATTGACTAATAATTTGACTATTCTTAAGGAAGATGCTATTGTGACGCCCAAGAGACCGGGGTACCCAGCACCGGACCAATGGGGTCTGTCTGTTGAGGGGGGTGTCACGGGTGGCTTGACCCGGTGCTGTGGCCTCAGGCAATGCACAGTGTAAAGGGTATCGTGAGGGAACAGGCACTTACTTGATCAGCAGCAGGTTCTCCCAGCGGTGATGATCCCAATCCTGGATAGATGGCTATTGTCCAAATGAAAGACTGAGGCACTGAAACGTTTAACCAGTTTACTTTAACAAAAAAAGGATTTACAACCAGTCCTGTCACCGGAGTCTGTATGGGAACTCTGAGTTACTTTGACCCTGCCGGGGTCTTCGCCTCTTATTGTACGCAATATCTGTGTGGCCCTGCTGCTATATGTGAACTGACTGCCGGCCCAATCTGTCCCCTCCGGGTCCTGGTTCGACGGGCAACCCGAGTCCTTTTATCGGCTTACCCCCTCCAGGAGTACCGCTGAACTCTGTGTCTGTTGCTGCGTCCGACCCTAGTGAAGCTGATATCACCTCACGTTTTTCCGGTTGCTGTATTATATGTAATGAATACAGCCACGGATCCGGTATCCGTCTTTGCGCCTGTTCTGGGTATTGATTAATGCTACCCGGTTCTCACAATGTCCTTTTTCTCTATCCCTCTTCTCCTCAGGCCGGTGATTTAGGCCTGGTAACAGTCACAGGGCTGTTAGAGATTCAACTGTATGACCTCTCACTTTCAGCTCCTTAGCCCAACTGCCAGTTCTTCTCTCAGACCAGAATGGATCAAGGGGAGTCTCTGGAGCTCCCCCTTCTGGCCGGAGGTGGTAGTGCAGTCTTGCTATTTTTGTATTTGCATTTACTGTCAGTAACTATTTTTGTGGCAAATACCCCTAGGGGTGCCACATTCCCCCTTAGTTAAGAACAGTACTCCGGGACTGTGGGACAATAACATTTTGAAATAACAATTAATATGTACAGAGTCTTAAAAATGAAAAGTTACAAAAACCACTCGAGGAAACAAAAATATAGTTCTGTACAAAGTCACTTCAAATAGCGTCCATTAATACAGTTCTATCCTTGAAGGTACTAGGAAAGGCACTGCACTTTGTGTCCAGGAATTTAGTTCCATTTTTCCAACGGAGTTATCAATATAAAGTCTAAAGAAAGTTCAAAAAGAGCGAGGAGCAAAGTTCAAAAAGCAGTCTTTCCGGAGCTTTGATTTAGTGCCTCCGGGTTGATAAAAAGTTCAAGAATATGCAAGAAGTTCATACAGACAAGTCTCTGTAGGCACTGGGCTTAAACGTTGCAGACTGATAACAATGACTATACTACATTTTCTGTTTAACTATATACGGCATAACATATATACAATTCACATTATGAGCTTTATAGTTGGTAATCTGCATACCTGGCCGGTAATTGACCCTGGGTACTACGCTGTGATCTACGTAATAGCGGTGTCTCTTCATGTGGTGTACTACTGTCTACTGCGGATGTAGTATCTGCACGCTCTGCTAAAGATAATTCCACGACTATGGAGTTGGCAAGTCCACCGTGAATGGGATTACTCTGACCAGGAATCTGTTCTTCCTGGCCTGGAACCTCCTGTAGTACGGGGTCAGCCTCTTCCTGTCTTGGGACTTCTGGTATTGGGTTTGGTGTTGGGTAAAAGGCCACCATGGGAACCACTACTGCACCATGGTATGTTAGTAGGGTTTTGGGAAAGTCTCCTATACAGGTGTGATACACTTCCTCTTCTTTTTCCTTTACTGGTTGAACCTGTATGGGTTGAATAACTTCTGGTTCTGGCTGGACAACGTCTGGCTCTTTCAATGCTTCCGGACATAATTTAAGATTGTCTCTTGACACTAGTACAGATGTTAAGCCTCCGTTTTTGCTAATGAGACACATTTTAGGATTATCCACTCTTGTTGGTAAAACTGTGTAGGGTACGGCTTCCCACTGATTGTCCAGTTTATTGGTTCGACGATTTCTCTTGAGCACTTGGTCACCTGGTCTTAATGGGGTCGCTAGAGCATTCTGGTTGAAAGTTCGCTCTTGTCTTTCTCTAGTTTGCTGAAGGCTTCTTTCCACACTCTCTTGCACTTGGCGATACTGCTTTTGCCGTATGGTATCCCAATTGGAGTCTTGGGCTTCTGCGTCTGGTTTCAGAATTCCCATTTCTAGATCGATTGGTAATTGGCCGGGTCTTGCACGCATAAGGTAAGCTGGGGTGCAATTGGTGGAACTCACCGGGACATGATTATACAGATCCACCAAGTCAGGCAATTTCTCTGGCCATTGATTCCTTTCTGCCTCAGGTAAAGTCTTTAGTAGTTCTATTACAATATGGTTCATCTTCTCGCATAAGCCGTTTGTTTGTGGATGATAGGCCGTCGTCCGGATCTTTTTGCAACCATACATATTACAGAATTCTCTGAAGATCTCTGATTCAAAGGCTGTACCTTGGTCGGTGAGAACCTGTTCCGGATATCCATGGGGTCTACAAAAGTACGTTTGGAACGCTTTGGCTGCTGTTTTTGCTGTCAGATCTTTTACGGGTACTACTACCAAGAAGCGTGAATAATGGTCCACGATGGTCAAGGCATAGACATAGCCAGACCGGCTTGGTGTCAACTTCACGTGGTCCATGGCTACAAGTTCAAGTGGTTGTTTGGTGATTATGGGCTGCAGTGGTGCTCTTTGGTTCTTTTGATCGTTTCTTCTGAGGTTGCACGGGCCACAATTTCTGCACCACTGTTCGATTGATTTTCTCATCCCGACCCAATAAAATCTTTCTCTTAGAAGTACTTCTAACTTTTTCCAACCGAAGTGACCAGCACGATTATGGTAAGCTTCGAGGACCATCTTGACATCTTGTTTAGGCACGATAATCTGCCAAACCAATTCATGTGTTTTCGGATTGGTGTACCTTCTACAGAGCTTCCCTTGATACAGGAACATTTTGCCTCTCTCTTTCCAGAGTTGATGCGTCTCTTCTGGGGCATCCTCATCGGGATATGCACTTTGCTCAGTTAACAGTTCCTTCACCAACTTCACAGCCGGATTGCTGTCTTGGGTGTCAACCCATCTATGGTGTGCTAACGGATTTAAATTCACCTCTTGTTGTTTCTGATAGGTACTTGACTGATGATGTTTTGCCTTGGGATGATGGAAGGCTGGTAGTTCAATTTCTTCAAGCTCCCCCATTTCTTCTTCTACATCTCTCAAGTGTGGCATCCGGGATAGGGCATCGGCATTTCCATTCTTGCGACCTGCTCGATACTTGATCTTGAAGTTGTAATTAGATAACCGGGCTATCCATCGCTGTTCTAACGCACCTAATTTGGCTGTGTCCAGGTGGGTCAACGGATTGTTGTCAGTATAGACAATAAATTCTGCAGCGGCCAGATAGTGTTTGAAACGTTCAGTCACAGCCCAAACTACTGCCAGTAGTTCCAATTTGAAGGAGCTGTAATTTTCTGAATTTCTTTCAGTAGGCCGGAGCTTTCTACTTGCAAAGGCGATGACTTTCTCCCGACCTTCTTGCTTTTGTGACAGCACCGCTCCTAGTCCCACATTACTGGCATCGGTGTAGAGGATGAAAGGTTGATGGTAATCTGGGTATGCCAGAACCTCTTCTCCGGTTAGTGCCTTCTTTAGTTGTTCAAAGGAGTCTTCCCTTTCGTCGTTCCACTGAAAAGGAGGGTTTTGGTTTGAAGGTTTCTTCGTCTGCTCTACCAAGGTGTCTTGCAAGGGTGCTGCCAACTTGGTAAATCCTTTTATAAATCTGCGATAGTAACCCACCAATCCCAGGAATTGTCTCACTTCTTTTGCGCTGGTAGGTCTTGGCCAATCCCTTATGGCGCTTATTTTCTCGGGATCTGGTGCTACTCCCTCCGAACTCACGATGTGTCCCAGGTACTGTACCTTTGGCTTGAGAAGGTGACATTTGGATGGCTTGACTTTCATGCCACACCTGGATAAGGCTTCGAACACTTCTGCCAGGTCTATTAAGTGTTGTTCGTAAGTCTTTGAGTAGACGATCACATCATCTAGGTACAGGAGGACGGTCTCGAAGTTCTTGTGTCCGAGGCAGCATTCCATCAGCCGCTGGAAGGTACCGGATGCGTTGCAGAGTCCGAACGGCATGCGATTAAATTCACATAGACCCATTGGTGTGGTGAATGCCGTCTTTTCCTTATCTCGCTCAGCCACAGGGACTTGCCAATACCCGCTTGTTAAGTCTAAGGTGGAAAAATAATTAGCAGATTTCAAAGCAGTTAAGGACTCTTCTATCCTAGGCAAGGGGTAGGCGTCTTTATGGGTGATGTTATTAATCTTCCGGTAGTCTACGCACATTCTCATGGTTCCGTCCTTTTTTTTGACAATCACTAGAGGGGCCGCCCAGGGGCTACAGCTGTCTCTTATTACCCCGGCCTGTTTCATCTCCCTCAGCATATCTTTTGCACATTGATAGTGAGCGGGCGGTATGGGTCTATATCTTTCTTTTATTGGGGGATGGTCACTGGTGGGGATTGTGTGTTCTACCCCTTCTATCCGTCCGAAGTCCAATGGGTGTTTACTGAAGACTTGTTCATATTCCGTCACTAGCCTATACACCCCTTGTTTTTGATGGGTAGGTGTTGAATTTATGCCCACGTGTAGCTGTTGGCACCAATCCTCCATTTCTCCATCTGAGCCATTGCCTTCCACCTGACAGGTTGGTTCTAAGGGCTCAATGGTTGTGATGGCATTGTTGTCAACAGTATATAGCTTTGCCATTGTAGCATACCTTGGCAAAGTGACCTCTTCCTCTCCACAGTTCAAAAGTTGTACCGGCACTCGTCCCCGGTGTACCTCGACTATCCCTCGTGCTGTGAGTATAGTGGGCCTGCTGTCGGTGTACACTGGTTCTATTAAGGCTTGATAATCTCGTCCCTTAGTACCAATGGCTGCTCTACACCATACCAGCATTTCTGTTTTTGGTGGGATTACAATAGATGTTGGATCACTTACCCTCACACTGCCGATTTCTCCACCTGCAACTTCTACCTGTTGCCTTAACATCAATACTTTTATTTCCCTCCGGAGAACTCTCTGCTGGCAGGATTGGGCAGTTTCAGCAATTTGCTGTAAGACAGAAATGACTTCGGAAAAGCAGTTCTCAAACACATTCATTCCTATCAATACAGTTGGTTCACAGTTCCGCCGGTCAACATCAACAACAATTATACCCTGTTTCTTCAATTCTACTTTACCAATCTTTATGGTCATCTCCCTGAATCCTAGTTTCGGTACCAACTTACCATTACTGGCCCATATATCTAGTTCAACATCAGAGGGCCCTTTATCAATATCTGCATCAGCCCAGTACCTCTTATAAAGGATATACGGTATAGATGAAATCTGGTAACCTGTGTCCAGCAAAGCGTTGAGGGGCATTCCGTCCAGCACGATAGGGATAATGGGTCGTCCTCCGATGTACCTGTCGTGCCAGGGTGTTGGGCCTTGAAAGTTCATTCCTGCGAAGCGGCCCGCATTCCCAGGGGATTCCCGTTTAAATCACAATCTCGTGCAAAGTGGCCTGGCTGCTGGCAACGGCGGCAAATGGGCTGTCCATCCGGTTGGTAGCGGTCGCGGGGTCGTCCTCTCCATGTCGGGTATCTCCGGGGTCTCATCCATGGAACACCTTCTCTACGGTTTGACAACTCCATCTTGGGTCCTCTCATCTCCTGCATGGTTTTAGCCATTGAAGCAACAACATCAGTTAAAGAGTCAAGCTTTTGTTGAAGAGCCTCATTAGTACTGGGCCCCAGGGGCTTAGCAATGGCCCCTGACATAGCTGATGTCACTGGTACTCTATGTTGTTGAGGAGCCTCTGCCATGAGTTGCGCAGGATCCTGATCCCGAGGTGCCTCTGCCAGCTGGAGACGTATAACGCTCTCCTTTAATTGGGCAAATGTCATTTCAGGGTTCTTAAAAACAAGCATGCTCACATGCCCCCGGTGAGAAGGGGTGTAGAGTCCCTCAATAAATTGATCTCTTAGCAGTTTATCCGCTCCGGTGTTAAAAATGGGTTCAGCCAGTGTAAGTGATTTAAGGGCTTCCTGCAGGTTTAAGGCAAAGTCTCTCACGCCCTCATTAACTTTTTGTTCGCAATTAAAGAATCGTACTTTAGCTTTGCTGCTGGCAGTGGTTTCAAATGTAGCTTTTAATCCAGCAAATATGCGTTCAACAGTGCCTTTTAGATCAGCTGCCCATGCTGTGACTTCTCGCTTAGCATGGCCACTTAACTGCATCATCAGGAGACTAACACGCTGAACTTCACCCACAGGGAACATGTCAAAATGGGCCAGCATCTTTTCTCTGAAATCGTCAAGGGTATTAGGCTCACCTTCATACATTGGAAGCCATGGGCCACCCGGGGTATATGGCATCAGCACCGGCATGATGGGCGCCACTCCTTGCACCGCTGCGCTACCGGACTCTCTATCGACACTCTGTCTTTCAGCTGCATTAGCGTCGCCGGGTGCTGCGGCGTCTCCGTGCTGCGACATACTGTGCCCGCTTAGTTAATCCGGACCCTTCCGGTCCTCCGCTTCCGTCGGGATAGTGTAGATTCGTTCCGCTGTGCAGCAGGATCGATTTTCCCCTTGCTCTGATGTCAGAGCGCTCAGCTTGGTGCCGCCCACAATGGCACGCCCCCTGCTGCTCCCACCCACCGCGCTCTGTAATGGCGGATTCTGAAGTTTTTCAGTTAGACTGGGGCTCAGGTGATGGCGTAGCTCAATTAACAGTCTCGTGCCTAACGGTTATGAAGTGATTACCTCAGGGGATGGCGGCCATCTTTACTCCATTATAACCAATGGGGAAAAGTCACTTTCAATAGTTTTGAATGGAGAATGGATTTTTCTTTAATAAAGTCAATTTTCAAGATTTTTCATCCAAGTTTTCACAGTTTTGGGCTCCAATCACGGCACACAATACCCGGTATACGGGCTGGCTAAATCCTGTTCGTGACGCCAATTGTGACGCCCAAGAGACCGGGGTACCCAGCACCGGACCAATGGGGTCTGTCTGTTGAGGGGGGTGTCACGGGTGGCTTGACCCGGTGCTGTGGCCTCAGGCAATGCACAGTGTAAAGGGTATCGTGAGGGAACAGGCACTTACTTGATCAGCAGCAGGTTCTCCCAGCGGTGATGATCCCAATCCTGGATAGATGGCTATTGTCCAAATGAAAGACTGAGGCACTGAAACGTTTAACCAGTTTACTTTAACAAAAAAAGGATTTACAACCAGTCCTGTCACCGGAGTCTGTATGGGAACTCTGAGTTACTTTGACCCTGCCGGGGTCTTCGCCTCTTATTGTACGCAATATCTGTGTGGCCCTGCTGCTGTATGTGAACTGGCTGCCGGCCCAATCTGTCCCCTCCGGGTCCTGGTTCGACGGGCAACCCGAGTCCTTTTATCGGCTTACCCCCTCCAGGAGTACCGCTGAACTCTGTGTCTGTTGCTGCGTCCGACCCTAGTGAAGCTGATATCACCTCACGTTTTTCCGGTTGCTGTATTATATGTAATGAATACAGCCACGGATCCGGTATCCGTCTTTGCGCCTGTTCTGGGTAGTGATTAATGCTACCCGGTTCTCACAATGTCCTTTTTCTCTATCCCTCTTCTCCTCAGGCCGGTGATTTAGGCCTGGTAACAGTCACAGGGCTGTTAGAGATTCAACTGTATGACCTCTCACTTTCAGCTCCTTAGCCCAACTGCCAGTTCTTCTCTCAGACCAGAATGGATCAAGGGGAGTCTCTGGAGCTCCCCCTTCTGGCCGGAGGTGGTAGTGCAGTCTTGCTATTTTAGTATTTGCATTTACTGTCAGTAACTATTTTTGTGGCAAATACCCCTAGGGGTGCCACACTGATATAGCTCAAATTTTGAGTAATGGCTACAGAATTGTGTCTAGAAGAGCCCCCTCTTTAGGCTCTAGTTTATCTCCGAGTTCTCTTCATGCCCACCCTGCACAACCTTCTCATTGGCTCAGCACAAAAGGCTTTTTCAAATGTGGTGCGATGGCTTGTAAAACTTGCAAATTTTCGAGCAAATGCTACAATTTCACTGATGCCAGTAATCAAAATGTTTATCCCATCAAGACTTTCATGAACTGTAACACCAAAAATGTGGTATACATTATGGAATGCATGGCATGCCATCTTAAATACGTGGGGAGTACCATACGGTCTTTAAAAACACGTATTCGTGAACATATTTACGATGTTGAAAATATTAGTGCTAATAGGAATACTTCACAAGCTTCACAACATTTTATTAATTATCATCAATCTAACCTTGAGTCACTCAAAATTTATGCGATTGAAAAAATTCATAAACCATTTAGAGGAGGAGACATCGAGGTGACCCTGAGAAACAGGGAATCATGGTGGATCTTTAAACTCGGAACAAGAATTCCACATGGTTTAACCCCTTTACCCCCAAGGGTGGTTTGCACGTTAATGACCAGGCCAATTTTTACAATTCTGACCACTGTCCCTTTATGAGGTTATAACTCCGAAACGCTTCAACGGATCCTGGTGATTCTGACATTGTTTTCTCGTGACATATTGTACTTCATGATAGTTGTAAAATTTCTTTGATAGTACCTGCGTTTATTTGTGAAAAAAACGGAAATTTGGCGAAAATTTTGAAAATTTCGCAATTTTCAAACTTTGAATATTTATGCAATTAAATCACAGAGATATGTCACACAAAATACTTAATAAGTAACATTTCCCACATGTCTCCTTTACATCAGCATAATTTTGGAACCAATTTTTTTTTTGTTAGGGAGTTATAAGGGTTAAAAGTTGACCAGCAATTTCTCATTTTTACAACACCATTTTTTTTTAGGGACCACGTCTCATTTGAAGTCATTTTGAGGGGTCTATATGATAGAAAATGCCCAAGTGTGACACCATTCTAAAAACTGCACCCCTCAAGGTGCTCAAAACCACATTCAAGAAGTTTATTTACCCTTCAGGTTTTTAATAGGAATTTTTGGAATGTTTAAATAAAAATGAACATTTAACTTTTTTACACAAAAAATTTACTTCAGCTCCAATTTGTTTTATTTTACCAAGGGTAACAGGAGAAATTGGACCCAAAAAGTTGTTGTCCAATTTGTCCTGAGTACGCTGATACCCCATATGTGGCAGTAAACCACTGTTTGGGCGCATGGGAGAGCTCGGAAGGGAAGGAGCGCTATTTGACTTTTCAATGCAAAATTGACAGGAATTGAGATGGGACGCCATGTTGCGTTTGGAGAGCCACTGATGTGCCTAAACATTGAAACCCCCCACAAGTGACACCATTTTGGAAAGTAGACCCCCTAAGGAACTTATCTGGATGTGTGGTGAGCACTTTGACCCACCAAGTGCTTCACAGAAGTTTATAATGCAGAACCGTAAAAATAAAAAATCATATTTTTTCACAAAAATTATATTTTTGCCCCCAATTTTTTATTTTTCCAAGGGTAAGAGAAGAAATTGGACCTCAAAAGTTGTTGTCCAATTTGTCCTGAGTACGCTGATACCCCATATGTGGCAGTAAACCACTGTTTGGGCGCATGGGAGAGCTCGGAAAGGAAGGAGCGCAGTTTGACTTTTCAATGCAAAATTGACAGAAATTGAGATGGGACGCCATGTTGCGTTTGGAGAGCCACTGATGTGCCTAAACATTGAAACCCCCCACAAGTGACACCATTTTGGAAAGTAGACCCCCTAAGGAACTTATCTAGAGGTGTGGTGAGCACTTTGACCCACCAAGTGCTTCACAGAAGTTTATAATGCAGAACCGTAAAAATAAAAAATCATATTTTTTCACAAAAATTATATTTTTGCCCCCAATTTTTTATTTTTCCAAGGGTAAGAGAAGAAATTGGACCTCAAAAGTTGTTGTCCAATTTGTCCCGAGTACGCTGATACCCCATATGTGGCAGTAAACCACTGTTTGGGCGCATGGGAGAGCTCGGAAGGGAAGGAGCGCCGTTTGACTTTTCAATGCAAAATTGACAGGAATTGAGATGGGACACCATGTTGCGTTTGGAGAGCCACTGATGTGCCTAAACATTGAAACCCCCCACAAGTGACACCATTTTGGAAAGTAGACCCCCTAAGGAACTTATCTGGATGTGTGGTGAGCACTTTGACCCACCAAGGGCTTCACAGAAGTTTATAATGCAGAGCCATAAAAATAAAACAAATTTTTTTTCCCATAAAAATTATTTTTTAGCCCCCAGTTTTGTATTTTCCCTAGGGTAACAGGAGAAATTGGACCCCAAAAGTTGTTGTCCAATTTGTCCTGAGTACGCTGATACCACATATGTGGGGGGGAACCACCGTTTGGGCGCATGGGAGGGTTCGGAAGGGAAGGAGCGCCATTTGGAATGCAGACTTAGATGGAATGGTCTGCAGGCGTCACATTGCGTTTGCAGAGCCCCTAATGTACCTAAACAGTAGAAACCCCCCACAAGTGACACCATTTTGGAAAGTAGACCCCCTAAGGAACTCATCTTGATGTGTTGTGAGAGCTTTGAACCCCCAAGTATTTCACTACAGTTTATAACGCAGAGCCATGCAAATAAAAAATATTTTTTTTTTCCACAAAAATTATATTTTAGCCCCCAGTTTTGTATTTTTCCAAGGTTAGCAGGAGAAATTGGACCCTAAATGTTGTTGTCCAATTTGTCCTGAGTACGCTGATACCCGATATGTGGGGGGGAACCACCGTTTGGGCGCATGGGAGGGCTCGGAAGGGAAGGAGCATCATTTGGAATGCAGACTTAGATGGATTGGTCTGCAGGCGTCACATTGCGTTTGCAGAGCCCCTAATGTACCTAAACAGTAGAAACCCCCCACAAGTGACCCCATATTGGAAACTAGACCCCTCAATGAACTTATCTAGATGTGTTGTGAGAACTTTGAACCCCCAAGTGTTTCACTACAGTTTATAACGCAGAGCCGTGAAAATAAAAAATCTTTTTGTTTTCCCACAAAAATTATTTTTTAGCCCCCAGTTTTGTATTTTCCCAAGGGTAACAGGAGAAATTGGTCCACAAAAGTTGTTGTCCAATTTGTCCTGAGTACGCTGATACCCCATATGTTGGGGTAAACCCCTGTTTGGGCACACAGGAGAGCTCGGAAGGGAAGGAGCACTGTTTTACTTTTTCAACGCAGAATTGGCTGGAATTGAGATCGGACGCCATGTCGTGTTTGGAGAGCCCCTGATGTGCCGAAACAGTGGAAACCCCCCAATTATAACTGAAACCCTAATCTAAACACACCCCTAACCCTAATTCCAACGGTAACCCTAACCACACCTCTAACCCTGACACACCCCTAACCCTAATCCCAACCCTATTCCCAACTGTAAATGTAATCTAAACCCTAACCCTAACTTTAGCCCCAACCCTAACTGTAGCCCCAACCCTAACCCTAACCCTAGCCCTAACCCTAGCCCTAACCCTAACCCTAGCCCTAACCCTAACCCTAACCCTAGCCCTAACCCTAGCCCTAACCCTAACCCTAACCCTAGCCCTAGCCCTAACCCTAGCCCTAACCCTAGCCCTAGCCCTAGCCCTAACCCTAGCCCTAACCCTAGCCCTAACCCTAACCCTAGCCCTAGCCCTAACCCTAGCCCTAACCCTAGCCCTAACCCTAGCCCTAACCCTAGCCCTAATGGGAAAATGGAAATAAATACATTTTTTTTTATTTTTCCCTAACTAAGGGGGTGATGAAGGGGGGTTTGATTTACTTTTATAGCAAGTTTTTTAGCGGATTTTTATGATTGGCAGCCGTCACACACTGAAAGACCCTTTTTATTGCAAAAAATATTTTTTGCAATACCACATTTTGAGAGCTATAATTTTTCCATATTTTGGTCCAGAGAGTCATGTGAGGTCTTGTTTTTTGCGGGACGAGTTGACGTTTTTATTGAAAACATTTTTGGGCACGTGACATTTTTTTATCGCTTTTTATTCCGATTTTTGTGAGGAAGAATGACCAAAAGCCAGCTATTCATGAATTTCTATTGGGGGAGGCGTTTATACCGTTCCGCGTTTGGTAAAATTGATAAAGCAGTTTTATTCTTCGGGTCAGTACGATTACAGTGATACCTCATTTATATCATTTTTTTATGGTTTGGTGCTTTTATACGATAAAAACTATTTTACAGAAAAAATAATTATTTTTGCATCGCTTTATTCTCAGGACTATAACTTTTTTATTTTTTTGCTGATGATGCTGTATGGCGGCTCTTTTTTTGCGGGACAATATGACGCTTTCAGTGGTACCATGGTTATTTATATCTGTCCTTTTGATCACGTGTTATTCCACTTTTTGTTCGGCGGTATGATAATAAAGCGTTGTTTTTTGCCTCGTTTTTTTTTTTTTTTCTTACGGTGTTTACTGAAGGGGTTAACTAGTGGGACAGTTTTATAGGTCGGGTCGTTACGGACGCGGCGATACTAAATATGTGTACTTTTATTGTTTTTTTTTTTTATTTAGATGAAGAAATGTATTTATGGGAATAATATATTTTTTTTTTTTTTCATTATTTTGGAATTTTTTTTTTTATTTTTTTTACACATTTGGAAATTTTTTTTTTTACTTTTTTACTTTGTCCCAGGGGGGGACATCACAGATCAGTGATCTGACAGTTTGCACAGCACTCTGTCAGATCACTGATCTGATAGGAGTGCAGGCTGCTTCACAGTGCCTGCTCTGAGCAGGCTCTGTGAAGCCACCTCCCTCCCTGCAGGACCCGGATCCGCGGCCATCTTGGATCCGGGGCTCGAGCAGGGAGGGAGGGAGGTAAGACCCTCGCAGCAACGCGATCACATCGCGTTGCTGCGGGGGGCTCAGGGAAGCCCGCAGGGAGCCCCCTCCCTGCGCGGTGCTTCCCTGCACCGCCGGCACATCGCGATCATCTTTGATCGCGGTGTGCCAGGGGTTAATGTGCCGGGGGCGGTCCGTGACCGCTCCTGGCACATAGTGCCGGATGTCAGCTGCGATAAGCAGCTGACACCCGGCCGCGATCGGCCGCGCTCCCCCCGTGAGCGCGGCCGATCGGCTATGACGTACTATCCCGTCCAGGGTCAGATAAGCCCAGGGCACCTCGACGGGATAGTACGTCTAAGGTCACAGAGGGGTTAAACAAAAGGAAAGATCTCATGCTCTTCTATTAGTATTCTGAGGGTTTACAAACAATGAAGCTGCTTTTCTGACATCTAGTAACTAAATTTGTAGTTCATATTTCCCGTATAATTAATGACTCTTTTGTGAGGCTAATAGCTATCAATTTGTCCTCCTGTTTCCCCTTGTTTCCCCTTGCTTGCTGGCCGCTGTTACATTGTCACGGCGTCTGCAGCTGTGCGTTCACTTACTTGCTCCAACCTATTTTGGCTGTTACAGCTCCCTGTTTGGGAGATTCCTGCCATTGATTTTTCTGTTTTTCCATCCATGGTTGTCTGTGAGCTCACTATTTTTTAAGGTACCAGGGAATTTTGTAGTTTTATTTATTATAAGATTTACATGTATGTCTCATTTTTTCCAGAACTCATATGAGTTTGTGTCTACTTAAGGATAGCCTTTTTTTTCCTTTTTTTTTTCCCTTGCTTGCTGGCCGCTGTTACATTGTCACGGCATCTGCAGCTGTGCTTTCACCTATTTGCTCCAACCTATTTTGGCTGTTACAGCTCCCTGTTTGGGAGATTCCTGCTAATATTAGTTTTTTTTTCTATATTGTTATGTGGGTTCATGACATATGACACTGTACATACTATTATATTATTTTTCTATCATATTCTTGGATTTATTTAATGATTATTGTAATGTCATTTTGTTTTTTTATTTTTTCATATAGTTCCTGTATTTTGTGTTATTTCTGTTTTTTCTGCATTTATGTTTAGCCAAAACATTTGTTTTTGTCTTTCCATCAAGCTTGTCTTGCTTTCATTACCATGTGTGCCTATTTTTGCTTGATTAGACAATTCTACCAATTGCAACACTGGAGTGATAACCGGATACTAGTATAAAAGTATAGACATGTCTTGTATTAGGTATCATGATTAAGGGTGCTTAGTCACCGGAAACGCGTTGACCTTGTTTTTATAATTTTTTCTGTATGCTGATGTTTTGTCCTTTCACTATATTTTAAGTGAAATAAATTATGGATTTTTCACTATTTCGTTGAGCTGGATCTCCTTCTCTTTCCTGTTCGTCCACGCCCTGACACAGCGGTTCCGTGCTCCGAGCTCCTGGGAATGTCGGTATGGTGAGCTGGATTTTGTTTTTTTTGTTGTTTTATATACTCGGCCTGAGTTTTGCTTCAGTCTCCCCCCAAAAAAGTGAGATTTAAATTCTCACAAAGTGGATATACTTCAGTCCTATTAGTTTGTCGTATGTCAGCCAGCCACTTTCTGCCACTTAGATTGGATTGTTTTATGCACAGGGCCTGAGTTTTGGTTCAGTCTCCCAAAAAAAAGTGAGATTCAAATTATCACAAAATGGATATACTTCAGTCCTGTTAGTGTGTCGCATATCAGCCAGCCATTTTCTGACACTTACATTGTGTTGTTATATACCCTGGGCCTGAGTTTTGGTTCAGTCTCCCCAAAAAAAGGAAGATTCAAATTCTCACGAAGTGGATATACTTCAGTCCTGATAGTTTGTTGTATATCAGCCAGCCACTTTCTCCACTTACATTGTGTTGTTTTATGCACAGGGCCTGAATTTTGGTTCAGTCTCCCCCCAAAAAAGTGAGATTCAAATTCTCACAAAGTGGATATACTTCTGTCCTGTTAGTTTGTCGTATATCAGCCAGCCATTTTCTGCCACTTAGATTGCGTTGTTATATACACTGGGCCTAAGTTGTGGTTCAGTCTCCCCCCAAAAAATGGCAGATTCAAATTCTCAACAAGTTTGTTTATACCTTCTACCTTGTTTTACAGTACCATATAACAGTTGTTATTTTGGTTAGATTTTTCAAAAAATGAGGAAGTCTGGTGGAAGAGCCTGTGGGTGGTGGTTGCCAGCTGGTACTGATGATGGTGGTGGTGGTGCATCTGGTGGTAGTGGCAAAAGCACAATAGCACCTAAGGATGGAGATGTTGACCCAGCATCATTGTCTGGCTACACAAGTCCTCGAAGGCTCCTTATCTAGGAGTAGGAAAACAGCTTTTAAAGCCGGATGATCTAACCTACAACATTCTGGGTAGCCAGATGTGTCCTTTTTTCGGTCAGTATTGAACCAGCAGCACTGAAGACTCTTTCTGATAGCACACTAGAAGCAGGGCAAGCGAGCTTCTGTTATGCATATTCTGCCAATTCAGACCAAGTGTCTATTTTAGATGCCCAGTAATCAAAGGGGAATGACCTGTGAGGGAGAACATCGATAAGGGAGGAAAAGTAGTTCGTAACCATACTGGACAAATGCTGTCTCCTGTCACTTTGAATCGATACAGCACTACCTGTTGTGTCAGCGGTCAATGCAAAATCACTCCACAACCTGGTCATAAAACCCCTCTGTCCAACACCACTTCGGATTTGTGCACCTCTAACACCTCTGCCATATTGCCCCCTATGGCTCGTGTGAGAACCATCACCGCCGCTGTGTGCTGGGAAAGCCTGAACCAAACGGTCTACAAGAGTTGCTTGTTTGGTAGCCAATATTTTCTCAAGGTTCATACAGTGGGGCAAAAAAGTATTTAGTCAGTCAGCAATAGTGCAAGTTCCACCACTTAAAAAGATGAGAGGCGTCTGTAATTTACATCATAGGTAGACCTCAACTATGGGAGACAAACTGAGAAAAAAAAATCCAGAAAATCACATTGTCTGTTTTTTTAACATTTTATTTGCATATTATGGTGGAAAATAAGTATTTGGTCAGAAACAAAATTTCATCTCAATACTTTGTAATATATCCTTTGTTGGCAATGACAGAGGTCAAACGTTTTCTGTAAGTCTTCACAAGGTTGCCACACACTGTTGTTGGTATGTTGGCCCATTCCTCCATGCAGATCTCCTCTAGAGCAGTGACGTTTTTGGCTTTTCGCTTGACAACACGGACTTTCAACTCCCTCCAAAGGTTTTCTATAGGGTTGAGATCTGGAGACTGGCTAGGCCACTCCAGGACCTTGAAATGCTTCTTACGAAGCCACTCCTTCGTTGCCCTGCCGGTGTGCTTTGGATCATTGTCATGTTGAAAGACCCAACCACGTTTCATCTTCAATGCCCTTGCTGATGGAAGGATGTTTGCACTCAAAATCTCACGATATATGGCCCCATTCATTCTTTCATGTACCGGATTAGTCGTCCTGGCCCCTTTGCATAGAAACAGCCCCAAAGCATGATGTTTCCACCACCATGCTTTACAGTAGGTATTGAGTTTGATGGATGCAACTCAGTATTCTTTTTCCTCCAAACACGACAAGTTGTGTTTCTACCAAACAGTTCCAGTTTGGTTTCATCAGACCATAGGACATTCTCCCAAAACTCCTCTGGATCATCCAAATGCTCTCTAGCAAACTTCAGACGGGCCCGGACATGTACTGGCTTAAGCATTGGGACACGTCTGGCACTGCAGGATCTGAGTCCATGGTGGCGTAGTGTGTTACTTATGGTAGGCTTTGTTACATTGGTCCCAGCTCTCTGCAGTTCATTCACTAGGTCCCCCCGCGTGGTTCTGGGATTTTTGCTCACCGTTCTTGTGATCATTCTGACCCCACGGGGTGGGATTTTGCGTGGAGCCCCAGATCGAGGGAGATTATCAGTGGTCTTGTATGTCCTCCATTTTCTAATTATTGCTCCCACTGTTGATTTCTTCACTCCAAGCTGGTTGGCTATTGCAGATTCAGTCTTCCCAGCCTGGTGCAGGGCTACAATTTTGTTTCCGGTGTCCTTTGACAGCTCTTTGGTCTTCACCATTGTGGAGTTTGGAGTGTGACTGTTTGAGGGTGTGCACAGGTGTCTTTTTATACTGATAACAAGTTTAAACAGGTGCCATTACTACAGGTAATGAGTGGAGGAAAGAGGAGACTCTTAAAGAAGAAGTTACAGGTCTGTGAGAGCCAGAAATCTTGATTGTTTGTTTCTGACCAAATACTTATTTTCCACCATAATATGCAAATAAATTGTTAAAAAAACAGACAATGTGATTTTCTGGATTTTTATTTCTCAGTTTGTCTCCCATAGTTGGGGTCTACCTATGATGTAAATTACAGACTCCTCTCATCTTTTTAAGTGGTGGAACTTGCACTATTGCTGACTGACTAAATACTTTTTTGCCCCACTGTATGTGGCATGATATTTTGTAATTTTCCTTTATATCGTGGATCCAGGAGGTAGGCCAACCAGTAATTGTCATCAGTTATCATTTTGATAATGCAGGGGTCCATTTTTAGGATACGCAAGGCATACTCAGCCATGTGGGCCAATGTTCCAGGTGTCAATTCACTGCTTGTGCTGGGTTGAAGGAGCACTTTCTTGCAAATCAACATCACTTGTGTCCTGAAAAAAAAACCTGCACCTGACCTTGCAATGCCACCAGTTTCTATTGCCCCCTGTGAAGCATCCTCCTCCCATAAATATTCATCCTCATCATCATCCTCGTCTTCATCCGCCACCTCGTCCAGGAGAGTTCCCTGAGCAGACAATGGCTGACTGTCATCAGGGCTTACCTCCTCCTCGGCTGCAGACGCCAGTTCCTTAATGTCCGTCAAACTTTGCATCAGCAGACGCATTAGTGGGATGCTCATGCTTATGATGGCGTCGTCTGCACTTACCAGCCGTGTTCATTCTCAAAACACTGAAGGACTTGACAGAGGTCTTGGAGCTTCGACCACTGCACACCAGACAACTCCATGTCTGCCATCCAACTGCCTGCCCGTGTATGTGCATCCTCCCACAAATTAATCACAGCACGCCTCTGTTCGCACAGCATCTGAACCTTGTGCAGTGTGGAGTTCCACCTTGTTGCAACGTCAATTATTAATGCTAGGGAAGATTCAGCGATCGCTGATGGTTCAGCATACGGCTGGAGTGTATGGGCAACTGGCGGATGTGCGAGCAAAGTCTTTGCACCTTCAGGAGCAGGTCTGGTAACTCCGGATAATTTTTGAGGAAGCACTGCACCACCAGGTTCAAGGTGTGAGCCAGGCAAGGTATGTGTTTAAGTTCTGAAAGGGCTATGGCAGCCATAAAATTCCTTCCGTTATCAATGACTACCTTGCTTGCCTCAAGATGTACACTGCCCAGCCATGACTGAGTTTGTTGCTACAAGTACTCGACCAGTACTTTTGTGGTGTGTCTGTTGTCACCCAAACACTTCATATCTTACACAGCCTGCTGATGCTTACCACTAGCTGTTCGATAATGGGACACCACGTGTGCAACACTGGCAGCTGCGGATGGAGTGGTCGTGCGACTGCGCTCTATGGACTAGCTTTCGCTTCTGGAGGAGGAGGAGGAGGAGGGGTGGCGAACGCCTACAGCCAACTGCTTCCTAGACTGTGGGCTAGGCAGAACTGTCCCACTATGGCTGTCCCCTGTGGACCCTGCATCCACCACATTAACCCAGTGTGCCGTGATGGACACGTAACGTCCCTGGTCATGCCTACTGGTCCATGCATCTGTTGTGAGGTGCACCTTTCTACTGACTGATTGCCTCAGTGCATGGACAATGCGGTCTTTGACATGCCGTTCTAACCCAGGCACGGCATGTGTAAAGAGCTCCATGGAGTAACCTGTAGTGTCGCCTGACGCATCCTTCACTTTTGGTTTGGGTGAAGGACACAAGGAAACGTCTTGTTCCTGACTGGGAGCATCCACTGTCGACTCGCTGCTTTTATATTTGGAACTTTCTGAAGAGGAGGTGAAAGAGCTAGAGGCTGAGTCAGCAAGTAAAGCCAAAACTTTTTCCTACCGCTCCGGCTTTAAAAGCCGTTTTCCTACTCCCAGATAAGGGAGCCTTCAAGGCCTTGTGTAGCCATACGATGACACTAGCTCAACACCTCCAGCCTTAGGTGCTATTGTGCTTTTGCCACTACCACCAGAAGCACCACCACCACCATCAGTACCAGCTCGCAACCACCGCCCACAGCCTCTTTCACCTGACTTCTTCATTTTTTGGAAAATCTAACCAAAATAACAACCATTATATTGTACTGTAAAACAAGGTAGAAGGTGTATATAAACGTGTTGAGATTTTAAATCTCCCTTTTTTTGGGAGACTGAACAAAAAATCAGGCCCTCTGCAAAAAACAACACAATGTAAGTGGCTGAAAGTGGCTGGCTGATATATACGACAAACTAACAGGACAGAAGTATATCCACTTTGTGAGAATTTGAATCTCCCTTGTTTTTTTGGGAGACTGAACCACAACTTAGGCCCAGTGTATATAACAACGCTATCTAAGTGGCAGAAAGTGGCTAGCTGATATACGACAAACTAACAGGACAGAAGTATATCCACTTTGTGAGAAATTGAATATCCCCTTTTTTGGGGGGAGACTGAACCACAACTTAGGCCCAGTGTATATAACAACGTAATCTAAGTGGCAGAAAGTGGCTGGCTGATATACGACAAACTAACTGGACAGAAGTATATCCACTTTGTGAGAAATTGAATCTCCCCTTTTTGGGGAGACTGAACCACAACTTAGGCCGAGTGTATATAACAACGCAATCTAAGTGGCAGAAAGTGGCTGGCTGATATACGACAAACTAACAGGACAGAAGTATATCCACTTTGTGAAAATTTGAATCTCACTTTTTTGGGGGGAGACTTAACCAAAACTCAGGCCCAGTGTATAAAGCAACACAATATAAGTGGCAGAAAGTGGCTGGAAGATATATGAAAAACAAGGACTGTAGTATAATTTCTATCTCCCTACAATGATCTCAGGAAAAGTATGGCAGCAATAAAAAGGACTGCTGCACACAAAAGTGTCGACAAATAAACAAGATAACTGTGCAGAAAGGAGCAAGAGGATTTTTTTTCTTTTTAAAAAGCAGTTAATTTGCACAGCAGCGTGTAAACAGCAATGCAGCTATCAGGGAGCCTTATAAGGCAGCCTAGTAAGCTACAGAGCTGATGCACAAAAATATATCCTCCTCTGTCCCTACAAACAAATGGTGGTGCTGGACCGTGGAAATCGCTACCGCACAAGCAGTTTCGGGGCTTAATCTTCCCTCCCTAACTATATCCCTTCCTCTGATGAAGCTCTCCCTATGCTACGATCGGCACAAGTAAGATGGCGGTCAGCGTGCACGCCCCTTTATAGCCCCTGTGACACCGCAGAAAGCAAGCCAATCACTGTCATGCCCTTCTCTAAGATGGTGGGGACCGAGACCTATGTCATCATGCTGCCCACACTCTGCGTCCTCCTTCATTGGCTGAAAAATGGCGCTGAAAGCGTCATACGAAATGAGACTTTGGCGCGAAGATCGCCGACCTAATGGCCGATCCCACACTAGGATCGGGTCGGGTTTCATGAAACCTGACTTTGCCGAAAGTCAGCGATTTTTGAATTTGTCCGATCCATTTCGCTCAACCCTAGTTGACGCTCATGGCTAGCGAGTAATTCAGCTACATATAGGAGAACTGATCATCGCCTTTGTGTAGCTGAGCCGATTGAGTTATGGCAGCTTCTAGTCTCCCATGGAGACTATTGAAGCATGCCAAAAGTACAAAATTAATGTTTATAAAAATATTTAAAAATGAAAAAATATAAACGTGCAAATCACCCCACTTTAGCCCCATACAAAATAAAACAATTAAATAATCAAACATACACATATTTGGTATTGCTGCGTTAAGAATCGCACGATCTATCAATAAAAAAAGTATTAACCTGATCGTTACATGGCATAACGAGAAAAAAAGCCCCCACCAACCCGTGGTCATGAAAAATGGAGCTGCTATGGGTATTGGTAAATGGCACAATTTATGGACCTTGCCACTGATGGAGTTGCACCTGTAAAGCCTGTGGCGGCTGGGAACAATGTGCTGTGGATAGCAACCACCATCATTTTTTTTAAACTGTACATCTCCACCAGCCAATATGGCAGCATAAGAAAGGCCAGGAATTTTGAAAGGATCAGGGCTCATGGGTGTGGGTGTGTGTGTGTGTGTGTGGGGGGGGGTGATGACACAGCATTTCTTCTTAACTATGCCAGACGTAAATTGAGTAGGCCCAAAATCATAAACTGTTATCTGAAGTATTGACTTCTCTTGCAGGACAAATATTTAGGTCTGGGGTCATGATGAAAAATCTGATATGGGTGGGGAAAAGCTAAACCTAAATGGGAACAGCATGAAGTAGATGCCTGCATGCCTTTCTGACTCAAATATGGTATCTGGGAATAATGTTGTCAGACAATTGCACTGGTTTTCCGGATGTTTAAAAAGACCTAATTAATCAAACTAATATTTTTTTTTGAAAAGTTAAAATGCTAAGAAACATTTTCCTTCATATTTAAATGTATATAATGCAAAATGAAAAAAATACAAATAATTAAAAAAATATACCTCCAATTTAGCATTTTGGCTTCGGTTTTTCCGTTAACATTTGTGAGGGCTCTCACTCCTACATTTGGGAGGTCCCTCCCTCATGACAAATAGTTATCAAGAAAGCAGAATACATATTTCCCATCTCTTTACAATGCCATTTCAAACATGCCCATTTGAATTTTGAGCTTTTCCTGCCACCACCAAAATGTCCATCGACATGTCATTATGCGGTCCGTGCTTCCAATTTGCAAAGTGCCAGTGAGACGCCCACCAGGGCCTTGGGGTACTCAATACCGGATCCGGTCATTGTCACGGTGATGGCGACCTGGTCCATGGACCTGGGCCTGAAGTAAAAGGGGGAAAGCCTTTAAAAGGTGTTGTGAAAATAATAAAAGTTTGTGACACCACCTGTGGTACTCAGTCAGTGGTGACTGACGCTGCTTAAAGGGGTCCTCTGGGGGCGATAGTGCTGCAGCAAAGATGGTGTCACTTCCCACAGGTGAAGCGGGATCCCCAGGGAATAAACAGAGGACACAAGATTACAGTCTCTTTACCAGGTTTACTGGTTGTAGTAAGCCACAGTCCAGGGTACCAGCAACAGGTGGTGAGGTGGTCCGGCCGGCCTGGAGGCAATGGTGGATCCCTCTTCCAGGTGATATTTGTAAGCCTTCCTGCTTGCGCTCTTATGCAAGGTCATTGCTGGCTGCGGCTCCTTTACAAATTCCTCTCTCTCCTGTCCTGGGACAGTAACCTGTATGGTGGGCAATGCAAGCCTTTTTACAGGGTCTCTATCACAAACTGGGCTCTCTGTGTACTGCTGAACCTTCAGGTGTGGGTACAGATGGATGACTTGCAATACTCTATCCTTCCGGTTCTGCTGTGAGACCTGTAGTATGACACAGCCTTGGGCTCCCGGTGCCCGGTTTCTGCGCTTTAGCTTAGAAGGTGCTCGGTCACAGTTCCCCTCCAAGCTCATTTCTTCTCCTTTGCTTCTCCCTTCAAATGCTCACTGTCACCCTTCAGGTTTTCTTTTGTCCGGGAGCTGCACTGCCCCACTCTCTGCTCACACTCCTCTCTCCTCTAACTCCTCTCTCCAACTCACTCCAACAACTGTCTATTGCCACCTCCAGACCAGAATATATATATCTGGGGAAGCTCCCCTGAATCCGCGTTCAAAGCTCCCCCTTCTGGCTTAGATTCAGAATGTGTTGCACGTAGGTGCTTTACCTGATAAAGGAAATTCTCCTTGCCTCCAAGCATGACATCACCCTCTCCGAAAGGAAGGCAACATTACTGTAACAACCGGTTACCTGGGGTGTTACACCAGCAGGTGTCGTGAAACCTGAGTTTGGTAAGGGCCCTCAGGATTCCCTGTACCATACATTTGGGAGAGCTCTCACTCCTACATTTGGGAGGTCCCTCCTTCATGACAAATAGTTATCAAGATAGCAGAATACATATTCCCATCCCTTTACAATGCCATTTCTAACATGCCCATTTGAATTTTGGGCTTTGCCCGCCTCCACCAAAATGTCCACCGACATGTCATTATGCGGTCCACGCTTACAATTTGCAGAGTGCCTGCAGGTGCCGTGAACCTGAGTTTGGTAAGGGCCCTCAGGAATCCCTGTATCATATGTTTGGGAGAGCTCTCATTCATACATTTAGGAGATCCCTCCCTCATGCCAAATAGCAAGATACTGGAATAGATATTGCCCATCCCTTTACAATGCCATTTAAAACATGCGCATTTGAATATTGGGCATCACCTGCCACCACCACACCACCATGTCCACCTCCATGTCATTATACGGCCCTCACTTACAATTTTCAGAGGGCCAGCAGGTACTGTGAAACCTGCATTTTGTAAGCTCCACAGTTCAATTTTTGACACCGGATCCTAATGGAACATCTGTCATAGTGGGTTAAACCGCTGTATGGTGAATATAACACAGGAGTTAGGGAAGCTGTATGATTAATGTCAGTAAATTAGATTCTACCAGACTCCAAAAGCTATAGAATTAAATTCTGAATACAGTGTATGCAAGCGAGGGCCTATATTGTACGAAGTCTGTTAGGCTTGAAACCCCTGTCAGGAACATGTACAAGCCTCATTTTACTTGGAAGCGGCCTTCTCAAGGGAAAGAGCCAGGAGTGCCATTGACCAGTGTGCACAAGCCTACGCATTTCTTCTGGAAACTACCCAACCAGGCAGAATTTATGTTTTGGGTTTTGAGCAACAATGGAGTAATTACAGGATATGTCCCAGAGAGTGTACTGGTCTGTGGAGTGTATTACCCAGGTGACAGGTAGTGCTACAGACCTCAGGTAAAGTACCAAAACCAGGCAACATACTAGATACTGAGGGGAGAGTTAGAGCACTAAATAGTGCAAAGCAACCCCTCACCAAAAGAGAGAACCAACTTCCATTATTGGTATGCATGTTGGATCCCTAGACAGTGCACATCGGGGGATACCCACTTACTTTTCATCATCCTTGAGCACTGTATTTAATAGTATATTTTGTATATTGTCTGCACTTCAAAATTAATATGTAAATTATATGTGATTTAATAAAGTATTATTACTATCTGATTACCTACATGCTCCTAGTGTACTCCTATTTTCATGTTTCTTATGGAGTTGGTTCTCTCTTTTGGTGAGGGGTTGCTTTGCACTATTTAGTGCTCTAACTCTCCCCTCGATATCTAGTATGTTGCCTGGTTTTAGTACTATTATTGTTTCTGTGTTTATCACAGTTTTTTTCAGGCCCACTATGGACTTCAGAGCAGGAGACTCCACATGGCGTGCTCAAATTAATGATACATTCAAGGATGGTTTTAATGGGGGTTTGGAGGGGTCAAGTGGTGACCTACAAGAGACCATCAGGCGCTTTAAGGATCTCTTGAAAAAGAGGACAAGGGTATGGTGGAATCACGCTTTTCTTGAAAAATATTTGGAGGGGGGCTCATTCCCCATGGACTTAGAATCCAAGTCTTTCCATCATTTCCTATTACAGATGAGGACTTCAAAAATAGGTGGGAAGAGCTTTCAAACACTTGCTCTCTTGGGTTTATGACATTGCTTAAAGGCCTGGATTCATCTAAACTTGACGAAATAGAGACTGAGATTGAGGTTGTTCAAACAAAGCTTAAAAAAGATATGTCGGGGGATGCCCTAAAAAAACTGAATGATGAAATGGACATTGAATTGCAGAGATGGGTTAATGAGATTCAAGGCCTGAAATCCAAGAAATTTAAGCGTGATGTGCAAGATAAGCAGACTTCTAATGTCTATAGATGGCGGGGTTCGGGTGACCGGTCATGTCCCCGCTTCAGAAATTTTTCAAGTTCTAGGTCACGCTCCAGATCAACTAGATCTAACGCTCCTTCTGAGGATGCGAATACCTCACGTACAGAAGCAAGGAGAGAACAATCTGGACCTAACCCACACACCAAAAAGATTGTCACACGACAGACCTCCAAGGCTAAGACTGCGGCGGGCAAACAACAGGGGACAAGCAATAATGGGGGCCTCCAGGTACTAAATTTGTCGACACGGTCCCTCTCTGATGTCCAGATTGAGGTTCTGAGTAAGGGATTAAGCTTTTTGCCAACTAACTCTTTCAATTATTTTCTAGCTATGAAGGACCTCCATCTATTCTCCCGAAAACTCATTTTAAAAAAACTACACCATAGGAGTCATCCTGCCCAGGAGCCTTTGTCTGAGATGGAGAGGGAGGCTTTGCAGGCCTTAGAAGATCTCTTAGATGAGCAATCAAGTAACCCTCAAGGTAGGTTTCCACCTGCTTGCATGACCAGATCAACTCGGTTCCCTCCCTTGTCGCTATGTCCTGCGGTAGACATATTTACTCGGTTGGTCACCGAGGACTTTAAACGTTTATCCTCAAGACGCAAATTTGACAATCTTACATCCAAGCAAAGAAAGTCCATTAAAGAGCTGCAGTCCTTTAAGGATATCGTAATTAAATCGGCAGACAAGGGGGGGAATGTAGTGAACTGGCCATGCGATAAATATGAGAAAGAGGCATTTTGCCAGCTGAGGGATACGACTATGTATATAAAATTAACTCACAGCCCTCTGTCTTCCTTTTCGTCTCAGCTACAGGCTATCCTGGGCAGGGCTTTGATGAAGGGATTATAGATAGGAAAATCCTGGAAGGTCTAACGGTGAGGTCCCCAACTACACCAATCTTCTACTTGCTTCCCAAGGTCCACAAGGACCCCGTCAACCCACCGTGTCAGGCATTGAGGGTTTATGTGACCCTATTTGCAAATTAATCGATTTTTACCTAAATCCTCTGGTAGAGGTATTACCATCATATGTCAAGGACACGACGGACGTTCTTACACGGGTTGACGGCGTCCTTGTGGACCCTGGCGTCCTTTTGGTCAACACCGATGTGCAAACTTTATATACGTGTATTGATTATGAACACGGTTTAGCTGCAGTCGGCCTCTTCTTTGGGGCCTCCAACTTGGGCGGCCCCATGTGTGGTTTAATCCTCGAGATGCTGCGCTTTGTCCTGACCCATAATTTTTTCACCTTTAAGGACGCATTTTATTTGCAGAAATGCGGCACAGCTATGGGCGTGGCCTGTGCCCCTTCATACGCCAATCTCTTCCTGGGCTCATGGGAGAGATACATTTTCAGCGATGGGGGTGCGGGCCACGGACCATGTGCTGTGCTGGTTCAGATATATAGATGATGTTCTTTTCTTGGGGGCATGGCACAGTAGCTCGGGGATTTTATGGGCCAACTTAATGAGAATCCTTTCAATATTAGATTGACATACAATTTTGATTTGCAGCATATCGACTTTCTGGACGTCAAGCTGGAAATCGACAGCACACACCGGATCCAGACTGACGTCTTCAGGAAGTCGACAGCAGTCAATGCTTTACTGCATGCTGACTCTGCACACAATCCCACCACCATTGGGGCCGTCCCAGTCGGACAGTTCCTTAGAGTGAGGCGGATTTGCTCGAATGATGATAGATTTTTTGCACAGGCGGTTGACCTTGAGAGGCGCTTTAAAGATCGTGGATACAGTCATGGAAGTATTAGGCGGGGTCTCGAAAGGGCCAGGAGGACGCCCCATAGAGACTTTCTATACACTGACAACAGTGGACGGAGGAGAGGGACAGATGGAGAGAAAATTGGGTTTATTGCAACATATAACCACGAATGGTCCAACATGAGAGACATATTGAAAAGGCACTGGTCGGTTTTGAAGACCGAACCCTCTCTGGCCCAGGACTTCCCACTAATGACCGCTAAAAGATCCCCAAATTTGGGTAGTTTGCTTGTCCGCAGTCATTATGTCCCATCTATAACTAATCCCTTCAGTACTAGGGGTCCACTGCTTGGCTCCTTTCAATGTGGCCATTGCGTGGCATGCGAAAATATTGTGCGGGCCACAACTTTTAAATCTTCTGATGGTAGAAAGGAATTCTCTATTAGGCAGCGCATCACGTGTGGCACGTCCAACATTGTGTATTATGCCACATGTGGATGCTCTCTAATTTATATTGGACTAACATCCAGGGAGTTACGGATACGTGTCCGTGAACACGTTAGGGAAAAACGTGCTGCTAAGGCTGTGGATGATGCCTCTGACCTGAAGACAATCCCCCGCCACTTTAAACAATTTCATGATTGTGATGCGGGGACTCTTCAGGTCAGAGGGATAGAGAGTATTCACCTTGGAGTGAGAGGCGGCAATTATAAAAAGGTCCTTGCCCAACGCGAAGCAGGCTGGATTGTTTGTGTGGACACTATGACACCTAAAGGACTGAATGAGTCCTTAAGTTTCTCCTCCTTCCTTTGATTTCTCTGTATTCATTCTGGTGCCCTATTGTGGTGCCCCCCCTGTCATTAGGCATGTGACTATTTTGATCTCCTTGACCCTTATACATATTTTTCTGTTATACTCATGTGATGGTTCTTCTACCCTTGTTCATCTCTTGCCCTCCGTATCATCTTCCCCCTAGAGTGGGTTCCCGTCCGGGATCTCCTGTTTTATTTTATATTATGTTTTTAATGCATTTTATTAATGTTCATTCCTTTGTATGTTTTTTAACCGTATTCTATTGATGACCGAGTTACTGGCATCTCGGCTGCAGGAAAATGGCCGCCGCGATCGCCATCTGTGCACGCGTGGCATCCCACGGTTATTTTCCTGAAGCCCCGGGAAGCCGAGAAGAACCATCTGCGCATGCGCGACCTCACAAAGTTGGCCGTGCCCACCGATAAACGGCTGAATAGCGCAGATCGCGCTATTTTCCTTCAAGCTGCGCAGTGGATTCGCCAGTTGAACATGCGCACACCACTACGCCACCAACGGAGATCTGGAGGAGAAACAGCGCTGTCACCACGCCCATATGACCTGACCAGCATGAGTGACAGCCCAAAACGGCGACTTTACAAAGGTATTTCGGCAGCATAGGTGGGGAATAAAGGCTCACAAAATACACTAATGTAAAGCACAGCTCTGCCCCTATTTAACGCTATTTTTAGCTCTTCTTGAAAAAACGAGGTGACAGGTTCCCTTTAATATATACAGAAATTGAACAAAACACCACCACCATTTTTTGTAAGGACTCAAATTTAGAAAATGTAAGATAAGCAACAGTTTAATATAGAGACAGAAGTCTCATTTAGGATCCTGGAAAAGTCAGCAATGGTCTTTGTCCAGCCATTGACAATGTAAATTGCTAAAGAATATGCATGCCCAATCTAGTTAACAGTTTCTGAACAGACATTCTGTACAGTATGTGCTGAGAAGGGACAACTGAACGCTGTGCTGGGACAACAAACTGGACGTGGTTGCTGACAGTTGTGTCTGAGCAACTGCAAGTTGTGGATAGGAAGCATCAGCACCTACTTGTTTGACAGTAGATTGGGAAGGGCGTAACACAGGGGAAGGGCTAGTGGTTTCAGACACAGATTTTGTACCCAGGCGTTCTACCCACCTACTGGGGTGCTGCGTATATCGACAGTATATGGCGTATGCTTACAGAAGTATTATGTCAAATTTCCCTTTATAAAGGGATGTGTGGGTTAGATTTTCAAACTTTCAGCATATACAGGTCCTTCTCAAAAAATTAGCATATAGTGTTAAATTTCATTATTTACCATAATGTAATGATTACAATTAAACTTTCATATATTATAGATTCATTATCCACCAACTGAAATTTGTCAGGTCTTTTATTGTTTTAATACTGATGATTTTGGCATACAACTCCTGATAACCCAAAAAACCTGTCTCAATAAATTAGCATATCAAGAAAAGGTTCTCTAAACGACCTATTACCCTAATCTTCTGAATCAACTAATTAACTCTAAACACATGCAAAAGATACCTGAGGCTTTTATAAACTCCCTGCCTGGTTCATTACTCAAAACCCCCATCATGGGTAAGACTAGCGACCTGACAGATGTCAAGAAGGCCATCATTGACACCCTCAAGCAAGAGGGTAAGACCCAGACAGAAATTTCTCAACAAATAGGCTGTTCCCAGAGTGCTGTATCAAGGCACCTCAATGGTAAGTCTGTTGGAAGGAAACAATGTGGCAGAAAACGCTGTACAACGAGAAGAGGAGACCGGACCCTGAGGAAGATTGTGGAGAAGGACCGATTCCAGACCTTGGGGAACCTGAGGAAGCAGTGGACTGAGTCTGGTGTGGAAACATCCAGAGCCACCGTGCACAGGCGTGTGCAGGAAATGGGCTACAGGTGCCGCATTCCCCAGGTAAAGCCACTTTTGAGCTACAGAGAAGCAGCACTGGACTGTTGCTAAGTGGTCCCAAGTACTTTTTTCTGATGAAAGCAAATTTTGCATGTCATTCGGAAATCAAGGTGCCAGAGTCTGGAGGAAGACTGGGGAGAAGGAAATGCCAAAATGCCTGAAGTCCAGTGTCAAGTACCCACAGTCAGTGATGGTGTGGGGTGCCATGTCAGCTGCTGGTGTTGGTCCACTGTGTTTCATCAAGGGCAGGGTCAATGCAGCTAGCTATCAGAAGATTTTGGAGCACTTCATGCTTCCATCGGCTGAAATGCTTTATGGAGATGAAGATTTCATTTTTCAGCACGACCTGGCACCTGCTCACAGTGCCAAAACCACTGGTAAATTGTTTACTGACCATGGTATTACTGTGCTCAATTGGCCTGCCAACTCTCCTGACCTGAACCCCATAGAGAATCTGTGGGATATTGTGAAGAGAAAGTTGAGAGACGCAAGACCCAACACTCTGGATGAGCTTAAGGCCGCTATTGAAGCATCCTGGGCCTCCATAACATCTCAGCAGTGTCACAGGCTGATTGCCTCCATGCCACGCCGCATTGAAGCAGTCATTTCTGCCAAAGGATTCCCGACCAAGTATTGAGTGCATAACTGAACATTATTATTTGTTGGTTTTTTTGTTTGTTATTAAAAAACACTTTTATTTGATTGGATGGGTGAAATATGCTAATTTATTGAGACCGGTTTTTTGGGTTATCAGGAGTTGTATGCCAAAATCATCAGTATTAAAACAATAAAAGACCTGACAAATTTCAGTTGGTGGATAATGAATCTATAATATATGAAAGTTTAATTGTAATCATTACATTATGGTAAATAATGAAATTTAACACTATATGCTAATTTTTTGAGAAGGACCTGTATAGAGAGCATGCGCATGTTTCATTACTCATAATATTATTCTATGTAAGGCTGTACCCTGAAGAATTGTGTGGAACATATTAATTATTATTATTTATTATTATAGCGCCATTTATTCCATGGCGCTTTACATGTGAGGAGGGGTATACATAATAAAACAAGTACAATAATCTTGAACAATACAAGTCACAACTGGTACAGGAGGAGAGAGGACCCTGCCCGCGAGGGCTCACAATCTACAAGGGATGGGTGAGAATACAGTAGGTGAGGGTAGAGCTGGTCGTGCAGCAGTTTGGTCAATCTGTGGTTACTGCAGGTTGTAGGCTTGCCGGAAGAGGTAGGTCTTCAGGTTCTTTTTGAAGGTTTCGATGGTAGGCGAGAGTCTGATATGTTGTGGTAGAGAGTTCCAGAGTAGGGGGGATGCACGAGAGAAATCTTGTATGCGATTGTGGGAAGAGGAGATAAGAGGGGAGTAGAGAAGGAGATCTTGTGAGGATCGGAGGTTACGTGCAGGAGAGTACCGGGAGACGAGGTCACAGATGTATGGAGGAGACAGGTTGTGGATGGCTTTGTATGTCATGGTTAGGCTTTTGTACTGGAGTCTCTGGGTGATGGGGAGCCAGTGCAGGGATTGACAGAGGGGAGAGGCTGGGGAATAGCGGGGGGACGGGTGGATTTGTCGGGCAGCAGAGTTTAGAATAGATTGGAGGGGTGCAAGAGTGTTATAGGGGAGGCCACAGAGCAGGAGGTTACAGTAGTCGAGGCGGAAGATGATAAGGGCATGGACCAGGGTTTTTGCAGATTCTTGGTTTAGGAATGTACGGATCCGTGAAATATTTTTGAGTTGGAGGCGGCAGGCAGTGTAAAGGGTTTGGATATGTGGTTTGAAGGAGAGATCAGTGTCAAGGACTACCCCAAGACAGCGGGCTTGTGGGACTGGGGACAGTGGGCAGCCGTTTACTGTAATGGATAGGTTCGTTGGGGAGGTCGTGTGAGATGGGGGAAAGATGATGAATTCTATTTTGTCCATGTTAAGTTTTAGAAATCTAGTGGAGAAGAAGGATGAAATAGCGGACAGACATTGAGGGATTCTGGTTAGTAGGGAGGTGATATCTGGTCCAGAGATGTAGATCTCTGTATGTAGATTAATTAATTCATATTCCAAAATGTTCAAGTGCAGACCAAAAAATCAACATCAGGCTACCAGATACATGCTTAAAGAGACTGTGAGAAGGGCAAAAAAATAAAAAAAAAATACAGATATATATAGAGATTGAGAGTAGAAATTTGACCTCTGCATAATGTCCAAAAGTTTCCAAAAATTATTCCAAGGGGTCTGCATCCTACACACTGAAAGAGGCTGTGATGGGGACCTCACAGTACATTTAGCAGTTATTAGAAGAGGTAGAGATAGGAAGTACAAGTTTTACCTATGCACAATGTTCAAAGGTTTCCAAAAATTACCCTAAGGGGTCTGTATCATACATGCTGAAAGACGACGTGATGGGGACATCACAATACATTTTGCAGTTATTTCAAGAGGTAAAGAAAGGGCATACAAGTTTCACCATTGCACAATGTGCAATGGTTCTCATACGGAATGTGTTATGCTTATGAAACAAATAAATAATGGTTTTATTTTTCACAAGTTTTCTCACAAAGGTCTTATGTACAAATTCAGTGTATCTAGCAATATGTGGCTATTCTTTTCAGATCTCAGCTTTATTATACACGGCAACAGCATACTGACATACTGTAAATTACAGGTAAATAGTCACATCTGTGTATCTCTGCAGGCTTTGCGCCCTTCGCACAACTGCTAGATAAAAATATGCTATTTATTAAACCGATTGAAAATTATGATGTTTTTTCAAGTTTGCCTTGCTGACACTCCAACAGTGGAGTTATGAACATTATTTCTACTGCTAAATTGTGATGTTTGATTATCTCTGCATGGATTGCAGAAGTTGCAAAACTGTTAGATAAAGATACGCTATTTTTTAAACCAACAGAAAATTATGATTTTTTTAGATTGCATTGCTGACACATTCCAGCAGTGGAGTTATGAAAATGACTGCCACTGCTAAATTGTCTCTTTTGATTATCTCTACCTAGATTGAATCAGTCACTCAACTGCTTAATAAAGATACGCTATCTTTTTAACCAATGCAAAATTATTTATTTTTTAGATTGCCTTGCTGACACTCTCCAAGAATGGAGTTATTAAAATTATTGAGACTGTTAAATTGCCACGTTTGATTATCTCTACTCGGTTATTTATTAAACCAATATAAAATTATGATTTTTTTTTATTGCCTTGCTGATACACTCCAAAAGCAGATTAATGAAAATTATTTACACTGCTAAATTGTGACGTTTCATTATCTCTGCATGGATTGCAGCAGTTGCAAAACTACTAGACAAAGATACACTTTTTTTAATAAATAGAAATTTTGGGGGATTTTTTTACATCGCCTTTATGAAACACGCCAACTGCAGACTCAAGGAAATTATTGGTAAATAATGTAAATAGTGATGTTTCCATAGCTCAACAGGTTTTGCACCAGTCGCACAACTGCTAGAGAAATATTAGGTATTTAAGCAATAGACAAGGAATATAATTTAGTAATTAGCTTTTAGAATGGATGTTACTATATGTTGGCACTGAGGAATATTATTTTGCAGGAAAAAAGTTTATAGGCTGCTACACAGGAATATTATGTAGCTTAGAAAAATGGTTTTGCATATGCTGGTGCTACCTAATATTATTTGCCACTAAAAATAGCTGATTTGTATATTTTGGTAATGGATGAAACCCCCTATTTCACCTAATCTCACAGTCTGTTCCTAATACTAACTATACAACACAGTGGGAAATAGCAGAGATCTACAGCATGTACTTGCAAAGATGATAAAACACCCAGCTGCTTGCTTTTATACTCTCCCTCCTATTAAATCTCTACCTATGCTATACCCACGTTGTGTCATCCTGTGTGTGGACTAATGATTCTGAGCAGCAGGAGCTTGCCTTGTCTGGAGAGGTGTGGTGTCCAATGATGTCTGGACGCAGGGGCATGAACAGATGGAAGGAGACTGGATTGATACAGAGCCAATTGGAGGAAGTACCTTTGTCAATGTCAGAACAGGGATGCTATGACAGCAGAGGTGCTGCAAGCTGATTGGTACTGCTAATGCTTACAAACGTTCTCTGCGGGGACATGGGTCTGCAGTTATATCATGTGCTTGTATATTAGCAATCGGGGTTTATGTATTTTCTGGCTATGTGCTAGCAGGCAATATGGGGAAATATGGGGCTATTTTTAACTGTTGAATGTCTGTATATGTATGGAGGCTTATTGTGTTTAGTTTTCATTGGTGCATGTCTAAGTGAGGGGAGGGGTTTGCACTATATAGTTTGGGTTGAAACACTCCTGTACTGTGCTTGAGAAAGATCTTTGGATAGAAACATTGTCACAGGAGGCAGAATAAAATTAGGGGTTTTTTTCACCAATATTTGAGGCGCTGTCCTTTTTACTACTTGGTCTATAATTTGAACCATCTTAAGTATTTGCTGGGACTGTTCTGTATGCTATTGTGTGTTGGTGGTTCAATAAACTATTGGCACACTTTTTTACCCACATCCTGTGTTTTCTGAGTAGTGTTCTGCCCATGGGGAGAGAGCGCGGGTGTTCAGTGGTATGAGACCTGGTCCAAGTAGTCTTTCTAAAGACAGCCAGGCCAGGAAATGAGAGAACTCTCTGACCCCCGTGTCTCCATAGAGGGTACTTTCTCTTTCGCTCCAGTGTTTGGAGGATCAACAGCTGAACGCTTCCATGGGACAGTGTGGAAATGCTTGGTGACACTACTGGTGGTGGGTGGTGCTTTCACATCCTCTCTTTGTTGTGAGCCAGGTGTCCCTGTTGATTAGGAGTAGGAGGAAGAGGCTGAGACACAGCAGAAGAGAGAAGAAGGAGTCTCAGATCTTTCCTGGTTTTCAGGTGTGCACTCCACTGCATCTTGTACTTTGAATTCCGATGACTCATCATGCAGATGGTGCTCAGGTTAAGAAAATACATTCCTTGCTTTAGGCTCTGATGGCACAGCATGTAAAACACCCTTCTTGTGTCATTAGCAAATTCCCTAAAGCAATGCCACACCAGGGAGCTCCTTTGAGCTTGCTTTGCATTTTGTTGGTGCAGTGGGCAGTAGCAGCAGACATACAGAATAGAGGTCATCCACTGTGCTTCCGCACCCTGCTCTCTCTTTTGTGGTGCACCTGGGGCATAATGGCGACTTCCTCTTCGTTCGAACTGCACAAGTCACACAGATTGCCTTGACTCAATGTGGGGTCTAGGGCCTCATCATCCCCCACATAATCTACTCCTCAAGCCTGCCCTCCTTGCTGATCAGCATACTACAGAAATATGCAGCAGTTGGCACCTGTGTTTTGTCATCATCATCAAAGTTGTGCTGCATTAGTCCACTGACCATGTGCACTAGCCCTCTCACATAATTATCCTCAAACTTAATAAGGTTGGACATCAGTGCACTAAATCTCTTCCACTTCTGAGCATAGCCAAGCAGGATGGCCCACAGAACCACATCCAGTGGATGGTGGAAGATGATGCAAACAAACTGGAGGGAATCTCAGTCATCTAATCTTAAATGCCATAACATGTTCTGGCCTAATCATTCATCCTATCTGCCTGTGTGTCAGAGGAAGGTGTTTAATTTAGGTGCATAGCAGGCACAGGACAACCATGTCATCTCACTGCAGCAGGTACACACTGAATGGGAAACCACTGGGTAAATCTGACAGGGAGAAGGACTTGGGGATCCTAGTTAATGATAAACTTACCTGGAGCAGCCAGTGCCAGGCAGCAGCTGCTAAGGCAAACAGGATCATGGGGTGCATTAAAAGAGGTCTGGATACACATGATGAGAGCATTATACTGCCTCTGTACAAATCCCTAGTTAGACCGCACATGGAGTACTGTGTCCAGTTTTGGGCACCGGTGCTCAAGAAGGATAAAATGGAACTAGAGAGAGTACAAAGGAGGGCAACAAAATTAATAAAGGGGATGGGAGAACTACAATACCCAGATAGATTAGCGAAATTAGGATTATTTAGTCTAGAAAAAAGACGACTGAGGGGCGATCTAATAACCATGTATAAGTATATAAGGGGACAATACAAATATCTCGCTGAGGATCTGTTTATACCAAGGAAGGTGACGGGCACAAGGGGGCATTCTTTGCGTCTGGAGGAGAGAAGGTTTTTCCACCAACATAGAAGAGGATTCTTTACTGTTAGGGCAGTGAGAATCTGGAATTGCTTGCCTGAGGAGGTGGTGATGGCGAACTCAGTCGAGGGGTTCAAGAGAGGCCTGGATGTCTTCCTGGAGCAGAACAATATTGTATCATACAATTAGGTTCTGTAGAAGGACGTACATCTGGGGATTTATTATGATGGAATATAGGCTGAACTGGATGGACAAATGTCTTTTTTCGGCCTTACTAACTATGTTACTATGTTACTATGTTAGGTACAACAGCAGCACCATGGCCTCAAAAATGTCCCCTATTTGATGTTATTCTTATTTTTTGCACCCCAAAAAACTGTAGAGAAGAGAAAGTGCTCAACAGATTATTGCACTCTTAGGGTACACTTCATCAGTTCTACTGTATGTTAGGGCACTCTGCGTTAAGCTACAAGGGTGTTCTGCAGCAGGCTCTGTTAGGATACTCTGCACCAGCTTGTGTTAGGGCACTCTGCACCAGGCTGTTATGGCACACTACGCCAATCTGTGTTAAGGCGCTGTGCTCTGGGCTGCTAGGGCACTCTGCACCAGACTGTTAGGGCACTTTGTACCAGGCTGTCAGGCACTGTGCACCAGGATTTATGTCTTTTTACATCAATTAAGGAATTTGCACTTCAGACCTTATGGGGAATCATAACAAAGAAAGAGTCCCAAATCAGAGGACAAGAAAACATTCACTCCTTATCTGCGAACTGTTCCAATATTTATGGACACAACTGTTTATCACTCTCCCATAATGAAATGACAGTTCTGTGCTGTGTTGTGTATAAACATGTGATTCTTCAGATGTTGTATTAGTCTATGTCTGAGGAAGAGGCCTAAGTAGTCTCGAAAGCATCCAATTTGTTACCATCTTTTCAGTTAGCCATTAAAACATATCAACCACTGAGGACTCTCAATTCTAAATATTATTCTATCTACTGGCTAACACGGTACCAAGATATATATCTGTCCAGTACAAAGCCCAAACTTTACAGTTCAGGTTTGCTCATCTCTAGTCATAACCACAACTCTATTTTCTATTTCTTATTGGTCCCTCAATGGTTACCTGTTTTTATTTAATAAAATCCTTTCCTACCAATCTACAAAGTTGTTCAGTTATTCAGCATTTTTCTATCCACCAATTCTGTCATGTACCACTCTCACCCAGTGACCCTATGACCCTTTACATTCCCTACTACATTTTTTCAATCTCTCAAAAGCAGTGCCTCCAGATCATTAAATTTGCTTCCAACAATCCTAATATTAATTGTATCATGAAATTTAATTTTTTCCAAGGGCAAAGGCACAAGACTTAATTTAGCCATTCATAGTCCCAAGTTTCTCCACTATTCTCTGTTATGATCTCATTTTGCTTCTCTTATACCATCGTGTACTTTATATCCATGTCTGGATGACTGTTTCTTGCAGTTTTATTTATAGTCTCTTTGCCATCACAAGGAGCTGTCTTTTGGACAATTTAGCACTGTGTACCAATCCTAATTCATTTTGATTGTACGCTCTTACATATATACACTGCGCTCCTTTTGATTCATTGTTCATTTGTATTGATTACTCAATATTTTACTTTTTACAAGTTATTTGTGTTACTCCTAAAACTGTAAAGCACTGCAGAATACATTGGTACTGTATACACAATGAATAGCATTATACTGGTTTAAAGCCTATCAGAAATCTCTAAGATGTAGACAAAGAAAAACCTGATTGCTTACTATTTGTGGAAATGTTTATTGCATTTTTCGACCTTTAAATATTTATTATAAAAAAAATTATTATCTGGAATAATGACAAAAGATTAGTTTGGTAATCACTCCAAACAGACCCTGGAATACGCAAAAGACTGTGGAGTCAAAGAACGTGAGTCTCGCATTAGCTCTGCTAACTAGACAAGAATTAATAACCAGGTAAAACGAAATTTGGAGGCAGTTGTGTTTGCCAAGTTCTTTTACAAGCCAAGAAAAGCCAAGGGAATCTGAAGAAAGGCATTATGCAGCAATATACATCCTGTAGCCTGCAACAGTAATTGTCATACTTTCTAGCAAATAACCCCTTGCTTTAATAAGCAGATCCAGGTAAAAATATACATGTCATATTGGCCATTTTATCTGCACAGTTAGTGATGATTTGTAGTTTTTATTGGCATTTCAACAACATTAACTTCATTATTTGGTAACCTTTAATGGAATAAATCATATTAAGTTGCTGGTTGTAACATTTTGAACAGGCTGTAATGCCAGTGAATTAAAGCATCATTATTTTCAGTGTTTTTTTCATGCTGCATATTGTCATACCTTATGAAGCCCATCAAATGCCTTTTTATGGGCTTGCCATGATTATAAACGATAATGAGGTAATTTTACAACAAATGTGAAACCTTTTTTTTAAAACCAAACAAGGCTGTTTGTGTTGACTGTAAGGACAATATAATTCTGGACTTTATCCCAATGCTTCTTTCTACAAAACCTTTTATATTTGCAAAGGTAAACTGCATACAAATTTGAAATAATATTCAGGCGAAGAACCAGAGAAGGCTAAGACTTTTTCTAAGATTTCTGTTGCTAGAGGACTTTTGTGCAGACTTCTGTAGCAAAAGAAATATAAAAGTGGTCTTGTGATGCCAGATATTAGCACCTCTTCTACAGAAAAAGTTATGTATGGAGATGGAATTAATACAACTGGAAAATAAACCTGTCCACTACCTTAGCCTCAGTTGACCTCTCCTTCCTACTACAGATCCTATTTTTACTTGGCTTTGAAGACTTTGCCCTTATCTGGATATCCTCATACAACCCCTGGCAAAAATGATGGAATCACTGGCCTTGGAGGATGTTCATTCTGTTGTTTAATTTTGTAGAAAAAAAGGAGATTACAGGCATGGCACAAAACTAAAGTCATTTCAAATGACAACTTTCTGGCTTTAAGAAACAAAGATAACACCTGCATTAAATTATATCTGCACGTTAGTCAGCATCTAAAAAGAAGTAATAACACCTTGGCGAGCTGTTGCACCAAGTGGACTGACATGAATCATGGCTCCAACATGAGAGATGTCAATTGAAACAAAGGAGAGGATTATCAAACTAAGAGGGTAAATCATCACGCAATGTTGCAAAAGATGTTGGTTGTTCACAGTCAGCTGTGTCTAAAATCTGGACCAAATACAACCAAGGGAAGGTTGTTAAAGGCAAGCATACTGGTAGACCAAGGAAGACATCAAAGCGTCAAAACCGGAAACTTCAAGCAAAATGTCTCCAAAACAAGAAATGCACAACAAAACAAATGAGGAATGAATGGGAGGAAACTGGAGTCAACGTTTGTGACCGAATTGTAAGAAACTGCCTAAAGGAAATGGGATTTACATACAGAAAAGCTAATCGAAAGCCATCATTGACACCTAAACAGGAAAAAACAAGGTTACAATGGGCTAAGGAAAAGTAATTGTGGACTGTGGATGACTGGATGAAAGTCATATTCAGTGATGAATCGCGAATCTGCATTGGGCAAGGTGATGATGCTGGAATTTGTTTGGTGCCGTTCCAATGAGATTTATAAAGATGACTGCCTGAAGAGAACATGCAAATTTCCGCAGTCATTGATGATATGGGGATGCATGTCAGGTAAAGGTACTGGGGAAATGGCTGTCATTACATTTTCAATAAATGCAAAAGTTTATGTTGATATTTTGGACACTTTCTTATCCCATCAAGGATGTTTGGGGATGATGAAATCATTTTTCAAGATGATAATGCATCCTGCCATAGAACAAAAATTATGAAAACATTCATTGAAAAAGACACATAAGGTCAATGTAATGGCCTGCAAATAGTCCGAATCTCAATCCAATTGAAAATCTTTGGTGGAAGTTGAAGAAAATGGTCCATGACAAGGCTCCAACCTGCAAAGCTGATCTGGCACAACAATCAGAGAAACTGGGAGCCAAATTGATGAAGATTACTGCTTGACACGAGCCTCAGAGACTGCAAACTGTTATAAAAGCCAGAGGTGGTGAAACAAAATACTAGTGATGCTTTGGAGTGTTTTTTGTTTGTTTGTTTTTCATGATTCCATAATTTTTTCCTCAGAATTGAGTGATTTCATAATTTTTCCCCCATGCTTTGTTAAAAAAGTAACCATTACTGACTACCACATTTTTTGTTCTTGATTTCTTTTAGTGTTTTTTAAAACCAGAAAGTTGCCATTTGAAATGACTTTAGTTTTGCGCCATGTCCATGATCTGCTTTTTTTCTACAAAATTAAACAACTAAATGAACATCAGTCAAGGCAGGTGATTCGATAATTTTTGCCAGGGGTTGTATATGCTGGTACTAACTAATATTATTTGACTCTAAAAAGAGCTGCTTTGCATATTATGGTAGTTGATGAAACCCTGCCTATCTCTCCCTAATACCACAATCTGTTCCTAAATGATACAACACAATGCAAACTAGCAGAGATCTCCAGCATGTACTTGCAATGATAATAGCACTCAGGTGCCTGCCTTTCACTCTCCCTCATATTAAATCTCTCCCTACGCTATCTCCACCTTTCAAAGAACTAATGTTCACCCTCAGTAGCTCTTGAAAGAGCTTTCTGGAATCCCAATTCTCCCTGTACGCTACTTTCCCTCTCCCTACGCTGACACTGCGCTCTCATTACGCTGTTTCCGGCTGCAATGTGCCCAAGACGGCACAGGCAGGCATTAAATGTCCCTTATGACGCTGTAAGGCCATCCAATCACATTAATGCCACACCAAAGATGGTGCCGGCATTTCTGTGATTGGCAAACAAGCCTAACATGTTCTTTAGCAGCAAATAAAGAGTCAATAGCAAATTACTCAAGTAATGAATAGCCCAAATAGTGTAATATTCATGAAAGTAACGAATAGTGTCGAATGTATTCGCTCATCACTATATTCTACGTCTAATATTTTACTCTTTTCTGCCCTTTATTATATTAATTGTTGTCATTTATTCCTATATTTTATGTCTGCTTTTATAGTACCTTCTTTTGTTTACCTTTGATTAACCTTTTAGCAATAAAATACTTATGCTGCATCCTGTTGGATCCAGTTTTCATCTCATCTGGATTTCCTCAACCAGTAGCAACTAATGCTCAGTATTATCCAACACAGTTTATTCTATGGTTGTCACAATAACAGATAAAACATCCAGTCTATCAATTCAAGTCAAGTATGCTATAGCTGTTCCTACCTTTGCTATATTTTGTATCCTTACTACTGACATAGGTGGTAAATAGAGATGTGCGAATATTTCAATGTTCAGTTCGGATTACGATTGCGGAATTTGCAATATTCTCCATTTTATTATTCGAATACTCACCAAACATAGCTGATAACTATTAAAACAAATAGGAGGCAAAAACAAACGCATACAAAACACCTTCCAATGAGACCAAAAGTTGAAAAACATATCAAATGAGTGGCAGACACGAGGAAAGTGGCCTCAATTCTTCCTCAGTGCAAATTTTAGAATGGCATGGCAGCAATCAGGCATGCATGAGGTACAAGGGTCTGGACCACCATTTACAGCTTTGAAATGAAGTTCAAATTAAGATGAGTTGGGTGAGGGATCGATGTAGGCCTGCTGTGCTGGGAGTCCAGAAACCACATTCAATTGCTCAACCTGCTTTCATGCTTAGCTACTCTCAGGTGGCACAAATATTAGTTTCGTAGACTACTATTGTCAGAAAAATCTAAGGATAGTAACACGAGTAATTGACTCCTAGATTACGGAGGCCTGCTGGTCTCAAAGGTCTACTGCTACAGGCAACACACATGAAAGAGACCCAGCCAGGAATCTACACATTTAAAAAAAAAATAGTGGCAGACACCAACAAAGTGGCATCAATTTCACCACAGTAGAAATAGCATAATAGGGACCGACACCTCTTACACTACAGCCAACCTAGCAGATACACCCAACCAGGAGTGTTCACATTTCCCAAAATTAGTGGCAGACTCCACCAAAGTGGCATCATTTTCACCATAGTAGAAATATACATATATATATAACAGGGACTAACACCTCTTACTCTACAGAAAACCCAGCAGATGGAGAGTCAGTTAGGGGTGCTCACACTGCAAACAATTAGTGGCAGACAACCCCAAAGTGGCATCAATTTCAATACAGTATAACTAGAAAATTGGGACCGACACTTCTTTCACTACAGCCAACCCAGCAGATGGGCACCCAGCTAGGAGTGTGCACCTTTCCAAAAATTATCGTCAGACACCACCAAACGTGCTGCCTCCTGTAGTGGGTCTGAACCCTTGTGGGGCCTCCCTGGCCCATTTTTGTCGGGTCGCCTCAGCTTCCCTGGCCCTTCGGTTGAACTCCTCCCACATATAGGCTGTTCCACCGCTGCGCCGTACCACCCCTTCTGGAACACACACTTAACAAACTAACTATCTCCCCCGGGTACAGGCAGAAGGGCATATAGTTCTATTTTACCGCATCTCTGCTGAAGTAGACACGATCAGCAGTGAACTCTTCCTCCAAAAACCCATATCCTTCCTTAAAGGGGTTGTCCACTACTTTCAATTAACCCCCCAATGTATCCCCCCGGGGCTCCTAATAAATTGTGCAAATACCTTGCGTTGCCATTTTCGCCTGTGAGTGGCGCTATTCTGGCTGCTGAGTCTGGGTCACGTGACCCCCAGGCTGCAGCCACCGCTCATTTCCGCCGATGTCACGTCAATTTCCAGACTCTGGAAATTGACGTGACATCAGTAGCAGGCGTGACCAGCCCCCACAGACAGCAGTCACTCATCAAGAGTGACTGGGCTGTGCTGGGGGCGGGCGGGGCTAGGCAGGGATGATTGTTGTGCAGATTGCGGACGCCGGTATGTGTGTGCCGGCGCCGGGGGTCTGCGTCCCGGCGCCGGTATGTGCGTGCCGGTATGTGCGTGTCGGTGCCGGGAGTCTGCGTGCCGGCGCCGGTATGTGCATGCCGACTCCAGTATGTGCGTGCTGGCGCCCGGAGTCTGAGTAACAGTGCCGGTATGTGCGTGCCGGTGCCGGGGGTCTGAGTGCCAGCGCCGGTATGTGCGTGCCGGCCGGCGCCGGGGGTCTGCTGGGGGTGTGTGTGTGCGCGCGCGCAGGCATCGTCCGATGGGACTACAAGTCCCATCGGGCTATGCCTGCTACACTGACAGTGAGTGACACATTAGCCAATGATGAGACAGTAGTAGTCCCATCATCCGGCTAATGTGTTGAATGTAAAAAAAAAAAACATACACAGTACATACATACATACATACAACACACACCATGTGACATGCACCATGTGACGACATGCAACATTCAACATGCAACATGTGGCGACATGCACCATGCGGTGACATGCAACATGCACCATGCGACGACATGCACCATGTGACATGCACCATGCGACGACATGCAACATGCACCATGCGACGACATGCACCATGTGACATGCACCATGCGACGACATGCAACATGCACCATGATACGACAGGCACCATGCGGCAACATGCAACATGTGATGACATGCAAGATGCACCATGCGACGACATGCGCCATGCACAATGCGATGACATACACCATGCGACGACATGCGACACGGACATGCTACGACATGCAACATGCGGCGACATGCGACATGCACAGTGCGACGACATGCACCATGCGATGACATGCACCATGCACCATGCGACGACATGCGACATGCACCATGCGACGACATGCGACATGCACCATGCTGCGTCATGCGGATGACATGTAACATGCACCATGCGACGACATGCACCATGCGGCGACATGTGACATGCGACATGCAACGACATGCAACGACATGCGACATGCACAATGCTACTACATACCCCATGCGCCGACATGCGACATGCACCATGCGGCGACATGCAACATGCTGCAAAATGCGACATGCACCATGCAGCGACATGCGACATGCACCATGCGGCGACATGAGACATGCACCATGCGACGACATACCCCATGCGACATGAGACATGCACCATGCGGCGACATGAGACATGCACCATGCGACGACATACCCCATGCGACATGCACCATGCGGCGACATGCGCCATGCACCATGTGGCGACATGCAACATGCACCATGCGGCAACATGCACCATGCGGCGACATGCGACATGCACCATGCGGCGACATGCAACATGCGGCGACATGCACCATGCGGCGACATGCACCATGCAACAACATGCCCCATGCGACTATATGCGACATGCACCATGCAGCGACATGCACCATGTGACGACGGTTTATTATTTTACTTTTTTTTGCAGACGCTGAAGTATGGTAAGTATGGTTAGATGAAGAATATTAACCCCTTCATGAACCAGCCTATTTTGACCTTAAAGACCTTGCCGTTTTTTGCAATTCTGACCAGTGTCCCTTTATGAGGTAATAACTCTGGAACGCTTCAACGGATCCTAGCGGTTCTGAGATTGGTTTTTCGTGACATATTGGGTAAATTTAGGTCAATAAATTCTGCGTTTATTTGTGATAAAAACGGAAATTTGGCGAAAATTTTGAAAATTTCGCAATTTTCACATTTTGAATTTTTATTCTGTTAAACCAGAGAGATATGTGACACAAAATAGTTAATAAATAACATTTCCCACATGTTTACATTACATCAGCACAATTTTGGAAACAAAATTTTTTTTTGTTAGGAAGTTATAAGGGTTAAAAGTTGACCAGCGATTTGTCATTTTTACAACGAAATTTACAAAACCATTTTTTTTAGGGACCACCTCACATTTGAAGTCAGTTTGAGGGGTCTATATGGCTGAAAATACCCAAAAGTGACACCATTCTAAAACTGCACCCCTCAAGGTACTCAAAACCACATTCAAGAAGTTTATTAACCCTTCAGGTGCTTCACAGCAGCAGAAGCAACATGGAAGGAAAAAATGAACATTTAACTTTTTAGTCACAAAAATTATCTAATTTTTTTATTTTCCCAATGGTAAAAGGAGAAACTGAACCACGAAAGTTGTTGTCCAATTTGTCCTGAGTACGCTGATACCTCATATGTGGGGGTAAACCACTGTTTGGGCACACGGCAGGGCTTGGAAGGGAAGGAGCGCCATTTGACTTTTTGAATCAAAAATTGGCTCCACTCTTTAGCGGACACCATGTCACGTTTGAAGAGCCCCCGTGTGCCTAAAAATTGGAGCTCCCCCACAAGTGACCCCATTTTGGAAACAAGACACCCCAAGGAACTTATCTAGATGCATAGTGAGCACTTTGAACCCCCAGGTGCTTCACAGAAGTTTATAACGCAGAGCCATGAAAATAAAAAATAATTTTTCTTTCCTCAAAAATGATTTTTAGCCTGGAATTTCCTATTTTGCCAAGGATAATAGGAGAAATTGGACCCCAAATATTATTGTCCAATTTGTCCTGAGTAGGCTGATACCCCATATGTGGGGGTAAACCACTGTTTGGGCGCACGGCAGGGCTCGGAAGGGATGGCACGCCATTTGGCTTTTTAAATGGAAAATTAGCTCCAATCATTAGCGGACACCGTGTCACGTTTGGAGAGCCCCTGTGTGCCTAAACATTGGAGATCCCCCAGAAATGACCCCATTTTGGAAACTAGACCCCCAAAGGAACTAATCTAGATGTGTGGTGAGGACTTTGAACCCCCAAGTGCTTCACAGAAGTTTATAACGCAGAGCCATGAAAATAAAAAAAAAAAATTATTTTCTCAAAAATGATCTTTTAGCCTGCAATTTTTTATTTTCCCAAGGGTAACAGGAGAAATTTGACCCCAAAGTTGTTGTCCAGTTTCTCCTGAGTACGCTGATACCCCATATGTGGGGGTAAATCACTGTTTGGGCACATGCCGGGGCTCGGAAGTGAAGTAGTGACGTTTTGAAATGCAGACTTTGATGGAATGCTCTGTGGGCGTCACGTTGCGTTTGCAGAGCCCCTGATGTGGCTTAACAGTAGAAACCCCCCACAAGTGACCCCATTTTGGAAACTAGACCCCCAAAGGAACTTATCTAGATGTGAGCACTTTGAACCCCCAAGTGCTTCATAGAAGTTTATAATACAGAGCCGTGAAAATAATAAATACATTTTCTTTTCTCAAAAATAATTATTTAGCCCAGAATTTTTTATTTTCCCAAGGGTTACAGGAGAAATTGGACCCCAAAAGTTGTTGTCCAGTTTCTCCTGAGTACGGTGATACCCCATATGTGGGGGTAAACTACTGTTTGGGCACATGCCGGGGCTCGGAATTGAAGTAGTGACGTTTTGAAATGCAGACTTTGATGGAATGCTCTGCAGGCGTCACGTTGCGTTTGCAGAGCCCCTGATGTGCCTAAACAGTAGAAACCCCCCACAAGTGACCCCATTTTGGAAACTAGACCCCGAAAGGAACTTATCTAGATGTGTGGTGAGCACTTTGAACCCCCAAGTGCTTCATAGAAGTTTATAATGCAGAGCCGTGAAAATAATAAATACGTTTTCTTTCCTCAAAAATAATTATTTAGCCCAGAATTTTTTATTTTCCCAAGGGTTACAGGGGAAATTGGACCCCAAAAGTTGTTGTCCAGTTTCTCCTGAGTACGCTGATACCCCATGTGTGGGGGTAAACCACTGTTTGGGCACACTTCGGGGCTCAGAAGGGAAGTAGTGACTTTTGAAATGCAGACTTTGATTGAATGGTCTGCGGGCGTCACATTGCGTTTGCAGAGCCCCTGGTGTGCCTAAACAGTAGAAAACCCCCACAAGTGACCCCATTTTAGAAACTAGACTCCCCAAGGAACTTATCTAGATATGTGGTGAGCACTTTGAACCCCCAAGTGCTTCACAGACGTTTACAACGCAGAGCCGTGAAAATAAAAAATCATTTTTCTTTCCTCAAAAATGATGTTTTAGCAAGCATTTTTTTAGATTCACAAGGGTAACAGGAGAAATTGGACCCCAGTAATTGTTGCGCAGTTTATCCTGAGTATGCTGGTACCCCATATGTGGGGGCAAACCACTGTTTGGGCACACGTCGGGGCTCGGAAGTGAGGGAGCACCATTTGACATTTTGAATACGAGATTGGCTGGAATCAATGGTGGCGCCATGTTGCGTTTGGAGACCCCTGATGTGCCTAAACAGTGGTAACCCCTCAATTCTAACTCCAACACTAACCCCCCCACACCTCTAACCCTAATCCCAACTGTAGCCATAACCCTAATCACAACCCTAACCCCAACACACCCCTAACCCTAACCACAACCCTAATTCCAACCCAACCCTAAGGCTATGTGCCCACGTTGCGGATTCGTGTGAGATATTTCCGCACCATTTTTGAAAAATCCGCGGGTAAAAGGCACTGCGTTTTACCTGCGGATTTTCCGCGGATTTCCAGTGTTTTTTGTGCGGATTTCACCTGCGGATTCCTATTGAGGAACAGGTGTAAAACGCTGCGGAATCCGCACAAAGAATTGACATGCTGCGGAAAATACAACGCAGCGTTTCCGCGCGGTATTTTCCGCACCATGGGCACAGCGGATTTGGTTTTTCATATGTTTACATGGTACTGTAAACCTGATGGAACACTTCTGCGAATCCGCAGCGGCCAATCCGCAGCCAAATCCGCACCGTGTGCACATGGCCTAATTCTAAAGGTATCTGCACACGCTGCGGAAAAGCAGCAGTTTCCCATGAGCTTACAGTTCAATGTAAACCTACGGGAAACAAAAATCGCTGCACACATGCTGCGAAAAAACTGCACGGAAACGCAGCGGTTTACATTCCGCAGCATGTCACTTCTTTGTGCGGATTCCGCAGCGGTTTTACAACTGCTCCAATAGAAAATCGCAATTGTAAAACCGCAGTGAAATGTGCAGAAAAAACGCGGTAAATCCGCCATAAATCCGCAGCGGTTTAGCACTGCGGATTTATCAAATCTGCAGCGGAAAAATCCGCAGAGGACCAGAATACGTGTGCACATACCGAAACCCTAACCCTAACCCTACCCCTAACCCTACCCCTAACCCTAGCCCTAACCCTACCCCTAACCCTACCCCTAACCCTACCCCTAACCCTACCCCTAACCCTAACCCTATTCTAACATTAGTGGAAAAAAAAAATTCTTTATTTTTTTATTGTCCCTACCTATGGGGGTGACAAAGGGGGGGGGGTCATTTATTATTTTTTTTATTTTGATCACTGAGATATAATCTATCTCAGTGATCAAAATGCACTTTGGAACGAGTCTGCCGGCCGGCAGATTCGGCGGGTGCACTGCGCATGCGCCCGCCATTTTGGAAGATGGCGGCGCCCAGGGAGAAGACGGACGGGACCCCGGCAGGATCGGTAAGTATGATGGGGTGGGGGGGGACCACGGGGGGGGGATCGGAGCACGGGGGGGGGAATCGGAGCGCGGCAGGCGTGGAACGGAGCACGGGGGGGCTGGAACGGAGCACGGGGGGGCTGGAACGGAGCACGGGGGGGTGGAACGGAGCACGGGGGGGTGGATCAGAGTGCAGGGGGGGTGATTGGAGCACGGGGGGGTGATTGGAGCACGGGGGGAGCGGACAAGAGCACAGGGGGGAGCGGAGCACTGGACGGAGGGGAGCCGGAGCAGTGTACCGGCCAGATCGGGGGGCTGGGGGGGCGATCGGTGGGGTGGGGTGGGGGCACACTAGTATTTCCAGCCATGGCCGATGATATTGCAGCATCGGCCATGGCTGGATTGTAATATTTCACCCGTTATAATGGGTGAAATATTACAAATCGCTCTGATTGGCAGTTTCACTTTCAACAGCCAATCAGAGCGATCGTAGCCACGAGGGGGTGAAGTCACCCCCCCTGGGCTAAACTACCACTCCCCCTGTCCCTGCAGATCGGGTGAAATGGGAGTTAACCCTTTCACCCGGCCTGCAGGGACGCGATCTTTCCATGACGCCACATAGGCGTCATAGGTCGGATTGGCACCGACTTTCATGACGCCTACGTGGCGTCATGGGTCGGGAAGGGGTTAAAATACTTTTTTCCTAATGTGTGCATGTTTTATTAACCCTTTCTTACTATTGGATTAATAATGGATAGGCGTCTTATTGATGCCTCTCCATTATTAACCCGGCTTAATGTCACCTTACAATACCATACTTCAGCGCCTGCAAAAAAACGTAAAATACTAAACCGTACACTACCTGTCCGCCGTAGTTCAATTAATATCGAGCGTCCCATGACGATCTCTCCTATAGAACAGTGACATCAGGTGATGTCACTGCTCTATAGGACCCTCAGTGACACTCTGACAGGAGACAATGGCTCCTGCAGTGCATCACTGAGGTTACTAAAGTTCATAGTCTTACTTTATGGCAATTGCTGTGTGGGAAAATTTCTCACCCAGCAATGCCATAAGTGAGGCTAGGGACTATTTTTTTCACAGCGGCAGAGGAATCCCTTCCTCCCATCATTGTGTTTCTGGGGCCCCTGGAGAGCGGTTGCAACAGCTGTTGCTGCTGTTCTCCATGGGAGATCGTCGTGGGACACTCGTGGATTTCTGCGGACAGGGAGTATATTGGTTGTTTGTTTTTTTTCACCTTTTTACAGGTGACACTGGCTTTGGGGGTCAAAATGACAAGTAATGGTGAGTATGAACTCGGTATCGGAATTCCAATACAGCGAATATCGGCCAATACTCGATATTTGCAGTATCGGAATGCTCAACACTAGTGATGACACAACAATCTGAAGCAGCAGTACACAAGCCTCCCGAAGAAGCAAATATTGCAAAACGTGCGTTGGAGCTACGTACTCAGCAGGCGCCATACCCACATGAGTAAGCACTATATGTATCACCTTATTAGCACTATGCACTTTATCACAGCGTTAACACATGTTTCTGCCTAGTATTTTGCTATTTTGTTTTCAACTGGGAAACGCTGTGTGAATAAGATTTACTAAATGTTGGCCAGATTGTAACGCATTGAGTACTCTAGAATATGTATGTAGTATATAATACAGCCCACATAGTATATAACAAAGCCCACGTAGTATATTGCAATGCGGGCACCATATCCCTGTTAAAAAAAAGAAATAAAATAAAAAATAGTTATATACTCACCTTCTGGCATCCCCTGCATCCAGGCCATGTCGTGATGTTCCGTTGCCAGTAATGCCTTGCGGCCATAACACGTGATGATGTAGCGTCTCGCGAGAACACTACGTCATGTTCGGGCATTGCCGCAATGCATTATTTGGACTGGATCATCGCGAGTAGTGTGAAAGGCTGGCGCAGAAGGTGAGAATATAATGTAATTTTTTTTGTGTTACTTTTAACATCATATGTTTTTATTATTGATGCTGCATAGGCAGCATCAATAGTAAAAAATTGGGCACAGTTTGACGATTAATGACAGCATTAAAGGACTGCACTACACCGCGTTATGCCACGGAGAAACGCAGTCCTAAAACGCTATGTGGGCGCTGACTGGAGGGGAGTATGGAGGGGGCACTGACTGGACGGAAGTAGTGGGGGTCCAATTTGTGCCCGGACTGTGCCTGTATATGACCACAAATAGTGTAAAATAAGAACACACATAATATATACATGCACACAAGTGTATGTAGATGGACATATATACCCATACATGTACTGTGTAATTTGCATATCTAAGACATATACGCATACCTCCCAACCGTCCCGGATCCCGTGGGACTGTCCTGATTTTGACAGTCAGCCCCGCGATCCCGGGTGGGACATTAGTTGTCCCGCAATACGTGCCTAAGGCGGGGACAATGCAGGGGGCGGCACCTGAGCAAGGTTTGTGGCTGTTTTTTTTTTTTATAAAAGCTGGGTCACCTCCCGACTGACCCTGCCCCCCAGTGGCGTAACTACAAAGTGAGGGGCCCCGATGCGAACTTTCAAATGGGCCCCCCCCCCTTCGCCAAAATATTTCCCACCGAAATTCACATTTTCCCTATTCATTTCGCACACTATAGTTGTGTTGCAATGTTGTATAGTCTGACCTAATACTGCCCTGTACTCGCTGAGAAAAATGATTTTATAACTAACATGTCCCTATAGTAATATGTCCTCCCTCGCTCTAATTCCAAGCGCACTCCCGCCATTTGAAATTTGTGTGCTGTTTCTTCCTGGTATGACGCTGCAGTGCGTCATTTCCGGACCTGTGCAGTGTGGGGGTGTATTCGGTGTACTGGTCGGCTCCGGAGCATGCGCACTGCACATTCTGATGCTGGCGAGTACACACAATACTCCCCCACAGTGCACATGCTGGGCTCTGCCCACAGCCGTGTACAGCCCGTACACACACGGCTTCGCTCCGAGAACCAGTACACACACGGCTCTGCTCCGTACACCTTGTACACACGCGGCTCTGCTCCGTACACCTTGTACACACGCGGCTCTGCTCCGTACACCTTGTACACACACGGCTTTGCTCCGTACACCTTGTACACACACGGCTCCGCTCCGTACACCTTGTACACACGCGGCTCTGCTCCGTACACCTTGTACACACGCGGCTCTGCTCCGTACACCTTGTACACACGCGGCTCTGCTCCGTACACCTTGTACATACGCGGCTCTGCTCCGTACACCTTGTACACACGCAGCTCCGCTCCTTACACCTTGTACACACGCAGCTTTGCCCCATACACCTCACACACACATGCTGCCTTCTTCCATCTCTCCAGCTTCAGTCAGTGACAGCCCAGCCGTTCTGCTAGGTCACATGTCCTTCACGGACACGCCCACTCGGCCCACACTGCTGAAAGTCTGGGGAAGCTGTGGGCGTGGCCAGCAGGATGCGTGCGTGACTTGTCTCCTAGTCCTTTGTTTCCCCTGCTACTTGTTTTCTGGACTGCACGGGCCCTGAAAGCGCTGCGGGCCCCGTCGCAGTCGCGACCCCTGCGACCGCAGTTGTTACGCCCCTGCTGCCCCCCCTGCCCAACCGCCCGCCCCCCTGCCTTCTCCCACCCACCCTCCTTGAAGACGATACTCACCCTGCTCCAGCGATGGTTTCGGCTTCTGCAGTGCTCCTGAATGAGCTGTCACGTTGTACCGCTCATTAAGGTTCATGAATATGCATATATTCATGAAAATTAATGAGCGGAATCACATGACCGCTCACCCATGAAGAAGGTGCTGAGTCGGGAGTCGGGACAGAGCGAGAGGGATGGCCGCGCAGTGAGGAACAGGTAAGTATGAGTTCATTATACAGTATGGAGCATCATGTGTGGTCATCATACAGTATGGAGCATCATGTGCGGTCATTATACAGTATGGAGCATCATGTGCGGCCCTTATACAGTATGGAGCACTGTGTGGCCAATATACAGTATGGAGCACTGTGTGGCCATTATACAGTATGGAGCACTGAGTGGCCATTATACAGTATGCAGCATCATGTGTGGTCATTATACAGTATGGAGAATCATGTGTGGTCATTATACAGTATGGAGCATTATGTGTGTTCATTATACAGTATGGAGCATCATGTGTGGTCATTATACAGTAGGAGCATCATGTGTGGTCATTATACAGTATGGAGCATCATGTGCGGTCATTATACAGTATGGAGCATCATGTGCGGCCCTTATACAGTATGGAGCACTGTGTGGCCATTATACAGTATGGAGCACTGTGTGGCCATTTTACAGTATGGAGCACTGTGTGGCCATTATACAGTATGCAGCATCATGTGTGGTCATTATACAGTATGGAGCATCATGTGTGTTCATTATACAGTATGGAGCATCATGTGCGGCCATTATACAGTATGGAGCATCATGTGCGGCCATTATACAGTATGGAGCACTGTGTGGCCATTATACAGTATGGAGCACTGTGTGGCCATTATACAGTATGGAGCATCATGTGCAGCCAATATACAGTATGGAGCATCATGTGCAGTCATTATACAGTATGGAGCATCATGTGCAGTCATTATACAGTGTGGAGCATCATGTTACATAGTTACATAGTTATTAAGGTTGAAGGAAGACTATAAGTCCATCTAGTTCAACCCATAGCCTAACCTAACATGCCCTAACATGTTGATCCAGAGGAAGGCAAAAACACCCCATGTGGCAGAGTAAGCTCCACATTGGGGAAAAAAATTCCTTCCCGACTCCACATACGGCAATCAGACTAGTTCCATGGATCAACGCCCTATCAAGGAATCTAGTGTATATACCCTGTAACATTATACTTTTCCAGAAAGGTATCCAGTCCCCTCTTAAATTTAAGTAATGAATCACTCATTACAACATCATACGGCAGAGAGTTCCATAGTCTCACTGCTCTTACAGTAAAGAATCCGCGTCTGTTATTATGCTTAAACCTTTTTTCCTCCAAACGCAGAGGATGCCCCCTTGTCCCTGGTTTCAGGTCTATGATTAAAAAGATCATCAGAAAGGTCTTTGTACTGTCCCCTCATATATTTATACATTAAAATAAGATCACCCCTTAGTCTTCGTTTTTCCAAACTAAATAGCCCCAAGTGTAATAACCTATCTTGGTATTGCAGACCCCCCAGTCCTCTAATAACCTTGGTCGCTCTTCTCTGCACCCGCTCTAGTTCAGCTATGTCTTTCTTATACACCGGAGACCAGAACTGTGCACAGTATTCTAAGTGTGGTCGAACTAGTGACTTGTACAGAGGTAAAATTATGTTCTCCTCATGAGCATCTATGCCTCTTTTAATGCATCTCATTATTTTATTTGCCTTTGTAGCAGCTGCCTGACACTGGCCACTGAATATGAGTTTGTCATCCACCCATACACCCAGGTCTTTTTCATTGACGGTTTTGCCCAGAGTTTTAGAATTAAGCACATAATTATACATCTTATTACTTCTACCCAAGTGCATGACCTTACATTTATCCCCATTAAAGCTCATTTGCCATTTATCAGCCCAAGCTTCTAGTTTACATATATCATCCTGTGATATAAAATTGTCCTCCTCTGTATTGATTACCCTGCAGAGTTTAGTGTCATCTGCAAATATTGAAATTCTACTCTGAATGCCCCCTACAAGGTCATTAATAAATATGTTAAAAAGAAGAGGGCCCAATACTGACCCCTGTGGTACCCCACTGCTACCCAGTCCGAGTGTGCTCCATTAATAACCACCCTTTGTTTCCTATCCCTGAGCCAGCTCTCAACCCACTTACACATATTTTCCCCTATCCCCATTATTCTCATTTTATGCATCAACCTTTTGTGTGGCACCGTATCAAAAGCTTTTGAAAAGTCCATATACACTACATCCACTGGGTTCCCTTGGTCCAATCTGGAACTTACCTCTTCATAGAAACTGATCAAATTAGTCTGACATGAACGGTCCCTATTAAACCCGTGCTGATACTGGTTCATGAGGTTATTCCTCTTCAGATACTCCAGTATAGCATCCCTTAGAATTCCCTCCAGGATTTTACCCACAGTAGAGGTTAAGCTTACTGGCCGATAATTTCCGAGTTCAGTTTTTGTCCCCTTTTTGAATATTGGCACCACATTTGCTATACGCCAGTCCTGTGGTACAGATCCTGTTATTATGGAGTCTCTAAAGATTAAAAATAATGGTCTATCAATGACTGTACTTAATTCCTGCAGTACTCGAGGGTGTATCCCATCCGGGTCTGGAGATTTGTCAATTTTAGTGATTTTTAGACGCCGCCGCACTTCCTGCTGGGTTAAGCAGGTGACATTTAATTGGGAATTTTTATCACTAGTCATTTTGTCTGCCATGGGATTTTCTTGTGTAAATAGTGATGAAAAAAAGTCATTTAGCATATTGGCTTTTTCCTCATCATCATCCACAATTTCACCCAGACTATTTTAAAGGGGGCCAACACTATCATTTTTTATGCAATGCAAAAGAGCTGAAAGTAGGAAGGCACTAAGGTGGCTTTAAGGCAGACAATTCACTCTTAAGCGTAGGATTCTATTTAAGACATATATGGCACAAAACCGAAGCAGCAACTTATGGGTGGTGCTCAACCACAAGGTATTGTAACAATCCACGCAAAGAAAAAATAAAAGTGGCACTCACCCCAGTGTTGCTGGAAAATAGTGTCCTTTATTCAGAAAACGAATGAACAGACATAAAATGGAGAGGCGGCTGGTAGAAGTTTAGGGTGCGGGAGGGAATAAAAGTCCTTTTTATATTTTAGGATTATTTTTACTCTCTCTGGCAATGAGTCTCTCTGTCTCAATCTTTGCTGCCTTGATTTGCTTTTTACAGAATTTATTTATTTTTTTTGTATTTATTTAATGCCTCCTCACTACATACTTCCTTTAATTCTCTAAATGCTTTCTTTTTGTCACTTATTGCGCCCCTTACAGCTCTATTTAGCCATATTGGTTTCCTCCTATTTCTAGTATGTTTATTCCCATACGGTATATACTGTGCACAGGTCCTATCCAGGATGCTGATAAATGTCTCTCATTTTCTTTGTGTATTTTTGTGTCTCAGGATATCGTCCCAGTTAAATGCACCAAGATCCTCTCTCATCCATTGGAAATTTGCCCTCCTGAAGTTTAGTGTCCTTGTAACCCCTCTATTACACATCTTTTTAAAGGATACATGAAAACATATTATTTTGTGATCGCTATTTCCCAAGTGACCCCCAACCCTTACATTTGCTATGCGGTCTGGCCTGTTGGTTAATATTAGGTCTAGCAGTGCCCCCCTTCTTGTTGGGTCCTGAACCAGTTGTGAAAGGTAATTGTCTCTCACAGTTGTCAAAAACCGATTACCTTTGCTGGAACTGCAGGTTTCAGTTCCCCAATCTATTTCAGGGTAGTTGAAGTCCCCCATATAATGACTTCTCCTTGAGTCGCAGCTTCATCTATTTGCTTTATGAGGATATTCTCCATTGCTTCCATTATTTTTGGAGATTTATAACAAACCCCTTTCAGTAATTTATTATTTTTTCCACCTCCCCTTATCTCCACCCACAGGGATTCTACATTTTCATTAAATTCACCTATATTATCACGCAGGATGGGTTTTAAGGACGATTTTACATATAGACACACCCCACCCCCTCGCTTATCTGTATGGTCATTTCTGAACAGGCTATAGCCCTGCAAGTTAACAGCCCAGTCATGGCTCTCATCCAGCCACGTTTCAGATATCCCCACCATGTAATAATTATGCTCCAACAACATTAGTTCTAATGGCTTCTGGCATTAGTATACATGCACTTGATGTTCCTCTCGGTACCTCTATTTCTTAAATTATTAACTGTTCTAACCCCACACCCCATGCCGCCGCCACCCCCAACTTCCTTATTTGTGCCCAGGTCTCTGTCTGCACTATCTTCCCCTCCTATAAATTGAATACCCTCCCCCCAATTCCTAGTTTAAACACTCCTCCAACCTTCTAGCCATTTTCTCCCCCAGCACAGCTGCACCCTCCCCATTGAGGTGCAGCCCGTCCCTAGCGTAGAGCCTGTAGCCAACTGAGAAGTCGGCCCAGTTCTGAAGGAACCCAAACCCCTCCTTCCTACACCAATTCCTAATCTCCCGTTGCCTCTCTGGCGTGGCACGTGGTACAGGCAGTATTTCGGAAAATACCACGTTGGAGGTCCTTGCTTTCAGCTTGCGGCCTAATTCCCTGAAATCATCTTTAAGGACCTTCCACCTACTTCTAACTTTGTCATTTGTGCCAATGTGCACCATAACTGCTGGGTCCTCACCAGCCCCTCCCAGTAATCTGTCCACCTGTTCAGCAATGTGTCGGACTCGAGCGCCAGGTAGGCAGCACACCGTTCGACGATCCCTGTCTTTGTGACAGATTGCCCTATCTGTTCCCCTAATAATTGAGTCCCCCACTACCAGCACCTGTCTGGCCTGCCCTGCTCTCCTATTTCCCTCCTTACTGGAGCAGTCACTCCTCCGGCTTTCAGAGGACATGCCTGGCTGCAGCAGTGCTACCCCTGTACTGGCACCCCCCTCATCTGCCAACTTAGCAAACTTATTGGGGTGTTCCAGATCAGGACTAGCCTCCCTAGCACTCTTCCCTCTACCCCGCTTCCTAACTGTCACCCAGCTTGCTACTTCATCGTCCTGCAGCTCCATCCCACCATCCCCCCCTCATCTGTCCCATTGAGCATCTGCTCAATGAGCAGAAGACTCCTCTCCATATTGTCTATGGATCTCAGTGTTGCCAGCTGCACATTTAGATTCAGAATCTGGGTTTCCAAATGCACAACGTGCTCACATCTCGCACAGCAGTATGCACCCTCGATCGGCTGCTCAAGGATTGCATACATGTGGCAAGATGTGCACTGGATGGCATTAACAAGAATGGAGCACATTTCCTAATGGGGATTGCACCAGACAGAAAAGTTAAATAAAAAAAATAAAAAATACAAAGTATTAATAAAAAACAGACAGCAATTCAGTAATTCGTCCCCTGGAAACTCCCTGAATCCAAAGTCACTGAATCACAAGTCACACTTACCGCCGTTCACACTTACGCTCAGCTCACACTCAGCTCGCTCACACTCGCTATGCTGAAGATTTATAGATTTTTTTTCTCTAGTTCCCTTAACCCCTTAATCCCATATGACGTACTATCCCGTCCAGGTGACCTGGGACTTAATTCACAGTGAAGGGATAGTACGTCATATGCGATCGGCCGCGCTCACGGGGGGAGCGCGGCCGATCGCGGCCGGGTGTCAGCTGCCTATCGCAGCTGACATCCGGCACTATGTGCCAGGAGCGGTCACGGACCGCTCCCGGCACATTAACCCCCGGCACACCGCGATCAAAGATGATCGCGGTGTGCCGGCGGTGCAGGGAAGCATCGCGCAGGGAGGGGGCTCCCTGCGTGCTTCCCTGAGACGATCGGTACACGGTGATGTACTCACCGTGTACCGAGCGTCTTCTCCCTGCAGTCCCCGGATCCAAAATGGCCGCGGGGCTGCATCCGGGTCCTGCAGGGAGCACTTCCGGGTCAGGATCAGGCTGCAGCTGCAGCTCTAATCCTGCCCGGCTGTTTGTCAGATCACCAATCTGATAGAGTGCTGTGCACACTGTCAGATCGGTGATCTGTGATGTCCCCCCCTGGGACAAAGTGAAAAAGTAAAAAAAAAAATTTCCACACGTGTAAAAAAAAAAAAAAATTCCTAAATAAAGAAGAAAAAAAAAAAATATTTTTCCCATAAATACATTTCTTTATCTAAAAAAAAACCAAAAAAACAATAAAAGTACACATATTTAGTATCGCCGCGTCCGTAACGACCCGACCTATAAAACTGGCCCACTAGTTAACCCCTTCAGTGAACACCATAAGAAAAAAAAAAAAAAAACGAGCCAAAAAACAACGCTTTATTATCATAACGCTGAACAAAAAGTAGAATAACACGCGATCAAAAAGACGGATATAAATATCCATGGTAAAACTGAAAACGTCATCTTGTCCCGCAAAAAATGAGCTGCAATATAGCATCATAACCCAAAAAATAAAAAAGTTATAGTCCTCAGAATAAAGCGATGCCAAAATAATTATTTTTTCTATAAAATAGCTTTTATCGTATAAAAGCGCCAAAACATTAAAAAAATGATATAAATGAGGTATCGCTGTAATCGTACTGACCCGAAGAATAAAACTGCTTCATCAATTTTACCAAACGTGGAACGGTATAAACGCCTCCCCCAAAAGAAATTCATGAATAGCTGGTTTTTGGTCATTCTGCCTCACAAAAATCGGAATTAAAAGCGATCAAAAAATGTCACATGTCCGAAAATGTAACCGATAAAAACGTCAACTCGTCCCGCAAAAAACAAGACCTCACATGACTCTGTGGACCAAAATATGGAAAGATTATAGGTCTCAAAATGTGGAGACGCAAAAACTTTTTTGCTATAAAAAGCGTCTTTTAGTGTGTGACGGCTGCCAATCATAAAAATCCGATATAAAAAACGCTATAAAAGTAAATCAAACCCCCCTTCATCACCCCCTTAGTTAGGCTAGGTTCACATTGCGTTAATGGGTTAACGCTAACGGACAGCATTGCACGGCGAAAATGTCACAATTAACGCCGTGCAACGGGTCCGTTAGCACACCCATTGACAGCAATGTGATTTTCGGGTGTAGCGCATCGCTAGAGCGTGCCATTTTCGGCTCGCGCTAGCAAGGTGCCGTTCTTTTGTGGCGCGCCTCGGACGCTGCTTGCAGCGTCCGCGGCGCACCCGAGGTCCGATCCCCGATCTTCCAGAGCCGGGACGTTAACGCGACCACTAAACACGACACCTAAAAAGACATTGCGTTAGCGCAATCCGCTAGCGCTAAATGGATTTCCTTAACGCAATGTGAACCTAGCCTTAGGGAAAAATAATAAAATTAAAAAAAATGTATTTATTTCCATTTTCCCATTAGGGTTAGGGCTAGGGTTAGGGCTAGGGTTAGGGCTAGGGTTAGGGTTAGGGTTTGGATTACATTTACGGTTGGGATTAGGGTTGGGATTAGAATTATGGGTGTGTCAGGGTTAGGTGTGTGGTTAGGGTTACAGTTGGGATTAGGGTTAGGGGTGCGTTTGGATTAGGGTTTCATTTATAATTGGGGGGTTTCCACTGTTTAGGCACATCAGGGGATCTCCAAACGCGACATGGCGTCCGATCTCAATTCCAGCCAATTCTGCATTGAAAAAGTAATACAGTGCTCCTTCACTTCCGAGCTCTCCCGTGCGCCCAAACAGGGGTTTACCCCAACATATGGAGTATCATCGTACTCGAGACAAATTGGACAACAACTTTTTCGGTCCAAGTTCTCTTGTTATCCTTGGGAAAATAAAAATTTGGGGGGCTAAAAATCATTTTTGTGGGAAAAAAAAGGATTTTTTATTTTCACGGCTCTGCGTTGTAAACTGTAGTGAAACACTTGGGGGTTCAAAGTTTTCACAACACATCTAGATAAGTTCCGTGGGAGGTCTAGTTTCCAATATGAGGTCACTTGTGGGGGGTTTGTACTGTTTGGGTACATCAGGGGCTCTGCCAATGCAACGTGACGCCTGCAGACCAATCCATCTAAGTCTGCATTCCAAATGGCGCTCCTTCCCTTCCGAGCTCTGCCATGCGCCCAAACAATGGTTCCCCCCCACATATTGGGTATCAGCGTACTCAGGACAAATTGGACAACAACCTTTGGGGCCCAATTTATTCTGTTACCCTTGTAAAAATACAAAGCTGGGGGCTAAAAAATCATTTTTGTGAAAAAAAAAAAGAATTTTTATTTTCACGGCTCTGCGTTATAAACTGTAGTGAAACACTTATGGGTTCAAAGTTCTCACAACACATCTAGATAAGTTCCATGGGAGGTCTAGTTTCTAATATGGGGTCACTTGTGGGGGGTTTGTACTGTTTGCGTACATCAGGGGCTCTGCAAATGCAACGTGACTCCTGCAGACCAATCCATCTAAGTCTGCATTCCAAATGGCGCTCCTTCCCTTCCGAGCTCTGCCATGCGCCCAAACAGTGGTTCCCCCCCACATATTGGGTATCAGCGTACTCAGGACAAATTGGACAACAACTTTTGGGGTCCAATTTATTCTGTTACCCTTGTGAAAATACAAAACTGGGGGCTAAAAAATAATTTTTGCGAAAAAAAAAAAAATTATTTTAACGGCTCTGCGTTATAAACTGTAGTGAAACACTTGGGGGTTCAAAGCTCTCAAAACACATCTAGATAAGTTCCTTAGGGGGTCTAGTTTCCAAAATGGTGTCACTTGTGGGGGGTTTTAATGTTTAGGCACATCAGGGGCTCTCCAAACCAACATGGCGTCCCATCTTAATTCCAGTCAATTTTGCATTGAAAAGTCAAATGGCGCTCCTTCCCTTCCGAGCTCTGCTATGCGCCCAAAAAGTGGTTTACCCCCACATATGGGGTATCGTCGCACTCAGGACAAATTGCACAACAACTTTTGTGGTCTAATTTCTTCTCTTACCCTTGGGAAAATAAAAAATTGGGGGCGAAAAAATCATTTTTGTGAAAAAATAAGATTTTTTATTTTTACGGCTCTGCATTATAAACTTCTGTGAAGCATTTGTTGGGTCAAAGTGCTCACCACACATCTAGATAAGTTCCTTAAGGGGTCTACTTTTCAAAATGGTGTCACTTGTGAGGGGTTCCAATGTTTAGGCACATCAGGGGCTCTCCAAACGCAACATGGCGTCCCATCTCAATTCCAGTCAATTTTGCATTGAAAAGTAAAATGGCGCTCCTTCCCTTCAGAGCTCTGCCATACGCCCAAACAATCGTTTACACCCATATATGGGGTATCAGCGTACTCAGGACAAATTGGACAACAATTTTTGAGGTCCAATTTCTTCTCTTACTTTTGGGAAAATAAAAAATTGGGGCGAAAAGATCATTTTTGTGAAAAAATATGATTTTTTATTTTAACGGCTCTGCATTATAAACTTCTGTGAAGCAATTGGTGGGTCAAAGTGGTCACCACACATCTAGATAAGTTCCTTAAGGGGTCTACTTTCCAAAATGGTGTCACTTGTGGGGGGTTTCAATGTTTAGGCACATGAGGGGCTCTCCAAACGCAACATGGCGTCCCATCTCAATTCCTGTCAATTTTGCATTGAAAAGTCAAATGGCGCTCCTTTCCTTCCGAGCTCTGCCATGCGCCCAAACAGTGGTTTACCCCCACATATGGGGTATCAGCGTACTCAGTACAGATTGTACAACAACGTTTGGCATCCATTTTATCCTGTTACCCTTGGTAAAATAAAACAAATTGGAGCTGAAATAAATTTTGTGTGAAAAAAAGTTAAATATTCATTTTTATTTAAACATTCCAAAAATTCCTGTGAAACCCCTGAAGGGTTAATAAACTTCTTGAATGTGGTTTTGAGCACCTTGAGGGGTGCAGTTTTTAGAATGGTGTCACACTTGGGTATTTTCTAGCATATAGACCCCTCAAAATGACTTCAAATGAGATGTGGTCCCTAAAAAAAATGGTGTTGTAAAAATGAGAAATTGCTGGTCAACTTTTAACCCTTATAACTCCCTAACGAAAAAAAAATTTTGGTTCCAAAATTGTGCTGATGTAAAGTAGACATGTGGGAAATGTTACTTATTAAGTATTTTGCATGACATATCTCTGTGATTTAAGGGCATAAAAATTTAAAGTTGGAAAATTGCGAAATTTTCTAAATTTTCGCCAAATTTCCATTTTTTTCACAAATAAACGCAAGTTATATCGAATAAATGTTACCACTAAAATGAAGTACAATATGTCACAAGAAAACAATGTCAGAATCGCCAAGATCCGTTGAAGCGTTCCAGAGTTATAACCTCATAAAGGGACAGTGGTCAGAATTGTAAAAATTGGCCCGGTCATTAACGTGCAAACCACCCTCGGGGCTTAAGGGGTTAACAGCAATACACCTTGCTGTCCAAATGCACTTCCAATACAGTGGAATGTAGCCCTGAAATGCCACAATTTGAAGGCCACAGATTCCTCTGGTGCTTGAATGAGATTCCAGACAGTTCAATATGTGCCCTGTATTTTGTGCAGTCATTATACAGGATGGAGCATCATGTGCGGTCATTAGACAGTATGGAGCATCATGTGCGGTCATTAGACAGTATGGAGCATCATGTGCGGTCATTATACAGTATTGATCATCATGTGGGGTCATTATACAGTATGCAGCATCATGTGCGGTCATTATACAGTATGGAGTGTCATGTGTTTCCATTATACAGTATGTTGCATCATGTGTGTTCATTATACAGTATGGAGCATCATGTGTGGTCATCATACAGTATGGAGCATTATGTGCGGTCATTAGACAGTATGGAGCATCATGTGCGGTCATTATACAGTATTGAGCATCATGTGGGGTCATTATACAGTATGCAGCATCATGTGCGGTCATGATACAGTATGGAGCACTGTGTGGCCATTTTACAGTATGGAGCACTGTGTGGCCATTATACAGTATGGAGCATTATGTGCAGCCAATATACAGTATGGAGCATCATGTGCAGTCATTATACAGTATGGAGCATCATGTGCGGCCATTATACAGTATGGAGCATCATGTGTGTTCATTATACAGTATGGAGCATCATGTGTGTTCATTATACAGTATGGAGCATCATGTGCGGCCATTATAGAAAGAAGCGGCAACACTCACCGGTCCTGTGTGGTCTGAGTCTTTATTTAGAAGATTACAACCATCGTATCTTCACGGCGTCGGGATACAAACGAAGGGGGAGGTGAGCAGGATGTGACGACGGCTGTTTCGCGCCGACGATAGCGCTTCCACGAACTCGTGGAAGCGCTATCGTCGGCGCGAAACGGCCGTCGTCACATCCTGCTCACCTCCCCCTTCGTTTGTATCCCGACGCCGTGAAGATACGATGGTTGTAATCTTCTAAATAAAGACTCAGACCACACAGGACCGGTGAGTGTTGCTGCTTCTTTCTACACAGTACCAGTGGTTTGACTTGTCTCCTGCGTGCACCTCTACCTGGCGGTTGGATCCAAGATAGGTGATACATGCACCGCTAATATCGCCCATGTGTAAGGAACAGCTGTGCGGCGGTTTCGTTCTAGATTGCGATATGTGCGGCCATTATACAGTATGGAGCATCATGTGTGTTCATTATACAGTATGGAGCATCATGTGTGTTCATTATACAGTATGGAGCATCATGTGTGGTCATCATACAGTATGGAGCATCATGTGTGGTTATTATACAGTATGGGGCACTGGGTGGCCATAATTCTTTGTTTATAATTATTGTATATGAAACAGTGTGATCAGCAGTGCTAAATGGGTGTGGTTGGGACATGTGTTGTGAATTCTGTTTTCGGGCTCCCTCCTGTGGTCATGAATGGTACTTCGGCTGGTTCTGTCCATGGACTTTCTCTGATGCCTGTGGGTGTTTCTGAGTTTCCTTCCACAGGTGACGAGGCTAATTCGTTAGTGGGCTGCTCTATTTAACTCCACTTGGATCCTTGTCCGATGCCAGCTGTCAATGTTGTAGCATTGGTCTAGTTCGCTCCTGGATCTTCCTGGTTACCTGTTTTCTCCAGCAGAAGCTAAGTTTCGCTTTGCTTTTTTCTTGTTTGCTATTTTTTCTGTCCAGCATGCTTATGTGAATTTTGCCTTGCTTGCTGGAAGCTCTGGGACGCAGAGGGGCGCCTCCGCTCCGTTAGTCGGTGCGGAAGGTATTTTTCCCTGCACTCTCTGTGTGGCTTTTGTAGGGTTTTGTGCTGACTGCAAAGTGACCTTTCCTATCTTCTGTCTGTTTAGTAAGTCGGGCCTCTCTTTGCTAAATCTATTTCATCTCTGTGTTTGTGATTTCATCTTACTCACAGTCAATATATGTGGGGGGCTGCCTTTTCCTTTGGGGAATTTTCTCTGAGGCAAGATAGGCTTATTTTTCCTATCTCTAGGGCTAGCTAGTTCTGAGGCTGTGACGAGGCGCCTAGGTCATGTTAGGAGCGCTCCACGGCTATTTCTAGTGTACGTGATAGGATTAGGGATTGCGGTCAGCAGAGGTTCCACTTCCCAGAGCTTGTCCTGTATTAATGTGCTATCAGGTCTTTTCTGGTGCTCTAACTGCCAGGTCCACTATTTGTTCTAACCACCAGATCATAACAGTACAGCTGGCCAAAAGTATTGATGCATCTCAATAGAGGGATAAGTGAAGCTCTGAGACCATTTTTTTTTCTTTGCAGCGTGTTCTGTCTCACTTTTCCCCTTTACCTCTGGGTGGTTCAGAACACAGGTGTAGACATGGACATTCAAGGTCTGTCCTCTTGGATGGATAATCTCACTACAAGGGTACAAAACATTCAAGATTTTGTGGTTCAGAATCCGATGTCAGAGCCTAGGATTCCAATTCCTGATTTATTTTTTGGTGATAGATCTAAGTTCTTGAATTTCAAAAATAATTGTAAATTGTTTCTAGCTTTGAAACCTCGCTCCTCAGGTGATCCTGCTCAACAAGTAAGGATCATTATTTCTTTGTTACGTGGTGACTCTCAAGACTGGGCATTTTCCCTTGTGCCAGGAGATCCGGCATTGCGTGATGTGGATGCGTTTTTCCTGGCGCTCAGATTGCTTTATGACGAACCTAATTCAGTGGATCAGGCAGAGAAAATCTTGCTGGCTCTGTGTCAGGGTCAGGATGAAGCAGAGATATATTGTCAGAAGTTTAGAAAGTGGTCTGTGCTCACTCAGTGGAATGAATGTACCCTGGCAGCAATCTTCAGAAAGGGTCTCTCTGAAGCCCTTAAAGATGTCATGGTGGGATTTCCCATGCCTGCTGGTCTGAATGAGTCTATGTCCTTGGCCATTCAGATCGATCGGCGCTTGTGTGAGCGTAAAACTGTGCACCATTTGGCGGTACTATCTGAGCATGGGCCTGAGCCTATGCAATGTGATAGGACTTTGACCAGAGCTGAATGGCAAGAACACAGACGTCGGAATGGGCTATGTTTTTACTGTGGTGATTCCACTCATGCTATCTCCGATTGTCCTAAGCGCACTAAGCAGTTTGCTAGGTCTGTCACCATTGGTACGGTACAGTTTCAATTTCTATTGTCCGTTACTCTGATTTGCTCTTTGTCATCCTATTCTGTTATGGCATTTGTGGATTCAGGCGCTGCCCTGAATTTGATGGACTTGGAGTTTGCTAGGCGCTGTGGTTTTTTCTTGGAGCCCTTGCAGCATCCTATTCCATTGAGAGGAATTGATGCTACGCCTTTGGCCAAGAATAAGCCTCAGTACTGGACCCAATTGACCATGTGCATGGATCCTGCACATCAGGAGGATATCCATTTTTTGGTGTTACATAATCTGCATGATGTGGTCGTTTTAGGGTTACCATGGCTACAGGTCCATAATCCAGTATTGGACTGGAAATCTATGTCTGTGTCCAGCTGGGGTTGCTAGGGGGTACATGGTGATGTTCCATTTTTGTCAATTTCGTCTTCTACTCCTTCTGAAGTTCCGGAGTTTTTGTCGGATTATCAGGATGTATTTGATGAGACCAAAGCCAGTGCCCTACCTCCTCATAGGGATTGCGATTGTGCTATTAATTTGATTCCTGGTAGTAAGTTTCCTAAGGGCCGATTGTTCAATTTATCTGTGCCCGAACACGCCGCTATGCGGAGTTATATAAAGGAATCCTTGGAGAAAGGCCATATTCGCCCATCGTCATCACCGTTGGGAGCAGGGTTCTTTTTTGTGGCCAAGAAGGATGGTTCTTTGAGACCTTGTATTGATTACTGCCTTCTTAATAAAATTACTGTCAAATTTCAGTATCCTTTGCCGTTGCTGTCCGACTTGTTTGCTCATATTAAAGGGGCTAGTTGGCTTACCAAGATAGACCTTCGAGGGGCGTATAATCTTGTGCGTATTAAACAGGGCGATGAATGGAAAACAGCATTTAATACGCCCGAGGGCCATTTTGAATACCTGGTGATGCCATTCGGGCTTTCCAATGCTCCATCAGTATTTCAGTCCTTTATGCATGACATCTTCCGAGAGTACCTGGATAAATTCCTGATTGTATATTTGGATGATATTTTGGTCTTTTCGGATGATTGGGAGTCTCATGTGAAGCAGGTCAGAATGGTGTTCCAGGTCCTTCGTGCTAATTCCTTGTTTGTGAAGGGGTCAAAGTGTCTCTTTGGAGTTCAGAAGGTTTCATTTTTGGGGTTCATTTTTTCCCCTTCTACTGTCGAGATGGACCCTGTTAAAGTCCAGGCCATTCATGATTGGACTCAGCCGACATCTGTGAAGAGCCTGCAAAAGTTCCTGGGCTTTGCTAATTTTTATCGTCGCTTCATCGCTAATTTTTCTAGTGTTGCTAAACCGTTGACTGATTTGACCAAGAAGGGTGCTGATGTGGTCAATTGGTCTTCTGCGGCCGTGGATGCTTTTCAGGAATTGAAGCGTCGTTTTTCTTCTGCCCCTGTGTTGTGCCAGCCAGATGTTTCGCTCCCGTTTCAGGTTGAGGTTGATGCCTCTGAGATTGGAGCAGGGGCTGTTTTGTCGCAAAGAAGTTCTGATGGCTTGGGAATGAAGCCATGTGCTTTCTTTTCTAGAAAGTTTTCGCCTGCTGAGCGCAATTATGATGTTGGTAATCGAGAATTGTTGGCCATGAAGTGGGCATTTGAGGAGTGGCGTCATTGGCTTGAAGGAGCCAAGCATCGCGTGGTGGTCTTGACAGATCACAAAAATTTGACTTATCTTGAGTCTGCCAAACGGTTGAATCCGAGACAGGCTCGATGGGCATTATTTTTCTCCCGTTTTGATTTTGTGGTTTCATACCTTCCAGGCTCTAAGAATGTGAAGGCTGATGCCCTGTCAAGAAGTTTTGTGCCTGACTCTCCGGGTGTTTCTGAGCCGGCAGGTATTCTCAAAGAGGGGATAATTTTGTCTGCCATCTCCCCTGATTTGCGGCGGGTGCTGCAAAAATTTCAGGCTGATAGACCTGACCGTTGCCCAGCAGAGAAACTGTTTGTCCCTGATAAATGGACTAGCAGAGTTATCTCTGAGCTTCATTGTTCGGTGTTGGCTGGGCATCCTAGAATCTTTGGTACCAGAGATTTGGTGGCTAGATCCTTTTGGTGGCCTTCTTTGTCACGGGATGTGCGTTCTTTTGTGCAGTCCTGTGGGACTTGTGCTCGGGCTAAGCCCTGCTGTTCTCATGCTAGTGGGTTGCTTTTGCCCTTGCCGGTCCCGAAGAGGCCCTGGACGCATATTTCTATGGATTTTATTTCGGATCTCCCCGTCTCTCAAAAGATGTCGGTCATTTGGGTGGTTTGTGATCGCTTTTCTAAGATGGTCCATTTGGTACCTTTGTCTAAATTGCCTTCCTCCTCTGATTTGGTGCCGTTGTTTTTCCAGCATGTGGTTCGTTTACATGGCATTCCGGAGAACATCGTTTCGGACAGAGGTTCTCAGTTTGTTTCGAGGTTTTGGCGATCCTTTCGTGCTAGGATGGGCATTGATTTGTCTTTTTCCTCGGCTTTCCATCCTCAGACTAATCAGACGCTGAGATGCTTTTTTTCTGCTGATCAGGATGATTGGGTGTCCTTTTTGCCGTTGGCTGAGTTTGCCCTTAATAATAAGGCCAGCTCGGCTACTTTGGTTTCGCCGTTTTTCTGCAATTCTGGTTTCCATCCTCGTTTCTCTTCAGGGCAGGTTGAGTCTTCGGACTGTCCTGGTGTAGATAGTGTGGTGAATAGGTTGCAGCAGATTTGGACTCATGTGGTGGACAATTTGACATTGTCCCAGGAGAAGGCTCAACAATTCGCTAACCGCCGGCACTGTGTGGGTCCCCGACTTCGTGTTGGGGATTTAGTTTGGTTGTCATCTCGTTATGTTCCTATGAAGGTTTCCTCTCCTAAGTTTAAGCCTCGTTTCATTGGTCCATATAAAATTTCTGAGGTTATCAATCCTGTGTCATTTCGTTTGGCCCTTCCAGATTCTTTTGCCATCCATAATGTGTTCCATAGGTCGTTGTTGCGGAGATACGTGGCGCCTGTGGTTCCATCCGTTGACCCTCCTGCTCCGGGGGTTGGTTGAGGGGGAGTTGGAGTATGTGGTGGAGAAGATTTTGGATTCTCGTATTTCGAGACGGAAACTCCAGTACTTGGTCAAGTGGAAGGGTTATGGTCAGGAGGATAATTCCTGGGTTTTTGCCTCTGATGTTCATGCGGCCGATCTGGTTCGTGCCTTTCATTTGGCTCATCCTGGTCGGCCTGGGGGCTCTCGTGAGGGTTCGGTGACCCCTCCTCAAGGGGGGGTACTGTTGTGAATTCTGTTTTCGGGCTCCCTCCTGTGGTCATGAATGGTACTTCGGCTGGTTCTGTCCATGGACTTTCTCTGATGCCTGTGTGTCTTTCTGAGTTTCCTTCCACAGGTGACGAGGCTAATTCGTTAGTGGGCTGCTCTATTTAACTCCACTTGGATCCTTGTCCGATGCCAGCTGTCAATGTTGTAGCATTGGTCTAGTTCGCTCCTGGATCTTCCTGGTTACCTGTTTTCTCCAGCAGAAGCTAAGTTTCGCTTTGCTTTTTTCTTGTTTGCTATTTTTTCTGTCCAGCATGCTTATGTGAATTTTGCCTTGCTTGCTGGAAGCTCTGGGACGCAGAGGGGCGCCTCCGCTCCGTTAGTCGGTGCAGAAGGTATTTTTCCCTGCAATTTCTGTGTGGCTTTTGTAGGGTTTTGTGCTGACTGCAAAGTGACCTTTCCTATCTTCTGTCTGTTTAGTAAGTCGGGCCTCTCTTTGCTAAATCTATTTCATCTCTGTGTTTGTGATTTCATCTTACTCACAGTCAATATATGTGGGGGGCTGCCTTTTCCTTTGGGGAATTTTCTCTGAGGCAAGATAGGCTTATTTTTCCTATCTCTAGGGCTAGCTAGTTCTGAGGCTGTGACGAGGCACCTAGGTCATGTTAGGAGCGCTCCACGGCTATTTCTAGTGTACGTGATAGGATTAGGGATTGCGGTCAGCAGAGGTTCCACTTCCCAGAGCTTGTCCTGTATTAATGTGCTATCAGGTCTTTTCTGGGGCTCTAACTACCAGGTCCACTATTTGTTCTAACCACCAGATCATAACAGACATGGATATGGGTGTGACTAATTATGAATGGGTGTGGTCAGAGGCATGGCCTAAAATTTGCCGCGGAGCGCTTCGCGTGCCGCAAACTTTGTCCCTCTTTCCCATCTTCAAAAGTTGGGAGGTATGCATATACGCAGTGAGATCTCTTTACAGTATATCATATATGTATACTAAACTATACTATGAAATAAAACCAAAAACACATGGGCTACTTGCAAAGTGAACAAGTCTGTAGAAACCTGTTCACACCACCAGAGAACTTGAAGATACAAAAGCGCACAGAGAGGTCAAAAAATACTCTGTTGTAAAATAGTCACAGTAAATAAGCAAGTGCTAGTCAAAAAAATGAAAAAATACAGGGTATTTAGTTAATACGTTTTTTTGCAAAAAAAAGTATGTTAAGCTGCTCCACCAATCGCCAAGGTATACCCTTTATAGAGCAGTCCTGTCTAATGTACATAGTCCCTATCTGATGTATTTAAAAACCTGATCATCGGTATAGTACCTGTGTGAACAGGGTTCAGAGAGAAAATTTCCATGCAGAACTTGCAAGATGGAACAGCTTCAATGCAAATGACCCACAGAGGAGTGGTGGACTCCCTAGTAGTGTTGAGCATTCCGATACCGCAAGTATCGGGTATCGGCCGATATTTGCGGTATCGGAATTCCGATACCGAATTCCGATACTTCCCGCGTATCGGATACCGGAATCGGAAGTTCCCAGAATTCAAACTGCACGCAGCAGCCAATGAGGAATGAATGGAAGTGTGGGCACATCCTGTTTAGCATGGTGGGCATGTAAGTACTGGCAAGGCTGTGATTTGCTGCTGAAATGATGTCACTCTGCACTATAAAAAACGCTGCCGCCATTTTGCGCTCACTCTGCTGTGATTTCAGTTAGGGACAGGACGCTGTGTTCTAACTGAGGGCCAGTTGAGATAGCTAATTGCTTTATTTTGCTTTTCCAAGGCTAATTTAGCAAACGCTGTGTTCACTGTTCAGTTCACCTTGCTCTTGCCTTGCAGCGCTGTTTTAACATCGTTCTGCAAGGTCTCTCTCAGTGTGTGTGTGTGTGTGTGTGTGTGCAGCTCACTCTGTAGTCTGTGTGCAGCCATATACCAGGTTGTATTCAGCTCAGGGGGGGTTCACACTGCCTCAGACAGTTCTATCCATTGTCCTTTTTTGCTCATAGTACAGCCTGCTGCACATTTTTTCTAAATTTTCCTATTAGTGTCTTTCCACCCGTCTCCAGCCAAATAGTGGAAAAACACTACATAGGATAACCTAGAGGGGGGTTTTTGGGCCTTGCAGCGCCATTTACGGCTGTCTGCACGGTCTCCGTGTGAGCGCAGCTCGCCCTGTAGTCTGTGTGCAGCCACAGCCGGTTGTATTCAGCTCAGGGTTTGTCACTGCCTCATACTGTAAAATAACTTGTCCTTTTTTCAAATAGTGCAGTCTGTTGAAAAAAATTTTTAAAATTTCCTATTAGTGTCTTTCCACCTGTCTCCAGCAAAATAGTGGAAAAACACTAGATAGGATAACCTAGAGGAGGGTTTTTGGGCCTTGCAGCGCCGTTTACGGCTGTCTGCACGGTCTCCGTGTGAGCGCAGCTCGCCCTGTAGTCTGTGTGCAGCCACAGCCCGTTGTATTCAGCTCAGGGTTTGTCACTGCCTCATACCGTTAAATAACTTGTCCTTTTTTTCAACTAGTGCAGCCTGTTTAAAAATTATTTAAAAAATTCCTATTAGTGTCTTTCCACCCGTCTCCAGCTAAATAGTGGAAAAACACTAGATAGGATAACCTAGAGGAGGGTTTTTGGGCCTTGCAGTGCCGTTTACGGCAGTCTGCATGGTCTCCGTGTGAGCGCAGCTCGCCCTGTAGTCTGTGTGCAGCCACAGCCGGTTGTATTCAGCTCAGGGTTTGTCACTGCCTCATACCATTAAATAACTTGTCCTTTTTTTCAACTAGTGCAGCCTGTTGAAAATTTTGTAAACAATTTCCTATTAGTGTCTTTCCACCCGTCTCCAGCAAAATAGTGGAAAAACACTAGATAGGATAACCTAGAGGAGGGTTTTTGGGCCTTGCAGCGCCGTTTACGGCTGTCTGCACGGTCTCCGTGTGAGTTAAACTCGCTCTGTAGCCAGATCTGCACAAAAAAAAAAATTAAAGTTCACCAAACACCACTTAACACTTGTGTAGGCCACATTTTATCAATAATAAAGTCTAGTCCACACTTTACAACATTAGTGTTTCTTACACCTGTTAGGAGGAGCATTTCAGGAATAAGCACACTAAGGCCTTAGTACTTTTCTGCTTATCTTTATCTGTCAACCAAGATGAAGAGGGCAGGGAGTAAGGGTCGTGGGCGTGGGCGTGGAGCAGGGAGAGGAGCAGGGAGAGGACGTGGTGATTCTGTGCCTGCTGCGGGCACCGGTGACTCATCATCACCCAGTTTCAGCAGGGAACAGTCCTTCATGCGCAGCTTTGTCGGAGAGCGCTGTGCACCGCTGCTGCGTGAAGATCAAATTGAAGCCGTTGTCGGATGGATGGCAGCTAACGCATCGACTTCAATTAGTGCCACATCCTCTCAGGCACAGACCACTGGAGAGCAGCCATCTGTCTCTTCACCACCTGCCAAATTGGCCAGGCAGTCAGAGAGCCCAGGACAGGAGCCGTCTCTACTTCTGTTCTCTGAATCTCTTGGCTTGGAAACAGGGGGCCAGCCAAGCAGTATTGGAGAAATGGAAGAAGAGGCAGTGTGCAGTGATGCCCAACAGCTTTGTCTCTCTGACTCTGAAGAGGCGGGTGGGTCAGTGCCTGCTGTGACCACAGCGCAGTACGCATCTGATGATGAAACTCAGGTGCCGCTTTCTGGTGCGTACTGTGCTGCCGAGACTACCCAGGAGGAGCAGTTGGTGGCAGAGGGTAGTGGAGATGATGAGGTCCTTGACCCATCGTGGCGTGAGGAACAGGAAGGTGGTGGGAGCAGCTCAGAGGAAGAGATTCCCCTAACGGGCCAAAGAGGGAGAGGGAGGGGGAAGACTGCGGAGCCTGTAGCCTCCACTTTGGCACCCGTTAGGAGCATGTCTCTTTCAAAAGCCAAAAAGGGCGCTCCCAAGACTTGCAGTGCCTGGTCCTTTTTTGACACAGTTGCAGATGACATTTGTTTTGTCAAATGCAAGCTGTGTCATCAGAAAGTAAAAAGAGGTAAAAGTGTCAGCAACCTCAATACCACAAATATGTGGAAACATGTGCGGACCAGGCACGCGGTGGAGTTACAAAAACACATAAACTGTAGTGAAACACTTAGGGGTTCAAAGTTCTCACAACACATCTAGATAAGTTCCTTGGGAGGTCTAGTTTCTAATATGGGGTCACTTGTGGGGGGTTTGTACTGTTTGGGTACATCAGGGGCTCTGCAAATGCAACGTGACGCCTGCAGACCAATCCATCCAAGTCTGCATTCCAAATGGCGCTCCTTCCCTTCCGAGCTCTGCCATGCGCCCAAACAATGGTTCCCCCCCACATATTGGGTATCAGCGTACTCAGGACAAATTGGACAACAACCTTTGGGGCCCAATTTATTCTGTTACCCTTGTAAAAATACAAAGCTGGGGGCTAAAAAATCATTTTTGTGAAAAAAAAAAGAATTTTTATTTTCACGGCTCTGCGTTATAAACTGTAGTGAAACACTTATGGGTTCAAAGTTCTCACAACACATCTAGATAAGTTCCATGGGAGGTCTAGTTTCTAATATGGGGTCACTTGTGGGGGGTTTGTACTGTTTGCGTACATCAGGGGCTCTGCAAATGCAACGTGACGCCTGCAGACCAATCCATCCAAGTCTGCATTCCAAATGGCGCTCCTTCCCTTCCGAGCTCTGCCATGCGCCCAAACAGTGGTTCCCCCCCACATATTGGGTATCAGCGTACTCAGGACAAATTGGACAACAACTTTTGGGGTCCAATTTATTCTGTTACCCTTGTGAAAATACAAAACTGGGGGCTAAAAAATAATTTTTGCGAAAAAAAAAAACATTATTTTAACGGCTCTGCGTTATAAACTGTAGTGAAACACTTGGGGGTTCAAAGCTCTCAAAACACATCTAGATAAGTTCCTTAGGGGGTCTAGTTTCCAAAATGGTGTCACTTGTGGGGGGTTTTAATGTTTAGGCACATCAGGGGCTCTCAAAACCAACATGGCGTCCCATCTTAATTCCAGTCAATTTTGCATTGAAAAGTCAAATGGCGCTCCTTCCCTTCCGAGCTCTGCTATGCGCCCAAAAAGTGGTTTACCCCCACATATGGGGTATCGTCACACTCAGGACAAATTGCACAACAACTTTTGTGGTCTAATTTCTTCTCTTACCCTTGGGAAAATAACAAATTGGGGGCGAAAAAATCATTTTTGTGAAAAAATAAGATTTTTTATTTTTACGGCTCTGCATTATAAACTTCTGTGAAGCACTTGTTGGGTCAAAGTGCTCACCACACATCTAGATAAGTTCCTTAAGGGGTCTACTTCTCAAAATGGTGTCACTTGTGAGGGGTTCCAATGTTTAGGCACATCAGGGGCTCTCCAAACGCAACATGGCATCCCATCTCAATTCCAGTCAATTTTGCATTGAAAAGTAAAATGGCGCTCCTTCCCTTCCGAGCTCTGCCATACGCCCAAACAATGGTTTACACCCATATATGGGGTATCAGCGTACTCAGGACAAATTGGACAACAATTTTTGAGGTCCAATTTCTTCTCTTACTTTTGGGAAAATAAAAAATTGGGGGCGAAAAGATCATTTTTGTGAAAAAATATGATTTTTTATTTTAACGGCTCTGCATTAGAGTTGAGCGACCTTGACCTTTTTAGAGTCGAGCCGGGTTTTGCGAAACCCGACTATGTCCAAAGTCGGGTCGAGTGAAATCGGCCGATTATGACGTAAAGTCGGGATCGACCGAAACACGAAACCCAATGCAAGTCAATGGGGCAGCATAGTCGGCAGTGAGTGGGGGCCAGGAAAACACCTAGAGTGGCCATTTTAATGTCAAAACCATCCATTCTTCTTAATGAAGCTTGTCAAGCGTAATTTACCTTATAATAATTGGAAGGCATTTGAAATTGGGGGTCATTTGGCTAAAGTTGTGGGGGGTAGGGCTGGTTCAAGTAATTAGTGGGCCCAGGAAATCTGGACCACGTCACGGCAGTGGAGCAGGGAGAGGTAAGTATTTCAACTTTGCAAGTGCTGTGAACCTGAGCAAGCAGGGGGGGCCCACTCGTTGGCATTGGCACTGGCACAGGGCCCCTCAAAGTACAGCGGTGTGTTTGCACGGCGGGGGCGCCTCCCACCGGCAGCAACACTTTTGCGTACTATGAGAGGCCCTGTGCCAGTGACGTCGCCAACTAGTATTCCTCCCCCCACCTGATGAAGGAACCTGCACTTTCATCTGCACCTTCCTCTTTGTCCCCGTGTAAGGTGGTATGGTATGCGGGAAGAGCAACCTGACTTTCAGCAGGGTCACAATGTTGTTGTGTAGCGTGCACGGGGAATGTTGCGTTATGGGTCAATGTACCAGCAGACTCATCTATCACTGGCTGGGCAATGGGCACGATGAAGTGGAAACACAGATATAGGCCCAAAGAAGAAAGTGGGCTAAATGCAGTTCAAAATTGGTAACACAGGAATAACCAGGGGGCATTGCAGTGGAGGACAACTGGAATGAGAGGCTGACACAGAGAGTAGGGCCAAATCAGTAAGTAGTCGAAATGCAGTTCAAAATTGGCAACCGTAGTAAACAGGCGGCACAGCTTTGTTCAGTGGAGGAGAACAGCAAGGAGTGGCAGACACCGATAGTAGGCCCCAAACCAACTAGTACGCCAAATGCAGTTGTTCCATTTAACCACAATTTAATGAGAGCCTGAAGATAGAAGCTCAGGAAAGGCAACCTGGGGAACACCTTGGAGTGTAACACACCATCTCTCTCCACCCCATACCCATTTTGTATGGCCTAATGCAGTGTACTTTTCTACAACTACTAAACGAGAGTCGGAAGACCGAAGCAATGGCAAGGAAACCTGGGGAACACCTTAGAGTGTAACACACCCTCTCTCTACACCCCATACCCAATTTGAAGGCCTAATGCAGTGTAGTTTCCAAGAACTACTAAACGAGAGCCGGAAGATCGAAGCTCAGGAAAGGCAACCTGGGGAACACCTTGGAGTGTAACACACCCTCTCGCTACACCCCATACCCAATTTGAAGGCCTAATGCAGCGTAGTTTCCAACAACTACTAAACGAGAGCCGGAAGATCGAAGCTCAGGAAAGGCAACCTGGGGAACACCTTGGAGTGTAACACACCCTCTCTCTACACCCCATACCCAATTTGAAGGCCTAATGCAGTGTAGTTTCCAAGAACTACTAAACGAGAGCCGGAAGATCGAAGCTCAGGAAAGGCAACCTGGGGAACACCTTGGAGTGTAACACACCCTCTCGCTACACCCCATACCCAATTTGAAGGCCTAATGCAGCGTAGTTTCCAACAACTACTAAACGAGAGCCGGAAGATCGAAGCTCAGGAAAGGCAACCTGGGGAACACCTTGGAGTGGAACACACCATCTCTCTACACCCCATACCCAATTTGAAGGCCTAATGCAGAGTAGTTTCCAAGAACTACTAAACGAGAGCCGGAAGATCGAAGCTCAGGAAAGGCAACCTGGGGAACACCTTGGAGTGTAACACAACGTCTCTCTACACGACGGAAGGGCTGATTCTTAGGAAGGAAGGCTGTTGGAAATAAGCATTGCGCGTCCGAGGGTGATTATATTCTTATTAGGTATATACTCACCCTCGGACGCGCCCTGCTTCTTTATTTGGAATGAATGTTTATTTGCAATGTGGTGTTGACTTTCTCTATTATTTTGGTAATTAATGATTTTATTATTTTCATTATTTTGCATCTTCTCGGCAATAATATAAAGAAGACGCGACAGGACAACACTCGGTGGATGCCATATGTGTGTTTTCAATTTAAAAAAACTTTCAGTTAACTACTTGCAGGAGAAAGTAATTGTAGCTGGTGGCCATTTTTAGTACTGTACCAGATTAGAGTTGTGTGTTTGTTTTTAATGTTAAAATGTCTGCATTTGATATCTCACCAGTATTTTCTTTTTTATAAGCAAAATACTTATTTTTATATTTTCTGATGTTGGTTCCAGGGGTACACGGCCAGCAGTGCCCTGGTCAGTGTAGTAGTAGTTGAAAGAATGGACCGCAGACAGGCATCGAAGGCCTAAAATAAAAAAATTGGGCTGGCTGTAGGCAATTTTAAATTGGTTCCAGGGGTACACGGGCAGCAGTGACCTGGTCAGTGTAGTAGTAGTTGAAAGAATGGACCGCAGACAGGCATCGAAGGCCTAAAATAAAAAAATTGGGCTGGCTGTAGGCAATTTTAAATTGGTTCCAGGGGTACACGGGCAGCAGTGGTGTGGTCAGTGGAGGCCTAGTGGAAGGAGTGACCGCAGACAGGCATCGAAGGCCTAACATAACAAACTTGGGCTGGCTGTAGGCACTTTTAAATTGGTTCCAGGGGTACACGGGCAGCAGTGGTCTGGTCAGTGGAAGTCTAGTGGAAGGAGTGACCGCAGACAGGCATCGAAGGCCTAAAATAATAACACATGGCTGTAGGCAATTTTAAATTGGTTCCAGGGGTACACGGACAGCAGTGGTGTGGTCAGTGGAGGCCTAGTGGAAGGAGTGACCGCAGACAGGCATCGAAGGCCTAAAATAATAACACATGGCTGTAGGCAATTTTAAATTGGTTCCAGGGGTACACGGACAGCAGTGGTGTGGTCAGTGGAGGCCTAGTGGAAGGAGTGACCGCAGACAGGCATCGAAGGCCTAAAATAATAACACATGGCTGTAGGCAATTTTAAATTGGTTCCAGGGGTACACGGGCAGCAGTGACCTGGTCAGTGTAGTAGTAGTTGAAAGAATGGACCGCAGACAGGCATCGAAGGCCTAAAATAAAAAAATTGGGCTGGCTGTAGGCAATTTTAAATTGGTTCCAGGGGTACACGGGCAGCAGTGACCTGGTCAGTGTAGTAGTAGTTGAAAGAATGGACCGCAGACAGGCATCGAAGGCCTAAAATAAAAAAATTGGGCTGGCTGTAGGCAATTTTAAATTGGTTCCAGGGGTACACGGGCAGCAGTGGTGTGGTCAGTGGAGGCCTAGTGGAAGGAGTGACCGCAGACAGGCATCGAAGGCCTAAAATAATAACACATGGCTGTAGGCAATTTTAAATTGGTTCCAGGGGTACACGGGCAGCAGTGACCTGGTCAGTGTAGTAGTAGTTGAAAGAATGGACCGCAGACAGGCATCGAAGGCCTAAAATAAAAAAATTGGGCTGGCTGTAGGCAATTTTAAATTGGTTCCAGGGGTACACGGGCAGCAGTGGTGTGGTCAGTGGAGGCCTAGTGGAAGGAGTGACCGCAGACAGGCATCGAAGGCCTAAAATAATAACACATGGCTGTAGGCAATTTTAAATTGGTTCCAGGGGTACACGGGCAGCAGTGACCTGGTCAGTGTAGTAGTAGTTGAAAGAATGGACCGCAGACAGGCATCGAAGGCCTAAAATAAAAAAATTGGGCTGGCTGTAGGCAATTTTAAATTGGTTCCAGGGGTACACGGGCAGCAGTGACCTGGTCAGTGTAGTAGTAGTTGAAAGAATGGACCGCAGACAGGCATCGAAGGCCTAACATAACAAACTTGGGCTGGCTGTAGGCACTTTTAAATTGGTTCCAGGGGTACACGGGCAGCAGTGGTCTGGTCAGTGGAAGTCTAGTGGAAGGAGTGACCGCAGACAGGCATCGAAGGCCTAAAATAATAACACATGGCTGTAGGCAATTTTAAATTGGTTCCAGGGGTACACGGACAGCAGTGGTGTGGTCAGTGGAGGCCTAGTGGAAGGAGTGACCGCAGACAGGCATCGAAGGCCTAAAATAATAACACATGGCTGTAGGCAATTTTAAATTGGTTCCAGGGGTACACGGGCAGCAGTGACCTGGTCAGTGTAGTAGTAGTTGAAAGAATGGACCGCAGACAGGCATCGAAGGCCTAAAATAAAAAAATTGGGCTGGCTGTAGGCAATTTTAAATTGGTTCCAGGGGTACACGGGCAGCAGTGACCTGGTCAGTGTAGTAGTAGTTGAAAGAATGGACCGCAGACAGGCATCGAAGGCCTAAAATAAAAAAATTGGGCTGGCTGTAGGCAATTTTAAATTGGTTCCAGGGGTACACGGGCAGCAGTGACCTGGTCAGTGTAGTAGTAGTTGAAAGAATGGACCGCAGACAGGCATCGAAGGCCTAAAATAAAAAAATTGGGCTGGCTGTAGGCAATTTTAAATTGGTTCCAGGGGTACACGGGCAGCAGTGACCTGGTCAGTGTAGTAGTAGTTGAAAGAATGGACCGCAGACAGGCATCGAAGGCCTAAAATAAAAAAATTGGGCTGGCTGTAGGCAATTTTAAATTGGTTCCAGGGGTACACGGGCAGCAGTGGTGTGGTCAGTGGAGGCCTAGTGGAAGGAGTGACCGCAGACAGGCATCGAAGGCCTAAAATAATAACACATGGCTGTAGGCACTTTTAAATTGGTTCCAGGGGTACACGGGCAGCAGTGGTCTGGTCAGTGGAAGTCTAGTGGAAGGAGTGACCGCAGACAGGCTTCGAAGGCCTAACATAACAAAATTGGGCTGGCTGTAGGCACTTTAAATTGGTTCCAGGGGTACATGGGCAGCAGTGTATGGTCAGTGGAAGTCTAGTGGAAGGAGTGACGGCAGACAGTCTTCGAAGGCCTAACATAACAAAATTGGGCTGACTGTAGGCACTTTTAAATTGGTTCCAGGGTAACACGGCCAGCAGTGGCCTGGTCAGTGTAGTAGTTGTAGAAAGAAGGGACCGCAGACAGGCTTCGAAGGCCTAACATAACAAAAATGTCAAAACAATGGTATTGTCAGTGCCAGGCATTGAAGGATGTCAGCGGCTAGACTACACATTGGTGAAGCTGTGAGAGATAATTTTGCTAGTGGTAGAGCACTGTTTGAGCTGGGGGGGGGAACTGTCTTGTGGCCGGCGGTACAGGCACAGGGCCCCTCATATTACAACGGTGTGTCTGACGTTGGGTGCGCACCACCACCGCCAGAGACACTTTATTGTACTATGAGGGACCCAGTGGCAGTGCCGTCGACCAAAAGCGGCCACACCCACCTCTTCAGACAAACAGCACTCTCAAGGGTCCAAGCGCAAAGTGGCGATAGCACGGCCCCGTGTGGGGAGTTTGGCCATTTCGTGAGGTGGAAACATGTCGTATGCTGGACAATCAGGTGAAGAAAATTACGAGATTGGAAAAGTCATTCAGAATAGTCCACAGGCAAGACCTTTTCATAGGAAAGCTAGGTGTCAGCCGGGCAGGGTGGGGCAAAAGATTTTGAAATCCAGTTGTGGTTCATTTTAATGAAGGTTAGATCATCTACATTTTGGGTAGCCAGACGAGTCCTTTTTTCTGTTAGTATTGAACCTGCAGCACTGAATACTCTTTCTGATAGGACACTAGCTGCCGGGCAAGCAAGCTCCTGCAATGCATATTCTGCCAATTCTGGCCAGGTGTCTAATTTGGATGCCCAGTAATCAAATGGGAATGACGGTTGAGGGAGAACGTCGATAAGGGATGAAAAATAGTTTGTAACCATACTGGACAAATGTTGTCTCCTGTCACTTTGAATTGATGCTGCAGTACCTGTCCTGTCTGCGGTCATAGAAAAATCACTCCACAACCTGGTCAGAAAACCCCTCTGTCCAACGCCACTTCTGATTTCTGCCCCTCTAACACCTCTGGTCTGCTGGCCCCTGGAGCTCGTGTGAGAACGATCACGGGCGCTGTGTGCAGGGAATGCCAGAAGCAAACGGTCAACAAGAGTTGATTGTTTTGTTGCTAATATTAGTTCCAAGTTCTCATGTGGCATAATATTTTGCAATTTGCCTTTATAGCGAGGATCAAGGAGGCAGGCCAACCAGTAATCGTCATCGTTCATCATTTTTGTAATGCGTGTGTCCCTTTTGAGGATACGCAAGGCATAATCCGCCATGTGGGCCAAAGTTCCCGTTGTCAAATCTGCGGTTGTGCTTGGTTGAGGGGCAGTTGCAGGCAAATCTACGTCACTTGTGTCCCTCAAAAAACCAGAACCCGGCCTTGCCACGCCACCAATTTCCCGTGCCCCCGGGAAAGCTTCCTCATTAAAAATATACTCATCCCCATCATCCTCCTCATCCTCCACCTCCTCTTCGCCCGGTACCTCGTCATGTACACTGCCCTGACCAGACAATCGCTGACTGTCATCAAGGCTTTCCTCTTCCTCTGGTGCAGACGCCTGATCCTTTATGTGCGTCAAACTTTGCATCAGCAGACGCATTAGGGGGATGCTCATGCTTATTATGGCGTTGTCTGCACTAACCAGCCGTGTGCATTCCTCAAAACACTGAAGGACTTGACACATGTCTTGAATCTTCGACCACTGCACACCTGACAACTCCATGTCTGCCATCCTACTGCCTGCCCGTGTATGTGTATCCTCCCACAAAAACATAACAGCCCGCCTCTGTTCGCACAGTCTCTGAAGCATGTGCAGTGTTGAGTTCCACCTTGTTGCAACGTCTATGATTAGGCGATGCTGGGGAAGGTTCAAAGAACGCTGATAGGTCTGCATACGGCTGGAGTGTACAGGCGAACGGCGGATATGTGCGCAAAGTCCACGCACTTTGAGGAGCAGGTCGGATAACCCCGGATAACTTTTCAGGAAGCACTGCACCACCAGGTTTAAGGTGTGAGCCAGGCAAGGAATGTGTTTCAGTTGGGAAAGGGAGATGGCAGCCATGAAATTCCTTCCGTTATCACTCACTACCTTGCCTGCCTCAAGATCTACAGTGCCCAGCCACGACTGCGTTTCTTGCTGCAAGAACTCGGACAGAACTTCCGCGGTGTGTCTATTGTCGCCCAAACACTTCATAGCCAATACAGCCTGCTGACGTATGCCAGTAGCTGCCCCATAATGGGAGACCTGGTGTGCAACAGTGGCAGGTGCGGATGGAGTGTTTGTGCGACTGCGGTCTGTGGACGAGCTCTTGCTTCTGCAGGAGGACGAGGAGGAGGAGGAGGAGGGGGTGCGAACGGCTACAGACAACTGTTTACTAGACCGTGGGCTAGGCAGAACTGTCCCAAACTTGCTGTCCCCTGTGGACCCTGAATCCACCACATTTACCCAGTGTGCCGTGATGGACACGTAACGTCCCTGGCCATGCCTACTGGTCCATGCATCTGTTGTCAGGTGCACCTTTGTGCTCACAGATTGCCTGAGTGCATGGACGATGCGCTCTTTAACATGCTGGTGGAGGGCTGGGATGGCTTTTCTGGAAAAAAAGTGTCGACTGGGTAGCTCGTAGCGTGGTACAGCGTAGTCCATCAGGTCTTTGAAAGCTTCGCTTTCAACTAACCGGTAGGGCATCATCTCTAACGAGATTAGTCTAGCTATGTGGGCGTTCAAACCCTGTGTACGCGGATGCGAGGCTAAGTATTTCCTTTTTCTAACCATAGTCTCATGTAGGGTGAGCTGGACTGGAGAGCTGGAGATCGTGGAACTAGCGGGGGTGCCGGTGGACATGGCAGACTGAGAGACGGTGGGAGATGGTATTGTTGCCGCCGGTGCCCTAGATGCAGTGTTTCCTACTACGAAACTGGTGATTCCCTGACCCTGACTGCTTTGGCCTGGCAAAGATACCTGCACAGATACAGCAGGTGGTGCGCTAAATGGTGGTCCTACACTGCCGGAAGGGATGTTGCGTTGATGACTAGCTTCATTGGCCGAGGGTGCAACAACCTTAAGGGACGTTTGGTAGTTAGTCCAAGCTTTCAAATGCATGGTGGTTAAATGTCTATGCATGCAACTAGTATTGAGACTTTTCAGATTCTGACCTCTGCTTAAGGAAGTAGAACATTTTTGACAGATGACTTTGCGCTGATCAATTGGATGTTGTTTAAAAAAATGCCAGACTGCACTCTTTCTAGCATCGGATACCTTTTCAGGCATTGCAGACTGAGCTTTAACCGGATGGCCACGCTGTCCTCCACCAGGTTTTGGCTTTGCCACGCGTTTTGGGCAAGATACGGGCCCGGCAGATGGAACCTGTGGCGATGTTGATGCCTGCTGCGGCCCCTCCTCCTCCTCTGCTTCAGAACTGCTGCCGCCTGCACCCTGTTCCCCCAATGGCTGCCAATCGGGGTCAAGAACTGGGTCATCTAATAACTCTTCTTGTACCTCCTGCGCAACTTCGTCTGTGTCACCGTGTCGTTCGGTGGTATAGCGTTCGTGATGGGGCAACATAGTCTCATCAGGGTCTGATTCTTGATCAGCACCCTGCGAGGGCAATGTTGTGGTCTGAGTCAAAGGACCAGCATAGTAGTCTGGCTGTGGCTGTGCGTCAGTGCACTCCATGTCAGATTCAATTTGTAATGGGCATGGACTGTTAACTGCTTCACTTTCTAAGCCAGGGACGGTATGTGTAAAGAGCTCCATGGAGTAACCCGTTGTGTCGCCTGCTGCATTCTTCTCTGTTGTTGTTTTTGCTGAAGAGGACAAGGAAGTGACTTGTCCCTGACCGTGAACATCCACTAACGACGCGCTGCTTTTACTTTTACCAGTTTCACGAGATGAGGCAAAAGAGCTAGAGGCTGAGTCAGCAAGATAAGCCAAAACTTGCTCTTGCTGCTCCGGCTTTAAAAGCGGTTTTCCTAATCCCAGAAAAGGGAGCGTTCGAGGCCTTGTGTAGCCGGACGACGAACCTGGCTCCACAGCTCCAGACTTAGGTGCAATATTTTTTCCCCCACGACCACCTGATGCTCCACCACTACCACTACCCTCATTACCAGCTGACAATGAACGCCCCCGGCCACGACCTCTTCCACTAGACTTCCTCATTGTTTTAAAAACGTAACCAAACTAACGTTATTTGTTGCAGTCACACAACTTACACGGTGAGCTATAACTTCTGTATGATTTAGCTACCCCTTTACAGGTTGGTGAGACCACAGCGAAAATCAGGCCCAATGTTACACACTCTTTTTTTGGTGGCTGCAAATTAGAGAGATGCCCCACACGCAGGACTGTCACTGAAGCACAAATGTTAATATTAATGTCACACTATTATTTTTTTTTTATTTTTATTTTTTTCAGGAACACTTTAGAAACCCCCCAAAAAAAAAAAAATAGATTTTTGCAGGGAGAATTTAGAAAACAAATGTAACAAACTATATGCTTTCTATGGGCCACTGAGTGAGAGATGACGCACACAGGAATCAGGAGTGGCACACAAGCCCAGAGGCCAATATTTTTCTACCAATGATTGATGGAGTTATTTTCTCTGGTAGATTTTGGAACCCAAATCAAGGAAAAAAAATGTAGGCTTTCTATGGACCACAATTGGAGAGAGAGAGAGAGAGAGATGGCACACCCAGGAGTCAAGACTGGCACACAAGCAGAAAGGCCAATATTAATCTCCCACTGTTTTTTTTGGTTGTTTTTTTTTTTTTTTTTTTCAGGGAGACTTTAGAAAAAAAAATAATAAAAAAAATATGATTTTATCAGGAAGAATTTAGAAACCAAATAAAATAAAATGATTTTTTCAGGGAGAATTTAGAAAACAAATAAAACCAAAAATAGGCGTTCTATGGCCCACTGACTGAGAGATGACGCACCCAGGAGTCAAGACTGGCACACAAGCAGAAAGGCCAATATTAATCTCCCACTGTTTTTTTTGGTTGTTTTTTTTTTTTTTTTTTTCAGGGAGACTTTAGAAAAAAAAATAATAAAAAAAATATGATTTTATCAGGAAGAATTTAGAAACCAAATAAAATAAAATGATTTTTTCAGGGAGAATTTAGAAAACAAATAAAACCAAAAATAGGCGTTCTATGGCCCACTGACTGAGAGATGACGCACCCAGGAGTCAAGACTGGCACACAAGCAGAAAGGCCAATATTAATCTCCCACTGTTTTTTTGGTTGTTTTTTTTTTTTTTTTTTCAGGGAGACTTTAGAAAAAAAAATAATAAAAAAAATATGATTTTATCAGGAAGAATTTAGAAACCAAATAAAATAAAATGATTTTTTCAGGGAGAATTTATAAAACAAATAAAACCAAAAATAGGCGTTCTATGGCCCACTGACTGAGAGATGACGCACCCAGGAGTCAAGACTGGCACACAAGCAGAAAGGCCAATATTAATCTCCCACTGTTTTTTTTGGTTGTTTTTTTTTTTTTTTTTTTCAGGGAGACTTTAGAAAAAAAAATAATAAAAAAAATATGATTTTATCAGGAAGAATTTAGAAACCAAATAAAATAAAATGATTTTTTCAGGGAGAATTTAGAAAACAAATAAAACCAAAAATAGGCGTTCTATGGCCCACTGACTGAGAGATGACGCACCCAGGAGTCAAGACTGGCACACAAGCAGAAAGGCCAATATTAATCTCCCACTGTTTTTTTTGGTTGTTTTTTTTTTTTTTTTTTCAGGGAGACTTTAGAAAAAAAAATAATAAAAAAAATATGATTTTATCAGGAAGAATTTAGAAACCAAATAAAATAAAATGATTTTTTCAGGGAGAATTTATAAAACAAATAAAACCAAAAATAGGCGTTCTATGGCCCACTGACTGAGAGATGACGCACCCAGGAGTCAAGACTGGCACACAAGCAGAAAGGCCAATATTAATCTCCCACTGTTTTTTTTTTTTTTTTTCAGGGAGACTTTAGAAAAAAAAATAATAAAAAAAATATGATTTTATCAGGAAGAATTTAGAAACCAAATAAAATAAAATAATTTTTTCAGGGAGAATTTAGAAAACAAATAAAACCAAAAATAGGCGTTCTATGGCCCACTGACTGAGAGATGACGCACACAGGAGTCAGGAGTGGCACACAAACCCAGAGGCCAATATTTTTCTACCAATGATTGATGTAGTTATTTTCTCTGGTAGATTTTAGAACCCAAATCAAGGAAAAAAAATATAGGCTTTCTATGGACCACAATTGGAGAGAGAGAGAGAGAGAGAGAGAGAGAGAGAGAGAGAGAGAGAGATGGCACACCCAGGAGTCAAGACTGGCACACAAGCAGAAAGGCCAATATTAATCTCCCACTGTTTTTTTGGTTGTTTTTTTTTTTTTTTTTTTTCAGGGAGACTTTAGAAATAAAAATAATAAAAAAAATATGATTTTATCAGGAAGAATTTAGAAACCAAATAAAATAAAATGATTTTTTCAGGGAGAATTTAGAAAACAAATAAAACCAAAAATATGCGTTCTATGGCCCACTGACTGAGAGAGAGAGAGAGATGGAACGCTTAGTACTGGCACACAAGCCCAAAGGGCAATATTAATCTCCCTTTTTTTTTCCAGGGAGAATTTCTGAAACCCAAAAAAAAAATAAAATAGGCTTTCTATGGCCCACTATTTGTGAGAGAGATGGGACGCTCAGGACTGGCACAGATGGCACGCTCAGGACTGGCACAGAAGCCCAGAGGCCAATATTAATCTCCCTTTTTTTCTGGGAGAATTTATAAAACCAAAAAAATATTTAAATAGGCTTTCTATGGCCCACTATTTGTGAGAGAGATGGCACGCTCAGGACTGGCACAGATGGCACGCTCACAACTGGCACAGAAGCCCAGAGGCCAATATTAATCTCCCTTTTTTTCTGGGAGAATTTATAAAACCAAAAAAATATTTAAATAGGCTTTCTATGGCCCACTATTTGTGAGAGAGATGGCACGCTCAGGACTGGCACAGATGGCACGCTCACAACTGGCACACAAGCCCAGAGGCCAATATTAATCTCCCTTTTTTCAGGGAAAATTTATAAAACCAAAAAAAAAATTAAATAGGCTTTCTATGGCCCACTATTTGTGAGAGAGATGGCACGCTCAGGACTGGCACAGATGGCACGCTCACAACTGGCACACAAGCCCAGAGGCCAATATTAATCTCCCTTTTTTCAGGGAAAATTTATAAAACCAAAAAAAAAATTAAATAGGCTTTCTATGGCCCACTATTTGTGAGAGAGATGGGACGCTCAGGACTGGCACAGATGGCACGCTCAGGACTGGCACAGAAGCCCAGAGGCCAATATTAATCTCCCTTTTTTTCAGGGAGAATTTATAAAACCCAAAAAAAAATAAAATAGGCTTTCTATGGCCCACTATTTGTGAGAGAGATGGCACACTCAGGACTGGCACACAAGCCCAAAGGCCAATATTAATCTCCCACTGTATTTTTATCAGGGAGAATTTATACACCCCACAAAAAAAAATACAGAAAAATGAAAAGGCTTTCTATGGCCCACTATGTGAGAGAGATGGCACACACAGGGATGGCACTCTAGCAGAAATGCCAAATTGCCAATCTTAATCTCCCACCAAAAAAAAAAAAAAAAAAAAAACAGGGAATGTCCTACAATTACTATCTCCCTGCCTGCAGTAATCTCAGCCAGGTATGGCAGGCAGCTACTATCTCCCTGCCTGCAGTAATCTCAGCCAGGTATGGCAGGCAGCAATAAGGAGTGGACTGATGCACAAATGAAATAAAAAGTGTGGACAAACAAAAAAGATAGCTGTGCAGAAAGGAAGGAACAAGAGGATTTGTGCTTTGAAAAAAGCAGTTGGTTTGCACAGCGGCGTACACACAGCAATGCAGCTATCAGGGAGCCTTCTAGGGCAGCCCAATGAGCTACAGCGCTGAGGGGAAAAAAAAAAAAAAAAAAAATTCCACTGTCCCTGCACACCGAGGGTGGTGTTGGACAGTGCAAATCGCTGCAGCACAAGCGGTTTTGTGGTTAATGGACCCTGCCTAACGCTATCCCTGCTTCTGACAAAGCGGCAGCAACCTCTCCCTAAGCTCAGATCAGCAGCAGTAAGATGGCGGTCGGCGGGAACGCCTCTTTATAGCCCCTGTGACGTCGCAGACAGCAAGCCAATCACTGCAATGCCCTTCTCTAAGATGGTGGGGACCAGGACCTATGTCATCACGCTGCCCACACTCTGCGTTTACCTTCATTGGCTGAGAAATGGCGCTTTTCGCGTCATTGAAACGCGACTTTGGCGCGAAAGTCGCGTACCGCATGGCCGACCCCGCACAGGGGTCGGATCGGGTTTCATGAAACCCCGACTTAGCCAAAAGTCGGCGACTTTTGAAAATGTTCGACCCGTTTCGCTCAACCCTACTCTGCATTATAAACTTCTGTGAAGCAATTGGTGGGTCAAAGTGGTCACCACACATCTAGATAAGTTCCTTAAGGGGTCTACTTTCCAAAATGGTGTCACTTGTGGGGGGTTTCAATGTTTAGGCACATGAGGGGCTCTCCAAACGCAACATGGCGTCCCATCTCAATTCCTGTCAATTTTGCATTGAAAAGTCAAATGGCGCTCCTTTCCTTCCGAGCTCTGCCATGCGCCCAAACAGTGGTTTACCCCCACATATGGGGTATCAGCGTACTCAGTACAGATTGTACAACAACGTTTGGCATCCATTTTATCCTGTTACCCTTGGTAAAATAAAACAAATTGGAGCTGAAATAAATTTTGTGTGAAAAAAAGTTAAATATTCATTTTTATTTAAACATTCCAAAAATTCCTGTGAAACCCCTGAAGGGTTAATAAACTTCTTGAATGTGGTTTTGAGCACCTTGAGGGGTGCAGTTTTTAGAATGGTGTCACACTTGGGTATTTTCTAGCATATAGACCCCTCAAAATGACTTCAAATGAGATGTGGTCCCTAAAAAAAATGGTGTTGTAAAAATGAGAAATTGCTGGTCAACTTTTAACCCTTATAACTCCCTAACGAAAAAAAATTTTGGTTCCAAAATTGTGCTGATGTAAAGTAGACATGTGGGAAATGTTACTTATTAAGTATTTTGCATGACATATCTCTGTGATTTAAGGGCATAAAAATTTAAAGTTGGAAAATTGCGAAATTTTCAAAATTTTCGCCAAATTTCCGTTTTTTTCACAAATAAACGCAAGTTATATCGAATAAATGTTACCACTAAAATGAAGTACAATATGTCACAAGAAAACAATGTCAGAATCGCCAAGATCCGTTGAAGCGTTCCAGAGTTATAACCTCATAAAGGGACAGTGGTCAGAATTGTAAAAATTGGCCCGGTCATTAACGTGCAAACCACCCTCGGGGCTTAAGGGGTTAACAGCAATACACCTTGCTGTCCAAATGCACTTCCAATACAGTGGAATGTAGCCCTGAAATGCCACAATTTGAAGGCCACAGATTCCTCTGGTGCTTGAATGAGATTCCAGACAGTTCAATATGTGCCCTGTATTTTGTGCAGTCATTATACAGGATGGAGCATCATGTGCGGTCATTAGACAGTATGGAGCATCATGTGCGGTCATTAGACAGTATGGAGCATCATGTGCGGTCATTATACAGTATTGATCATCATGTGGGGTCATTATACAGTATGCAGCATCATGTGCGGTCATTATACAGTATGGAGTGTCATGTGTTTCCATTATACAGTATGTTGCATCATGTGTGTTCATTATACAGTATGGAGCATCATGTGTGGTCATCATACAGTATGGAGCATCATGTGCGGTCATTAGACAGTATGGAGCATCATGTGCGGTCATTATACAGTATTGAGCATCATGTGGGGTCATTATACAGTATGCAGCATCATGTGCGGTCATTATACAGTATGGAGCACTGTGTGGCCATTTTACAGTATGGAGCACTGTGTGGCCATTATACAGTATGGAGCATTATGTGCAGCCAATATACAGTATGGAGCATCATGTGCAGTCATTATACAGTATGGAGCATCATGTGCAGCCATTATACAGTATGGAGCATCATGTGTGTTCATTATACAGTATGGAGCATCATGTGTGTTCATTATACAGTATGGAGCATCATGTGCGGCCATTATAGAAAGAAGCGGCAACACTCACCGGTCCTGTGTGGTCTGAGTCTTTATTTAGAAGATTACAACCATCGTATCTTCACGGCGTCGGGATACAAACGAAGGGGGAGGTGAGCAGGATGTGATTTATTTTTTGGTGATAGATCTAAGTTCTTGAATTTCAAAAATAATTGTAAATTGTTTCTAGCTTTGAAACCTCGCTCCTCAGGTGATCCTGCTCAACAAGTAAGGATCATTATTTCTTTGTTACGTGGTGACTCTCAAGACTGGGCATTTTCCCTTGCGCCAGGAGATCCGGCATTGCGTGATGTGGATGCGTTTTTCCTGGCGCTCAGATTGCTTTATGACGAACCTAATTCAGTGGATCAGGCAGAGAAAATCTTGCTGGCTCTGTGTCAGGGTCAGGATGAAGCAGAGATATATTGTCAGAAGTTTAGAAAGTGGTCTGTGCTCACTCAGTGGAATGAATGTGCCCTGGCAGCAATCTTCAGAAAGGGTCTCTCTGAAGCCCTTAAAGATGTCATGGTGGGATTTCCCATGCCTGCTGGTCTGAATGAGTCTATGTCCTTGGCCATTCAGATCGATCGGCGCTTGTGTGAGCGTAAAACTGTGCACCATTTGGCGGTACTATCTGAGCATGGGCCTGAGCCTATGCAATGTGATAGGACTTTGACCAGAGCTGAATGGCAAGAACACAGACGTCGGAATGGGCTATGTTTTTACTGTGGTGATTCCACTCATGCTATCTCCGATTGTCCTAAGCGCACTAAGCGGTTCGCTAGGTCTGTCACCATTGGTACGGTACAGTTTCAATTTCTATTGTCCGTTACTCTGATTTGCTCTTTGTCATCCTATTCTGTTATGGCATTTGTGGATTCAGGCGCTGCCCTGAATTTGATGGACTTGGAGTTTGCTAGGCGCTGTGGTTTTTTCTTGGAGCCCTTGCAGCATCCTATTCCATTGAGAGGAATTGATGCTACGCCTTTGGCCAAGAATAAGCCTCAGTACTGGACCCAATTGACCATGTGCATGGATCCTGCACATCAGGAGGATATCCATTTTTTGGTGTTACATAATCTGCATGATGTGGTCGTTTTAGGGTTACCATGGCTACAGGTCCATAATCCAGTATTGGACTGGAAATCTATGTCTGTGTCCAGCTGGGGTTGCTAGGGGGTACATGGTGATGTTCCATTTTTGTCAATTTCGTCTTCTACTCCTTCTGAAGTTCCGGAGTTTTTGTCGGATTATCAGGATGTATTTGATGAGACCAAAGCCAGTGCCCTACCTCCTCATAGGGATTGCGATTGTGCTATTAATTTGATTCCTGGTAGTAAGTTTCCTAAGGGCCGATTGTTCAATTTATCTGTGCCCGAACACGCCGCTATGCGGAGTTATATAAAGGAATCCTTGGAGAAAGGCCATATTCGCCCATCGTCATCACCGTTGGGAGCAGGGTTCTTTTTTGTGGCCAAGAAGGATGGTTCTTTGAGACCTTGTATTGATTACCGCCTTCTTAATAAAATTACTGTCAAATTTCAGTATCCTTTGCCGTTGCTGTCCGACTTGTTTGCTCATATTAAAGGGGCTAGTTGGCTTACCAAGATAGACCTTCGAGGGGCGTATAATCTTGTGCGTATTAAACAGGGCGATGAATGGAAAACAGCATTTAATACGCCCGAGGGCCATTTTGAATACCTGGTGATGCCATTCGGGCTTTCCAATGCTCCATCAGTATTTCAGTCCTTTATGCATGACATCTTCCGAGAGTACCTGGATAAATTCCTGATTGTATATTTGGATGATATTTTGGTCTTTTCGGATGATTGGGAGTCTCATGTGAAGCAGGTCAGAATGGTGTTCCAGGTCCTTCGTGCTAATTCCTTGTTTGTGAAGGGGTCAAAGTGTCTCTTTGGAGTTCAGAAGGTTTCATTTTTGGGGTTCATTTTTTCCCCTTCTACTGTCGAGATGGACCCTGTTAAAGTCCAGGCCATTCATGATTGGACTCAGCCGACATCTGTGAAGAGCCTGCAAAAGTTCCTGGGCTTTGCTAATTTTTATCGTCGCTTCATCGCTAATTTTTCTAGTGTTGCTAAACCGTTGACTGATTTGACCAAGAAGGGTGCTGATGTGGTCAATTGGTCTTCTGCGGCCGTGGATGCTTTTCAGGAATTGAAGCGTCGTTTTTCTTCTGCCCCTGTGTTGTGCCAGCCAGATGTTTCGCTCCCGTTTCAGGTTGAGGTTGATGCCTCTGAGATTGGAGCAGGGGCTGTTTTGTCGCAAAGAAGTTCTGATGGCTTGGGAATGAAGCCATGTGCTTTCTTTTCTAGAAAGTTTTCGCCTGCTGAGCGCAATTATGATGTTGGTAATCGAGAATTGTTGGCCATGAAGTGGGCATTTGAGGAGTGGCGTCATTGGCTTGAAGGAGCCAAGCATCGCGTGGTGGTCTTGACAGATCACAAAAATTTGACTTATCTTGAGTCTGCCAAATGGTTGAATCCGAGACAGGCTCGATGGGCATTATTTTTCTCCCGTTTTGATTTTGTGGTTTCGTACCTTCCAGGCTCTAAGAATGTGAAGGCTGATGCCCTGTCAAGAAGTTTTGTGCCTGACTCTCCGGGTGTTTCTGAGCCGGCAGGTATTCTCAAAGAGGGGATAATTTTGTCTGCCATCTCCCCTGATTTGCGGCGGGTGCTGCAAAAATTTCAGGCTGATAGACCTGACCGTTGCCCAGCAGAGAAACTGTTTGTCCCTGATAAATGGACTAGCAGAGTTATCTCTGAGCTTCATTGTTCGGTGTTGGCTGGGCATCCTAGAATCTTTGGTACCAGAGATTTGGTGGCTAGATCCTTTTGGTGGCCTTCTTTGTCACGGGATGTGCGTTCTTTTGTGCAGTCCTGTGGGACTTGTGCTCGGGCTAAGCCCTGCTGTTCTCATGCTAGTGGGTTGCTTTTGCCCTTGCCGGTCCCGAAGAGGCCCTGGACGCATATTTCTATGGATTTTATTTCGGATCTCCCCGTCTCTCAAAAGATGTCGGTCATTTGGGTGGTTTGTGATCGCTTTTCTAAGATGGTCCATTTGGTACCTTTGTCTAAATTGCCTTCCTCCTCTGATTTGGTGCCGTTGTTTTTCCAGCATGTGGTTCGTTTACATGGCATTCCGGAGAACATCGTTTCGGACAGAGGTTCTCAGTTTGTTTCGAGGTTTTGGCGATCCTTTCGTGCTAGGATGGGCATTGATTTGTCTTTTTCCTCGGCTTTCCATCCTCAGACAAATGGCCAAACCGAATGAACTAATCAGACGCTGAGATGCTTTTTTTCTGCTGATCAGGATGATTGGGTGTCCTTTTTGCCGTTGGCTGAGTTTGCCCTTAATAATAAGGCCAGCTCGGCTACTTTGGTTTCGCCGTTTTTCTGCAATTCTGCTTTCCATCCTCGTTTCTCTTCAGGGCATGTTGAGTCTTCGGACTGTCCTGGTGTAGATAGTGTGGTGAATAGGTTGCAGCAGATTTGGACTCATGTGGTGGACAATTTGACATTGTCCCAGGAGAAGGCTCAACAATTCGCTAACCGCCGGCACTGTGTGGGTCCCCGACTTCGTGTTGGGGATTTAGTTTGGTTGTCATCTCGTTATGTTCCTATGAAGGTTTCCTCTCCTAAGTTTAAGCCTCGTTTCATTGGTCCATATAAAATTTCTGAGGTTATCAATCCTGTGTCATTTCGTTTGGCCCTTCCAGATTCTTTTGCCATCCATAATGTGTTCCATAGGTCGTTGTTGCGGAGATACGTGGCGCCTGTGGTTCCATCCGTTGACCCTCCTGCTCCGGGGGTTGGTTGAGGGGGAGTTGGAGTATGTGGTGGAGAAGATTTTGGATTCTCGTATTTCGAGACGGAAACTCCAGTACTTGGTCAAGTGGAAGGGTTATGGTCAGGAGGATAATTCCTGGGTTTTTGCCTCTGATGTTCATGCGGCCGATCTGGTTCGTGCCTTTCATTTGGCTCATCCTGGTCGGCCTGGGGGCTCTCGTGAGGGTTCGGTGACCCCTCCTCAAGGGGGGGGTACTGTTGTGAATTCTGTTTTCGGGCTCCCTCCTGTGGTCATGAATGGTACTTCGGCTGGTTCTGTCCATGGACTTTCTCTGATGCCTGTGTGTCTTTCTGAGTTTCCTTCCACAGGTGACGAGGCTAATTCGTTAGTGGGCTGCTCTATTTAACTCCACTTGGATCCTTGTCCGATGCCAGCTGTCAATGTTGTAGCATTGGTCTAGTTCGCTCCTGGATCTTCCTGGTTACCTGTTTTCTCCAGCAGAAGCTAAGTTTCGCTTTGCTTTTTTCTTGTTTGCTATTTTTTCTGTCCAGCATGCTTATGTGAATTTTGCCTTGCTTGCTGGAAGCTCTGGGACGCAGAGGGGCGCCTCCGCTCCGTTAGTCGGTGCAGAAGGTATTTTTCCCTGCAATTTCTGTGTGGCTTTTGTAGGGTTTTGTGCTGACTGCAAAGTGACCTTTCCTATCTTCTGTCTGTTTAGTAAGTCGGGCCTCTCTTTGCTAAATCTATTTCATCTCTGTGTTTGTGATTTCATCTTACTCACAGTCAATATATGTGGGGGGCTGCCTTTTCCTTTGGGGAATTTTCTCTGAGGCAAGATAGGCTTATTTTTCCTATCTCTAGGGCTAGCTAGTTCTGAGGCTGTGACGAGGCACCTAGGTCATGTTAGGAGCGCTCCACGGCTATTTCTAGTGTACGTGATAGGATTAGGGATTGCGGTCAGCAGAGGTTCCACTTCCCAGAGCTTGTCCTGTATTAATGTGCTATCAGGTCTTTTCTGGGGCTCTAACTACCAGGTCCACTATTTGTTCTAACCACCAGATCATAACAGACATGGATATGGGTGTGACTAATTATGAATGGGTGTGGTCAGAGGCATGGCCTAAAATTTGCCGCGGAGCGCTTCGCGTGCCGCAAACTTTGTCCCTCTTTCCCATCTTCAAAAGTTGGGAGGTATGCATATACGCAGTGAGATCTCTTTACAGTATATCATATATGTATACTAAACTATACTATGAAATAAAACCAAAAACACATGGGCTACTTGCAAAGTGAACAAGTCTGTAGAAACCTGTTCACACCACCAGAGAACTTGAAGACACAAAAGCGCACAGAGAGGTCAAAAAATACTCTGTTGTAAAATAGTCACAGTAAATAAGCAAGTGCTAGTCAAAAAAATGAAAAAATACAGGGTATTTAGTTAATACGTTTTTTTGCAAAAAAAGTATGTTAAGCTGCTCCACCAATCGCCAAGGTATACCCTTTATAGAGCAGTCCTGTCTAATGTACATAGTCCCTATCTGATGTATTTAAAAACCTGATCATCGGTATAGTACCTGTGTGAACAGGGTTCAGAGAGAAAATTTCCATGCAGAACTTGCAAGATGGAACAGCTTCAATGCAAATGACCCACAGAGGAGTGGTGGACTCCCTAGTAGTGTTGAGCATTCCGATACCGCAAGTATCGGGTATCGGCCGATATTTGCGGTATCGGAATTCCGATACCGAATTCCGATACTTCCCGCGTATCGGATACCGGAATCGGAAGTTCCCAGAATTCAAACTGCACGCAGCAGCCAATGAGGAATGAATGGAAGTGTGGGCACATCCTGTTTAGCATGGTGGGCATGTAAGTACTGGCAAGGCTGTGATTTGCTGCTGAAATGTCGTCACTCTGCACTATAAAAAACGCTGCCGCCATTTTGCGCTCACTCTGCTGTGATTTCAGTTAGGGACAGGACGCTGTGTTCTAACTGAGGGCCAGTTGAGATAGCTAATTGCTTTATTTTGCTTTTCCAAGGCTAATTTAGCAAACGCTGTGTTCACTGTTCAGTTCACCTTGCTCTTGCCTTGCAGCGCTGTTTTAACAGCGTTCTGCAAGGTCTCTCTCAGTGTGTGTGTGTGTGTGTGTGTGTGTGTGCAGCTCACTCTGTAGTCTGTGTGTAGCCATATACCAGGTTGTATTCAGCTCAGGGGGGGGTTCACACTGCCTCAGACAGTTCTATCCATTGTCCTTTTTTGCTCATAGTACAGCCTGCTGCACATTTTTTCTAAATTTTCCTATTAGTGTCTTTCCACCCGTCTCCAGCCAAATAGTGGAAAAACACTACATAGGATAACCTAGAGGGGGGTTTTTGGGCCTTGCAGCGCCATTTACGGCTGTCTGCACGGTCTCCGTGTGAGCGCAGCTCGCCCTGTAGTCTGTGTGCAGCCACAGCCGGTTGTATTCAGCTCAGGGTTTGTCACTGCCTCATACCGTTAAATAACTTGTCCTTTTTTATAACTAGTGCAGCCTGTTTAAAAATTATTTAAAAAATTCCTATTAGTGTCTTTCCACCCGTCTCCAGCTAAATAGTGGAAAAACACTAGATAGGATAACCTAGAGGAGGGTTTTTGGGCCTTGCAGCGCCGTTTACGGCAGTCTGCATGGTCTCCGTGTGAGCGCAGCTCGCCCTGTAGTCTGTGTGCAGCCACAGCCGGTTGTATTCAGCTCAGGGTTTGTCACTGCCTCATACCATTAAATAACTTGTCCTTTTTTTCAACTAGTGCAGCCTGTTGAAAATTTTGTAAACAATTTCCTATTAGTGTCTTTCCACCCGTCTCCAGCAAAATAGTAGAAAAACACTAGATAGGATAACCTAGAGGAGGGTTTTTGGGCCTTGCAGCGCCGTTTACGGCTGTCTGCACGGTCTCCGTGTGAGTTAAACTCGCTCTGTAGCCAGATCTGCACAAAAAAAAAATTAAAGTTCACCAAACACCACTTAACACTTGTGTAGGCCACATTTTATCAATAATAAAGTCTAGTCCACACTTTACAACATTAGTGTTTCTTACACCTGTTAGGAGGAGCATTTCAGGAATAAGCACACTAAGGCCTTAGTACTTTTCTGCTTATCTTTATCTGTCAACCAAGATGAAGAGGGCAGGGAGTAAGGGTCGTGGGCGTGGAGCAGGGAGAGGAGGAGGGAGAGGACGTGGTGATTCTGTGCCTGCTGCGGGCACCAGTGACTCATCATCACCCAGTTTCAGCAGGGAACAGTCCTTCATGCGCAGCTTTGTCGGAGAGCGCCGTGCACCGCTGCTGCGTGAAGATCAAATTGAAGCCGTTGTCGGATGGATGGCAGCTAACGCATCGACTTCAATTAGTGCCACATCCTCTCAGGCACAGACCACTGGAGAGCAGCCATCTGTCTCTTCACCACCTGCCAAATTGGCCAGGCAGTCAGAGAGCCCAGGACAGGAGCCGTCTCTACTTCTGTTCTCTGAATCTCTTGGCTTGGAAACAGGGGGCCAGCCAAGCAGTATTGGAGAAATGGAAGAAGAGGCAGTGTGCAGTGATGCCCAACAGCTTTGTCTCTCTGACTCTGAAGAGGCGGGTGGGTCAGTGCCTGCTGTGACCACAGCGCAGTACGCATCTGATGATGAAACTCAGGTGCCGCTTTCTGGTGCGTACTGTGCTGCCGAGACTACCCAGGAGGAGCAGTTGGTGGCAGAGGGTAGTGGAGATGATGAGGTCCTTGACCCATCGTGGCGTGAGGAACAGGAAGGTGGTGGGAGCAGCTCAGAGGAAGAGATTCCCCTAACGGGCCAAAGAGGGAGAGGGAGGGGGAAGACTGCGGAGCCTGTAGCCTCCACTTTGGCACCCGTTAGGAGCCTGTCTCTTTCAAAAGCCAAAAAGGGCGCTCCCAAGACTTGTAGTGCCTGGTCCTTTTTTGACACAGTTGCAGATGACATTTGTTTTGTCAAATGCAAGCTGTGTCATCAGAAAGTAAAAAGAGGTAAAAGTGTCAGCAACCTCAATACCACAAATATGTGGAAACATGTGCGGACCAGGCACGCGGTGGAGTTACAAAAACACACTGAAGACCTAGGCCAACCAACAGCGGCAGCTACCACCTCTTCAGCTCGTGTTGCCTCTTCCTCCAGCTCACGCACAGCTGGTTTGGCGTCCTCCCCGGATCGCCATGGAAGAACCTCTGGCACTTTTGTCCAGAGACCTAGTGTAATTCCACCCACAGCACCACATTCCCAGTCATCCTCACACTCCCAGCCTAGTCTACAGCCATCGGTAGTACAGGCTTGGGAGAAAAGGCGGGCATTCTCGGCAAACCACCCCAGAGCACAGGCTCTGAATGCAGGCATTGCCAAACTTCTGTCGCTGGAAATGCTCTCATTCAGGCTGGTGGAGACTGACAGCTTCCGTGACTTGATGGCATTGGTAGTCCCACAGTACAAGGTGCCCAGCCGCTTTTACTTCAGCAGGCAAGCTGTCCCTGCCCTGCACAAGCATGTGGATGGACAAATAAAACACGCGCTACTGAACGCCGTCAGTAGCAAGGTCCACCTCACCACCGATGCGTGGACCAGTCAACATGGACAAGGGCGATACCTTTCCGTCACTGCCCATTGGGTTAATGTTGTTGAGCCGGGTACAGACCGTGCAAGTGGCGCAGGACGTGTCCTGCCCACTCCAAGGATTGCAGGAATCCAGTCTTTACGCATTGAATCCTCCTCTTACACAAGTTCCTCAGATTCATCGCTGCAGGATCCGTCACAGTCCACCTCCACATGGACCCGTGAACGTTTACCTGTTACGACTGACATGAGCACAGCCGTGGCCAAACGTCAGCAGGCCGTCTTGAAATTAGTTTCTTTGGGGAATCGAAGCCACACAGCGCAGGAGCTCTGGAATGCCCTAAAGCAGGAGAGCGATGTGTGGTTTGTGCCAGCGAATCTCCAGCCAGGCATGGTAGTGTGTGACAATGGCCGAAATCTTGTGGCAGCTTTAGCCCTTGGCAACCTCACTCACATCCCATGTCTGGCACATGTGCTCAATTTGGTTGTGCAGAGTTTTCTGAGGGACTATCCGGATCTTGATGCACTTCTGCACAAGGCCCGCCTAGAGTGTGCTCACTTGCGGCGTTCCAGCTTGGCAAGATCCCGCATTGCTGCTCTGCAGCGTCGGTTTCGCCTTCCTTAACATCGCATCATATGTGACCTACCTACCAGGTGGAATTCCACGTTACATATGTTGGAGCGGTTGTGTGAGCAGCAGCAAGCAGTAATGGAGTACCAGCTGCATCAGGCGCAAAAAAGTCGCAGTCAGCGCCGATCAGACTTCACAACCACAGAGTGGGCCACTATGAATGACGTCTGCCAGGTTTTGCGTCCTTTCGATTATTCCACGCGGATGGCAAGTGCAGATGATGCACTAGTCAGCATGACTGTCCCCCTTATCTGCTTGCTTCAAGAATCCCTGCAAGGGATAAGGGATGATGTGGAAGAGGTGGAGGATGAGGAGTCACCTTTTCCATCAGCTTCTGGACAGTCAGCGCCATGTGGTTCCTCACAAAGGGGTCGGCAGGGGACCCTTTGTGAGGAGGATGAGGAGGAGTCAATGGACGAGGAAGAGCTACGTCCAGAGGAGGGAGTTACACCATTGTCCAGTGGTCAGTGTATACAGCGAGGGTGGGGTGATGAAGAGCCGGCAGAGATCATGTCTCAAGCAGGGGACAGCGTTTCTGGGCCAGTTGGCAGTCTGCAGCACATGGTTGATTTCATGTTGCAGTGCCTGAGAGACAACCGCCGCATCGACCACATTCTCAACGTGCCTGATTATTGGGTGTACGCCCTCCTCGATCCTCGCTACCATGACAATGTCCAAAACCTCATCCCGGCTTTGACACGGGAGCGTAAAATGCGGGAGTACCATGACACACTGGTGAATTCCATCATCTTCTCCAGTCCAACTGAGAGGAGTGCTGCTAGTGCTTTACAAAGCAGCTCAGTGCGTCGAGGCAGTGGAGGAGGAGGCTCTGCACAAAGAGGGAGCAGAAGCAGTGCCTCTGCCCAAGGCAAGCCCAGTATGGCACAACTGTGGAAAGCTTTTGTGTGCCCGCCCAAAATGTCTACACCATCACTGGCGGCTCCAGTCAGCAGGAGGCAACGGTTCCGTCAGATGGTGAGAGACTACATGGCTTGCCCTCTTAGTGTACTCCCAGACGGCTCTTCCCCGTTCAAGTTTTGGGTCTCTAAGCTGGATACATGGCCAGAGCTGTCATGATTCCAATGGCAGGGAATCACAAAAGGACAAGCACCAACGAGCTCTAGGGTGATGGAACCTGAGCTGACCGCGACCCTAAACCTGAACACACAAATAACAATAGCCGGGGAACGTGCCTACGTTGATCCTAGACGTCTCGCACCAGCCGAAGATCTAACTTCCCCTATTAGAAGAAACACAGACCTCTCTTGCCTCCAGAGAAATACCCCACAGAAATAGCAGCCCCCCACATATAATGATGGTGAAATGAGAGGAAGGCACATACACAGTATGAAAACAGATTCAGCAAAATGAGGCCCGCTAAAACTAGATAGCAGAGGATACAAAAGTAAACTGCGCGGTCAGCAAAAAACCCTTCAAAAAACCATCCTGTAATTACTTGAACTCATGTTCCAACTCATGGAACATGAGGAGCAATACAGCCCACTAAAGCAACCAGCAGCAAAGAGACAATTATATGCAAGCTGGACAAGACAAAAATAAAGCAAAACGTGGAACAAGAAAATCAAAACTTAGCTTGTCCTAAAGATTACTGAAGCCAGAAGCTGAGGTAACAAAACACTCTGATAACCTTGATAGCCGGCGGGGAAATGACAAGAAAGCCCGGTTAAATAGGAAACTCCCAAATCCTAATAGAACAGGTGGACACCAGAGACAGCAGAACACAAATCACCCAGTACCATCAGTAACCACCAGAGGGAGCCCAAAAACAGAACTCACAACAGTACCCCCCCCTTGAGGAGGGGTCACCGAACCCTCACGAGAACCACCAGGGCGACCAGGATGAGCCCTATGAAAAGCGCGGACCAAATCATCAGCATGAACATCAGAGGCAACCACCCAAGAATTATCCTCCTGACCATAACCCTTCCACTTGACCAAATATTGGAGTTTCCGTCTGGAAACACGAGAATCCAAGATCTTCTCCACAACATACTCCAATTCTCCCTCCACCAGCACCGGAGCAGGAGGCTCAAGCGAAGGAACAACAGGTACCTCATACCTCCGCAACAACGACCGATGGAACACATTATGAATAGCAAACGATGCCGGGAGATCCAAACGAAATGACACAGGGTTAAGAATTTCCAAGATCCTATAAGGACCGATGAACCGAGGCTTGAACTTAGGAGAAGAGACCTTCATAGGAACAAAACGAGAAGACAACCACACCAAGTCCCCAACACGAAGTCGAGGACCCACGCGGCGACGGCGATTAGCAAACTGCTGAGCCTTCTCCTGGGACAACTTCAAATTGTCCACCACATGACTCCAAATCCGATGCAACCCATCCACCACCATGTCCACTCCAGGATAATCAGAAGGCTCCACCTGACCAGAGGAAAAACGAGGATGAAACCCCGAATTACAAAAGAAAGGAGAAACCAAGGTAGCAGAACTAGCCCGATTATTAAGGGCAAACTCGGCCAGCGGCAAAAAGGTAACCCAGTCATCCTGATCAGCAGAAACAAAACACCTCAAATAAGTTTCCAAGGTCTGATTAGTTCGCTCCGTCTGGCCATTCGTCTGAGGATGGAATGCAGACGAAAAGGACAAATCAATGCCCATCTTAGCACAGAACGTCCGCCAAAATCTAGACAGAAACTGGGATCCCCTGTCAGAAACGATGTTCTCCGGAATCCCATGCAAACGAACCACGTTCTGGAAAAACAGAGGGACCAACTCAGAGGAGGAAGGCAACTTAGGCAAGGGTACAAGATGAACCATTTTAGAAAAGCGGTCACACACAACCCAGATGACAGACATTTTTTGAGAGACAGGGAGATCCGAAATAAAGTCCATGGAAATGTGCGTCCAAGGCCTCTTCGGGATAGGCAAAGGTGACAACAATCCACTGGCTCGAGAACAGCAAGGCTTAGCCCGAGCACAAACCTCACAAGACTGCACAAAAGAACGCACATCCCTCGACAAGGAAGGCCACCAAAAAGACCTGGCCACCAAGTCTCTAGTACCAAATATTCCAGGATGACCTGCCAACGCAGAAGAATGGACCTCGGAGATGACTCTACTGGTCCAACTATCCGGAACAAACAGTCTCTCAGGCGGACAACGATCAGGTTTACCCGCCTGAAACTCCTGCAAAGCACGTCGGCCGACAAAATCACCCCATCCCTAAGGATACCAGTGGGCTCAGAATTTCCAGGGGAGTCAGGCACAAAACTCCTAGAAAGAGCATCCGCCTTCACATTCTTTGAACCTGGCAGGTATGAAACCACAAAATTGAGACGAGAGAAAAACAGTGACCAACGAGCCTGTCTAGGATTCAGACGCCTGGCAGACTCAAGGTAAATCAGATTTTTGTGATCAGTCAAGACCACCACACGATGTCTAGCACCCTCCAGCCAATGACGCCACTCCTCAAATGCCCACTTCATGGCCAAAAGTTCTCGATTACCCACATCATAATTCCGCTCAGCGGGCGAAAATTTTCTAGAAAAGAACGCACATGGCTTCATCACCGAGCAATCGGAGCTTCTCTGTGACAAAACCGCCCCCGCTCCAATCTCGGAAGCATCAACCTCAACTTGGAAAGGAAGCGAAACATCAGGCTGACGCAACACAGGAGCAGAAGAAAACCGGCGTTTAAGTTCCCGAAAGGCCTCCACAGCCGCAGGAGACCAATCAGCAACATCAGCACCCTTCTTAGTCAAATCCGTCAAAGGCTTAACAACACTAGAAAAATTAGTTATAAAACGACGATAGAAATTAGCAAAGCCTAAGAACTTCTGCAGACTCTTAAGAGATGCAGGCTGCGTCCAGTCACAAATAGCCCGAACCTTGACGCGATCCATCTCAATAGTAGAAGGGGAAAAAATATACCCCAAGAAAGAAATCTTCTGGACTCCCAAGAGACACTTTGAGCCCTTTACAAACAAGGAATTAGCCCGCAGGACCTGAAACACCTTCCTGACCTGCTGAACATGAGACTCCCAGTCATCAGAAAAAACCAAAATATCATCCAAATACACAATCAGAAATTTATCCAGATATTCACGGAAAATATCGTGCATAAAGGACTGGAAGACTGAAGGAGCATTAGAAAGTCCGAAAGGCATTACCAAATACTCAAAATGGCCCTCAGGCGTATTAAATGCGGTTTTCCACTCATCACCTTGCTTTATTCGTATAAGATTATACGCACCCCGAAGATCAATCTTAGTGAACCATTTAGCCCCCTTAATGCGAGCAAACAAATCAGTCAACAAAGGCAAAGGATACTGATATTTTACGGTAATCTTATTCAAAAGACGATAATCTATACAAGGCCTCAAGGACCCATCTTTTTTGGCCACGAAAAAAAAACCTGCTCCCAAAGGGGACGAAGATGGACGGATATGTCCCTTTTCCAAGGACTCCTTAACATAATCCCGCATAGCAGTATGCTCTGGCACTGACAGATTGAACAAACGACCTTTAGGAAATTTACTACCAGGAATTAAATCTATAGCACAATCGCAATCCCTGTGAGGAGGAAGCGAACTGAGCTTAGGCTCCTCAAAAATATCCCGATAATCAGACAAAAATACAGGAACCTCAGAAGGAGTAGATGAAGCGATAGAAATCGGAGGTGCATCATCATGAACCCCCTGACATCCCCAGCTTAACACAGACATTGTTTTCCAGTCAAGGACTGGATTATGAGTTTGTAACCATGGCAGACCAAGTACTAGAACATCATGTAAATTATACAATACCAGGAAGCGAATCACCTCCTGATGAACGGGAGTCATACGCATGGTCACTTGTGTCCAGTACTGAGGTTTATTCATAGCTAAAGGTGTAGAGTCAATTCCCTTCAAAGGAATAGGGACTTCCAGAGGCTCAAGACTAAACCCACATCGCTTGGCAAATGACCAATCCATAAGACTCAGGGCAGCGCCTGAATCTACATAGGCATCGACGGAAATGGATGATAATGAGCAAATCAGAGTCACAGACAGAATGAACTTAGACTGTAACGTACTAATGGCAACAGACTTATCAACCTTTTTTGTGCGTTTAGAGCATGCTGATATAACATGAGCTGAATCACCACAATAAAAGCACAACCCATTTTTCCGCCTATAGTTTTGCCGTTCACTTCTAGACTGAACTCTATCACATTGCATTGTCTCAAGTGCCTGTTCAGAAGACACCGCCAAATGGTGCACAGGTTTGCGCTCCCGTAAACGCCGATCAATCTGAATAGCCATAGTCATAGACTCATTCAGACCCGTAGGCGCATGGAACCCCACCATAACATCTTTAATGGCCTCAGAAAGGCCATCTCTGAACTTTGCAGCCAGGGCGCACTCATTCCACTGAGTAAGCACTGACCATTTCCGAAATTTTTGACAATATATTTCTGCTTCATCTTGCCCCTGAGAGAGAGCTAATAAAGCTTTTTCAGCCTGAATCTCCTGGTTAGGTTCCTCATAGAGAAAACCCAATGCCAGAAAAAACGCATCCACATTAAGCAACGCAGGATCCCCTGGTGCCAATGCAAATGCCCAATTTTGAGGGTCACCCCGCAGGAAAGATATAATAATCTTAACCTGCTGAGCAGGGTCTCCAGAAGAGCGAGATTTCAAAGAAAGGAACAGCTTGCAATTGTTCCTAAAATTCAGAAAACTAGATCTATCTCCAGCAAAGAACTCTGGAATAGGAATTCTAGGTTCAGACATAGGAGCATGTACAACAAAATCTTGTATATTTTGAACCTTAGCAGCAAGATTATTCAAGCTGGAAGCTAAACTCTGGACGTCCATGATAAACAGCTAAGGTCAGAGCCATTCAAGGGTTAAGAGGAGGAAAAAAAAAAAAAATCAGCCTGGCTGCAATTAAGGCTAGGCAGCAAACTCAGAGGAGAGAAAAAAAAAAAAAAAAAAAACTTCCTCAGACTACTTTTCCTCCTACTTCAGCCCAAACATTTTGGGCCGGCTATACTGTCATGATTCCAATGGCAGGGAATCACAAAAGGACAAGCACCAACTAGCTCTAGGGTGATGGAACCTGAGCTGACCGCGACCCTAAACCTGAACACACAAATAACAATAGCCGGGGAACGTGCCTACATTGATCCTAGACGTCTCGCACCAGCCGAAGATCTAACTTCCCCTATTAGAAGAAACACAGACCTCTCTTGCCTCCAGAGAAATACCCCACAGAAATAGCAGCCCCCCACATATAATGACGGTGAAATGAGAGGAAGGCACATACACAGTATGAAAACAGATTCAGCAAAATGAGGCCCGCTAAAACTAGATAGCAGAGGATACAAAAGTAAACTGCGCGGTCAGCAAAAAACCCTTCAAAAAACCATCCTGTAATTACTTGAACTCATGTTCCAACTCATGGAACATGAGGAGCAATACAGCCCACTAAAGCAACCAGCAGCAAAGAGACAATTATATGCAAGCTGGACAAGACAAAAATAAAGCAAAACGTGGAACAAGAAAATCAAAACTTAGCTTGTCCTGAAGATTACTGAAGCCAGAAGCTGAGGTAACAAAACACTCTGATAACCTTGATAGCCGGCGGGGAAATGACAAGAAAGCCCGGTTAAATAGGAAACTCCCAAATCCTAATAGAACAGGTGGACACCAGAGACAGCAGAACACAAATCACCCAGTACCATCAGTAACCACCAGAGGGAGCCCAAAAACAGAACTCACAACACAGAGCTAAGCCAGTATGCATTGGAGGTGCTGGCTTGCCCTGCGGCTAGTGTCTTATCGGAACGTGTCCTTAGTGCCACAGGTGGTGTACTAACAGACCGTCGCATGCGACTATCCGATAACGTTGACCAGCTTACTTTCCTGAAAATGAACCAGGCCTGGATCTCGCAGGAATTTGCCACTCCTCTGCTTGATTAAGTAATTGGGTGTCATCCAGGTCTCCTGATGTGTTCATCTTTCTACCACCTGAACTGCTATTCCTGGGCTCCAACACCGCCAGTTGCGGCTCAGAAGTGCAGGCTGCACAGTCAAAACATACCACCCAGTGTTATTGGGTTTCAGTAACGTCAGCTGATCCCCAGCTGTGTAGCCGGCAATGTGTCCTGCGACCGCCACGCTGGCACAACAACCTAAATGTAAGGGAACCTGTCCCCCCCCCTCGGCGTTTGTTACTGAAAGAGCCATCTTGTGCAGCAGTAATGTTGCACAAGGAAAAGGTAGCTCTTTTAGTTTAGCTCCTTGCACACGCAGAACTTAACACTTATAAAATGTGCTCACTGATACCGTTATACCGTCCCGGAGCTGGGACTTTCCTTCATAATGTGACGCAGCACAGCCGTCATTCCTACCCCCTTGGTGCCATGCGCTGCCTCCTCAGCATTGTTTTAAGCTGTCACGGAGCCTGCGCTGTTCTGTTATCCCTTGGCCATGGCCAGTTTGCGCTGCCTGTCTTCTGACATAATTTGGTGTCAGGATGGCTGCGCCTGTGCGCCCGCGCTGCCCGAGAACCCGCCTCGCAGTGTCTTCTGATTGAATCACACTGTGAGCCTGGGATCTATGGGCATGCGCAGTGCATATCTTCACCTCAGGCTCTCGCCCATCTCCCTCCGCCTTCTTTAGACTGTGCGCCGTCAGCTGATCCCTAATAGCATGCAACGGCCGTGACGCCGCACAGTCTGAAGAAGAAGGAAGGAGGGGAGTGAGAGTCGAGGATATGCACTGTGCATGCCCATGGATCCAAGGCCCGCAGTGGGATTACATTAGACGACACTGCGAGGTGAGATCTGGAGCAGCGTGGACGCACAGGCACTGACAGCCTGACACCAAATTATGTCAGAAGACAGGCAGCGCAAATTGGGCATGGCCAAGGGATAAAAGAACAGCGCAGGCTCCGTGACAGCTTAAAACAACACTGAGGAGGCAGCGCACGGCACCAAGGGAATAGGAATGACAGCTGTGCTGCGTCCCATTACGAAGGAAATTCCCACCTCCGGGACGGTTTTACGGTATAAGGTGACACATTTTTAGTGGTTACTTCTGTGTTTGCAAGGAGCATAATTAAAAGAGCAACCTTTTCCTTTTGCATCCTTAGTGCTGCACAAGATGGCTCTTTCAGCTACAAACGTCTTGGGGGGGGGGTTTAAAGGTTCCCTTTCAACTTGCTCCAATCATGCTTCGGCCTACACTCTGTTCCTCTGCTCCTCCTGCTGTCCCTAGGCTCTAACACCGCCAGTTGGTGCCTGGAAGTGCTGTCTGCACAGTCAACAGTCGCTCACCTGTTATTGGGGTTCAGTAACGTCAGCTGATCCCCAGCTGTGTGTGCGGCAATACCTCCAATCTGCTCCTCCTGCTGTCCCTGGGCTCTAACACCGCCAGTTGGTGCCTGGAAGTGCTGTCTGCACAGTCAACAGTCGCTCCCCTGTTATTGGGGTTCAGTAACGTCAGCTGATCCCCAGCTGTGTATCCGGCAACGTGTCATGCGGCCGCCACGCTGGCACAATTAAAATGTAAGGGGACCTGTCCCCCCCCCCCAGGCGTTTGTTACTGAAAGAGCCACCTTGTGCAGCACTAATACTGCACAAGGAAAAGGTCGCTCTTGAAATTATGCTCCTTGGAAACGCTGAACTACACACTCATGTAATGTGTCACCTCACACCGTCCAACCGTCCCAGAGGTGGGACTTTCCTTTGTAATGTGACGCAGCACAGCCGTCATTCCTACCCCCTTGGCACCGTGTGCTGCCTCCTTAGCGTTGTTTGATTCCGTCATGGACCCTGCGCTGTTATGTTATTCCTTGGCCATGCACAGTTTGCGCTGCCCGTCCTCTGACATCATTTGTTGCCGTCCTGGCTGCGCCTGTGCGTCCACGCTGCCCGAAATGACACCTCGCAGTGTCGTCTAATGTGATCACACAGTGGACCTGGTATCCATGGTCATGCGCAGTGCATATACTAGCCTCTCACTCCCCTTCTTCACGCTTCTTCAGACTAGGCGGCATCAGCAGATCCCTAATAGCATGCCACGGCCGTGACGCCGCACAGTCTGAAGAAGCAGGAAGGAGGTGAGTGAGAGGCGATGATATGCACTGTGCATGCCCATGGATCCCTGGCCCGCAGTGGGATTACATTAGATGACACTGCGAGGTTGTATCTCGGGCAGCTTTGACGCACAGGCACTGCCAGCCTGACACCTAAATGATGTCAGAAGACGGGCACCGCTAACTGTGCATGGCCAAGGGATAACATTACAGCGCGGGCTCCGTGACAGAACCAAACAACGTTGAGGAGGTGGCGCACGGCACCAAGGGGGTTGGAATGACGGCTGTGCTGTGTCACATTACAAAGGAAAGTCCCACTTCCGTGACGGTTTGACGGTGTGAGGGGACACATTATATGAGTGTGTACTTCAGCGTTTGCAAGGAGCACAATTTTAGGAGCCACCATTTTCCATGTGCAGTATTACTGCTGTACAAGATGGCTCTTTCAGCAACAAATGCCTGGGGGGGGTTAAAGGTTCCCTTTCAACTTCATCCACTGCAGGCTTCGGCCTACACTCTGCTCCTCTTTGATTCCCTGGGTTTCAACACTGTCAGTTGCCACCTGGAAGTGTTGTCTACACAGAAAAAACACTAGCTGATATGTCAGTGGGGTTCAGCACCGCCAGCTGTTCCCCTGCTGTGTAGTCGGCAACGTGCCACGCTGGCACAACAGAACAAAAGCTGCCACCAGTGCAGGCTTCGGCCTACACTCTGCTCCTCTCCTCCTCCTGCTGACCCTGGGCTCTAACACTGTCAGTTTTTGCCCGGAACTGCTAGCTGCACAGAGAAAAACACCAGCCAATGTGTTAGTGGGGTTCAGCACCGCCAGCTGTTCCCCTGCTGTGTAGCCGGCATCGTGACCTGCAAATGCCACGCAGGCACATGAACTGAAATTGAAGGGAGCCTGCCCCCCACCCCCAGGTGTTTCTATGTATAACAGCCACCTTGTACAGCAGTACTGCTGCATTTGTACAAGGTGGCTGACTTTTTCTCCTTGCCCACGTTGAATTAAACACGTACAAAATGTGTCTCATTACAGACCATTACAATGTCCCTGAGGTGTGACTTTCCTTTTTAATGAAACGCAGCACCCCCCTTGGTAGCGCTGCCCATCTTCTGACATCATTGGTTGGCTGCCTGTGCCTGTGCGTCCGCCCTGCCCGACACAACCCCCTTCGTCTCATATATTTTGGCTGCGAGGGTGTGATTGATGGGCATGTGCAGTGCATATGTTCGCCTGTCTTCACTCATCTCCTTCCGCCTTCTTCAGAATGTGCGGTCTCATGGCCGTGGTAGGCGATAAGGGATCAGCTGAGGCCGCCCAGTCTGAAGCAGGTGTAAGGACGTGTGTGAGCGGTGAAAATATTTACTGCTCAAGGCCACGAATCCCAGCACCGCAGTGTGACTTTATGAAAAGGCACTGTGGGTCTGGGATTCATGGCCATCGTTAACCGCACCAGCCAACATGAAATGAGGTCATAAGACGGGCAGCGCTCACAGCGCATGGCCAAGGGATAACAAGAGCGCAGACTCCTGTACAGCAAATAACAACGCTCAGGAGGCTGCGCCCAGCACCAAGGCGTTATTTTTGTGCACCTGTGCTGCGTCTCCTTAAAAGTCACGCCTCCAATACAGTTCTACTGTTCAATGGGCTAAATTGTGTACGTCTTTCATTCTGCGTGTGCAATGAGCAAAACTTAAAGAGCAACCTTTAACTTGTGGAGCTTTACTGCTGCACAAGGTGTGGCTCTTCAACATTGTAACACCTGAGGGTGGGTTAAAGGTTACCTTTGAAATTGGTTCAATTAGGCTTCGGCCTACACTCTGCTCCTCTCCTCCTCCTGCTGACCCTGGGCTCAAACACCACCAGTTTCTGCCCGGACGTGCTAGCTGCACAGAGAAGAACACCAGCCAATGTGTTAGTGGGGTTCAGCACCGCCAGCTGTTCCCCTGCTGTGTAGCCGGCATTGTGTCCAGCACAAGCCACGCTGGCACAACTGACCAAAAGCTGCCACCAGTGCAGGCTTCGGCCTACACTCTGCTTCTCTCCTCCTCCTGCTGACCCTGGGCTCAAACACCGCTAGTTTCTGCCCGGACGTGCTATCTGCACAGAGAAGAACACGAGCCAATGTGTTAGTGGGGTTCAGCACCGCCAGCTGCTCCCCTGCTGTGTAGCCGGCATCGTGTCCAGCACAAACCATGCTGGCACAACTGACCAAAAGCTGCCACCAGTGCAGGCTTCGGCCTACACTCTGCTCCTCTCCTCCTCCTGCTGACCCTGGGCTCAAACACCGCCAGTTTCTGCCCGGACGTGCTAGCTGCACAGAGAAGAACACCAGCCAATGTGTTAGTGGGGTTCAGCACCGCCAGCTGTTCCCCTGCTGTGTAGCCGGCAACGTGACCTGCAAATGCCACGCAGGCACATGAACTGAAATTGAAGGGAGCCTGCCCCCCACCCTCAGGTGTTTCTATGTATAACAGCCACCTTGTACAGCAGTATTGCTGCAGTTGTACAAGGTGGCTGACTTTTTCTACTTGCCCACGTGGAACTCAACACGTACAAAATGTGTCTCATTGAGACCATTCCACTGTCCCTGAGGTGTGACTTTCCTTTCTAATGATGCGCAGCACCCCTCTTGGTAGCGCTCCCCGTCTTCTGACATCATTGGTTGACTGGCTGCGCCTGTGCGTCCGCCTTGCTCGACACAACGCCCAACGGTGTCTTACTTATTTTGACAGCGAGGGTGCGATTGATGGGCACGTGCAGTGCATATGTTCGCCTGTCTTCACTAATCTCCTTCCGCCTTCTTCACACTGGGCAGCCTCATGGCCAAGACATGCGATAAGGGATCAGCTGAGGCCGCCCAGTCTGATGCAGGTGTAAGGACATGTGTGAGCGACGAGCATATTTACTGCACAAGGCCACGAATCCCATCCCCGCAGTGTGATTTTTTGAAAACACACTGTGTCTGGGATTCCTGGCCATCGCTAACCTCACCGGCCTACATGAAATGAGGTCATAAGACGGGCAGCGCTAACAGGGCATTGCCAAGGGATAACGCAAGAGCGCAGACTCCTGTACAGCAAATATCAACGCTCAGGAGGATGCGCCCAGCAACTAGGTGTAAATTTTGACACCTGTGCTGCGTCTCCTTAAAAAGACAAGTCACGCCTCTATTACAGTTTGACTGTAGAATGGGCGGAATTGTTTACGTGTTTCATTCAGCGTGTGCAAGTAGACAAATTAATAGAGCAACCTTTGACTTGTGCAGCATTAATGCTGCACAAGGTGTGGCTCTTGTACTTTGTAACACCTGAGGGGGGGTTAAAGGTTACCTTTGAAATTGGTTCAATTAGGCTTCGGCCTACACTCTGCTCCTCTACTCCTCCTGCTGACCCTGGTCTCAAACACCGCCAGTTTCTGCCCGGACGTGCTAGCTGCACAGAGAAGAACACCAGCCAATGTGTTAGTGGGGTTCAGCACCGCCAGCTGTTCCCCCACTGTGTAGCCGGCATTGTGTCCAGCACAAGCCACGCTGGCACAACTGACCAAAAGCTGCCACCAGTGCAGGCTTCGGCCTACACTCTGCTCCTCTCCTCCTCCTGCTGACCCTGGGCTCAAACACCACCAGTTTCTGCCCGGACGTGCTAGCTGCACAGAGAAGAACACCAGCCAATGTGTTAGTGGGGTTCAGCACCGCCAGCTGTTCCCCTGCTGTGTAGTCGCCAACGTGTCCAGCACAAGCCACGCTGGCACAACCGAACAAAAGCTGCCACCATTGCAGGTTGCAGCCTACACTCTGCTCCTCTCCTCCTCCTGCTGACCCTGGGCTCTAACACCACCAGTTGGGGCCCGGATGTGCTAGCTGCACAGAGAAAAACACCAGCCAATGTGTTAGTGGGGTTCAGCACCGCCAGCTGTCCCCCTGCTGTGTAGCCGGCAACGTGACCTACAAACGCCACGCAGGCACATGAACTGAAATTAAAGGGAAACCTTGCCACCCACCCCAAGGTTTTTCTATGTATAACAGCCACCTTGTACAGCAGTACTGCTGCATTTGTACAAGGTGGCTGACTTTTTCTCTTTGCCCACGTTGAATGTAACACGTACAAAATGTGTCTCATTACAGACCATTACAATGTCCATGAGGTGTATATTTTCTTTTTAATGACACGCAGCACCCCCCTTGGTAGCACTGCCCGTCTTCTGACATCATTGGTTGGCTGGCTGCGCCTGTGCGTCCGCCCTGCCTGAAACAACGCTCCTCGTTGTCTTACTTATTTTGACTGCGAGGGTGTGATTGATGGGCACGAGCAGTGCATATCTTCACCTGTCTTTACTCATCTCCTTCCGCCTTCTTCAGACTGTGCGGCCTCATGGCCGCAGCATGCGAGAAGGGATCAGCAAAGGCCTCCCATTCTGAAGCAGGTGTAAGGACGTGTGTGAGCGGCGAAAATATTTACTGCTCAAGGCCACGAATCCCAGCACCGCAGTGTGACTTTATGAAAAGGCACTGTGGGTCTGGGATTCATGGCCATCGTTAACCGCACCAGCCAACATGAAATGAGGTCATAAGACGGGCAGCGCTCACAGCGCATGGCCAAGGGATAACAAGAGTGCAGACTCCTGTACAGCAAATAACAACGCTCAGGTATCTGCGCCCAGCACCTAGGTGTAAATTTTGACACCTGTGCTGCGTCTTCTTAATAAGACAAGTCACGCCTCCACTACTGTTTGACAGAATAATGGGCTAAATAGTGTACGTGTTTTATCCAGCGTGTGCAAGGAGCAAAATTAATAGAGCAACCTTTTACTTGTGCAGCATTAATGCTGCACAAGGTGTGGCTCTTGTACCTTGCAACACCTGAGGGGGGGGTTAAAGGTTACCTTTGAAATTGGTTCTACTAGGCTTCGGCCTACACTCTGCTCCTCTCCTCCTCCTGCTGACCCTGGGCTCTAACACCAACAGTTGGTGCCCGGAAGTGCTGGCTGCACAGAGAAAAACACCCGCCATTGTGTAAGTGGGGTTCAGCACCGCCAGCTGTTCCCCTGCTGTGTAGCCGGCATCGTGTCCAGCACAAGCCACGCTGGCACAACAGACCAAAAGCTGCCACCAGTGCAGGCTTCAGCCTACACTCTGCTCCTCTCCTCCTCCTGCTGACCCTGGCCTCTAACACTGCCAGTTGGGGCCCGGATGTGCTAGCTGCACAGAGAAAAACACCAGCCAATGTGTTAGTGGGGTTCAGCACCGCCAGCTGTTCCCCTGCTGTGTAGCCGGCAACGTGACCTGCAAACGCCACGCAGGCACATGACCTGAAATTGAAGGGAGCCTGCCCCCCACCCCCCAGGTGTTTCTATGTATAACAGCCACCTTGTACAGCAGTAATGCTGCATTTGTACAAGGTGGCTGACTTTTTCTACTTGCCCACGTGGAACTCAACACGTACAAAATGTGTCTCATTGAGACCATTCCACTGTCCCTGAGTTGTGACTTTCCTTTCTAATGATACGCAGCACCACCCTTGGTAGCGCTGCCCGTCTTTAGATATCATTGGTTAGCTGGCTGCGCCTGTGCGTCCGCCCTGCTAGAAACAACGCCCCTCGGTGTCTTATTTATTTTGTCAGCGAGGGTGTGGTTTATGGGCACGAGCAGTGCATATGTTCGCCTGTCGTCACTCATCTCCTTCCGCCTTCTTCAGACTGTGCGGCCTCATGGCCGCGGCATGCGAGAAGGGATCAGCAGAGGCCGCCCAGTGAAGCAGGTGTAAGGACGTGTGTGAGCGGCCAAAATATTTACTGCTCAAGGCCACGAATCCCAGCACCGCAGTGTGACTTTATGAAATGGCACTGTGGGTTTGGGATTTATGGCCATCATTAACCGCACCGGCCAACATGAAATGAGGTCATAAGACGGGCAGCACTAACAGGGCATTGCCAAGGAATAACACAAGAGTGCAGACTCCTGTACTGCAAATAACAACGCTCAGGAAGCTGCGCCAAGCACCAAGGCGTTATTTGGGACACCTGTGCTGCGTCTCCTTAAAAAGAGATGTCACGCCTCCACTACAGTTTCACTGTAGAATGGGCTAAATTGTGTACGTCTTTCATTCAGCGTGTGCAAGTAGACAAATTAATAGAGCAACCTTTGATTTGTGCAGCATTAATGCTGCACAAGGTGTGGCTCTTGTACTTTGTAGCACCTGAGGGGGGTTAAAGGTTACCTTTGAAATTGGTTCAACTAGGCTTCGGCCTACACTCTGCTCCTCTCCTCCTCCTGCTGCCCCTGGGCTCTAACACCGCTAGTTTTTGCCCAGAAGTGCTAGCTGCACAGAGAAAAACACCCGCCGTTGTGTCAGTGGGGTTCAGCAACGCCAGCTGTTCCCCCACTGTGTAGCCGGCAAAGTGTCCTGCAAACGCAACACAGACACAAAGCTGCCTCCAGTGCAGGCTTCGGCCTACACTCTGCTCCCCCTGCTTACCCTTTGCTCCAACACCGCTAGTTGGGGCTGTAGGAAGACAATCTTTAATAGGCAACGCATCCTGGTTCCAGCACCGTCAGCTGTTTCCGGGTAGTGTCAAGCTCACTGAGACGCCTATGCTTGCCCCGTCGTGTTGCGGTTGGGTTAGCCAACTCCAGGGTGCCTCCAGTTTAGGAGCTTCCTATGTGGGCTGCGTGAATTGGTAGTCAAGGCTGGTTCTGTAGTGCCAGTAGGCCAAGCTCCCCCTGTAGGACTGTTGGGGTTCGGTAACTGCGGCTGCCTCACGGCCTAGCTGTTCTCTCCTCTCCTGTGGACCTTCTGGTCCACCACCTGGTTCCAGCACCGTCAGCTGGTTCCGGGCCGAGCCTTTGGCTTAGGTGCCTCCTCCTGGGTATTCGAGTTCTGCCAACGTCAGGCGGTCCTTGGTAGTGCTTTTAAGCACGGGCACCTACAGCTTAGTAACCGGGTTCCAGCACCGTCAGCTGGTCCTCGGTCGTGCCATTGGCTCTTGCACACTGGGGCGACGCATCCGGGTTCCAGCACCGCCAGCTGGTTCTCGGCAGTGTTTTTGTCACGGGTACTCCCTCGTGCCCAGCCTGGTTCCAGCACCGTCAGCTGTTTCCGGGTAGTGTCAAGCTCACTGAGACGCCTATGCTTGCCCCGTCGTGTTGTGGTCGGGTTAGCCAACTCCAGGGTGCCTCCAGTTTAGGAGCTTCCTATGTGGGCTGCGTGAATTGGTAGTCAAGGCTGGTTCTGTAGTGCCAGTAGGCAAAGCTCCCCCTGTAGGACTGTTGGGGTTCGGTAACTGCGGCTGCTTCGCGGCCTAGCTGTTCTCTCCTCTCCTGTGGACCTTCTGGTCCACCACCTGGTTCCAGCACCGTCAGCTGGTTCCGGGCCGAGCCTTTGGCTTAGGTGCCTCCTCCTGGGTATCCGAGTTCCGTCAACGTCAGGCGGTCCTTGGTAGTGCTTTTAAGCGTGGGCACCTACAGCTTAGTAACCGGGTTCCAGCACTGTCAGCTGGTCCTCGGTCGTGCCATTGGCTCTTGCACACTGGGGCGACGCATCCGGGTTCCAGCACCGCCAGCTGGTTCTCGGCAGTGTTTTTGTCACGGGTACTCCCTCGTGCCCAGCCTGGTTCCAGCACCGTCAGCTGTTTCCGTGTAGTGTCAAGCTCACTGAGACGCCTATGCTTGCCCCGTCGTGTTGTGGTCGGGATAGCCAACTCCAGGGTGCCTCCAGTTTAGGAGCTTCCTATGTGGGCTGCGTGAATTGGTAGTCAAGGCTGGTTCTGTAGTGCCAGTAGGCAAAGCTCCCCCTGTAGGACTGTTGGGGTTCGGTAACTGAGGCTGCCTCGCGGCCTAGCTGTTCTCTCCTCTCCTGTGGACCTTCTGGTCCACCACCTGGTTCCAGCACCGTCAGCTGGTTCCGGGCAGAGCCTTTGGCTTAGGTGCCTCCTCCTGGGTATCCGAGTTCCGCCAACATCAGGCGGTCCTTGGTAGTGCTTTTAAGCGCGGGCACCTATAGCTTAGTAACCGGGTTCCAGCACCGTCAGCTGGTCCTAGGTCGTGCCATTGGCTCTTGCACACTGGGGCAACGCATCCAGGTTCCAGCACCGCCAGCTGGTTCTCGGCAGTTTTTTTGTCACGGGTACTCCCTCGTGCCCAGCCTGGTTCCAGCACCGTCAGCTGTTTCCGGGTAGTGTCAAACTCACTGAGACGCTTATGCTTGCCCCGTCGTGTTGTGGTCGGGTTAGCCAACTCCAGGGTGCCTCCAGTTTAGGAGCTTCCTATGTGGGCTGCGTTAATTGGTAGTCAAGGCTGGTTCTGTAGTGCCAGTAGGCAAAGCTCCCCCTGTAGGACTGTTGGGGTTCGGTAACTGCGGCTGCCTCACGGCCTAGCTGTTCTCTCCTCTCCTGTGGACCTTCTGGTCCACCACCTGGTTCCAGCACCGTCAGCTGGTTCCGGGCAGAGCCTTTGGCTTAGGTGCCTCCTCCTGGGTATCCGAGTTCCGCCAACGTCAGGCGGTCCTTGGTAGTGCTTTTAAGCGCGGGCACCTACAGCTTAGTAACCGGGTTCCAGCACCGTCAGCTGGTCCTCGGTCGTGCCATTGGCTCTTGCACACTGGGGCGACGCATCCGGGTTCCAGCAACGCCAGATGGTTCTCGGCAGTGTTTTTGTCACGGGTACTCCCTCGTGCCCAGCCTGGTTCCAGCACCGTCAGCTGTTTCCGGGTAGTGTCAAGCTCACTGAGACGCCTATGCTTGCCCCGTCGTGTTGTGGTCGGGTTAGCCAACTCCAGGGTGCCTCCAGTTTAGGAGCTTCCTATGTGGGCTGCGTGAATTGGTAGTCAAGGCTGGTTCTGTAGTGCCAGTAGGCAAAGCTCCCCCTGTAGGACTGTTGGGGTTCGGTAACTGAGGCTGCCTCGCGGCCTAGCTGTTCTCTCCTCTCCTGTGGACCTTGTGGTCCACCACCTGGTTCCAGCACCGTCAGCTGGTTCCGGGCAGAGCCTTTGGCTTAGGTGCCTCCTCCTGGGTATCCGAGTTCCGCCAACGTCAGGCGGTCTTTGGTAGTGCTTTTAAGCGCGGGCACCTACAGCTTAGTAACCGGGTTCCAGCACCGTCAGCTGGTCCTCGGTCGTGCCATTGGCTCTTGTACACTGGGGCAACGCATCCGGGTTCCAGCACCGCCAGCTGGTTCTTGGCAGTGTTTTTGTCACGGGTACTCTTCGTGCCCAGCCTGGTTCCAGCACCGTCAGCTGTTTCCGGGTAGTGTCAAGCTCACTGAGACGCCTATGCTTGCCCCATCGTGTTGCGGTCGGGTTAGCCAACTCCAGGGTGCCTCCAGTTTAGGAGCTTCCTTTGTGGGCTGCGTGAATTGGTAGTCAAGGCTGGTTCTGTAGTGCCAGTAGGCCAAGCTCCCCCTGTAGGACTGTTGGGGTTCGGTAACTGCGGCTGCCTCGCGGCCTAGCTGTTCTCTCCTCTCCTGTGGAACTTCTGGTCCACATCCTGGTTCCAGCACCGTCAGCTGGTTCTCGGCAGTGTCTTTTGCTCTTGTACCTTCTGCTCCCCATCCTGGTTCCAGTACCGTCAGCTGGTTCCAGGCAGAGCCTTTGGCTTAGGTGCCTCCTTCTGGGTATCCAAGTTCCACCAACGTCAGGTGGTCCTTGGTAGTGCTTTCAGGCACGGGTACCTCCTGCTTAGTAACCGTGTTCCATTAACGTCAGCTGGTCCTCGGTAGTTCCATTGGCTCTTGGACCTTCGGCTACCCATCCGGGTTCCAGTACCGTCAGCTGGTTCTCGGCAGTGTCTTTTGCTCTTGTACCTTCTGCTCCCCATCCTGGTTCCAGTAACGTCAGCTGGTTCCGGGCAGAGCCTTTGGCTTAGGTGCCTCCTTCTGGGTATCCGAGATCCGCCAACGTCAGGCGGTCCTTGGTAGTGCTTTTTAGCATGGGTACCTCCTGCTTAGTAACCGGGTTCCAGTAACGTCAGCTGGTCCTCGGTAGTTCCAAAGGCTCTTGAACCTTCGGGTAGCCATCCGAGTTCCAGTTCCATCAGCTGGTTATTGGCATTTTCTCAGCCTTCTTGTACCTTCTGCTACATTTCCAAGTTGAAGACCCTAAAGTCGACGACCCGGAAGACCACCCCGATGACGACGACGACGACGGCGGAGACGACGACGGCGGAGACGACGACCCTGGAGACGACGACATGGAAGACCGAGAAGCAGAAGAACAAGAGGCTGCAGAACAAAGAGCAGAAGAACATTAAGCATAACACTTAATATCAGAGCAAAAGATATTATCTAAATTATATGCAGAAGAAGACTAAGCAGTGTATGGGGGTGAGTCCGTTCCTCCTCGTGGTGCCCCTGGATAAAGCCTGATGCTGCAGGCCAAACTGAACGTGGACAAATGTAACTTTTGTGACTAGCAGAACGGAAGGTGTAATCTTCAAACTTTTATAGATAACAACTACGGGAATGCCTGTCACAAATGAGAATATGATGAAGAAGTAGAATAGGAAGAATAATAATAGTTGAATAAAATGAATATGAAGAATGTAATAAAAAAAAAATAGGTAGAAGATGAAGAAGAAGATGAATAAGGTGAAGAAGTTGATGTCAAAGATGCTGATGATGAAGAAGATGAAAGTGTGGGAAAAGTAAAAAAAAAAGAAGGGGAAGGGCGTGGAATAGTGAAACATCAATATCTGACAAAATAAAAAAAAATTACATAGTCAATATCTTTGTCACTCCGAACGTCTTTAAAAAAAAAAAATAATGCTATTCTATTTGATTGGGCTAAACCTCTATGACTTTAATGTCTCCGCCACCTCCCCAAATACATCCTGCATTATTCTTAGTTGTTTTCCTTCATGTAGAATGAACCTACAAGGAAAGAAAGGGTTTATTTTAATTCCGATATTTTGGTCCCATTGACTTGCATTGGGATCAGGTATCGGTATCGGCGATATCCGTTATTTTTTGAATATCGGCCGATACCGATACTTTCCGATATCGGAAGGTATCGCTCAACACTACTCCCTAGTCTTGTAGAAACAAGAAAACAATTATAAAACCAAAAACACATGGGCTACTTGCAAAGTGAACAAGTCAGTAGAAACCTGTTAACACCACCAAAGAACTTGAAGACACAAAAGCGCACAGAGAGGTAAAAAAATACTCTGTTGTAAAAAAGACACAGTAAATAAGCAAGTGCTAGTCAAAAAAATGAAAAAATACAGGGTATTTAGTTAATACGTTTTTTGCAAAAAAAGTATGTTAAGCTGCTCCACCAATCGCCAAGGTATACCCTTAATAGAGCAGTCCTGTTTAATGTACATAGTCCCTATCTGATGTATTTAAAAACCTGATCATCGGTATAGTACCTGTGTGAACAGGGTTCAGAGAGAAAATATCCATGCAGAACTTGCAAGATGGAACAGCTTCAATGCAAATGACCCACAGAGTCACACACAAAGTGTACTTTTTTGGTTTTATAATTGTTCTCTTGTTTCTACAAGACTAGGGAGTCCACCACTCCTCTGTGGGTCATTTACATTGAAGCTGTTCCATCTTGCAAGTTCTGCATGGATATTTTCTCTCTGAACCCTGTTCACACAGGTACTATACCGATGATCAGGTTTTTAAATACATCAGATAGGGACTATGTACATTAGACAGGACTGCTCTATTAAGGGTATACCGATTGGTGGAGCAGCTTAACATACTTTTTTTGCAAAAAACGTATTAACTAAATACCCTGTATTTTATCATTTTTTTGACTAGCACTTGCTTATTTACTGTGACTTTTTTACAACAGAGTATTTTTTGACCTCTCTGTATACTATGAAATAGATGAGAAAGAAAAAAAGCTCAAAGCTTGATCACATGGTTGTGCAGTTCTTGGTGCTGCTGCTTACAGCTTGTGACCAAGATGTGACCTCTCCTCATCAGCCTGAACAGAGAGGAGGGAGAGGAGGGGTTTGGGTGTGTTTTGGAGTGGGTGTGCCAGTGCAGAGTTACATGCGAGTGCAATGCATCATGGAACTTGTAGTATTAGACCACAATAACTCAGTAGAAAGGTAGTTGTCGATTAACCCAATGAGAGCTGGATCCAGCACTAAAGATGTGCTGCTACAGCATGATAACAGGTAATATTGCTGAAATAAACACAGTACATGTTTTCAGTGGCATATAATAGCAAGATTTATGGGAAAAAAAACTTTATAGTAGTGGACAACTTCTTTAATATATATTGTATATATTTTTTTATATAAACGTATTGAAGCGATGGCCGATAGACCACCACGGTGCAGGAAGACTACTGTACACAAGATGAGGTGCAAACAACAAAGGACAGATTTTTTGGGAGACAGGGAATGGAAGGGACAAGGAAGGTGCAAACAGGGGATTACAACAAAAGATAATGCACATGAGTAATCTTCTCTGTAAAATAACACAGTGCTTAAACAATTAGAAACTCAGTATCTGTCTCACAAGCAACTTTACACAATAAAAGGTATATTGATGCTACTCTGCATATAACCTTCCTGGCCTTTACTACGCAGGCCACACGGCTACTGTGCTCTAACTACTGGAGCCTGCACTAGGCCCTAACAGGTGCACCAAACAGGAACAACTCACGGTGATGTTGGGGACACCAGTACAGTCCCAGGGAACCCCCAAAGTCCAAAAACGGTGGTGCGCACAGATTCCTGTCAGCTCTGCGAAGCGTGGTCTTCTCCTTGCCTCAGGATCCTAGGGATGCTCCCGGAAATTGTAAGTCCCCTTCTCAGTATCTTCGTGGCTTCACAAACTAGCACAGGATGGCCACCTCTGCTGTAACCCAGAATAGTCTTGCAAAGTTCACAAGTAAACCTTCGTCCCAAGCTGTGGGACCTTTCTTGTAGCAAAATAACACACAGTTCTCTCTCTCTTGCAGCCTCTCTCTCTTGCAGCTTCTGATCTCAAAACACAATTCAGGCTCAACTCCTCCCCTCCTCCTGGGGCTGTTTATCTCCACCGTCTAGCAGGGGGAAGCAGGACATTCTATCGTACCAGACAAGGGGGTGCTGTCTATTAAAGTGGCAGCGTGTTTCCGTCCATAACAGTACTACCCTCTTACATGCCTCCCTTCTTAATGATGGTTGTCCTCGACCATCACAGAATCAAAGTTGAAGCCTAATGAAAGAACGTGAAATGCGGAACAGCACCTATAGAGAAGGCAACAAAGGTGTAAAAACAGACAGAGCACACTGTTCTACATTTCGGACCGGTGGAACCCCTGCATTAGACCTCTGGGATCTCCGAAGCTCTTGGCTGTCAGGCAAGGCTTGACTATCTTCCAGAGGAACACTTGTTGCAGGAGACATTGTGAGCTCTTGTCCGGTCTCGTCCTCGCATGGCGGTGCTGCTACATCCATGGGATCACCGTCTATGGGCGGCTGAGGACCGCCTATTGTGTCGGGGACGGTCCACCACTCATCATCGATTTAGCCATCAGGCATGACAGATTCAGGAAGTGGAGTGTCGCCTTCAGGCGACAATGGCGTAGAACAGACCTCAGACCGGCAAGGCCGCAGCATGTTTCTGTGAAGTACTCTAGGGGCGGATGCCCCATTCTCAGTCTGTACCTTGTAGACAGGGCCGTTAGCATACACTCGCTCGATAACCTTGTACGGCTGTACTTCCCATCTCTCACTTAATTTTCCTTTAGGGCTCTCTGACCAGTACCCGGTCTCCAGGTTGGAGCGGTAGCTCTTGAATCGGTTTGCGGGCTGTGTGTTCTTTTTCTTGCAGTTGCTGACCCGCCAACCGCCGTATCGTTTGCAAACGTTGCCGATGCTCTTTCACCCATGAGGTGACAGTTCGCTCCATCAGCTCCTCTGACTGTTCCAAATTCAGCTCGATGATCTCTCGTCCAGCTCTTCCAAACAACAGTAGATAGGGGGTATAACCTGTGGTGGAGTGTGTTAGGGCTAGCGGAATGCACCAAATAATAAGACAGATAGAGTATGGTGCGTTCGCAGCCCGGGGTCCACCGTGCAGAGATGGAACCTGCTGCCAAGTAATGACGGACTATATGGCGGTACTCATAAGTATACACACGTGGGTTAAACTTCACCCAGCGTGAAGGAAGCGATCCTGTTGCGTCACAGGACCGCGGTACCGCACATAGAGCGCGAGCAAGTAGTCAGCGAACTCAAGCCCAACTAGGATTGAAGTCCGATTAGACCCTTGCTGGCACAACACCGCAACTGGGTGTGTAAAGAAACTAAATAACAATTTTAAGGCACAAGAGTGCATGCGGTGCCGCACTGACGAACGCCACTAACCACCCAGGCTTGGGTAAGGAAAGCACAGAGGAAGTGCACGGCGCCGTACTGGCGGTCACAGCAACTGGACGCTGTAATGTGTGATTAGTGCTGTAGGCTAAGTCGGGCGCTAGATAACAACCATACTCTTTCCGCGAACAGGCATTCAATAGGGTAGGGGTATCCAAGGACGACTTGCACTCACAACATACACACATTAACAATTGTACACTAGCGCATGGCCATGCGGTCATGCGCAGTTTATATAGTTGCAGCACAGGAAGTGGCCACAGAAACTTTGCCCTTCCAAGACCTGCCAAGAGGACCAATGGAATGTGCTGCAGAGCCTGAGTACATGACCCTCGATCTCCAACGGGAGATCTTGCCCTGGGCATGCTCAGTGTGTGCAGACAAGGACTTAGTCCCAGAGAAGTCCGCTCGCTGCTGACCAGCACTGGCTTTAATGGCAGAAGCTGAAGAAGCAGCAGTAACTCTCTGTACAGAGTGAGACTGAGCAAGACGCTGGGACCGACGTCCTTGTTGAGCAGACTCCACTGCGGCTGGATGAGAATGGGAGACCGCAGCGGAGATGGCTCGAGATTTCCCCTGTGCAGAAGAGGGAACTCGAGACCTAACAGAGTGGACCCGATTGTTGTAGGTCCAGACCAATTCTGGCAGATAGTCTGGCCAACACACCTTCTTATCCTCCTCCAATGTTCTCAGCATCTGAAGCAAGGTTCTGTTGAAGCGTTCGCAAGCTCCATTGCCTTGAGAATGGTAAGGGGTGGTCCGGGACCGCTCGATGCCATACATGCGATACAATTCTTCCATCACCTTGCCTTGGAAACATGCGCCTTGGTCCGAGTGGATGCGCTTTGGGCACCCATACACCCGGATGAAGTCTTGACAGATGGCTCGCGCCGCCGATTCTGCAGTCTGGTCTCTAGTCGGAGTGACTACTGCGAACTTAGAAAAATGATCGGTCATCATCAAACAGTATTGCAGCCCCCGGGCCGAGTGTCCCACGAGGAGATAGTCGATCATCAAGACTTCCAACGGTTCCTTAGTTTGTATGGTCTGGATGGGTGCCCTCTGTTCAGTACTCTTAATGAGGTCACATACTCGACACTGACGGCAAACCTCTTCCACCACAAGCTCCAACCGGGGGCAATACACATACCGCTGCAACTAGGGTTGAGCGACCTTTGCTTTTATAGGATCGGGTCGGGTTTCACGAAACCCGACTTTTTCAAAAGTCGGGTCGAGTGAAATCGGCCGATCCTATAAAAAAAGTCGGGGTCGGGGTCGGCCGAAATTCGAAACCCAATGCAGTGCATTGGGTTTCCATGGTTCCCAGGGTCTGAAGGACCGGAAACTCTCCTTCAGGCCCTGCGATCCATATTTTAGTGTAAAATAAAGAATTAAAATAAAAAATATCACAATACTTACCCTCTGACGCGCCCTGGTACTAACCGGCAGCCTTTCTTCCTTAGAATCAGCCTTCCAAGACCTTGCGGTGACGTCGCGGCTTCTGATTGGTCGCGCGGCCGCCCATGTGACCGCCGCGCGACCAATCAGAAGCCGCGCCGTCACCGCAAGGTCTTGGAAGGCTGATTCTAAGGAAGAAAGGCTGCCGGTTAGTACCAGGGCGCGTCAGAGGGTAAGTATTGCGATATTTTTTATTTTAATTCTTTATTTTACATTTAAATCTGAATTCCGATACCAATTCCCGATATCTTAAACATATCGGGAATCGGTATCGGAATTCCGATTCCAGATTCAAAAGATCGCCGACTTCATGGCCGACTCCACACTGGGGTCGGGTCGGGTTTCATGAAACCCGACCTTGCCAAAAGTCGGCGACTTTTGAAATATTTCGACCCGTTTTGCTCAACCCTAGCTGCAACCATTGGTAGGTCTTTGTGGGGCCGAAGTGTGCTCCGAATTTGTGGGCTTCTTTAGCTATTTCTTGAGCCATTCTTCCTGGGATGACCACTTGCCACCTTACTTCCATATCTTTTGGCTGTTGTCTCTTACGATATAGTACTGACTCTCACACTTCCAGTCTATCCCACTGGTGTAACACACTCCTCATTTCAGAGTCCAGATTATCTCTCTCTTGTTTGCCAGGTTTCCGCTTTTGCATTACCCACCATTTCATCTGTCTCAGCCCTTCGTTTTCATCCTGAATGTGTCCCCATTCCTCATTGGTTCTCCAGGGACCGGGGTAATGCTGTTGTGAATTCTGTTATCGAACTCCCTCCTGTGGTCATGAATGGTACTTCGGCGAGTTCTGTCCATGGACTCCCTCTGGTGGCTGTGAGTGGTGCTGCTGCTTCTGAGGTTCCTTCCACAGGTGACGGAGTTTATTCGTTGGCTGGCTGCTCTATTTAACTCCACTCAGATCATTACTCCATGCCAGCTGTCAATGTTCTTGTACTGGTTCAGTTCGCTCTTGGATCTTTCTGGTGAAACGTCTACTCCAGCAGAAGCTAAGTCCCTGCTAGTTATTATTTGTTCATTGTTTTCTGGTCCACCTTGCTATCATGATTTTGTTTTGCTAGCTGGAAGCTCTGGGATGCAGAGTGGCACCTCCGCACCGTGAGTCGGTGCGGAGGTCTTTTTGCACACTCTGCGTGGTCTTTTTGTAGTTTTTTGTGCTGACCGCAAAGATACCTTTCCTATCCTCAGTCTGTTTAGTAAGTCGGGCCTCTCTTTGCTGAAACCTGTTTCATTTCTGTGTTTGTGACTTTCATCTTTACTCACAGTCAATATATGTGGGGGGCTGCCTTTTCCTTTGGGGAATTTCTCTGAGGCAAGGCAGGCTTTATTTTCTATTTCTAGGGCTAGTTAGCTCTTAGGCTGTGAAGAGGTGTCTAGGCCGTGTTAGGTACGCTCCACGGCTATTTCTAGTTGTGTGATAGGATTTGGGGTTGCGGTCAGCAGAGTTCCCACTTCCCAGAGCTTGTCTTGTGTGAGTTTAACCATCAGGTCGTTCCTGGTGCTCCTAACCACCAGGTCCACAACAGTACAGCTGGCCCAAAGTATTAATGCATCTCAATAGAGGGATAAGAGATGTTCTGAGACCATTTTTTTTTCTTTGCAGTGTGTTTTGTCTTTCTTTTCCCCTTAACCTTTGGGTGGTTCAGGACACAGGTGTAGATATGGACATTCAAGGTCTGTCCTCTTGTGTGGATCATCTCACTGCAAGGGTACAAAACATTCAAGATTTTGTGGTTCAGAATCCGATGTTAGAGCCTAGAATTCCAATTCCTGATTTGTTTTCTGGGGATAGATCTAAGTTCCTGAATTTCAAAAATAATTGTAAATTGTTTCTAGCTTTGAAACCCCGCTCCTCCGGTGACCCCGTTCAACAAGTGAAAATCATTATTTCTTTGTTGCGTGGTGACCCTCAAGACTGGGCATTTTCCCTTGCGCCAGGAGATCCTGCATTGCGTGATGTAGATGCGTTTTTTCTGGCACTTGGATTGCTTTATGATGAACCTAATTCAGTGGATCAGGCAGAGAAGATCTTGCTGGCTTTGTGTCAGGGTCAGGATGAAGCGGAGATGTACTGTCAGAAGTTTAGAAAGTGGTCTGTGCTTACTCAGTGGAATGAGTGTGCCCTGGCGGCAATTTTCAGAAAGGGTCTTTCTGAAGCCCTTAAGGATGTCATGGTGGTATTTCCCATGCCTGCTGGTCTGAATGAATCTATGTCCTTGGCCATTCAGATCGATCGACGCTTGCGTGAGCGCAAAGCTGTGCACCATTTGGCGGTATTCTCTGAGCATAGGCCTGAGCCTACGCAGTGTGATAGGACTTTGACCAGAGTTGAACGGCAAGAACACAGACGTCGGAATGGGCTGTGTTTTTACTGTGGTGATTCCACTCATGCTATCTCCGATTGTCCTAAGCGCACTAAGCGGTTCGCTAGGTCTGCCAACATTGGTACGGTACAGTCTAAATTTCTTTTGTCCGTTACTCTGATTTGCTCTCTGTCGTCCTATTCTGTTATGGCATTTGTGGATTCAGGCGCTGCCCTGAATTTGATGGACTTGGAGTTCGCCAGGCACTGTGTTTTTTTCTTGGAGCCCTTGCAGCATCCTATTCCATTGAGAGGAATTGATGCTACGCCTTTGGCCAAGAATAAGCCTCAGTACTGGACTCAATTGACCATGTGCATGGCTCCTGCACATCAGGAGGATATTCGCTTTTTGGTGTTGTATAATCTGCATGATGTGGTCATTTTGGGGTTGCCATGGCTACAGGTCCATAATCCAGTTTTGGATTGGAAATCTATGTCTGTGTCTGGCTGGGGTTGTCAGGGGGTACATGGTGATGTTCCATTGCTGTCAATTTCGTCTTCCACTCCTTCTGAAGTCCCTGAGTTTTTGTCAGATTACCGGGATGTATTTGAAGAGCCCAAATCCGTGCCCTACCTCCTCATAGGGATTGCGATTGTGCTATTAATTTGAATCCTAGACAGGCTCGATGGTCGCTGTTTCTCTCCCGTTTCGATTTTGTGGTTTCGTACCTTCCGGGCTCTAAGAATGTGAAGGCTGATGCCCTGTCAAGGAGTTTTGTGCCTGACTCTCCGGATGTTCCTGAGCCGGCGGGTATTCTCAAAGAGGGGGTAATTTTGTCTGCCATCTCCCCTGATTTGCGGCGTGTGCTGCAGAAATTTCAGGCTGATGGACCTGACCGTTGTCCAGCGGAGAAACTGTTTGTCCCTGATAGATGGACTAGTAGAGTTATCTCTGAGGTTCATTGTTCGGTGTTAGCGGGTCATCCGGGAATCTTTGGTACCAGAGATTTGGTGGCTAGATCCTTTTGGTGGCCTTCTTTGTCACGGGATGTGCGTTCTTTTGTGCAGTCCTGTGGGACTTGTGCTCGGGCTAAGCCCTGCTGTTCTCGTGCCAGTGGGTTGCTTTTGCCCTTGCCGGTCCCGAAGAGGCCCTGGACGCATATTTCCATGGATTTTATTTCAGATCTCCCTGTCTCTCAAAGGATGTCGGTCATTTGGGTGGTTTGTGATCGCTTCTCTAAGATGGTCCATTTGGTACCCTTGTCTAAATTGCCTTCCTCCTCTGATTTGGTGCCATTGTTTTTCCAGCATGTGGTTCGTTTGCATGGCATTCCGGGGAGAACATCGTCTCGGACAGAGGTTCCCAGTTGGTTTCGAGGTTTTGGCGGTCCTTTTGTGCTAAGATGGGCATTGATTTGTCTTTTTCTTCGGCTTTCCATCCTCAGACAAATGGCCAAACCGAACGAACTAATCAGACTTTGGAAACATATTTGAGATGCTTTGTTCCTGCTGATCAGGATGATTGGGTGTCCTTCTTGCCTTTGGCTGAGTTTGCCCTTAATAATCGGGCCAGCTCGGCTACTTTGGTTTCGCCCTTTTTCTGTAATTCTGGTTTCCATCCTCGTTTCTCTTCAGGGCAGGTTGAGTCTTCGGACTGTCCTGGTGTGGATACTGTGGTGGACAGGTTGCAGCAGATTTGGACTCATGTGGTGGACAATTTGACATTGTCCCAGGAGAAGGTTCAACGTTTCGCTAACCGCCGGCGCTGTGTTGGTCCCCGACTTCGTGTTGGGGATTTGGTTTGGTTGTCGTCTCGTCATGTTCCTATGAAGGTTTCCTCTCCTAAGTTTAAGCCTCGTTTCATTGGTCCGTATAAGATTTCTGAAGTTCTCAATCCTGTGTCATTTCGTTTGGCCCTTCCAGCTTCTTTTGCCATCCATAATGTGTTCCATAGGTCGTTATTGCGGAGATACGTGGCGCCTATGGTTCCCTCCGTTGATCCTCCTGCCCCGGTGTTGGTCGAGGGGGAGTTGGAGTATGTGGTGGAGAAGATTTTGGATTCTCGTATTTCGAGACGGAAGCTCCAGTACCTGGTCAAGTGGAAGGGTTATGGTCAGGAAGATAATTCCTGGGTTTTTGCCTCTGATGTTCATGCTGCCGATCTAGTTCGTGCCTTTCATTTGGCTCATCCTGATCGGCCTGGGGGCTCTGGTGAGGGTTCGGTGACCCCTCCTCAAGGGGGGGGGTACTGTTGTGAATTCTGTTATCGAACTCCCTCCTGTGGTCATGAATGGTACTTCGGCAAGTTCTGTCCATGGACTCCCTCTGGTGGCTGTGAGTGGTGCTGCTGCTTCTGAGGTTCCTTCCACAGGTGACGGAGTTTATTCGTTGGCTGGCTGCTCTATTTAACTCCACTCAGATCGTTACTCCATGCCAGCTGTCAATGTTCTTGTACTCGTTCAGTTCGCTCTTGGATCTTTCTGGTGACCTGTCTACTCCAGCAGAAGCTAAGTCCCTGCTAGTTATTATTTGTTCATTGTTTTCTGGTCCAGCTTGCTATCATGATTTTGTTTTGCTAGCTGGAAGCTCTGGGATGCAGAGTGGCACCTCCGCACCGTGAGTCGGTGCGGAGGTCTTTTTGCACACTCTGCGTGGTCTTTTTGTAGTTTTTTGTGCTGACCGCAAAGATACCTTTCCTATCCTCAGACTGTTTAGTAAGTCGGGCCTCTCTTTGCTGAAACCTGTTTCATTTCTGTGTTTGTGACTTTCATCTTTACTCACAGTCAATATATGTGGGGGGCTGCCTTTTCCTTTGGGGAATTTCTCTGAGGCAAGGTAGGCTTTATTTTCTATTTCTAGGGCTAGTTAGCTCTTAGGCTGTGAAGAGGCGTCTAGGCCGTGTTAGGTACACTCCACGGCTATTTCTAGTTGTGGGATAGGATTAGGGGTTGCGGTCAGCAGAGTTCCCACTTCCCAGCGCTTGTCTTGTGTGAGTTTAACCATCAGGTCGTTCCTGGTGCTCCTAACCACCAGGTCCACAACAAATGCGCAGGCCTCCCTTTTTGACTGGGCCACAACCATTGGGGCCTTGAATTTATTTAAGTCTGGGGTTTCCTCCTCTTCGAGTTGCTCATCAAGATCCCCCACTGGAGTCTCCACAGGCACTCTTGACAGCCCATCCGCATTTGCGTTTTCGGTAGCAGAGCGATAATGGATGGTAAAGTCGAACTTGGCCAGGTGAGCCATCCACCGTTGTTCTAAGGCCCCCAGTTTAGCATTCTCGAGGTGGGCCAGGGGATTATTGTCTGTTCGAACTTGAATTTTAGTACCTGTCAGGAAGCCTGCAAACTTTTCTGTCATGGCCCACACCAGGGCCAGGAGCTCTAACCGGAAGGAGCTGTAATTGTGAGGGTTCCTTTCGCTGTCTCGCAGGGACCTGCTAGCATACCCGATAACTCTCTCATGTCCATCCTGTATCTGAGAAAGTACTGCACCGAGTCCATGAAGGCTACCATCGGTGTACAACAGGCACGGTTGATCGAAGTCTGCGTAGGCCAAAATCGGGGCCGAAGTAAGGGCATTCTTTATAGCCTGGAAGGCCTCGTGTTGTCGCTGTGCCCATGGGATGCGCTGGGTCTTCGGCACTCCAGCGGTCCCCCTCAGCAACTCATTGAGAGGACCTGCCACCTTCGCAAAGTCTTTAACAAACCGGCGGTAGTACCCCGCGAGTCCCAGGAAGGCTTGGAGTTCTCTCACTGTTTGAGGGACTGGCCACTTCTGGATAGCAGCCACTTTTTCTGGCGAGGGTAGAACTCCATCTTGTGACACTACGTGGCCTAGGTACTCGATCACCTTCTTGAAGAGGTGGCATTTTTTTGGCTTCAACTTCAGGTTATGAGCCCGCAGTCTTCTGAGTACCTGTCCAAGCCGGGCAAGGTGGTCTTCGAATGAGGATGAAAACACAATGATGTCATCCAGATAGATCAGGGTAGCCTCGAAATTTAAATCTCCCAAACACTTTTCCATCAGCCGTTGAAAGGTGCCTGGAGCATTGGCGAGCCCAAAGGGCATCCGGTTAAACTCGAACAGTCCCATAGGGAGGATGAAGGCGGTTTTCTCTCTGTCTTTCTCTGCCACGTCTACCTGCCAGTATCCGCTAGCTAGGTCCAGGGTGGAGAAGTACTTGGCTTTCCCCAATGCTGTCAAGGATTCCTTGTTGCGGGGCAACAGATACGAGTCTCGAACAGTGCAGGCATTGAGTTTCCTGTAGTCTACGCAGAACCGGATGGTCCCATCCTTTTTCTCTACGAGCACCACTGGGGCTGCCCAAGGGCTCTGACTACTCTGCACCACTCCTGAATCCAGCATCTGCCTCAGTAAAGTTTTCACCTCCTGGTACATCTTAGGCGGGATCTGCCGGTATCGTTCTCGAATTGGACGAGCTTCCCCAGTCGGGATCTCATGCGTGATGGCTTCAGTACAGCCGAAATCTTTGGCGTGACGGGCGAATGCGGCCTGATTTTCCCACAGCATAGTTTCTATTGCTTGTACACGCTCAGGGCCCACAGCCTTCACATCCACTTCCATTTGCTCAAGGATGACCCGTCCACTCCACTCTGGGGATGGTGTCTCTTCGTCCCCCGCAGCAACTGCTAGGGTCCATCCCACGCCTTCTTTCGGTGATAAAGACATCTCCTTCTGACTCACCACTTCACCCTTATGTAAGTACACCAGGGCCAGATCTGTCCCTCATGGCAAGGTGACCTCCTTGGGGCTCACATTCAAAGCTCTTATGGGGACATGTCCTCGCTAGACCACAGCTATCGTACGAGCTATCATGACTTCTTGATCCACTCCTCCGCCTACCACAGGCTGAACAACCACTTCCAACCTGTCAAGGTTGCGGTGAGTCCCCACTGGAAGGTATACTATAGTTTCTCGCTCGGGAGGTAGGATTACAGGTTCTTTACCAGGAGCCCGGATGACCCCTACTGTCTGATAAGATGGTACACTCTTCTGCGTCCCACAGACGTGGATCAGTCGTTGAAGGGCTTCTTGAGTAGGCTTATGTGGAGTAGCCTTCTTCCAATATCCAGGTCCCCGTTTGGTAAACATAATCTGATCGAGTTCACGTAGGATATTCATTCCCAGTACTACAGGCACATCTTCCTTGACAGGCTCAGGGACTAGCAGGATCCCTTTTCTTCCAACATCTTGCCCACAGATTCGAATATTCATCCACACGACCCCTGTGACCGGAATCGGTTGTTGGTTGGCAGCAAACAAGCGAATCAATGTCTCTTTTTCTGGCTTGGCCAGGTTCTGGAAATGCTGCTTGAAGTACGCTTCTGGCATCGTTGTCACTTGCGACCCGGTATCTACCAGGCAATCCACCATAACTCCTTCAAATTCAGCACGTAGGATGGGGCTCCCAGCGATCAAGTGTTCGTTATGATATGGAGCGGCCTCTCTTCTCGCCTCCCCCGCAGAATGCCGCACTACTGCGGGGGTTGGTAGTTTAACGGCGGCTTCCACTGGCCTTGAGTATAGTTCCGACAGTCTCTGGCAAGGTGCCCCCATCCTCCACACTCCCAGCATTGAATGCCTCCTCCTCGCCGAGGGGTACATCGAGCCTGTCCTCGTGCCACCGATGCCTGACGGGAGGGGGGTTGTTCTCACTGATCCCTTGTCGATCGGGCTGAAGAATGGTTGCATGAGTATGGTGGGTCAGTCTCTTGTAGTTCCCCCACTCTTCGCTCCATCTGGGTCATTTTCTCTTGCACGTTAACAAGAGACCGCTGCAAGTCTTGCACTACCTGGACCAGCACCTCTTGATGGTTTGGGTCCCCTCTGGAATTGGCGCCCTGGACACGCATCACTCCAGACGCATAGCTTTCTTCTTTACTTCGGGCCACTGTTTCCGCCAGAACTTGACGAAATGTAAGGGCTGGATGTGCCCGGACCCGTTCTGACAGTGCTCGCCTCAAGGATGTGCTGTGTAGTCCCAGAATTAATTGCTCCCGGAGTATCCGGTCTTTAGAGCCCATGCCGCCAAATCCATGTGCCTCCTTTCTCTGCACCTCTTCGAACACTTCTTGCAGTGCTGTTGCATACTGAGAAATTCCTTTTTCTTCCCGCTGCAGCCTAGAGAAAAATTTGGCGCGAAGATGTCCCGCGCTAGCAGTCTCGCCATAGATCTCTTCCAGGAACTTCACTAGCTCCTTCAGGGTACTGCGGGTGAGTTCTTGTTGTAGGCAGACGTTTCTGCGGGCTTCCCCCTCTAGGGCAGTTAGAGCAATGTCCGCTTCAAGGTCTGGGCTGATGTTATAAATCTTCAGGGTGCATTGCAGCCGGGACACCCAGTCGGACAGTGGCATATTCTTGCCGTCAAACTTTGGGAGCACACTAAATATGGTGCCCATAGGGAGTGTCCTTGCAGGGGTTCCACCAATGCCAACAGCATCCCCATTAATGTTAGCATTCCCGCCATTGCTGTCTGCTGCCTCCATCCTGGTGACAGTACCCTGCTCGCAGCGCCACTTGAAGCGATGGCCGATGGACCACTACGGTGCAGGAAGACTACTGTACACAAGATGAGGTGCAAACAACAAAGGACAGATTTATTGGGAGACCGGGAATGGAAGGAACAAGGAAGGTGCAAACAGGGGATTACAACAACAAAAGATAATCACATGAGTAATCTTCTCTGTAAAATAACACAGTACTTAAACAATTAGAAACTCAGTATCTGTCTCACAAGCAACTTTACACAATAAAAGGTATATTGATGCTACTCTGCATATAACCTTCCTGGCCTTTACTATGCAGGCTACACGGTTACCGTGCTCTAACTACTGGAGCCTGCACTAGGCCCTAACAGGTGCACCAAACAGGAACAACTCACGGTGATGTTGGGGACACCAGTACAATCCCAGGGGGCCCCCGAAGTCCAAAAACGGTGGTGCGCACAGATTCCTGTCAGCTCTGCGAAGCGTGGTATTCTCCTTGCCTCAGGATCCTAGGGATGCTCCCGGAAATTGTAAGTCCCCTTCTCAGTATCTTCGTGGCTTCACAAACTAGCACAGGACGGCCACCTCTGCTGTAACCCAGAATAGTCTTGCAAAGTTCACAAGTAAAACTTCGTCCCAAGCTGTGGGACCTTTCTTGTAGCAAAATAACACACAGTTCTCTCTCTCTTGCAGCCTCTCTCTCTTGCAGCTTCTGATCTCAAAACACAGTTCAGGCTCAACTCCTCCCCTCCTCCTGGGGCAGTTTATCTCCACCGTCTAGCAGGGGGAAGCAGGACATTCCATCATACCAGACAAGGGGGTGCTGTCTATTAAAGTGGCAGCGTGTTTCCGTCCATAACAGCACTACCCTCTTACAGTATCATACCTTAAGGTGTTATTGTTGTGTATGTTTGATTAGCCAACTTGACACGACGAGCGTCATGTTGCAATGATGATGTTTGTTGTGAATTCTGTTTTCAAACTCCCTCCTGTGGTCATGAATGGTACTTCTGCGAGTTCTGTCCATGAACTCCCTCTGGTGGCTGAGAGTGGAGCTGCTGCTTCTGAGGTTCCTTCCACAGGTGATGTAGTTTATTCTTTGGCTGGCTGTTCTATTTAACTCCACTCAGATTGTTACTCCATGCCAGGTGTCAATGTTCTTGTGCTGGTTCAGTTCGCTCTTGGATCTTTCTGGTGACCTGTCTACTCCAGCAGAAGCTAAGTCCCGGCTAGCTAATTATTTGTTCATTGTTTCCTTGTCCAGTTGGCTATCATGATTTTGTCTTGCTAGCTGGAAGCTCTGGGATGCAGAGTGGCACCTCCGCACTGTGAGTCGGTGTGGAGGTCTTTTTGCACACTCTGCGTGGTTTTTTGTAGTTTTTTGTGCTGACCGCAAAGATGCCTTTTCTATACTCAGTCTGCTTAGTAAGTCTGGCCTCCCTTTGCTGAAACCTGGTTCATCTCTGTGTTTGTGACTTTCATCTTAACTCACAGTCAATATATGTGGGGGGCTGCCTTTTTTATTGGGGAATTTCTCTGAGGCAAGGTAGGCTTTATTTTCTATCTCTAGGGCTAGTTAGCTCTTAGGTTGTGAAGAGGCGTCTAGGTCGTGCTAGGTATGCTCCACGGCTATTTCTAGTTGTGTGACAGGATTAGGGGTTGCGGTCAGCAGAGTTCCCACTTCCCAGAGCTTGTCCTGTGTGAGTTTAACCATCAGGTCGTTCCGGGTGCTTTTAACCACCAGGTCCTTAACAGTACAGCTGGCCTAAAGTATTAATGCATCTCAATAGAGGGATAAGAGAAGTTCTGAGACCATTTTTTTTTCTCTGCAGTGTTTTTGTTTTTCTTTTCCCCTTAACCTCTGGGTGGTTCAGAACACAGGTGTAGATATGGACATTCAGGGTCTGTCCTCTTGTGTGGATCATCTCACGGCAAGGGTACAAAACATTCAAGATTTTGTGGTTCAGAATCCGATGTTAGAGCCTAGAATTCCAGTTCCTGATTTGTTTTCTGGGGATAGATCTAAATTCCTGAATTTCAAAAATAATTGTAAACTGTTTCTAGCTTTGAAACCCCGCTCCTCTGGTGACCCCGTTCAACAAGTAAAAATCATTATTTCTTTGTTGCGTGGTGACCCTCAAGACTGGGCATTTTCCCTTGCGCCAGGAGATCCTGCATTGCGTGATGTTAATTCGTTTTTTCTGGCACTTGGATTGCTTTATGATGAACCAAATTCAGTGGATGAGGCAGAGAAAATCTTGCTGGCTTTGTGTCAGGGTCAGGATGAAGCGGAGGTGTACTGTCAGAAGTTTAGAAAGTGGTCTGTGCTTACTCAGTGGAATGAGTGTGCCCTGGCGGCAATTTTCAGAAAGGGTCTTTCTGAAGCCCTTAAGGATGTCATGGTGGGATTTCCCACGCCTGCTGGTCTGAATGAGTCTATGTCCTTGGCCATTCAGATCGATCGGCGCTTGCGTGAGCGCAAAGCTGTGCACCATTTGGCGGTATTCTCTGAGCATAGGCCTGAGCCTATGCAATGTGATAGGACTTTGACCAGAGCGGAACGGCAGGAACACAGACGTCAGAATGGGCTGTGTTTTTACTGTGGTGATTCCACTCATGCTATCTCTGATTGTCCTAAGCGCACTAAGCGGTTCGCTAGGTCTGCCACCATTGGTACGGTACAGTCTAAATTTCTTTTGTCCGTTACTCTGATTTGCTCTCTGTCATCCTATTCTGTTATGGCATTTGTGGATTCAGGCACTGCCCTGAATTTGATGGACTTGGAGTTTGCCAGGCGCTGTGGTTTTTTCTTGGAGCCCTTGCAGTATCCTATTCCATTGAGAGGAATTGATGCTACGCCTTTGGCCAAGAATAAGCCTCAATACTGGACTCAATTGACCATGTGCATGGCTCCTGCACATCAGAAGGATATTCGCTTTTTGGTGTTGCATACTCTGCATGATGTGGTCGTTTTGGGGTTGCCATGGCTACAGGTCCATAATCCAGTATTGGATTGGAAATCTATGTCTGTGTCCGGCTGGGGTTGTCAGGGGGTACATGGTGTCAATTTCGCCTTCCACTCCTTCTGAAGTCCCTGAGTTTTTGTCAGATTACCAGGATGTATTTGAAGAGCTCAAATCCGGTGCCTTACCTCCTCATAGGGATTGCGATTGTGCTATTAATTTGATTCCTGGTAGTAAGTTTCCTAAGGGCCGACTGTTTAATTTATCTGTGCCAGAGCACGCCGCTATGCGGAGTTATATAAAGGAATCCTTGGAGAAAGGTCATATTCGCCCGTCGTCATCACCGTTGGGAGCAGGGTTCTTTTTTGTGGCCTAGAAGGATGGCTCTTTGAGACCTTGTATTGATTACCGCCTTCTTAATAAGATCACAGTCAAATTTCAGTACCCTTTGCCGCTGCTGTCTGATTTGTTTGCTCGGATTAAGGGGGCTAGTTGGTTCACCAAGATAGATCTTCGAGGGGCGTATAATCTTGTGCGAATTAAACAGGGCGATGAATGGAAAACAGCATTTAATATGCCCGAGGGCCATTTTGAGTACCTGGTTATGCCATTCGGGCTTTCTAATGCTCCATCTGTGTTTCAGTCCTTTATGCATGACATCTTCCGAGAGTACCTGGATAGATTCATAATTGTATATTTTGATGATATTTTGGTCTTTTCGGATAATTGGGAGTCTCATGTGAAGCAGGTCAGAATGGTGTTCCAGGTCCTTCGTGCGAATTCCTTGTTTGTGAAGGGGTCGAAATGTCTCTTTGGGGTTCAGAAGGTTTCATTTTTGGGTTTCATTTTTTCCCCTTCTACTATCGAGATGGACCCTGTTAAAGTTCAGGCCATTTATGATTGGACTCAGCCGACATCTGTGAAGAGCCTGCAGAAGTTCCTGGGCTTTGCTAATTTTTACCGTCGCTTCATCGCTAATTTTTCTAGTGTTGTTAAACCATTGACTGATTTGACCAAGAAAGGTGCTGATGTGGTCAATTGGTCCTCGCGGCTGTAGAGGCTTTTCAGGAGTTGAAGCATCGATTTTCTTCTGCCCCTGTGTTGTGCCAGCCAGATGTTTCGCTCCCGTTTCAGGTCGAGGTTGATGCTTCTGAGATTGGAGCAGGGGCTGTTTTGTCGCAAAGAAGTTCTGATGGCTCGGTGATGAAGCCATGTGCCTTCTTTTCTAGAAAATTCTCGCCTGCTGAGCGCAATTATGATGTTGGCAATCGAGAGTTGTTGGCCATGAAGTGGGCATTCGAGGAGTGGCGACATTGGCTTGAAGGAGCCAAGCATCGCGTGGTGGTCTTGACGGATCACAAGAATTTGACTTATCTCGAGTCTGCCAAACGGTTGAATCCTAGACAGGCTCGATGGTCGCTGTTTTTCTACCGTTTTGATTTTATGGTTTTGTACCTTCCGGGCTCTAAGAATGTGAAGGCTGATGCCCTGTCAAGGAGTTTTGTGCCTGACTCTCCGGGTGTTCCTGAGCCGGCGGGTATTCTCAAAGAGGGGGTAATTTTGTCTGCCATCTCCCCTGATTTGCGGTGCGTGCTGCAGAAGTTTCAGGCTGATAGACCTGACTAGGGTTGAGCGACCCTGACCTTTTTAGAGTCGAGTCGTGTTTCGCGAAACCCGACTATCTTAGAAGTCGAGTCGAGTGAAATCGGCCGATTATGGCGAAAAGTTGGGTATCGCCCGAAACACGAAACCCAATGCAAGTCAATGGGGGAGCATAGTCGGCAGTGATTGGAGGCCAGGAAAACACCTACACTGCCCATTTTAACCCTTGTCAGGCTGCATAATTTTACAACCTTAACAGGCTGCATAGGTACAATTGTACCTTCACATATACCTCCACTGTGGGAAGACTTTACTTGGTTTCAGAAACTAAAGTTCATTCAGCTACAAATGTTATGCTGATATCTATTGTTCAGTGTTGTTACTGGTCACTTATGTTGCTGTCAATTAAGTTAATTCAAACTGGGAGTGGCTTCTACTTGTCTTCCTGCCTCCCTCCTCTCATTAGCCATTTTGCTGTTCATCTCATTGCTGTGAGCACACATTTCTAGGCTTGTGAAGTCTTCAATTTCTTGGAAACGAAGGTAGGAAAGTCTCACAGCATCTAACAGCCAGTTATACCTTTATTCTCATTATGTGGGGACAGAACAGTCAAATTGTCTTTCAGCCTGGACTTGGCTTACATATATTTTGTATGAAACTTATCACTATAGGTATAATTTTTATACGAAAAATGGATAATAATTAGTATCTACATATTGTTTTACGATGTTTTATTTATATTCAGCACAAAATACGAAGCCAAAATTCATCTAGCAAGTCATCATGAGTGATAGTAATGCTGGATCTAGTTTCCGCCATAATCCAAGAAAACGTGTTTGCAGGTTAGTATAATTTTGTGAAAAGCCAATAATGTAGTATTTCGGAAAATTATTTATTTTACATTTTTTCATATTTACAGATTTACGTCTGACGAAATAATGCGAATGCTAGAAGAATCTGATTCTGAGCATGAGGATGAACCATATGTTCCATCTGATGATGAAAACTATGTACCACAAGTGGATGTTACTGAAGAAGATTCAGACATTGAACAAGAAATGGTCATAGAGCATGAAAATGAATACGAATCAGACGAAAGTGTTGAGGATGATTCTGTGCCTCAAAGTGCAGGCGACATTTGGACTGCTAAGGATGAAACTCAATGGTGCAGTAATCCACTGCCAAATGCACAAACAAAATCTCGTAATGTCCTACGACAAAGAGGTGGCCCTGCAGCAATCAGCAACCTATATACAGCAAAAGAGCTATTCAAGTCCATCATGACTCCCGAGATGTGTGACATCATATTACGGGAAACGAATCGAAAGGCCAAGAGAGTTTGTGATGCTTACAACAACGAACTGGTACAACGTTTTCCTGATTCTTCCAAACGGCCACCACAAAAAACATTCAAGCAATTTACTGAAACTGAACTTCATGCATTTTTGGGCATACTGATTGCTGCTGGTGTGCACAGAGCCAACAAAGAGAATCTGGAGGAAATGTGGAATGTTGCTGCTCTGCCTCTTATACGTGCAGCCATGTCTCGTGACCGCTTCAAGATGATACTCAGATTTATCAGGTTTGACAACGAAAATACACGTGCAGAACGTGTGCAAACAGATAAAGCTGCACCAATACGGGACATCTGGACAATGCTGAACAGTAATCTGGAGAGAGCCTACAAGCCATATCATTGTATCACCGTCGACGAGCAATTATTTCCATTTAGAGGTCATACTAAATTTACCCAGTATATACCTTCAAAACCAGCTAAATATGGCATAAAGATTTTCTGGGCTTGTGACTCATCAAATGCCTACCCTTTACAAGGTCAGCTCTACACTGGGAAACCAACTGATGGTCCTCGACAAGTAAACATTGGAGAACGAACAGTATTGGACCTAGTGAGCTCGTATAAAGGCTCTGGAAGAAATGTCACCACCGATAACTTCTTTACAACCATGGAACTAGCTAAGGTATTGAACTCCTGGAACATGACACTAGTTGGTACAGTGAGAAAAAACAAAAGGTTCCTACCTAACAACATGCAGCCTGCCAAAGAAAGGCCTGTATACTCGACAAATTTTGCCTACAATCATGAACAATCTGTTCATATGTACCAAAGAAGAACAAATCAGTCGTGCTTCTATCATCTATGCACATGACGGGAGAAGTTGAAGAGACACTAGCAGCCAAGCCAGAGATAATAAAATACTACAACATAACAAAAGGTGGCGTTGATGTTATGGATAAAATGTTGGGAGAGTACACTGTGAAACGACGAACATCACGTTGGACTTTGGCATTTTTCTACAATATGATTGATGTCAGTGGGTTAGCATCCTACATCATCTACAGAGAACAGAATCCAAGCTTCAGGGCAAAGGATCAACGAAGAAAGTTCCTGAAAGATCTCACAAATCAGCTGTGTATGATTGCAATTGAAGATCGTAGTACAAACAAAATGATAATGAGAAACCATTTTCTTCGAGGTGCAGTAGAAATGGTGCTTGGACGATGCATTGTGGTAGCATCGCAGCCAGCAGCTGGCCCCAAAATACCTCATGGTAGTCGTGGACCCTCCCCTGTTGTTGGTAGTTGCTATGTCTGCAGAGACCTGAGGCGAAAACAACGCAAGACTAGAAAGTCTTGTGTGGTTTGTGTGAAACCCATTTGCGATGAACACTCTGTAGCAAAGCCAACATGCATTACTTGCAAAGAAAATCAATAAAAAAAAGTTTCTTACATTTTCTTTTATAATGTAAATGAACAGTTTTTTACTTGTTTATAATAGTTAAATAGCATTATCATTAAAAAAAAATTTATGCTTTTTCCCTTGCATTATCTTCATTCAAAATATATGAGGTACATTTGTACCTATGCAGCTTGTTATGGATGCAAAAAGATCTCGACCCCTTATCTCGGAAGCGGGTGGAGATATTTTATTGAAATTTGGCCAATATATTCTGGACCAAAAATGTAGAGATGTCACGAAATTTCAGCCCTCTACGTCTTTTCAAAAAAAAGTTATTGCAATTTTAAAACGGAATAGTTACAATTGTACCTATTCAGCCGGATAAGGGTTAATGGCAAAAACATCCATTCTTGTTACAGAAGCTTGTCAATCGTAATTTAGCTTATAATAATTGGAAGGCATTTTAAATTGGGGGTCATTTGGCTAAAGTTGTGGGGGGTAGGGCTGGTTCAAGTAATTAGTGGGCCCAGTAAATCTGGACCACGTCACGGCAGTGGAGCAGGGAGAGGTAAGTATTTCAACTTTGCAAGTGCTGTGATCCTGAGCAAGCAGGGGGGGCCCCACTCGTTGGCATTGGCACTGGCACAGGGCCCCTCAAAGTACAGCGGTGTGTTTGCACGGCGGGGGTGCCTCCCACCGGCAGCAACACTTTTGCGTACTATGAGAGGCCCTGTGCCAGTGACGTCGCCAACTAGTATTCCTCCCCCCACCTGATGAAGGAACCTGCACTTTCATCTGCACCTTCCTCTTTGTCCCCGTGTAAGGTGGTATGGTATGCGGGAAGAGGAACCTGACTTTCAGCAGGGTCACAATCTTGCTGTGTAGCGTGCACAGGGAATTTTGCGTTATGGGTCAATGTACCAGCAGACTCATCTATCACTGGCTGGGCAATGGGCGGGATGAGGAGGAAACACAGATATAGGCCCAAAGAATAAAGTTGGCTAAATGCAGTTCAAAATTGGTAACACAGGACTAACCAGGGGGCATTGCAGTGGAGGACAACTGGAATGAGAGGCTGACACAGAGAGTAGGCCCAAATCAGTAAGTAGTCGAAATGCAGTTCAAAATTGGCAACCGTAGTAAACAGGCGGCACAGCTTTGTTCAGTGGAGGAGAACAGCAAGGAGTGGCAGACACCGATAGTAGGCCCCAACCCAACTAGTAAGCCAAATGCAGTCTAACATTAACAACTACTTAACGAGAGCCTGAAAATGGAATTTCAGGACAGGAAACCAGGAGAACAGCAAGGAGTGGCAGACACCGATAGTAAGCCCCAAACCAACTAGTACGCCAAATGCAGTTGTTCCATTTAACCACAATTTAATGAGAGCCTGAAGATAGAAGTTTAGGAAAGGCAACCTGGAGAAAACCTTGGAGTGTAACACACAATTTCTCTACACCCCATACCCAATTTGTAGGCCTAATGCAGTGTAGTTTCCAACAACTACTAAACGAGAGCCGGAAGATCGAAGCTCAGGAAAGGCAACCTGGAGAACACCTTGGAGTGGAACACACCATCTCTCTACACCCCATACCCAATTTGTAGGCCTAATGCAGTGTAGTTTCCAACAACTACTAAACGAGAGCATGAAGATCGAAGCATTGGCGAGGAAACCTGGGGAACACCTTGGAGTGGAACACAGCATCTCTCTACACCCCATACCCAATTTGTAGGCCTAATGCAGCGTAGTTTCCAACAACTACTAAACGAGAGCCGGAAGATCGAAGCTCAGGAAAGGCAACCTGGAGAACACCTTGGAGTGGAACGCACCATCTCTCTACACCCCATACCCAATTTGTAGGCCTAATGCAGTGTAGTTTCCAAGAACTACTAAACGAGAGGCGGAAGATCGAAGCTCAGGAAAGGCAACCTGGAGAACACCTTGGAGTGGAACACACCATCTCTCTACACCCCATACCCAATTTGTAGGCCTAATGCAGTGTAGTTTCCAACAACTGCTAAACGAGAGCATGAAGATCGAAGCATTGGCGAGGAAACCTGGGGAACACCTTGGAGTGGAACACACCATCTCTCTACACCCCATACCCAATTTGTAGGCCTAATGCACCGTAGTTTCCAACAACTACTAAACGAGAGCCGGAAGATCGAAGCTCAGGAAAGGCAACCTGGAGAACACCTTGGAGTGGATCACACCATCTCTCTACACCCCATACCCAATTTGTAGGCCTAATGCAGTGTAGTTTCCAAGAACTACTAAACGAGAGCCGGAAGATCGAAGCTCAGGAAAGGCAACCTGGAGAACACCTTGGAGTGGAACACACCATCTCTCTACACCCCATACCCAATTTGTAGGCCTAATGCAGTGTAGTTTCCAACAACTACTAAACGAGAGCATGAAGATCGAAGCATTGGCGAGGAAACCTGGGGAACACCTTGAAGTGGAACACACCATCTCTCTACACCCCATACCCAATTTGTAGGCGTAATGCAGCGTAGTTTCCAACAACTACTAAACGAGAGCCGGAAGATCGAAGCTCAGGAAAGGCAACCTGGAGAACACCTTGGAGTGGAACACACCATCTCTCTACACCCCATACCCAATTTGTAGGCCTAATGCAGTGTAGTTTCCAAGAACTACTAAACGAGAGCCGGAAGATCGAAGCTCAGGAAAGGCAACCTGGAGAACACCTTGGAGTGGAACACACCATCTCTCTACACCCCATACCCAATTTGTAGGCCTAATGCAGCGTAGTTTCCAACAACTACTAAACGAGAGCATGAAGATCGAAGCAATGGAGAGGAAACCTGGGGAACACCTTGGAGTGGAACACACCATCTCTCTACACCCCATACCCAATTTGTAGGCCTAATGCAGTGTAGTTTTCTACAACTACTAAACGAGAGTCGGAAGACCGAAGCAATGTGGATGAAACCTGGGGAACACCTTGGAGTGGAACACACCATCTCTCTACACCCCATACCCAATTTGTAGGCCTAATGCAGTGTAGTTTCCAACAACTACTAAACGAGAGCATGAAGATCGAAGCATTGGCGAGGAAACCTGGGGAACACCTTGGAGTGGAACACACCATCTCTCTACACCCCATACCCAATTTGTAGGCCTAATGCACCGTAGTTTCCAACAACTACTAAACAAGAGCATGAAGATCGAAGCAATGGAGAGGAAACCTGGGGAACACCTTGGAGTGGAACACACCATCTCTCTACACCCCATACCCAATTTGTAGGCCTAATGCAGTGTAGTTTCCAAGAACTACTAAACGAGAGCTGGAAGATCGAAGCTCAGGAAAGGCAACCTGGAGAACACCTTGGAGTGGAACACACCATCTCTCTACACCCCATACCCAATTTGTAGGCCTAATGCAGTGTAGTTTCCAACAACTACTAAACGAGAGCATGAAGATCGAAGCATTGGCGAGGAAACCTGGGGAACACCTTGGAGTGGAACACACCATCTCTCTACACCCCATACCCAATTTGTAGGCGTAATGCAGCGTAGTTTCCAACAACTACTAAACGAGAGCCGGAAGATCGAAGCTCAGGAAAGGCAACCTGGAGAACACCTTGGAGTGGAACACACCATCTCTCTACACCCCATACCCAATTTGTAGGCCTAATGCAGTGTAGTTTCCAAGAACTACTAAACGAGAGCCGGAAGATCGAAGCTCAGGAAAGGCAACCTGGAGAACACCTTGGAGTGGAACACACCATCTCTCTACACCCCATACCCAATTTGTAGGCCTAATGCAGTGTAGTTTCCAACAACTACTAAACGAGAGCATGAAGATCGAAGCATTGGCGAGGAAACCTGGGGAACACCTTGGAGTGGAACACACCATCTCTCTACACCCCATACCCAATTTGTAGGCCTAATGCAGCGTAGTTTCCAAGAACTACTAAACGAGAGCCGGAAGATCGAAGCTCAGGAAAGGCAACCTGCTGAACACCTTGGAGTGGAACACACCATCTCTCTACACCCCATATACAATTTGTAGGCCTAATGCAGTGTAGTTTCCAAGAACTACTAAACGAGAGCCGGAAGATCGAAGCTCAGGAAAGGCAACCTGGAGAACACCTTGGAGTGGAACACACCATCTCTCTACACCCCATACCCAATTTGTAGGCCTAATGCAGCGTAGTTTCCAACAACTACTAAACGAGAGCATGAAGATCGAAGCAATGGAGAGGAAACCTGGGGAACACCTTGGAGTGCAACACACCATCTCTCTACACCCCATACCCAATTTGTAGGCCTAATGCAGTGTAGTTTCCAACAACTACTAAATGAGAGCATTAAGATCGAAGCAATGGCGAGGAAACCTGGGGCACACCTTAGGGAGGCAGACACCGTTAGTAGGCCCTACCAAAGTTGTACCCCCAATGCAGTTTTAAAATTCCTAGAGGCTGAAAACAAGACTATTGACGCTCAGCTTTTTTCAAAGGAACACAGCTGAATTGAGTGGCGCAGACAGACACAGGTAGTAGGACTTAAACCAAAAATGTGGCTCACTGCAGCTTAAAAAAGTTACAGGGGTACACAAGCAGCAGTGCTCTGGGCAGTGGAGGACAATTTCAATAGTGGACCGCAGACAGACTTTGTACGCCTACTATTAAAAAAAGGATGCTCTATGCAATTAAAAATAGGTTCCAGGGGTCCACGGGCAGCAGTGGTGTGGTCAGTGGACGAGTATTGGAAGGAGGGACCGCAGACAGGCGTAGTAGGCCTAACATAACAAAATTAGGCTGTAGACACTGTAAAATTGGTTCCAGGGGTACACGGGCAGCAGTGGTGTGGTCAGCGGAGGAAAATTGGAATTAGGGACTGCAGACAGACTTTGTAGGCTGTCCCCTGTGGACCATGCATCCAACACATTAACCCAGTGCGCCGTAATGGACACGTAACTTTTTGTGGACATGCCTACTGGTCCATGCGTCTCTTGTCAGGTGCACCTTTCTACTGTTTGATTGCCTGAGTGCTATGACAATGCAGACTTTTTCATGCCGGTGGAAGGCTGGGATGGCTTTTCTCACAAAAGAAAAGTCGACTGGGTAGCTTGAACCGTTGCACAGCGTAGTTCATCTGGGCTTTCTAAATATAAAACAAAGAAAAAAAGGAGGCTACATGCACTTTCAGCTGGGTTCCAGGGGTACACGGCCAGCATTGGTCTGGTCAGTGGAGAACTATTGGAAGGAAGGACCGCAGACACGCTTCGAAAGGCCTAACATAATAACAGATGGCTGTAGGCAATTTTAAATTGGTTCCAGGGGTACACGGGCAGCAGTGGTGTGGTCAGTGGAGGCCTAGTGGAAGGAGTGACCGCAAACAGGCATCGAAGGCCTAACATAATAACACATGGCTGTAGGCAATTTTAAATTGGTTCCAGGGGAACACGGGCAGCAGTGGCCTGGTCAGTGTAGTAGTAGTAGAAAGAACAGACCGCAGACAGGCATCGAAGGCCTAAAATAAAAAAATTGGGCTGGCTGTAGGCAATTTTAAATTGGTTCCAAGGGTACATGGGCAGCAGTGGTGTGGTCAGTGGAGGCCTAGTGGAAGGAGGGACCGCAGACAGGCATCGAAGGCCTAACATAATAACAGATGGCTGTAGGCAATTTTAAATTGGTTCCAGGGGTACACGGGCAGCAGTGGTGTGGTCAGTGGAGGCCTAGTGGAAGGAGTGACCGCAGACAGGCATCGAAGGCCTAACATAATAACAGATGGCTGTAGGCAATTTTAAATTGGTTCCAGGGGTACACGGGCAGCAGTGGTGTGGTCAGTGGAGGCCTAGTGGAAGCAGGGACCGCAGACAGGCTTCGAAGGCCTAACATAAAAAAATAGGGCTGTTGGCAATTTAAAATTGGTTCCAGTGGTACAAGGGCAGCAGTACAATGGTCAGTGGAGGCCTAGTGAAAGGAGGGACCGCAGACAGGCTTCGAAGGCCTAACATAAAAAAATAGGGCTGTTGGCAATTTAAAATTGGTTCCAGGGGTACACGGGCAGCAGTACAATGGTCAGTGGAGGCCTAGTGGAAGGAGGGACCGCAGACAGGCTTCGAAGGCCTAACATAACAAAAATGTCAATACAATGGTATTGTCAGTGCCAGGCATTGAAGGATGTCAGCGCATAGACTAAACATTGGTGGAGCTGTGAGAGATAATTTTGCAAGTGGTAGAGCACTGTTTGAGCTGGGGGGGGAACTGTCTTGTGGCCCAGGGCCCCTCATATTACAACGGTGTGTCTGACGTTGGGTGTGCACCACCACTGCCAGAGACACTTTATTGTACTATGGGGGACCCAGTGGCAGTGCTGTCGACCAAAAGCGGGCACACCCACCTCTTCAGACAAACAGCACTCTCACGGGTGCTGGCGCCAAGTGGCGATACCACGGCCCCGTGTGGGGAGTTTGGCCATTTAGTGAGGTGTAAACATGTCGTATGCTGGACAATCAGGTGCAGAAAATTACGAGATTGGAAAAGTCATTCAGAATAGTCCACAGGCAAGACCTTTTCATAGGAAAGCTAGGTGTCAGCCGGGCAAGGTGGGGCAAAAGATTTCGAAATCCAGTTGTGGTTCATTTTAATGAAGGTTAGATCATCTACATTTTGGGTTGCCAGACAAGTCCTTTTTTCTGTTAGTATTGAACCTGCAGCACTGAATACTCTTTCTGATAGGACACTAGCTGCAGTGCAAGCAAGCTCCTGCAATGCATATTCTGCCAATTCTGGCCAGGTGTCTAATTTGGATGCCCAGTAATCAAATGGGAGTGACGGTTGAGGGAGAACGTCGATAAGGGATGAAAAATAGTTTGTAACCATACTGGACAAATGTTGTCTCCTGTCACTTTGAATTGATGCTGCAGTACCTGTCCTGTCTGCGGTCATAGCAAAATCACTCCACAACTTGGTCAGAAAACCCCTCTGGTCAACGCCACTTCTGATTTCTGCCCCTCTAACACCTCTGGTCTGCTGGCCACTGCAGCTCGTGTGAGAACGATCACGGGCGCTGTGTGCAGGGAATGCCAGAAGCAAACGGTCAACAAGAGTTGATTGTTTGGTTGCTAATATTAGTTCCAAGTTCTCATGTGGCATTATATTTTGCAATTTGCCTTTATAGCGAGGATCAAGGAGGCAGGCCAACCAGTAATCGTCATCGTTCATCATTTTAGTAATGCGTGTGTCCCTTTTGAGGATGCGTAAGGCAAAATCCGCCATGTGGGCCAAAGTTCCAGTTCCCAAATCTGCGGTTGTGCTTGGTTGAGGGGCAGTTTCAGGCAAATCCACGTCACTTGTGTCCCTCAAAAAAACAGAACCCGGCCTTGCCGCGCCAACAATTTCCAGTGGCCCCGGAAAAGCTTCCTCATTAAAAATATAATCATCCCCATCATCCTCCTCGTCCTCCTCCTCCTCTTCGCCCGCTACCTCGTCCTGTACACTGCCCTGGCCAGACAATGGCTGACTGTCATCAAGGCTTTCCTCTTCCTCAGCTGCAGACGCCTGATCCTTTATGTGCGTCAAACTTTGCATCAGCAGACGCATTAGGGGGATGCTCATGCTTATTATGGCGTTGTCTGCACTAACCAGCCGTGTGCATTCCTCAAAACACTGAAGGACTTGACACATGTCTTGAATCTTCGACCACTGCACACCTGACAACTCCATGTCTGCCATCCTACTGCCTGCCCGTGTATGTGTATCCTCCCACAAAAACATAACAGCCCGCCTCTGTTCGCACAGTCTCTGAAGCATGTGCAGTGTTGAGTTCCACCTTGTTGCAACGTCTATGATTAGGTGATGCTGGGGAAGGTTCAAAGAACGCTGATAGGTCTGCATACGGCTGGAGTGTACGGGCGAACGGCGGATATGTGAGCAAAGTCCACGCACTTTGAGGAGCAGGTCGGATAACCCCGGATAACTTTTCAGGAAGCACTGCACCACCAGGTTTAAGGTGTGAGCCAGGCAAGGAATGTGTTTCAGTTGGGAAAGGGAGATGGCAGCCATGAAATTCCTTCCGTTATCACTCACTACCTTGCCTGCCTCAAGATCTACAGTGCCCAGCCACGACTGCGTTTCTTTCTGCAAGAACTCGGACAGAACTTCCGCGGTGTATCTGTTGTCACCCAAACACTTCATAGCCAATACAGCCTGCTGACGTTTGCCAGTAGCTGCCCCATAATGGGAGACCTGGTGTGCAACAGTGGCAGCTGCGGATGGAGTAGTTGTGCGACTGCGGTCTGTGGACGAGCTCTCGCTTCTGCAGGAGGACGAGGAGGGGGAGGAGGAGGAGGGGGTGCGAACGGCTACAGCCAACTGTTTCTTAGACCGTGGGCTAGGCAGAACTGTCCCAAACTTGCTGTCCCCTGTGGACCCTGCATCCACAACATTCACCCAGTGTGCCGTGATGGACACGTAACGTCCCTGGCCATGCCTACTGGTCCATGCATCTGTTGTCAGGTGCACCTTTGTGCTCACAGATTGCCTGAGTGCATGGACGATGCGCTCTTTAACATGCTGGTGGAGGGCTGGGATGGCTTTTCTGGAAAAAAAGTGTCGACTGGGTAGCTTGTAGCGTGGTACAGCGTAGTCCATCAGGGCTTTGAAAGCTTCGCTTTCAACTAACCGGTAGGGCATCATCTCTAACGAGATTAGTCTAGCTATGTGGGCGTTCAAACCCTGTGTACGCGGATGCGAGGCTAAGTACTTCCTTTTTCTAACCATAGTCTCATGTAGGGTGAGCTGGACTGGAGAGCTGGAGATCGTGGAACTAGCGGGGGTGCCGGTGGACATGGCAGACTGAGAGACGGTGGGAGATGGTATTGTTGCCGCCGGTGCCCTAGATGCAGTGTTTCCTACTACGAAACTGGTGATTCCCTGACCCTGACTGCTTTGGCCTGGCAAATAAACCTGCACAGATACTGCAGGTGGTGCGGAAAATGGTGGCCCTACACTGCCGGAAGGTATGTTGCGTTGATGACTAGCTTCATTGGCCGAGGGTGCTACAACCTTAAGGGACGTTTGGTAGTTAGTCCAAGCTTGCAAATGCATGGTGGTTAAATGTCTATGCATGCAACTTGTATTGAGACTTTTCAGATTCTGCCTTCTGCTTAAGGTAGTTGAACATTTTTGACAGATGACTTTGCGCTGATCAATTGGATGTTGTTTAAAAAAATGCCAGACTGCACTCTTTCTAGCATTGGATACCTTTTCAGGCATTGCAGACTGAGCTTTAACCGGATGGCCACGCTGTCCTCCAACAGGTTTTGGCTTTGCCATGCGTTTTGGGCAAGATACGGGCCCGGCAGATGGAACCTGTTGCGATGTTGATGCCTGCTGCGGCCCCTCCTCCTCCGCTTCAGAACTGCTGCCGCCTGCACCCTGTTCCCCCAATGGCTGCCAATCGGGGTCAAGAACTGGGTCATCTATTACCTCTTCTTGTAGCTCGTGTGCAACTTCGTCTGTGTCACCGTGTCGGTCGGTGGTATAGCGTTCGTGATGGGGCAACATAGTCTCATCAGGGTCTGATTCTTGATCATTACCCTGCGAGGGCAATGTTGTGGTCTGAGTCAAAGGACCAGCATAGTAGTCTGGCTGTGGCTGTGCATCAGTGCACTCCATGTCAGATTCAACTTGTAATGGGCATGGACTGTTAACTGCTTCACTTTCTAAGCCAGGGACGGTATGTGTAAAGAGCTCCATGGAGTAACCCGTTGTGTCGCCTGCTGCATTCTTCTCTGTTGTTGTTTTTGCTGAAGAGGACAAGGAAGCGACTTGTCCCTGACCGTGAACATCCACTAACGACGCGCTGCTTTTACATTTACCAGTTTCACGAGAGGAGGCAAAAGAGCTAGAGGCTGAGTCAGCAAGATAAGCCAAAACTTGCTCTTGCTGCTCCGGCTTTAAAAGCGGTTTTCCTACTCCCAGAAAAGGGAGCGTTCGAGGCCTTGTGTAGCCAGACGACGAACCTGGCTCCACAGCTCCAGACTTAGGTGCAATATTTTTTTCCCACGACCACCTGATGCTCCACCACTACCACTACCCTCATTACCAGCTGACAATGAACGCCCCCGGCCACGACCTCTTCCACCAGACTTCCTCATTGTTTTAAAAACGTAACCAAACTAACGGTATTTGTTGCTGTCACACAACTTACACGGTGAGCTATAACTTCAGTATGATTTAGCTACCCCTTTACAGGTGGGTGAGACCGCAAGGAAAATCAGGCACAATGTTACACACTCTGTTTTTGGTGGCAACAAATGAGAGAGATGCCACACACGCAGGACTGTCACTGAAGCACAAATGTAAATATTAATCTCCCACTGATTTGATTTTTTTTTTTTTTTCAGGGAGACTTTAGAAAAAAAAAATAATAAAAACAAATGATTTTTTTCAGGAAGAATTTAGAAACCAAATAAAATAAAACGATTTTTTCAGGGAGAATTTAGAAAACAAATAAAACAAAAATAGGCTTTCTATGGCCCACTGAGTGAGAGATGACGCACACAGGAGTCAGGAGTGGCACACAAGCCCAGAGGCCAATATTTATCTCCCACTGATTGATTTAGTGATTTTTTCAGGTAGATTTTGGAACCCAAATCAAGCAAAAAAAATAATAGGCTTTCTATGGCCCACAATTGGAAAGAGAGAGAGAGAGATGGCACACCCAGGAGTCAAGACTGGCACACAAGCAGAAAGGGCAATATTAATCTCCCACTGATTTTATTTATTTTTATTTTGTTTTCAGGGAGACTTTAGAAAAAAAAAATATTAAAAAAAAATGATTTTTTTCAGGAAGAATTTAGAAACCAAATAAAATAAAATGATTTTTTCAGGGAGAATTTAGAAAACAAATAAAACAAAAAAATAAATAGGCTTTCTATGGCCCACTATTTGTGAGAGAGATGGCACGCTCAGGACTGGCACACAAGCCCAGAGGCCAATATTAATCTCCCACTTTTTTTTTTTTTTCAGGGAAAATTTATAAACCCAATAAAATAAATAATAAATAGGCTTTCTATGGCCCACTATCTGAGAGAGAGAGATGGCACGCTTAGGACTGGCACACAAGCCCAAAGGCCAATATTAATCTCCCTTTTTTTTTCAGTGAGAATTTATAAAACCAAAAAAAAATAAATAAATAGGATTTCTATGGCCCACTATTTGTGAGAGAGACGGCACGCTCAGGACTGGCACACAAGCCCAGAGGCCAATATTAATCTCCAACTTTTTTTTTTTTTTTTTCAGGGAAAATTTATAAACCCAATAAAAAAAATAAATAGGCTTTCTATGGCCCACTATCTGAGAGAGAGAGATGGCACGCTTAGGACTGGCACACAAGCCCAAAGGCCAATATTAATCTCCCACTGATTGATTTATTGATTTTTTCAGGTAGAATTTAGAACCCAAATAAAGCAAAAAAAAAATAGGCTTTCTATGGCCCACTGAGTGAGTGATGATGCACACAGGAGTCAGGAGTGGCACAGAAGCCCTGAGGCCAATATTTTTCTCCCACTGATTGATGTAGTGATTTTTTCAGGTAGATTTTGGAACCCAAATCAAGCAAAAAAATAAATAGGCTTTCTATGGCCCACTGAGTGAGAGATGGCACACACAGGAGTCAGGAGTGGCACACAAGCCCTGAGGCCAATATTTTTTTCCCACTGATTGATGTAGTGATTTTTTCAGGTAGATTTTAGAACCCAAATCAAGCAAAAAAATAAATAAGCTTTCTATGGCCCACTGAGTGAGAGATGGCACAGACAGGGATGGCACTCTAGCAGAAATGCCAATCTTAATCTCCCACAAAAAAAAAAAAAAAAAAAAGGAACTGTCCTTCAATTACTATCTCCCTGCAGTAATCTCAGCCAGGTATGGCAGGCAGCAATAAGGAGTGGACTGATGCACAAATTAAATAAAAAGTGTGGACAAACAAACAAGATAGCTGTGGAGAAAGGAAGGACCAAGAGGATTTGTGCTTTGAAAAAAGCAGTTGGTTTGCATAGCGGCGTACACACAGCAATGCAGCTATCAGGGAGCCTTCTAGGGCAGCCCAATGAGCTACAGCGCTGAGGAAAAAAAAAATGTAGCTTCCACTGTCCCTGCACACCGAAGGTGGTGTTGGACAGTGGAAATCGCTACAGCACAAGCGGTTTGGTGGTTAATGGACCCTGCCTAACGCTATCCCTGCTTCTGACAAAGCGGCAGCAACCTCTCCCTAAGCTCAGATCAGCAGCAGTAACATGGCGGTCGGCGGGAACGCCCCTTTATAGACCCTGTGACGCCGCAGACAGCAAGCCAATCACTGCAATGCCCTTCTCTAAGATGGTGGGGACCAGGACCTATGTCATCACGCTGCCCACACTCTACGTTTACCTTCATTGGCTGAGAAATGGCGCTTTTCGCATCATTGAAACGCGACTTTGGCGCGAAAGTCGCGTACCGCATGGCCGACCCCGCACAGGGGTCGGATCGGGTTTCATGAAACCCGACTTTGCCAAAAGTCGGCGACTTTTGAAAATGAACAACCCGTTTCGCTCAACCCTAGACCTGACCGTTGTCCAGCGGAGAAACTGTTTGTCCCTGATAGATGGACTAGTAGAGTTATCTCTGAGGTTCATTGTTCGGTGTTGGCGGGTCATCCTGGAATCTTTGGTACCAGAGATTTGGTGGCTAGATCCTTTTGGTGGCCTTCTTTGTCACGGAATGTGCGTTCTTTTGTGCAGTCCTGTGGGATTTGTGCTCGGGCTAAGCCCTGCTGTTCTCGTGCCAGTGGGTTGCTTTTGCCCTTGCCGGTCCCGAAGAGGCCCTGGACGCATATTTCCATGGATTTTATTTCAGATCTCCCTGTCTCTCAAACGATGTCGGTCATTTGGGTGGTTTGTGATCGCTTCTCTAAGATGGTCCATTTGGTACCCTTGTCTAAATTGCCTTCCTCCTCTGATTTGGTGCCATTGTTTTTCCAGCATGTGGTTCGTTTGCATGGCATTCCAGAGAACATCGTCTCGGACAGAGGTTCTCAGTTTGTTTCGAGGTTTTGGCGGTCCTTTTGTGCTAAGATGGGCATTGATTTGTCTTTTTCTTCGGCTTTCCATCCTCAGACAAATGGCCAAACCGAACGAACTAATCAGGCTTTGGAGACATATCTGAGATGCTTTGTTTCTGCTGATCAGGATGATTGGGTGTCCTTCTTGCCTTTGGCTGAGTTTGCCCTTAATAATCGGGCCAGCTCGGCTGCTTTGGTTTCACCTTTTTTCTGTAATTCTGGTTTCCATCCTCGCTTCTCTTCAGGGCAGGTTGAGCCTTCGGACTGTCCTGGTGTGGATACGGTGGTGGACAGGTTGCAGCAGATTTGGACTCATATGGTGGACAATTTGACATTGTCCCAGGAGAAGGCTCAACGTTTCGCTAACCGCCGGCGCTGTGTTGGTCCCCGACTTCGTGTTGGGGATTTGGTTTGGTTGTCATCTCATCATGTTCCTATGAAGGTTTCCTCTCCTACGTTTAAGCCTCGTTTCATTGGGACATATAAGATTTCTGAAGTTCTTAATCCTGTGTCATTTTGTTTGGACCTTCCAGCTTTTGCCATCCATAATGTGTTCCACAGGTCGTTATTGCGGAGATACGTGGCGCCTATGGTTCCCTCCGTTGATCCTCCTGCCCCGGTGTTGGTCGAGGGGGAGTTGGAGTATGTGGTGGAGAAGATTTTGGATTCTCGTATTTCGAGACGGAAACGCCAGTACCTGGTCAAGTGGAAGGGTTATGGTCAGGAAGATAATTCCTGGGTTTTTGCCTCTGATGTTCATGCTGCCGATCTAGTTCGTGCCTTTCATTTGGCTCATCCTGATCGGCCTGGGGGCTCTGGTGAGGGTACGGTGACCCCTCCTCAAGGGGGGGGTACTGTTGTGAATTCTGTTTTCGAACTCCCTCCTGTGGTCATGAATGGTACTTCGGCGAGTTCTGTCCATGAACTCCCTCTGGTGGCTGTGAGTGGAGCTGCTGCTTCTGAGGTTCCTTCCACAGGTGACGTAGTTTATTCTTTGGCTGGCTGTTCTATTTAACTCCACTCAGATCGTTACTCCATGCCAGCTGTCAATGTTCTTGTACTGGTTCAGTTCGCTCTTGGATCTTTCTGGTGACCTGTCTACTCCAGCAGAAGCTAAGTCCCGGCTAGCTAATTATTTGTTCATTGTTTCCTTGTCCAGTTGGCTATCATGATTTTGTCTTGCTAGCTGGAAGCTCTGGGATGCAGAGTGGCACCTCCGCACCGTGAGTCGGTGCAGAGGTCTTTTTGCACACTCTGCGTGGTTTTTTGTAGTTTTTTGTGCTGACCGCAAAGATGCCTTTTCTATACTCAGTCTGCTTAGTAAGTCTGGCCTCCCTTTGCTGAAACCTGGTTCATCTCTGTGTTTGTGACTTTCATCTTAACTCACAGTCAATATATGTGGGGGGCTGCCTTTTCCTTTGGGGAATTTCTCTGAGGCAAGGTAGGCTTTATTTTCTATCTCTAGGGCTAGTTAGCTCTTAGTGTTGTGAATTCTGTGGCTGAGTTCACTTCTGTGGTCACAAGTGGTATTGCAGTCTCTGGGCTTCCTCCCTCAGGTGTTTTGGTGAGCTCGTTGGCTGCCTTGCTATTTAGCTCCACCTGAGTCTGTCTTCCTTGCTCCTTGTCAATGTTCCAGTGTTGGATCTGAGCTACTGCATCTTTCCTTGGGCCTGCTGCTCTGCTAGATAAGTGCTTCTAGTTTGTTTTCTGTTTTTTCTGTCCAGCTTGCTATTAACTTTTGCTGGAAGCTCTGAGAAGCAAAGGGGTGCACCGCCGTGCTGTTAGTTCGGCACGGTGGGTCTTTTTGCCCCTTTGCGTGGTTTTCGTTTTAGGGTTTTTTGTAGACTGCATAGTTCTCTTTGCTATCCTCGCTCTGTCTAGAATATCGGGCCTCACTTTGCTGAATCTATTTCATTCCTACGTTTGTCTTTTCATCTTGCTAACAGTCATTATATGTGGGGGGCTGCCTATTCCTTTGGGGTATTTCTCTGAGGTAAGTCAGGCTTGTATTTCTATCTTCAGGCTAGTCAGCTCCTCAGGCAGTGCCGAGTTGCATAGGTAGTGATAGGCGCAATCCACTGCTGCTTATAGTTGTGTGAGGATAGATCAGGTACTGCAGTCTACAGAGATTCCACGTCTCAGAGCTCGTCCTATTGTTTTTGGTTATTGCCAGATCTCTGTATGTGCGCTGATTACTGCACGCTGTGTTGCCTGATTGCCGGCCATAACAGTACAAGGAGCCACACCAATGATTCCCAATAGAGGGAAAAAAGAAATCCTGACATCATTTTTTTTTCTTAGCTCTGTCTTCAGTCTTTTTTTTCCCCTAGACATTAGAGTGCTTCAGGACACAGCTGTGGACATGGATATTCAGGCTCTGTGCTCCTCAATGGATAATCTCGTTGTAAATGTACAAAAGATTCAAGATACTATTGATCAGAAATCGATGCTAGAACCAAGAATTCCGATTCCTGATTTGTTTTTTGGTGACAGAACTAAGTTCCTGAGCTTCAGAAATAATTGTAAGCTATTTTTGGCCTTGAAACCTCATTCTTCTGGTAATCCTATTCAACAGGTTTTGATTATTATTTCTTTTTTGCGCGGCGACCCACAGGACTGGGCGTTTTCTCTTGCACCAGGAGATTCTGCATTGAGTAATGTTGATGCATTTTTCCAGGCGCTGGGATTGCTTTACGATGAGCCTAATTCAGTGGATCAGGCTGAGAAAAATCTGCTGGCTTTATGCCAGGGTCAGGATGATGTAGAAGTATATTGTCAGAAATTTAGGAAGTGGTCAGTACTCACTCTGTGGAATGAATCTGCACTAGCGGCTTTGTTCAGAAAGGGTCTCTCTGAAGCTCTTAAGGATGTAATGGTGGGATTTCCTATGCCTGCTGGTTTGAATGAGTCTATGTCCTTGGCCATTCAGATCGGTCGTCGCTTGCGCGAGCGTAAATCTGTGCACCATCTGGCGGTATTGTCTGAGAGTAAACCTGAGCCTATGCAGTGCGACAGGACTATGACTAAAGTAGAACGGCAAGAACACAGACGTCTGAACAGACTGTGTTTCTATTGTGGTGATTCTACTCATGCTATTTCTAATTGTCCTAAACGCACTAGGCGGTTCGATAGCTCTGCCGTTATTGGTACTGTACAGTCCAAATTCCTTTTGTCCATTACCTTAATGTGCTCTTTGTCATCGTATTCTGTCATGGCGTTTGTGGATTCAGGCGCTGCCCTGAATCTGATGGATTTGGATTATGCTAAACGTTGTGGATTTTTCTTGGAGCCTTTGCGGTGTCCTATTCCGTTGAGAGGAATTGATGCTACACCTTTGGCCAAGAATAAGCCTCAGTACTGGGCCCAGCTGACCATGTGCATGGCTCCTGCACATCAGGAAGTTATTCGCTTTCTGGTACTGCATAATTTGCATGATGTGGTCATGTTGGGGTTGCCATGGCTACAAACCCATAATCCAGTATTGGATTGGAACTCTATGTCGGTAACCAGCTGGGGTTGTCAGGGAGTACATGGTGATGTTCCATTTTTGTCTATTTCGTCATCCATTCCTTCTGACATCCCAGAGTTCTTGTCGGACTTTCAGGATGTATTTGAAGAGTCCAAGTCTGATGCCCTACCTCCGCATAGGAATTGTGATTGTGCTATCGATTTGATTCCTGGTAGTAAATTCCCTAAGGGTCGTTTATTTAATTTGTCCGTACCTGAACACACCGCTATGCGCAGTTATGTGAAGGAGTCCCTGGAGAAGGGACATATTCGCCCATCGTCGTCACCATTGGGAGCAGGGTTCTTTTTTGTAGCCAAGAAGGATGGTTCGCTAAGACCGTGTATTGATTACCGCCTTCTTAATAAGATCACTGTTAAGTTTCAGTATCCCTTGCCATTGATTTCTGACTTGTTTGCTCGGATTAAGGGGGCTAGTTGGTTTACTAAGATTGATCTTCGTGGTGCGTATAATCTGGTGAGAATCAGGCAGGGAGATGAATGGAAAACGGCATTTAATACGCCCGAGGGTCATTTTGAGTATCTGGTGATGCCGTTCGGACTTGCCAATGCTCCATCTGTTTTTCAGTCTTTTATGCATGACATTTTCCGTGAGTATCTGGATAAATTCTTGATTGTTTACTTGGATGACATTTTGATCTTCTCAGATGATTGGGAGTCTCATGTAAAGCAAGTCAGAATGGTTTTCCAGGTACTGCGTGCTAATTCCTTGTTCGTGAAGGGATCAAAGTGTCTCTTCGGTGTGCAGAAAGTTTCATTTTTGGGGTTCATCTTTTCCCCTTCTACTATCGAGATGGATCCGGTTAAGGTTCAGGCCATCCAGGATTGGACTCAGCCGACATCTCTAAAAAGTCTGCAGAAATTCCTGGGCTTTGCTAATTTTTATCGTCGCTTCATCTGTAATTTTTCTAGCATTGCCAGACCATTGACCGATTTGACCAAGAAGGGTGCTGATTTGGTTAATTGGTCTTCTGCTGCCGTGGAAGCTTTTCAGGAGTTGAAGCGTCGTTTTTGCTGTGCCCCTGTGTTGTGTCAACCTGATGTTTCTCTTCCGTTCCAGGTCAAGGTTGATGCTTCTGAGATTGGTGCAGGGGCGGTTTTGTCACAGAGAGGTTCTGGTTGCTCAGTGTTCAAACCATGTGCTTTCTTTTCCAGGAAATTTTCTGCTGCTGAGCGTAATTATGATGTGGGCAACCGAGAGTTGCTGGCCATGAAGTGGGCATTCGAGGAGTGGCGTCATTGGCTTGAGGGTGCTAAGCATCGCGTGGTGGTATTGACTGATCATAAGAACCTTACTTATCTTGAGTCTGCCAAGCGCTTGAATCCTAGACAGGCCCGTTGGTCGTTATTTTTTGCTCGTTTTGATTTTGTGATTTCATACCTTCCGGGCTCTAAAAATGTGAAGGCGGATGCTCTGTCTAGGAGTTTTGTGCCCGACTCTCCGGGGTTATCTGAGCCGGCGAGTATCCTCAAGGAAGGAGTCATTGTGTCTGCCATCTCCCCTGATTTGCGGAGAGTGTTGCAGAAATTTCAGGCTAATAAACCTGATCGTTGTCCGGCCGAGAAACTGTTCGTCCCTGATAGGTGGACTAGTAAAGTTATCTCTGAACTTCATTGTTCGGTGCTGGCCGGTCATCCAGGAATCTTTGGTACCAGGGAGTTGGTTGCTAGATCCTTCTGGTGGCCATCTCTGTCACGGGATGTGCGTGCTTTTGTGCAGTCCTGTGGAATTTGTGCTAGGGCTAAGCCCTGCTGTTCACGTGCCAGTGGGTTGCTTTTGCCCTTGCCGGTCCCGAAGAGGCCTTGGACACATATTTCGATGGATTTCATTTCTGACCTTCCCGTTTCTCAAAAAATGTCGGTCATTTGGGTGGTCTGTGATCGCTTTTCTAAAATGGTCCATCTGGTGCCCTTGGTTAAATTGCCTTCCTCCTCTGATTTGGTGCCTTTGTTCTTCCAGCATGTGGTTCGTTTACATGGCATTCCTGAGAATATTGTTTCTGACAGAGGTTCCCAGTTTGTCTCGAGGTTCTGGCGAGCCTTTTGTGGTAGGATGGGCATTGACCTATCTTTCTCCTCGGCCTTCCATCCTCAGACTAATGGCCAGACCGAACGAACCAATCAGACCTTGGAAACATATCTGAGATGTTTTGTTTCCGCTGACCAGGATGATTGGGTGTCATTTTTGCCGTTGGCTGAGTTCGCCCTTAATAATCGGGCCAGCTCGGCTACCTTGGTCTCTCCATTTTTCTGCAATTCTGGGTTCCATCCTCGTTTCTCTTCAGGACAGGTTGAGTCTTCGGACTGTCCTGGTGTGGATTCTGTGGTGGACAGGTTGCAGCAGATCTGGACTCAGGTAGTGGACAATTTGACCTTGTCCCAGGAGAAGGCTCAGCTTTTCGCTAATCGCAGACGCCGTGTGGGACCCCGACTTCGTGTTGGGGATCTGGTTTGGTTATCTTCTCGTCATATTCCTATGAAGGTTTCCTCTCCTAAATTTAAACCTCGTTTTATTGGTCCGTATAGGATTTCTGAGATTCTCAATCCGGTGTCTTTTCGTCTGACCCTCCCAGACTCCTTTTCCATACATAATGTATTCCATAGGTCGTTGTTGAGGAGATACGTGGCACCTATGGTTCCATCTGTGGAGCCTCCTGCCCCTGTTTTGGTGGAGGGGGAATTGGAGTATATTGTGGAGAAGATTTTGGATTCTCGTGTCTCTAGACGGAAACTCCAGTATCTGGTCAAATGGAAGGGTTATGCTCAGGAAGATAATTCCTGGGTTTTTGCCTCTGATGTCCATGCCCCAGATCTTGTTCGTGCCTTTCATGTGGCTCATCCTGGTCGGCCTGGGGGTTCTGGTGAGGGTTCGGTGACCCCTCCTCAAGGGGGGGGTACTGTTGTGAATTCTGTGGCTGAGTTCACTTCTGTGGTCACAAGTGGTATTGCAGTCTCTGGGCTTCCTCCCTCAGGTGTTTTGGTGAGCTCGTTGGCTGCCTTGCTATTTAGCTCCACCTGAGTCTGTCTTCCTTGCTCCTTGTCAATGTTCCAGTGTTGGATCTGAGCTACTGCATCTTTCCTTGGGCCTGCTGCTCTGCTAGATAAGTGCTTCTAGTTTGTTTTCTGTTTTTTCTGTCCAGCTTGCTATTAACTTTTGCTGGAAGCTCTGAGAAGCAAAGGGGTGCACTGCCGTGCTGTTAGTTCGGCACGGTGGGTCTTTTTGCCCCTTTGCGTGGTTTTCGTTTTAGGGTTTTTTGTAGACTGCATAGTTCTCTTTGCTATCCTCGCTCTGTCTAGAATATCGGGCCTCACTTTGCTGAATCTATTTCATTCCTACGTTTGTCTTTTCATCTTGCTAACAGTCATTATATGTGGGGGGCTGCCTATTCCTTTGGGGTATTTCTCTGAGGTAAGTCAGGCTTGTATTTCTATCTTCAGGCTAGTCAGCTCCTCAGGCAGTGCCGAGTTGCATAGGTAGTGATAGGCGCAATCCACTGCTGCTTATAGTTGTGTGAGGATAGATCAGGTACTGCAGTCTACAGAGATTCCACGTCTCAGAGCTCGTCCTATTGTTTTTGGTTATTGCCAGATCTCTGTATGTGCGCTGATTACTGCACGCTGTGTTGCCTGATTGCCGGCCATAACATCTTAGGCTGTGAAGAGGCGTCTAGGTCGTGTTAGGTACGCTCCATGGCTATTTCTAGTTGTGTGACAGGATTAGGGGTTGCGGTCAGCAGAGTTCCCACTTCCCAGAGCTTGTCCTGTGTGAGTTTAACCATCAGGTCGTTCCGGGTGCTCTTAACCACCAGGTCCTTAACAGATGTTGTGCTAATCAAAAGAAGAGTCGCAGATGCTGAGAGGTAAGAGATGTACCATATCCTATTTTTTAATACAATTGAATCTCTCAAGGCAAAAAAAAAGAAAAAAAATCTATAAATTACACATGAGAAAAACTAAGTACACTCTTTGAATTCCATTGTGTTTAAACTATTCAGATATTGTAAAACAAATCTGGCCTTCAGAAAGTCTTACAATTAAGCAAATTCAACTTCAGATGAAGAACAACATATGACAAATTGCACCAGAGCATTATTTTTATAACAAAAATTATTCAAAATGCAGAAGCAATATGTGGAATATTAAATACACTCCATGACTCATTATCATTAAGATCCACCTTTACTAGCAATAATTTCATGCAATCCACATCATGCTCTGCATGATTTTATTCATTTTTCACATACTTCTGGAGAATTTCAGGCTAGTCTTCTTTATAACATTGCTTATACTTTGACTTAATTGTGAGAAAAGTGCAACACAAATGTTTGTTGTTAGGTTTATTGAGGATTGTGGGCATTTATGCTCAGCTCCCATAAGGTCCTGCCACTGCAATTAATTTGGGTTGAGGTCTAGTTTTCTACTGGATCAAGTTAATACCGTCATTCTTCACTTTTTAAACCATTCTGATGTCAATTTTCTAGTGTGATTTGTACTGTCCAGTTTCGGCCAAACTTTAACTTTTTAATTGATGGCCTCACATTTGATGCAAAATAAGCCCAAATCATCATTTCTCCATCACTGTTCTTGACAGTTGTTTTGATGTGTCAAATGTGGCATAGGGAATTATATGTGGAATATAGGCTGACAAATGTCTTTTTTCGGCCTTGCTAACTATGTTACTATGTTACTATGAATTAAGGCCACACATCTCCATTTTGGATTCGTCTGTCTGCTAACTGAAACCTTTAGAGTTTGAGCCATCAGTCCTGTTTTTTTGTAGTTTCTATGAACATGGTCTTACCTGGGAATGAATTTGCTGAGGTATCCATTTAAGGGGAAAATGTTCACTGTCTTGAATGTTTTACACTTGTAAATAGACTTTCTCACTGTAGAATGATGGACTCCAATTTCAATGGCATAACTTGACATTTGTGAGTCCCAAGTAAAAGATTCCATTGGTGCCTCCAACTTTCACAGGTCTTTAATAGCATTCGTCTTTAGATATAGGCCAAATTAATAATTTGCTCTTGACAGTTGATTGTATGCTCCATAACCAAGAGTAACTACAACCCCTATTATACTTAATCCCATGTTCAAATTGTTTGGAAAATGGCCCTAAACACTTCCTAGATAGATGAGAAGCAGCAATTGCTTTCTAAGATCAATTGCTGATGTCTTTCCTTCTTGGCATTGTGTTAACACACACCCTAATGCACCAGACCAGCTAACAACCAAAACATTTGCTTTCATAAAGATAGTCACACTGGCTGATAAACAATTAAGCAATGGCATTTGATTTGAAGCACCTGGAAGTTATTTTCCTGTTAATTCCTATGAGAACTATGTAGGTGTCAGTAAACTGTTTGGAGGGCTATGTGGGGGCCATTATACTATTTAGAGGTTTTTGTGGGGCCCATAACACTGTTTGAAGGGTTATTTGGGGGATCATTACACTGTTTTCAGTGCTATGTTGAAGGCCATTATACTTTTTGTAGGGCATTGTGTGGGCTATTATACAGTGTGGAGGGCTATGTGGAGGCGATTATACTGTTTGGAGGACTATGTTACGGGCATTATACTATTTGGAAAGCATTGTACAGGCCATTATACATTGTGAAATGCTACAGTTAAGGTGATAATACTGTTTGGAGGGCTATGTGGCGGTCATTAAACTGTTTGGAGGGCTTTATGAGAGGTCACTACACTGTATGGAGAGCTATGTTGGGAACAACTAAACTGTTTGGAGGGCTATGTTTGGAGCCATGATACTGAAGGCCTTTATATTGAATGCTTGCCATTATACAGTGCAGAGGGTTGTGTGGAGTCCATCATATTGTGTGAAGGATTGTGTGAGAGCCATTATACTGTTTCGAGGGCTATGTGAAGTACAATTATACTGTTTGGAGAACTACTCAGGGCCATTGTACTTTGTTTTGGCCATCATACTGTGTGGAGTGTGGTGTGGGCTATTATACTGAATCAAGGGCTATTGTAATGTATGGAGGGCTATTATACTGTTTGCAATCATTATACAGTGTGAATACTTGTTTGGGCACTATTTTATTTTTTCTTGGGCTGTGTGGAGCGTCATTATACTGTTTGGAAGGCTAGAGGGCCATTATACTGTATGGAGGGCTATTATACTGTATGCAGGCCATTATACAGTGTGAATAGTTGTTTGGGCACTATTTTATTTTTTCTTGGGCTGTGTTGGAGTCATTATATTATTTGGAAGGCTAGTGGGCACTGTTATACTGTGTGTGCCATTTCACACAGTGAGGGGTTGCGTGGTATCCATCATACTTTGTGGAGAGTTGTGTTGGAGCATAATACTGTGTGGAGTGGTGGGCATGCCATTATAATGTGTGAAGGGCCATTATACTATATGAAGTGTTATTACATTCTTTTGGAGGCTTTGTGGGGGCTATCATATTGTGTGAAGGGCTGTGTTGGGGATCATCATACTGTGTTGGAGTTACTATGGGGGCACCATACTATATTATGGTCACTATGGAGGTATCATACTTTGCAAGGGGTAATCATACTGTACATGTAGAGGGTACTTTGGAAGATTCGCTGTGGGACGGTCATGCTGTTTATGGAGGCACTTTTGTTGGCAATATACTTTATGGAGGCTATGAATGAGGTATCTTGGTGCATGGGAGCACAAAGGGGCTTCAATAGACACTGTGAAGTTGTGAAATATGCTCTTCTGTGACCCGCATAATATTTTTTTTTCTGTGGTTGTCCTAAATAAGACTTCTGCTATGGGGCCCCATGATTTCTATGTATGCCCCTGGTATAGGGTGTTTATTTAAGAAGTTTATAAATTATTATATTTTTTTGTCTTAATCCTTTATATTATCTAGTTGGTATATTGTGAAACATTTGTTTGTCACCAAAGAGTGATGAATAAAACAAAAAAATTATAACTAGTATAAATTATATAGCTAGAAGCATTTTCAAAGTTAAGTTTTCTGTTTCAGATTTGTGGTATTTCTGTATTAAAAACACTCCATTTTTAACATACACATGTTTTTTAGAGATTTAACATTACAGTGTATGTTTTAAAGTTATTTTTGTGCTCCACGGATAGAAGAATATAGATAATTTAATCTGAACTAGCAATGAGCTTTTTAACAAAGCTAAAATATTCATATTCATGTATTATGCAGTTTCTGGTATAACCATTTAACCTTTAACAGTAATTTGTTAGCAGGAATATGCATATGACACATAAAGGAACACCGTAATGATCCAGGACTAATTAAAATGAAGGCTTCAATATGATCTAAATGCAAGTGAAAACCTTAGGCGTGATGCATATTTCATGTGGCTATCCATTTAATCTGATATGAAGAGCACAATAATCAGAAGCATGGAAGCATGTGGAAAACATTATTGCGGTGATAATCATGGCACGAACCACATAAAAGGCTAAACTGAACTTGTTACTGGCCACCTGAGACACATCCGAATTAGGGTCAGAAATAAAAGAGCAGCTGAGATTTAAATACACGTGTAAAGTGCTGCTGATTAGCGTAACTTTGAGAACTTACAAAAGCGTGAATGGGAAAGGGTCAAGAGCCTCTGAAATAAAGAAAACAGCTTTAAAATATTTAATACAATAGATAGGTGTTCTCTGAAAAGAGGAGTCACAAAATAAAGTGGACATACACAAATGTGCGCTCACTCTGCTGCTCATCATCCACGGCAAAGAGTCCTCTGATAAAATACAGAAGTGCAGTATTGTAATTAAGCCAAGGAAAGACATTGCCTGTCATCTCCGCTATCTATGGATTTAGAGTGCCCCTACTATTACCATGTGGGACTTTTGTTGTTTAAAACTGGAAACTTTATGGAGCTGCTATTTATTATGTGTTGTCTATATAGCGCTTTTATTTTCCCAAATATGATGGTATTTTCATCCACAATTACTCTGTTAGTATTGCGATAATACTATTCTTCAATTACCTCCTTCAAAAAATAAAACAACATAGCTCCGTGTCAAGTCATTTAACTGGTTCAAGACTGCACTTTTTCTCATTTTTTCATACATTCGGTTTAAAGAGCTATTATAATGTTTCAAATTTGGACACTCTAGTAATTTTGGCATCTTTCTTTCATGATGCTTGGGGCTTTATTTTTAGGTCACTGTCATATTCTCACTTTTTCTTGCTGATATTAAACGATATTGGTTGTAAAGTAAGGGAAATACTATAAGTGTCTGTTTTCCCATTTTCTTATTTTTTAGCACCACACAGGACCAATAAAATACATTTGAAAAATTGTAACCCATTCTGTAACAATTATGTTTACATATCGGATGCTGTTTTACTTGGTTGGGGCTAGTGTCAGAGATTTGGAATGACAGTAGTATTTTTATTTTACTTAAACAAATTGCCATATTTTTCCAGTTTAGACAGCAGAACATAGGAAAAACATTCTTTCTACTAATTATAACTTCCTTGCTGCTCACTCATAAGGTCATAAAAGAAATTTGGTGTACATTTAAATATTGAAATATTTTTATTTTCATCCTATTTTCCTATAAACTGGCCTTCAGGTAGAAGGAAAAGGTAGACTCGTGACTGCATAGCAGGGATGTCTGGGTGACATGACCATTGTGTATGGAGGAGGAAACGCTATCAGCGCTTACTATTAGGGCAGTCTCACACGTCCAGATAATTCCGGTACCGGAAAAATCGGTACTGGAATTATCCGTGTCCGTGTGCCCGTGCGTTTCTGTGGCACATCAGTGTGGCACACGTGCGGCACTGGGTACCACACGAACCATGCTGGGTACCACACACACCAGCATCTGGTGCTGAAGCCGCCATTCATATCTTCCCTGCAGCAGCGTTTGCTGTAGAGAAGATATGAATATTCCTTTTTTTTAAGTTTCTCGTGTTTAAAATAAAGGTCCATGTCCCCTCTCCCCTCCCACCCCCTGTGCGTCCCTCCGCTGTTCTTAAAATACTCACCCGGCTCGCTCCCTCGCTGGCGCTGCTTCCTGTCCTGGCCGCACCTTCTACTGTATGCAGTCACGTTGCCTTCCCTGTGGTGACTCCTCTTGTTCATACAGCTGAATCCTCACTTCTGCAGATAAACAATCATGTGTAGCTCCACTCCTATACATTGATTAGGGTTGAGCGACCTTGACTTTTTTAGAGTCGAGTCGGGTTTCGCGAAACCCGACTATCTCAAAAGTCGAGTCGAGTGGAATCGGCCGATTATCGCGAAAAGTCGGGGATCGACCGAAACACGAAACCCAATGCAAGTCAATGGGGGAGCATAGTCAGCAGTGAGTGGAGGCCAGGAAAACACCTACAGTGCCCATTTTAATGGCAAAAAACATACATTCTTGTTACTGAAGCTTGTCAATCTAAATTAACCTTATAATAATAGTAAGGCATTGGAAATTGGGGGTCATTTGGCTAAAGTTGTGGGGGGTAGGGCTGGTTCAAGTAATTAGTGGGCCCAGGAAATCTGGACCATGTTACGGCAGTGGAGCAGGGAGAGGTAAGTATTTCAACTTTGCAAGTGCTGTGATCCTGAGCAAGCAGGGGGGGCCCACTCGTTGGCATTGGCACTGGCACAGGGCCCCTCAAAGTACGGCGGTGTGTTTGCACGTCGGGGGCGCCTCCCACCGGCAGCGACACTTTTGCATACTATGAGGGGCCCTGTGCCAGTGACGTCGCCAACGAGTATTCCTCCCCCCACCTGATGAAGGAGCCTGCACCTTCATCTGCACCTTCCTCTTTGTCCCCGTGTAAGGTGGTATGGTATGCGGGAAGGGGAACCTGATTTTCAGCAGGGTCACAATCTTGCAGTGTAGCGTGCACAGGGAATGTTGCCTTATGGGTCAATGTACCAGCAGACTCATCTATCACTGGCTGGGCAATGGGCAGGATGAGGGGGAAACAGATATGGGCCCAAAGAATAAAGTGGGCTAAATGCAGTTCAAAATTGGTAACAGGACTAACCAGGGGGCATTGCTTTGTTCAGTGGAGGACAACTGGAATGAGAGGCTGACACAGAAAGTAGGCCCAAATCAGTAAGTAGTCTAAATGCAGTTCAAAATTGGCAACAGTAGTAAACAGGCGGCACAGCTTTGTTCACTGGAGGAGAACCGCAAGGAGCGGCAGACACCGATAGAAGGCCCCAACCCAACTAGTAGGCCCACTGCAGTTTTACAATTCCAATAGGCTGAAAACCAGATAATTGTAGGTCATTTTTTAAGAAGAGGACAGCTGTATTGAGTGGCGCAGCCAGACACTACAAGTAGGCCTTACTCCACAAAGTTGGCTCGACGCAGGTTTAAAAAAGGTTACATGGGTACACGGTCTGCATTGGTGTGCTCAGTGGAGGACAATTGGAAGGAGGGACCGCAGAAAGACTTAGTAGGCGTAAAATAACAAAATAGGCTCTATGCAGCTTCGATTATGTGGCAACCTGGAGAACACCTTGGAGCGGCAGACACTGTCTCTACGACCCAGACCCAACTTGTAGGCCTAATGTAGTGTTGTTTCAACAACTACTTAAGACGAGCATGAAGATTGAAGCAATGGAGAGGCAACCTGGAGAACACCTTGGAGCAGCAGACACCGTCTCTACAACCCAGACCCAACTTGTAGGCCTAATGCAGTGTTGTTTCAACAACTACTAAACGAGAGCTAGAAGATCGAAGCTATGGAGAGGAAACCTGGAGAACACCTTGGAACGGGAGACACCGTCTCTACAACCCAGACCCAACTTGTAGGCCTAATGCAGTGTTGTTTTCAACAACTACTAAACGAGAGCTAGAAGATCGAAGCTATGGAGAGGCAACCTGGAGAACACCTTGGAGCGGCAGACACCGTCTCTAAAACCCAGACTCAACTTGTAGGCCTAATGCAGTGTTGTTTCAACAACTACTAAACGAGAGCTAGAAGATCGAAGCTATGGAGAGGCAACCTGGAGAACACCTTGGAGCGGCAGACACCGTCTCTACAACCCAGACCCAACTTGTAGGCCTAATGCAGTGTTGTTTTCAACAACTACTAAACGAGAGCTAGAAGATCGAAGCTATGGAGAGGAAACCTGGAGAACACCTTGGAGCGGCAGACACCGTCTCTACAACCCAGACCCAACTTGTAGGCCTAATGCAGTGTTGTTTCAACAACTACTAAACGAGAGCTAGAAGATCGAAGCTATGGAGAGGAAACCTGGAGAACACCTTGGAGCGGAAGACACCGTCTCTACAACCCAGACCCAACTTGTAGGCCTAATGCAGTGTTGTTTTCAACAACTACTAAACGAGAGCTAGAAGATCAAAGCTATGGAGAGGCAACCAGGAGAACACCTTGGAGCGGCAGACACCGTTAGTAGGCCCTACCGAAGTAGTAGCCCCAATGCAGTTTTCAAATTCCTATAGACTGAAAACCAGACTATTGACGCTCAGCTTTTTTCAGAGGAGGACAGCTGTATTGAGTGGCACAGACAGACACAGGTAGTAGGCCTTAAACAAAAAATTGGGCTCAATGCAGTTTAAAAAAGGTTACAGGGGTACACAGGCAGCATTGCTCTGGTCAGTGGAGGACAATTTCAATTATGGACCACAGACAGACTTAGTACGCCAACAATTAAAAAAAAGGATGCTCTATGCAATTTAAAATAGGTTCCAGGGGTACACGGGCAGCAGTGGTGTGGTCAGTGGAGGACTATTGGAAGGAGGGACCGCAGACAGGCTTAGTAGGCCTAACATAACAAAAGTTGGCTGTAGGCACTTTAAAATAGGTTCCAGGGGTACACGGGCAGTAATGGTGTGGTCAGTGGAGGACTATTGGAAGGAGGGACCGCAGACAGGCTTAGTAGGCCTAACATAACAAAAGTAGGCTGTAGGCACTTTAAAATAGGTTCCAGGGGTACACGGGCAGTAGTGGTGTGGTCAGTGGAGGACTATTGGAAGGAGGGACCGCAGACAGGCTTAGTAGGCCTAACATAACAAAAGTAGGCTGTAGGCACTTTAAAAAAGGTTCCAGGGGTACACGAGCAGCAGTGGTGTGGTCAGTGGAGGACTATTGGAAGGAGGGACCGCAGACAGACTTAGTAGGCCTAACATAACAAAAGTAGGCTGTAGGCACTTTAAAATAGGTTCCAGGGGTACACGGGCAGCAGTGGTGTGGTCAGTGGAGGACTATTGGAAGGAGGGACCGCAGACAGGCTTAGTAGGCCTAACATAACAAAAGTTGGCTGTAGGCACTTTAAAAAAGGCTCCAGGGGTACACGGGCAGCAGTGGTGTGGTCAGTGGAGGACTATTGGAAGGAGGGACCGCAGACAGGTTTAGTAGGCCTAACATAACAAAAGTTGGCTGTAGGCACTTTAAAAAGGTTCCAGGGGTACACGGGCAGCAGTGGTCTGGTCAGTGGAGGACTATTGGAAGGAGGGACCGCAGACAGGCTTAGTAGGCCTAACATAACAAAAGTAGGCTGTAGGCACTTTAAAATAGCTTCCAGGGGTACACGGGCAGCAGTGGTGTGGTCAGTGGAGGACTATTGGAAGGAGGGACCGCAGACAGGCTTAGTAGGCCTAACATAACAAAAGTAGGCTGTAGGCACTTTAAAATAGCTTCCAGGGGTACACGGGCAGCAGTGGTGTGGTCAGTGGAGGACTATTGGAAGGAGGGACCGCAGACAGGCTTAGTAGGCCTAACATAACAAAAGTAGGCTGTAGGCACTTTAAAATAGCTTCCAGGGGTACACGGGCAGCAGTGGTGTGGTCAGTGGAGGACTATTGGAAGGAGGGACCGCAGACAGGCTTAGTAGGCCTAACATAACAAAAGTAGGCTGTAGGCACTTTAAAATAGGTTCCAGGGGTACACGAGCAGCAGTGGTCTGGTCAGTGGAGGACTAGTGGAAGGAGGGACCGCAGACAGGCTTAGTAGGCCTAACATAACAAAAGTAGGCTGTAGGCACTTTAAAATAGGTTCCAGGGGTACACGGGCAGCAGTGGTGTGGTCAGTGGAGGACTATTGGAAGGAGGGACCGCAGACAGGCTTAGTAGGCCTAACATAACAAAAGTTGGCTGTAGGCACTTTAAAAAAGGCTCCAGGGGTACACGGGCAGCAGTGGTGTGGTCAGTGGAGGACTATTGGAAGGAGGGACCGCAGACAGGCTTAGTAGGCCTAACATAACAAAAGTTGGCTGTAGGCACTTTAAAAAAGGTTCCAGGGGTACACGGGCAGCAGTGGTCTGGTCAGTGGAGGACTAGTGGAAGGAGGGACCGCAGACAGGCTTAGTAGGCCTAACATAACAAAAGTAGGCTGTAGGCACTTTAAAATAGCTTCCAGGGGTACACGGGCAGCAGTGGTGTGGTCAGTGGAGGACTATTGGAAGGAGGGACCGCAGACAGGCTTAGTAGGCCTAACATAACAAAAGTAGGCTGTAGGCACTTTAAAATAGCTTCCAGGGGTACACGGGCAGCAGTGGTGTGGTCAGTGGAGGACTATTGGAAGGAGGGACCGCAGACAGGCTTAGTAGGCCTAACATAACAAAAGTAGGCTGTAGGCACTTTAAAATAGCTTCCAGGGGTACACGGGCAGCAGTGGTGTGGTCAGTGGAGGACTATTGGAAGGAGGGACCGCAGACAGGCTTAGTAGGCCTAACATAACAAAAGTAGGCTGTAGGCACTTTAAAATAGGTTCCAGGGGTACACGAGCAGCAGTGGTCTGGTCAGTGGAGGACTAGTGGAAGGAGGGACCGCAGACAGGCTTAGTAGGCCTGACATAACAAAAGTAGGCTGTAGGCACTTTAAAATAGGTTCCAGGGGTACACGGGCAGCAGTGGTGTGGTCAGTGGAGGACTATTGGAAGGAGGGACCGCAGACAGGCTTAGTAGGCCTAACATAACAAAAGTTGGCTGTAGGCACTTTAAAAAAGGTTCCAGGGGTACACGGGCAGCAGTGGTCTGGTCAGTGGAGGACTAGTGGAAGGAGGGACCGCAGACAGGTTTAGTAGGCCTAACATAACAAAAGTAGGCTGTAGGCACTTTAAAATAGGTTCCAGGGGTACACGAGCAGCAGTGGTCTGGTCAGTGGAGGACTAGTGGAAGGAGGGACCGCAGACAGGCTTAGTAGGCCTAACATAACAAAAGTAGGCTGTAGACACTTGGAATTATCTTGTAGGGGTACACAGGCAGCATTGGTGTTGTCAGCGGAGGCCGATTGTAATGAGTGTCTGACAGTTAGTACTCACCAAAAATAAATAGATGTTAATGTCTCGCAATACAACAAAACCAAAAGACAAAAGGGTGGCATACTTTGGTTCAGGGGTGGGCTCCTCTGCTGAGTTTCAGACCTAGTAATTTGGCGCAAAGTATTTACTGGTATAAATATAGGACACTGCCCCTGACTATTTTAAGTAGCATCATACATGTCAACACATTGGTATTGTCAGTGCATTGAAGTATGTCAGCGCATAGACTAAACATTGGTAGAGCTGTGAGAGATAATTTTGCAAGTGGTAGAGCACTGTTTGAGCTGGGGGGGGAACTCTCTTGTGGCCGGCGGTACAGGCCCAGGGCCCCTCATGTTACAACGGTGTGTCTGACGTTGGGTGCGCACCACCACCGCCAGAGACACTTTATTGTACTATGAGGGACCCAGTGGCAGTGCCGTCGACCAAAAGCGTGCACACCCACCTCTTCAGACAAACGGCACTCTCACGGGTGCTTGCGCCAAGTGGCGAGACCACGGCCCCGTGGGGGGAGTTTGGCCATTTTGGGAGGTGCAAACATGTCACATGCTGGACAAACAGCTGCTGCAAATTACGAGATTGGAAAAGTCAGTCAGAGCAGTCCACAAGCAAGACCTTTTCATAGGAAAGCTAGGTGCCAGCCGGGAAAGGTCGGGCAAAAGAATTTGAAATCCTGTTGTGATTCATTTTAATGAAGGTTAGATCATCAACATTTTGGGTAGCCAGACGAGTCCTTTTTTTGGTTAATATTGAACCTGCAGCACTGAATACTCTTTCTGATAGGACACTAGCTGCTGGGCAAGCAAGCTCCTCCAATGCATATTCTGCCAATTCTGGCCAGGTGTCTAATTTGGATGCCCAGTAATCAAATGGGAATGACGGTTGAGGGAGAACGTCGATAAGGGATGAAAAATAGTTAGTAACCATACTGGACAAATGTTGTCTCCTGTCACTTTGAATTGATGCTGCAGTGCCTGTCCTGTCTGCGGTCATAGCAAAATCACTCCACAACCTGGTCAGAAAACCCCTCTGTCCAACGCCACTTCTGATTTCTGCACCTCTAACTCCTCTGGCCTGCTGCCCCCTGCAGCTCGTGTGATAACGCTCACCGTCGCTGTGTGCTGGGAATGCCTGAATCAAACAGTCAACAAGAGTTGATTGTTTGGTTGCTAATATTTGTTCCAGGTTCTCATGTGGCATAATATTTTGCAATTTGCCTTTATAGCGAGGATCAAGGAGGCAGGCCAACCAGTAATCGTCATCGGTCATCATTTTAATAATGCGTGGGTCCCTTTTCAGGATACATAAGGCATAATCCGCCATGTGGGCCAAAGTTCCAGTTGTCAAATCTGCGGTCGTGCTGGGTTGAGGGGCAGTTTCAGGCAAATCTACGTCACTTGTCTCCCTAAAAAAACCTGAACCCGGCCTTGCAACGCCACCAGTTGCTATTGGCCCCGGAGAAGCTTCCTCATTAAAAAAATACTCATCCCCATCATCCTCCTCGTCCTCCTCCTCCTCCTGTTCGCCCGCTACCTCGTCCTTTACACTGCCCTGACCAGACAATGGCTGACTGTCATCAAGGCTTTCCTCTTCCTCTGCTGCAGACGTCTGCTCCTTTATGTGTGTCAAACTTTGCATCAGCAGACGCATTAGGGGGATGCTCATGCTTATTATGGCGTTGTCTGCACTAACCAGCCGCGTGCATTCCTCAAATCACTGAAGGACTTGACACATGTCTTGTACCTTCGACCACTGCACACCTGACAACTCCATGTCTGCCATCCTACTGCCTGCCCGTGTATGTGTATCCTCTCACAAAAACATAACAGCACGCCTCTGTTCGCACAGTCTCTGAAGCATGTGCAGTGTTGAGTTCCACCTTGTTGCAACGTCGATGATTAGGCGATGCTGGGGAAGGTTCAAAGACCGCTGATAGGTCTGTATACGGCTGGAGTGTACGGGCGAACGGCGGATATGCGAGCAAAGTCCGCGCACTTTGAGGAGCAGGTCGGATAACCCCGGATAACTTTTCAGGAAGCACTGCACCACCAGGTTTAAGGTGTGAGCCAGGCAAGGAATGTGTTTCAGTTGGGAAAGGGAGATGGCAGCCATGAAATTCCTTCCGTTATCACTCACTACCTTGCCTGCCTCAAGATCTACAGTGCCCAGCCACGACTGCGTTTCTTTCTGCAAGAACTCGGACAGAACTTCCGCGGTGTGTCTGTTGTCGCCCAAACACTTCATAGCCAATACAGCCTGCTGACGCTTGCCAGTAGCTGCCCCATAATGGGACACCTGGTGTGCAACAATGGCAGCTGCGGATGGAGTGGTTGTGCGACTGCTTTCTGTGGACGAGCTCTCGCTTCTGCAGAAGGACGAGGAGGAGGAGGAGGAGGGGGTGCGAACACCTACAGCCAACTGTTTCCTAGACCGTGGGCTAGGCAGAACTGTCCCAAAATTGCTGTCCCCTGTGGACCCTGCATCCACCACATTCACCCAGTGTGCCGTGATGGACATGTAACGTTCCTGGCCATGCCTACTGGTCCATGCATCTGTTGTCAGGTGCACCTTTGTACTCACAGATTGCCTGAGTGCATGGACGATGCGCTCTTTAACATGCTGGTGGAGGGCTGGGATGGCTTTTCTCGAAAAGAAGTGTCGACTGGGTAGCTCGTAGCGTGGTACAGCATAGTCCATCAGGGTTTTGAAAGCTTCGCTTTCAACTAACCGGTAGGGCATCATCTCTAACGAGATTAGTCTAGCTATGTGGGCGTTCAAACCCTGTGTACACGGATGCGAGGCTAAGTACTTCCTTTTTCTAACGAGACTCTCATGTAGGGTGAGCTGGACTGGAAAGCTGGAGATCGTGGAACTAGCGGGGGTGCCGGTGGACATGGCAGACTGAGAGACGGTTGGAGACGGTATTCTTGCCAGTGCCCTAGATGCAGTGTTTCCTACTACGAAACTGGTGATTCCCTGACCCTGACTGCTTTGGCCTGGTAACAAAACCTGCACAGATACTGCAGGTGGTGCGGAAAATGGTGGCCTTACAGTGACAGAAGGGATGTAGCGTTGCTGACTAGCTTCATTGGCCGAGGGTGCTACAACCTTAAGGGACGTTTGGTAGTTAGTCCAGTCTTGCAAATGCATGGTGGTTAAATGTCTATGCAGGCAACTGGTATTTAGACTTTTCAGATTCTGACCTCTGCTTAAGGTAGTTGAACATTTTTGACAGATGACTTTGCGCTGATCAATTGGATGTTGTTTAAAAAAATGCCAGACTGCACTCTTTCTAGCATCGGATACCTTTTCAGGCATTGCAGACTGAGCTTTAACCGGATGGCCACGCTGTCTTCCAGCAGGTTTTGGCTTTGACACGCATTTTGGGCCATCTATGGGCCCGGCAGATGGAACCTGTTGCGATGTTGATGCCTGCTGCGGCCCCTCCTCCTCCGCTTCAGAACTACTGCTGCCTGCACCCTGTTCCCCCAATGGCTGCCAATCGGGGTCAACAACTGGGTCATCTATGACCTCCTCTTCTATCTCGTGTGCAACTTCGTCTGTGTCACCATGTAAGCCGGTGTTATAGCGTTCGTGACGGGGCACCACAGTCTCATCAGGGTCTGATTCTGGATCAGTACACTGCGAGGGCAATGTTGTGGTCTGAGTCAAAGGAACAGCATCGTAATCTGGCTGTGGCTGTGCATCTGTGCACTCCATGTCCGAGTCAACTTGTAATGGGCATGGCCTGTTAACTGTTTCACTTTCTAACCCAGGAACGGTATGTGTAAAGAGCTCCATGGAGTAACCCGTTGTGTCGCCTGACACATCCTTCTCTGTTGTTGTTTTTGCTGAACAGGACAATGGAGCGACTTGTCCCTGAGCGTGAACATCCACTAACGACGTGCTGCTTTTACATTTACCAGTTTCAGAAGAGGAGGCAAAAGAGCTAGAGGCTGAGTCAGCAAGGAAAGACAAAACTTGCTCTTGCTGCTCCGGCTTTAAAAGCAGTTTTCCTGCTCCCAGAAAAGAAAGCGTTCAAGGCCTTGTGTAGCCAGACGACGAACCTGGCGTCACAGCTCGAGACTTAGGTGCTATATTGTTTTTCCCACGACCACCTGATGCTCCACCACCACGACCATTATTACCAGCTGGCAATGAACGCCCACGGCCACGACCTCTTCCACCAGACTTCCTCATTGTTTTAAAAATGTAACCAAAGTAACGGTATTTGTTACTGTTAAACAACTTACAAGGTGAACTCAAACTTCGGTAGGATTTAGATATCCCTTTATAGGTGGGTGAGACTGCAAGGAAAATCAGGCACAATGTTACACACTCGGTTTTCTGTGGCACAAAATGAGAGAGATGCCACACACGCAGGACTGTCACTCAAGCACAAATGCCAATATTAATCTCCCACTTTCTCTTTTTTTTTTTCAGGAAGAATTTAAAAACCAAAATAAAAAAAACAGACACTAGGCTTTCTGTGGCCCACAATTTGAGAGAGATGGCACAGACAGGACGAGCACAGAAGCACAAAGGCCAATATTAATCTCCCACTATTTTTTTTTTTTTCAGGGAGAATTTAAAAAGCAAAATAAAAAAAACAGACACTAGGCTTTCTGTGGCCCACAATTTGAGAGAGATGGCACAGACAGGACGGGCACAGAAGCACAAAGGTCAATATTTATCTCTCACTATTTTTTTTTTTCAGGGAGAATTTAAAAACCAAAATAAAAAAAAACAGACACTAGGCTTTCTGTGGCCCACAATTTGAGAGAGATGGCACAGACAGGACAGGCACAGAAGCACAAAGGCCAATATTAATCTCCCACTATTTTTTTTTTTTTCAGGGAGAATTTAAAAAGCAAAATAAAAAAAACAGACACTAGGCTTTCTGTGGCCCACAATTTGAGAGAGATGGCACAGACAGGACGGGCACAGAAGCACAAAGGCCAATATTAATCTCCCACTATTTATTTTTTTTTTCAGGGAGAATTTAAAAACCAAAATAAAAAAAACAGACACTAGGCTTTCTGTGGCCCACAATTTGAGAGAGATGGCACAGACAGGACGGGCACAGAAGCACAAAGGCCAATATTAATCTCCCACTATTTTTTTTTTTCAGGGAGAATTTAAAAACCAAAATAAAAAAAAACAGACACTAGGCTTTCTGTGGCCCACAATTTGAGAGAGATGGCACAGACAGGACGAGCACAGAAGCACAAAGGCCAATATTAATCTCCCACTATTTTTTTTTTTTTCAGGGAGAATTTAAAAAGCAAAATAAAAAAAACAGACACTAGGCTTTCTGTGGCCCACAATTTGAGAGAGATGGCACAGACAGGACGGGCACAGAAGCACAAAGGTCAATATTTATCTCTCACTATTTTTTTTTTTCAGGGAGAATTTAAAAACCAAAATTAAAAAAAACAGACACTAGGCTTTCTGTGGCCCACAATTTGAGAGAGATGGCACAGACAGGACAGGCACAGAAGCACAAAGGCCAATATTAATCTCCCACTATTTTTTTTTTTTCAGGGAGAATTTAAAAACCAAAATAAAAAAAACAGACACTAGGCTTTCTGTGGCCCACAATTTGAGAGAGATGGCACAGACAGGACGGGCACAGAAGCACAAAGGCCAATATTAATCTCCCACTATTTATTTTTTTTTTCAGGGAGAATTTAAAAACCAAAATAAAAAAAACAGACACTAGGCTTTCTGTGGCCCACAATTTGAGAGAGATGGCACAGACAGGACGGGCACAGAAGCACAAAGGCCAATATTAATCTCCCACTATTTTTTTTTTTCAGGGAGAATTTAAAAACCAAAATAAAAAAAAACAGACACTAGGCTTTCTGTGGCCCACAATTTGAGAGAGATGGCACAGACAGGACGGGCACAGAAGCACAAAGGCCAATATTAATCTCCCACTATTTTTTTTTTCAGGGAGAATTTAAAAACCAAAATAAAAAAAACAGACACTAGGCTTTCTGTGGCCCACAATTTGAGAGAGATGGCACAGACAGGACGGGCACAGAAGCACAAAGGCCAATATTAATCTCCCACTATTTATTTTTTTTTCAGGGAGAATTTAAAAACCAAAACAAAAAAAAACAGACACTAGGCTTTTTGTGGCCCACAATTTGAGAGAGATGGCACAGACAGGACGGGCACAGAAGCACAAAGGCCAATATTAATCTCCCACAATTTTTTTTTTTTTAGGGAGAATTTAAAAACCAAAATAAAAAAAACAGACACTAGGCTTTCTGCGCCCCAAAATTGGAGAGTGATGGCACACACATGACTGGCACTCTAGCAGAAATGCCAATCTTAATCTCCCACTACTTTTTTTGGTTAGGGAGAATTGCCAAGAAATCAGGGCCAGTATTACACACTAGGCTTTCTGTGCCCCAAAATTGGAGTGAGATGGCACACACAGAACTGGCACTCTAGCAGAAATGCCAATCTTAATCTCCCACTATTTTTTTTTGTTAGGGAGAATTGCCAAGAAATCAGGGCCAGTATTACACACTAGGCTTTCTGTGCCCCAAAATTGGAGTGAGATGGCACACACAGAACTGGCACTCTAGCAGAAATGCCAATCTTAATCTCCCACTACTTTTTTTGGTTAGGGAGAATTGCCAAGAAATCAGGGCCAGTATTACACACTAGGCTTTCTGTGCCCCAAAATTGGAGAGAGATGTCACACACAGGACTGGCACTCTAGCAGAAATGCCAATCTTAATCTCCCACTATTTTTTTTATTAGGGAGAATAAAAAAAATAAAAAAAATAAAGGATTATAGACAATAGGCTTTCTGTGCCCCACAATTGTAGAGAGATGGCACACACGACTAGCACTCAAGCACAAATGCCAAGATTAATCTCCCACTATTTGTTTTTTTTCAGGAAGAATTTAAAAACCAAAATAAAAAAAACAGACACTAGGCTTTCTGTGGCCCACAATTTGAGAGAGATGGCACAGACAGGACGAGCACAGAAGCACAAAGGCCAATATTAATCTCCCACTATTTTTTTTTTTTCAGGGAGAATTTAAAAACCAAAATAAAAAAAACAGACACTAGGCTTTCTGTGGCCCACAATTTGAGAGAGATGGCACAGACAGGACGGGCACAGAAGCACAAAGGCCAATATTTATCTCTCACTATTTTTTTTTTTCAGGGAGAATTTAAAAACCAAAATAAAAAAAAACAGACACTAGGCTTTCTGTGGCCCACAATTTGAGAGAGATGGCACAGACAGGACAGGCACAGAAGCACAAAGGCCAATATTAATCTCCCACTATTTTTTTTTTTCAGGGAGAATTTAAAAACCAAAATAAAAAAAACAGACACTAGGCTTTCTGTGGCCCACAATTTGAGAGAGATGGCACAGACAGGACGGGCACAGAAGCACAAAGGCCAATATTAATCTCCCACTATTTATTTTTTTTTTCAGGGAGAATTTAAAAACCAAAATAAAAAGAACAGACACTAGGCTTTCTGTGGCCCACAATTTGAGAGAGATGGCACAGACAGGACGGGCACAGAAGCACAAAGGCCAATATTAATCTCCCACTATATATTTTTTTTTTCAGGGAGAATTTAAAAACCAAAATAAAAAAAAACAGACACTAGGCTTTCTGTGGCCCACAATTTGAGAGAGATGGCACAGACAGGACGGGCACAGAAGCACAAAGGCCAATATTAATCTCCCACTATTTTTTTTTTTCAGGGAGAATTTAAAAACCAAAATAAAAAAAAACAGACACTAGGCTTTCTGTGGCCCACAATTTGAGAGAGATGGCACAGACAGGACGGGCACAGAAGCACAAAGGCCAATATTAATCTCCCACTATTTTTTTTTTTCAGGGAGAATTTAAAAACCAAAATAAAAAAAAACAGACACTAGGCTTTCTGTGGCCCACAATTTGAGAGAGATGGCACAGACAGGACGGGCACAGAAGCACAAAGGCCAATATTAATCTCCCACTATTTATTTTTTTTTTCAGGGAGAATTTAAAAACCAAAATAAAAAAACAGACACTAGGCTTTCTGTGGCCCACAATTTGAGAGAGATGGCACAGACAGGACGGGCACAGAAGCACAAAGGCCAATATTAATCTCCCACTATTTATTTTTTTTTCAGGGAGAATTTAAAAACCAAAACAAAAAAAACAGACACTAGGCTTTTTGTGGCCCACAATTTGAGAGAGATGGCACAGACAGGACGGGCACAGAAGCACAAAGGCCAATATTAATCTCCCACTATTTTTTTTTTTTTTTAGGGAGAATTTAAAAACCAAAATAAAAAAAACAGACACTAGGCTTTCTGCGCCCCAAAATTGGAGAGTGATAGCACACACATGACTGGCACTCTAGCAGAAATGCCAATCTTAATCTCCCACTACTTTTTTTGGTTAGGGAGAATTGCCAAGAAATCAGGGCCAGTATTACACACTAGGCTTTCTGTGCCCCAAAATTGGAGTGAGATGGCACACACAGAACTGGCACTCTAGCAGAAATGCCAATCTTAATCTCCCACTATTTTTTTTTGTTAGGGAGAATTGCCAAGAAATCAGGGCCAGTATTACACACTAGGCTTTCTGTGCCCCAAAATTGGAGAGAGATGGCACACACAGGACTGGTACTCTAGCAGAAATGCCAATCTTAATCTCCCACTACTTTTTTTGGTTAGGGAGAATTGCCAAGAAATCAGGGCCAGTATTACACACTAGGCTTTCTGTGCCCCAAAATTGGAGAGAGATGTCACACACAGGACTGGCACTCTAGCAGAAATGCCAATCTTAATCTCCCACTATTTTTTTTATTAGGGAGAATAAAAAAAATAAAAAAAATAAAGGATTATAGACACTAGGCTTTCTGTGCCCCACAATTGTAGAGAGATGGCACACACGACTAGCACTCAAGCACAAATGCCAAGATTAATCTCCCACTATTTGTTTTTTTTCAGGGAGAATTTAAAAACAAAACAAAAAAAAAGCAGGGACTGTCCTACAATTACTATCTCCCTGCAGTAATCTCAGCCAGGTATGGCAGGCAGCAATAACAAGGAGTGGACTGCTGCACAAATTACATCAAAAGTGTGGACAAACAAACAAGATAGCTGTGCAGAAAGGAAGGAACAGCAGGATTTGTGCTTTGAAAAAAGCAGTTGGTTTGCACAGCGGCGTACACACAGCAATGCAGCTATCAGGGATCCTTCTAGGGCAGCCCAATGAGCTACAGCGCTGAGGAAAAAAAATGTAGCTTCCACTGTCCCTGCAAACAAAAGGTGGTGTTGGACAGTGGAAATCGCTACAGCACAAGCGGTTTGGGGGTTAATGGACCCTGCCTAACGCTATCCCTGCTTCTGACAAAGCGGCAGCAACCTCTCCCTATGCTCAGATCAGCAGCAGTAAGATGGCGGTCGGCGGGAACGCCCCTTTATAGCCCCTGTGACGCCACAGACAGCAAGCCAATCACTGCAATACCCTTCTCTAAGATGGTGGGGACCAGGACCTATGTCATCACGCTGCCCACGCTCTGCGTCCACCTTCATTGGCTGAGAAATGGCGCTTTTCATGTCATTGAAACGCGACTTTGGCGCGAAAGTCGCGTACCGCATGGCCGACCCCACACAGGGATCGGGTCGGGTTTCATGAAACCCGACTGTGCCAAAAGTCGGTGACTTTTGAAAATGAACGATCCGTTTCGCTCAACCCTAACATTGATGTCCTAGAACATGTTGAGTAGGAGCACACCACCACCTGGATGTTTAAAATCTATGGATGGTCAGGAAGCAGTTCAACAAGGTTTTTAAATTCAAGTTTACCAGCCTTTTCAAATAAAAAAAAAAAAACATTGAAAAAATTGATTAGCAATTTGCAAGTACTCTAAAAGCCCCCAAAAGACATATATAGCACTTTGAAATCTCATAGAACCATATCCAACTCCTTTTTAAGCTCTGTAATGCAAACACAACCTTAATAATTTCAAAGTGACATCAACATATATGGTAGTGGTATAATTTCATATCGCTCACACAATTTGTAAAATTATTTTTAGGGCTATCTTTATCTCTGTGGCTAAGCTGTAAGCTGTGACATACACTCACTTTCCATAATCACCACATAATAGCTGCTGCATTCTTTGCCACTGCTTTCATAGAGGCTATGGTAATACTATCTGAATGACTGTGCCATACGATGTGATGTAACTGCTGCAAAGCATTATGGGGAAGCCCACCTATCCATATCCCAAGACGATGAGAGCTGATGAATTTTTTCTGCATTAAGTAAAATGGTGGTGAACATTTTTGTTGATTCACGGAAAGTGAATTTCAGTTTCTAAGGATTCAGCGGTCTAATGAATTTCCAAAAATTTGACACAAATTATGTCTCTATCAAAGCTACTGATAGGGAAGTAGATTGGGAGGCCCATTGGGGACAGCAATGAAAATGTCTGTAAAGCTCTGTAGAATATGGTGTCTCTATATAAGCAAAGCGTAATAAATAATAAAGTAAACTCACTCACCTGTATTATTTGTTTTTACATAGTTTAGTATATATTACAATTTTTGAATTATAAGACCAAAAATTATATTTTAAAAACAAAAACTGGTTGGTGTATTTTATGGATGACTATATGGTGGCCCAATTCTAACGCATCGGGTATTCTAGAATATGCATGTCCACGTAGTATACTGCACAGTCCATGTAGTATATTGCCCAGCCACATAGTATATTGTCCAACCACGTAGTATATTGCCCAGCCACGTAGTATATTGCCCAGCCATGTAGTATATTGCCCAGTTACGTAGTATATTGCCCAGCCACGTAGTATATTGCCCAGCCACGTAGTATATTGCCCAGCCATGTAGTATATTGCCCAGCCACGTAGTATATTGCCCAGTGACGTAGTATATTGCCCAGCCACGTAGTATATTGCCCAGTTATTTAGTATATTGCCTAGTGATGTAATATATTGCGCAGTCACGTACTATATTGCCCAGTCACATAGTATATTGCACAGCCCACATAGTATATTGCCCAGTGATGTAATATATTGGCCAGCCACGTACTATATTGCCCAGTGACGTAGTATATTGCCTAGCGACATAGTATATTGCGCAGCCACATAGTATATTGTATCCAACAGCAGGTTAGAAATTACACGTTAAAACTTAACTTTTACTTATATTTGTTAAAATCACGAACGTGACCGTGAGCGAACAAGGTGCCAGTGTTTTTAAAAACCAAAAAATCATAACAAAGACCACAACAGGTAAGAGTTCAAATGGAACAGTATTTGTGGAGCATATGTTTCAAAATCTATCATACATATGACACTATACCACAATGAGCAAGCTCAAAAAACCATATAGGGTGGGTCAATCTCCAACCTATTAAATTTATACCACCAATAGCACTAGAATACATATATGCCTCATCACATTAATAATGCACACCAGCATATGTTCGGTAAGTGTCTATGCGTGGATTCATCTAGCAACAGCGTTTATAATTTATACTCATCCTTCTGGGACCGATGCTGCCAGCGGTGCCTCCTTAGAGTTTCTGGGGCTTAGGGGCGGATCATGCCGCACTAGCCATAGTTCCCCGTTATATCCAGTGTCTCCCGACGCGTTTCTTCTTTTAATTCATCAGGGGGGTAGTGACAAAAGATGCTGTCAAATCCACGAGCATTGCTAAACCATGCGCCCCCTTACCTGACTTAAATAGACTACATGTGTTCCTTCACGCGGCGCGTACCCGGCCGCCGGTGACTCATTTCCGGCTGCTCTCGCCCGCGCGCTGGCATAGTTAGTATTGACGCGCCCACCTTGTGCATCCTGAGGCCGCGCACTTCCGGCCACCGGAGAGCTCCTTCCGGCCCCTCATGCACGTGCTGCATACCGCGCACCTCATAGTGCCGTGTCATGCTGCAGAGCCTGTGCGGGGGCAGACAAATAGGGATGCACCCGTCATTTCCAGTAGGGAATCAAAGACGGCGCATTAGCCCGTAAGCGTCACATCCGGCTTACGATCAAATGACCGAGGCCGAGGTGTAAATAAAGCATGTAAACCCCCGATTGGTCGGGCCAGCCCACTATGCTAAACATCCACCGAGGTGCATAACAGTGCACACACGTGGATGCTGTCCATTCAATAAAGGTAATGTGCCATTTTGTACAACCCACATCCTTCCATACCACACACGGAATATAGGTCATTTCAGTGTCTCCTTATCCATACAGTACACATACGCAGATATGGGTCTAGAAATAAGATTAAAAATTCCACTAAAAATAGATGAACCCCCACTAATGCGATAGAGTCATCAAAAATAAGTGGTAAACCCAGCACAATAGAAAAAATTCCACAAAAGGAATACAGGTCATTTCAGTGTCTCTTTATCCATACGGTACAAATATGCAAACACGGGTCTAGAAATAAGATTCAAAATTCCACTAATGATAGATGAACCCCCACTAATGCGAGAATCATCAAAGAAAGGGGGGGAAACCCCAGAACAATAGAAAAAAATATAATAATTTTTTGAAAAAAATTAAAAAAAATAATTTTTGAAAAAAATCGAGATCAACACGGAAAAAACAAAAGACAAAAACCAAAAATAGGCCGGGACACGATGGACTTCCTCCCCACACACCAGGCCCAAGGGAAAGGACAGCAAAGGGTGACCCTACGGGCTTCCCCTATTATCCCCTAACTAGAACGGGCCCTGCCTAACGCGGAGGTTGGCACCCCAGAAACCTGCGCAGAGGCGCCCCCACTTGACGGCGGCCATCCCTGTTCTAGATTCCCTGTTGTGCTGCTACACTTACAAGAAGGAAGAAAAATTAAGTTGCTCATTAAGGCCCATTGGGCTTTGAGTTTGTAGACGAAAAATCCACATACACTCCTTCTGCAGAATGCGCTTATCCCAGTCCCCACCCCTCTGTGGTTGAGCAATTCTTTCAATCCCCATAAATTCCACTCCTTTCAGATCACCATTGTGGAACCTGTTGATATGATTTGCTACCGGAGTGTCTTTCCTATTAATGGTGTCCCTATGATGCTCTCCAACCCTTCTTCTCAGTTCTCTGCTCGTCTTTCCTATATATTCGATACCGCATATGCACGTGATTTTATATACAACGCCCCTAGTCTTACAATTGATGAATTGACGTATAGTAAAACTCTTCCCTGTGACGTTGCTCTTAAAATCTTTCCCTTGACAGATAGAGCTACAATATTTGCAGTTTCCACATCTATAACAGCCCTTGGTGCGACCACCTAGCCAGGTGGGCTCATGGGCACGTACAGCTGGGGGGATGGTAAAATGGCTGTGGACCACCCTGTCCTTGATTGAGCGACCCTTCTTGTAGGTAATTTGTGGTGATGCAGTGACCATCCTACTCAAATCCTTATCCATAAGCAGGATAGACCAGTGTCGCTGCAGAATGTCCCTTAGGTCATTTGCTCCATTGCTATATTTAGTGATGAATCTAGTTAGATTCTCATCCTCCCGTTTCTCGGCCGGGATCAGTAGATCCCTTCTGTCCCTTGATGAAGCTGAGACATATGCATCTCTCAAAACGTTATCGGGATATCCCCGTTCACCAAATCGTCTACGGAGATCGTCCGCTTGCTTTTTGTAAATCAATGGGTCTGAGCAGTTACTACGTGTCCGCAGGTACTGGCCCTTGGGGATACCCCTTCTGAGAGGGGGTGGGTGATTTGATTCCCATCTCAGGAGGGCACTGGAGGCAGTCGGCTTCCTATACGTACTCGTGACTATCTGGCCGTCCCTCCCCCTCTCAATCAAGACATCCAGGAAAGGTAGACTTTGGAGATTAAGCTCGAAGGTGAAACGTAAGCCCAGATCGTTTACATTTAGACCCATAACAAAGCTGCGGAAACCTTCTTCGGTCCCTCTCCAAATCAAGAACACGTCATCTATGTAACGCAGCCACAAAATGATGTTACTCTCGGCCGCGTCCATAGTGTCACCAAAGATGATGTTCTCCTCCCACCAGCCCAGGAGCAAATTAGCATACGAGGGGGCACAGGGGCTCCCCATAGCTGTGCCCCTGAGCTGGTGGAAGTACTTCCCGTCAAAGAGGAAATAGTTCCTAGTCAGGCAAAATTTGAGTGCTTGTATAACAAACATATTATGGTCACTAAATTGGCACCCTCGCGTTCTCAGGTAGTGGTCCACAGCCATAATGCCCTTGTCATGGGGAATTGAGGAATACAGAGCCTCCACATCGATTGAACACAACCACATATCGTCATCCAGAACAATCTGGTCAAGTTTGAGGAGGAGATCCATCGTATCCCGTGTGTATGAACTCAGGGCGGTGACAAATGGTCTCAGAATTTTGTCCACATACAGGCCCAGATTTTGTGTCAAACTCCCGATTCCGGAGACAATCGGTCTCCCTTTCAAAGGGTTAATACCTTTATGGATCTTGGGCAAGCAATAAAACGTGGCCACTACCGGATGTGATGGTATTAAAAATTCCTTTTCACTTTTGTCCAACAGCTTCCTACAATAAGCTTCCATCACCAGTTCTTTCAGTTCCTTATGGTAGACATCAGTAGGATTCCTCTCAAGCCTCTCATAACCCATGTCTGCATTCAACAGTGCATAACACATCCCTTTGTACTGGGGGACGTCCATCACCACCACGTTACCCCCTTTATCTGAGGGCTTTATAATTCTATTATGATCTTTCTCAAGTTCGCATAGACCTGTCATTTCTGCCTTTGTAAGATTATATGCACATCTCTTTTTTGTCATATCGAGTTGCATGATTTCACTCGTGACCAAATTGACAAAAACATCGATGGCATTCAAATCATTAGTTGGAGGTGGCATCCGTATGCTTCTTTTTTTCAAATCGGTAAAAGGCCCTTCCCCTGCATCATTCGGGTTAGGGTCACTCAAGTGGAACAGAAATCTTACATCTCCCAACAAATTCTCATCGATACCCAGCTCATTACAGCATTTTTTATCCTCATTGGCAAAGTGTTTTTTCCACTTCAGCCGACGAGCAAACAAATTAAGATCTTTTATTGCTTCGAAACTATCAAAATCCGTGGTTGGGACGAATGACATGCCTTTGCTTAAAACCGCCATTTGCTCCTCACTCAGCGGTCTAGATGACAAATTTATGACCTCACTTCTCAAATGGGGTTTCGGGGATTGAACCTGTTCCTGAGCGGGTAGCCTGAATCTAAAAAACGCTCCCCTCCTGGTGAACCCCTACCCGCTCCTCTACCTCCACGTCCAGTTCCCCTCCCCCTAGGCTTTCCCCGTGTGTTCTTAAATCTTACTTCCGTGTCAGAGACCTCTGCCTCTGATGACGAGATATCTGTCTCCTGAGGCCTGAAGGGTTTGGGGTTTGATACCAGATATGCCTTATTATCCCGGAACTCCTGCAAGTCCCTAATAAAGAATCTATGTTTCCTCTCCTTAAGATGGTATTGAAATTTATCTATCGTATTTTGCAATCCAATCTCCTTGGCCGCAAATTCTGGTTCTGCCGAGAATTTTTTAGTGACCTCAATCTGTTCCTTCAAGTTCTCACTGAGATTACTAAGCATCAATTTCTCTTCCTCAAGGAGCAATTTCATCAACCTTAGAGAACTATCCGTTGCTTCCTTTTCCCACCTGCTTAACAAGTTGGTGCTCTTATATCTAAAGCCGGGGGTTACAGGAATTCTCAAATGTCTAGGGACAATTCCCGCCTTGATGTAACTCTCAAGGCTTTGGACCTCCCACCATGAAGTGACCTGATCCTTATAAATCTTTGTTAGTTCCTTAAAAGCTGCGTTAAACGATGGTACGTATTTTTTCTGCGTAAAGACTCCGTCAGAGAAGACACTTTTGGCCTCATTCATCCAAACGTTGGTATCTAACCCAGTGGATAGAAAACCGGCCATACCCTGAATTAATAGTATCTCAGCAAGGACAAAAAATTACCACTAACCAATATTTACTATATCCAACAGCAGGTTAGAAATTACACGTTAAAACTTAACTTTTACTTATATTTGTTAAAATCACGAACGTGACCGTGAGCGAACAAGGTGCCAGTGTTTTTAAAAACCAAAAAATCATAACAAAGACCACAACAGGTAAGAGTTCAAATGGAACAGTATTTGTGGAGCATATGTTTCAAAATCTATCATACATATGACACTATACCACAATGAGCAAGCTCAAAAAACCATATAGGGTGGGTCAATCTCCAACCTATTAAATTTATACCACCAATAGCACTAGAATACATATATGCCTCATCACATTAATAATGCACACCAGCATATGTTCGGTAAGTGTCTATGCGTGGATTCATCTAGCAACAGCGTTTATAATTTATACTCATCCTTCTGGGACCGATGCTGCCAGCGGTGCCTCCTTAGAGTTTCTGGGGCTTAGGGGCGGATCATGCCGCACTAGCCATAGTTCCCCGTTATATCCAGTGTCTCCCGACGCGTTTCTTCTTTTAATTCATCAGGGGGGTAGTGACAAAAGATGCTGTCAAATCCACGAGCATTGCTAAACCATGCGCCCCCTTACCTGACTTAAATAGACTACATGTGTTCCTTCACGCGGCGCGTACCCGGCCGCCGGTGACTCATTTCCGGCTGCTCTCGCCCGCGCGCTGGCATAGTTAGTATTGACGCGCCCACCTTGTGCATCCTGAGGCCGCGCACTTCCGGCCACCGGAGAGCTCCTTCCGGCCCCTCATGCACGTGCTGCATACCGCGCACCTCATAGTGCCGTGTCATGCTGCAGAGCCTGTGCGGGGGCAGACAAATAGGGATGCACCCGTCATTTCCAGTAGGGAATCAAAGACGGCGCATTAGCCCGTAAGCGTCACATCCGGCTTACGATCAAATGACCGAGGCCGAGGTGTAAATAAAGCATGTAAACCCCCAATTGGTCGGGCCAGCCCACTATGCTAAACATCCACCGAGGTGCATAACAGTGCACACACGTGGATGCTGTCCATTCAATAAAGGTAATGTGCCATTTTGTACAACCCACATCCTTCCATACCACACACGGAATATAGGTCATTTCAGTGTCTCCTTATCCATACGGTACACATACGCAGATATGGGTCTAGAAATAAGATTAAAAATTCCACTAAAAATAGATGAACCCCCACTAATGCGATAGAGTCATCAAAAATAAGTGGTAAACCCAGCACAATAGAAAAAATTCCACAAAAGGAATACAGGTCATTTCAGTGTCTCTTTATCCATACGGTACAAATATGCAAATACGGGTCTAGAAATAAGATTCAAAATTCCACTAATGATAGATGAACCCCCACTAATGCGAGAATCATCAAAGAAAGGGGGGGAAACCCCAGAACAATAGAAAAAAATATAATAATTTTTTGAAAAAAATAAAAAAAATAATTTTTGAAAAAAATCGAGATCAACACGGAAAAAACAAAAGACAAAAACCAAAAATAGGCCGGGACACGATGGACTTCCTCCCCACACACCAGGCCCAAGGGAAAGGACAGCAAAGGGTGACCCTACGGGCTTCCCCTATTATCCCCTAACTAGAACAGGCCCTGCCTAACGCGGAGGTTGGCACCCCAGAAACCTGCGCAGAGGCGCCCCCACTCGACGGCGGCCATCCCTGTTCTAGATTCCCTGTTGTGCTGCTACACTTACAAGAAGGAAGAAAAATTAAGTTGCTCATTAAGGCCCATTGGGCTTTGAGTTTGTAGACGAAAAATCCACATACACTCCTTCTGCAGAATGCGCTTATCCCAGTCCCCACCCCTCTGTGGTTGAGCAATTCTTTCAATCCCCATAAATTCCACTCCTTTCAGATCACCATTGTGGAACCTGTTGATATGATTTGCTACCGGAGTGTCTTTCCTATTAATGGTGTCCCTATGATGCTCTCCAACCCTTCTTCTCAGTTCTCTGCTCGTCTTTCCTATATATTCGATACCGCATATGCACGTGATTTTATATACAACGCCCCTAGTCTTACAATTGATGAATTGACGTATAGTAAAACTCTTCCCTGTGACGTTGCTCTTAAAATCTTTCCCTTGACAGATAGAGCTACAATATTTGCAGTTTCCACATCTATAACAGCCCTTGGTGCGACCACCTAGCCAGGTGGGCTCATGGGCACGTACAGCTGGGGGGATGGTAAAATGGCTGTGGACCACCCTGTCCTTGATTGAGCGACCCTTCTTGTAGGTAATTTGTGGTGATGCAGTGACCATCCTACTCAAATCCTTATCCATAAGCAGGATAGACCAGTGTCGCTGCAGTAGTGGTAGTAGTGGTAGTTAGTGGTAATTTTTTGTCCTTGCTGAGATACACATAGTATATTGCCCAGTTACGTAGTATATTGCGCAGCTACGTAGTATATTGCCCAGTGACGTAGTATACAGCACAGAGCCACGTAGTATATTGCCCAGCCACGTAGTATATTGCCCAGTTATGTAGTATATTGCGCAGCCACGTAGTATATTGCCCAGTGACGTAGTATATTGCCCAGTGATGTAGTATACAGCACAGAGCCACGTAGTATATTGCACAGCGAAGTAGTATACAGCACAGAGTCACGTAGTATATTGCCCAGCTATGTAGTATATTGCCCAGCCAGGTTTGTCACAGGTGAAAAAATAAAAAATAAACATATACTCACCTTTCCGAGGGAGTCCTTGTAGTCCACGGCAGGTTCTGGTCCCAGGGTTGGTATGAGCGTAGGACTTGTGATGATGTCGCGGTCACATGACCGTGACGTCATGGCAGGTCCTTCTGCCACCGGAACCTGCAATGGAAGATGGCGGTCGGCGTGAGCTGCAACAGAGGGTGAGTATGGCAGGTTTATTTTTTTTATTATTTTTAACATTACATTTTTTACTATTGATGCCGCATAGGCAGCGTCAATGGTAAAGAGTTGGGGACACACAGGGTTAATAGCAGCGGTAACGGAGTGCGTTACCCGCGGCATAACGCGGTCCATTACTGCCGGCATTAACCCTGTGTTAGTGGTGACCAGAGGATACTATGCGGGCCACAGGCACTGACTTCGGGGAGTAAGGAGCGGCCATTTTCTTCCGGACTCTGCCCATCGCTGATTGGTCCCGGCAGCCATGACAGGCAGCTGGCAAGACCAATCAGCGAATGAATAACCATGACAGAAGGACAGACAGAAAGACGGAAGTGACCCTTAGACAATTATATAGTAGATTTGCAGCTTACATGTTTGAAAGCTAGGAAATCAGGGAGACATGCAAATATAATTTAATAGATGTGTTTCTTGCATAACATATTGTGCACAAAGGATACATTACACAGCATTTAAGTGGTACACTCACATTTTGCAACTGATCTGCTGGTGCCCATGATTTGCCAAAGCAGCTGGGGAGGCCCACTATCTTTGCTTTATAATGAGTTTGTCATTTAGCGAAGTAAATGGTACAAGTGATGAAATGATTGCAGGGTCAAGTTCCCTAAGGAGAAAATAATGTGAAATTTAATTTAAAAAAATGATTTTTAAGATATTAAGAATATAAAAGTTTAAGATATCTTCTCTTTCTAAAAAATAAGGAAATAAAAACAGAAAACATATTTGGTATTGCTAAGCTGGCAAAAATATGATTTATGCAAATATATACTGAGTCAAATGCCAAAATTGCAATTTTTCAGTAATTTTGTCCCTTCCAATTGGTACAGTGGCTTGCAAAAGAAAGAGAGAAATATAGGCATAATTTTTGTTTATGTGATCAAATAGCTAAACATTGGCATGTGCATATGCATGTGCATATGTATTCACCCCTTTTTCTATGAACCAATGAAACCCCTAAAAATTTCTGGTGCATGCATAAGTCACACGTTCAGTGAAAGGAAGTCCACCTGTGTGCAATCTAAGTGTCACATGGTCTGTCAGTATATGCACAACTTTTGTGAAGTGCAAACGAGGCTAAAACACCATCAAGCAAGAGGCAGCACTAACCAAAAAGCATGAAGTAGACCAAGGAGATCTCCAAATAAGTCAGGGACATAGCTGTCAAGTCAAGGTTGTGCTATTATAAAATATCCCAATCTCTGATGGTACCCAGGAACACCATCATATCCAATATCATCAAATGGAAACAACATGGTACCACAATAAATCTGCCAAGAGTGGGCCGCCCACCAAAACTCTCAGCTTGGGTGAAGAGGGCATTCATCAGAGAGGCAGGACAGAGACCAAAGGTAACCCTGAAAAAGCTGCAGAATTCCCGAGCAGAGACTGGAATATCTGTCCATATGACCACAATAAGCCACATATTACACAGAGGTGGCCTTTATGAAAGAGTGGGAAGAAAAAAATTGTAAGGCTCATTTTCAGTTTGCCAAAAGACTTGTGGTGGGAATCCTGAAATGTTTGGAGGAAGGTGCTGTGGTCAGATGAGACCAAAATTTAGCTTTTTGGTCACCAAGGTAAATGCTATGTCTGGTGCCAGTCCAACACAGCTCATCAGCCCAGGAATACCATTCTCACAGTGAAACATGGCGGTGGCAGCATCATGCTGTGGGGAAGTTTTTTGGCAGCAGGTACAGGAAAAATAGTACGAGCTGAGGGGAAGATGGATTGTGCAAAATACAGGGATATTCTTGCGCAAAACTTGTTTCAGTCTGTCAGTGATTTGAGACTGGGATGGAGGTTCACCTTCCAATAAGACAATAACCCAAAGCATACTGCTAAAGCAACACTCCAAAACATTTACACATTTTCCAATAAACCGCTCGAGTGCATTTACTGAACAAACATTTCGGATTTTAAAATCATTTTTGAAGCTAGTGTTATAAACAATTCTAATTTACTGAGATAATGACTTTTGGGTTTTCATTGGCTGTAAGCTATAATCATCAACATTAACAGAGATAATCACTTGAAATAGATCACTCTGATTGTAATGACTCTATGTAATATATGGGTTTCACTTTTTGTATTGAAGAACTGAAATAAATTAACTTTTTTATGATATTCTAACTTTGTGAGAAGCACCTGTATGTATTTAAAAGGGATAAAACTATCACATATACACCAAAATAGTATCAATTAAATGAAAGAAAAATAAAAAAGTGAACATCATTAGAAAATAGTGACACGAACCATATTTTATTGATAAAGTTTTCAATGTTTATTAATCACAAAGACTATGCAAGTTTGGTATCACTGTAATCATACTGACCTGAAAAATCATGTTTTAGGTCAATTTACCATTCAATGAATGCTTTAAACATAATAATTAGTGTTGAGCATTCCGATACTGCAAATATCGGGTATCGGCCGATATTCGCTATATCGGAATTCCGATACTGAGTTCTGATATTTTTGCGATATCGGATACCGGAATCAGAAGTTCCCATAGTGCAATGATGCACTATAATGGAGTGTGGGCGGTGTGTGGGCGGAGACTGCGTGTGTGTGTGTGCGGGCGGGCTCTGTGCGTGACTGTGGGTGGTCTGTGCGTGCCTGCCGGGGCTCTGTGTGGGATTGCCGGGGCTCTGTGCAGGCTTGCCGGGGCTCTGTGCAGCTTGTGGAGGCTCTGTGCGGGCTTGCCGGGGCTCTGTGCAGCTTGCAGGGGCTCTGTTCGGGCTTGCCGGGGCTCTGTGCGGCTTGCAGGAGCTCTGTGCGGGCTTGCCGGAGCTCTCTGTGGGCTGCCGGGGGTCTGTGCAGGCATCGTCCGATGAGACTACAAATGCTACATACATACTACATACATACTACATTACATACATACGTCTATACTGTATATACAGTACATTAAACATAGAGTACATACTCACCATTACTTGTCACTTTGATCCCCGAAGCCAGTGTCATCTGTAAAAAAGATTAAAATAACAAACAACCAATATACTCACTGTCCGCAGAAATCCACGAGTGTCCCTTGACGATCTCCCGTAGAGAACGGCAGCATCAGCTGTTGCGACCACTCTCTAGGGGCTCCAGGAACACAATGATCAGAGGAAGGTATCCTTCCGCACTGTATTCCTCCGCCGCTGTAAAAACTAGTCCCTAGTGAGAAATTTTCCCATGCAGCAATTGCCATAAAGTTAGACTTTGTCCTAAGGTAACCTCTCAGTGATGCACTGCAGGAACCATTGTCTCCTGTCAGTGTGTCACTGAGGGTCCTATAGAGCAGTGACATCACCCAATGTCACTGTTCTATAGGGGAGATCGTCGTGGGACACTCGTTATTAACCCCTTCCCGACCTTTGACGCCACGTAGGCGTCATGAAAGTCGGTGCCAATCCGACCCATGACGCCTATGCGGCGTCATGGAAAGATCGCGTCCCTGCAGATCGGGTGAAAGGGTTAACTCCCATTTCACCCGATCTGCAGGGACAGGGGGAGTGGTAGTTTAGCCCAGGGGGGGTGGCTTCACCCCCTCGTGGCTACGATCGCTCTGATTGGCTGTTGAAAGTGAAACTGCCAATCAGAGCGATTTGTAATATTTCACCCATTATAACGGGTGAAATATTACAATCCAGCCATGGCCGATGCTGAAATATCATCGGCCATGGCTGGAAATACTAGTGTGCCCCCACCCCACCCCTCCGATCGCCCCCCCACCCCCCCGATCTGGCCGGTACACTGCTCCGGCTCCCCTCCGCCCTGTGCTCCGCTCCCCCCCGTGCTCGTGTCCGCTCCCCCCGTGCTCCAATCACCCCCCCGTGCTCCAATCACCCCCCCTGCACTCCGATCCACCCCCCCCGTGCTCCGTTCCACCCCCCCGTGCTCCATTCCAGCCCCCCCGTGCTCCGTTCCACGCCCCCCGCGCTCCGTTCCACCCCTCCCGCGCTCCGATTCCCCCCCCCGTGCTCCGATCCCCCCCCCCGTGGTCCCCCCCCACCCTATCATACTTACCGATCCAGCCGTGGTCCCGTCCGTCTTCTCCCGGGCGCCGCCATCTTCCAAAATGGCTGAAATATCATCGGCCATGGCTGGAAATACTAGTGTGCCCCCACCCCACCCCTCCGATCGCCCCCCCACCCCCCCGATCTGGCCGGTACACTGCTCCGGCTCCCCTCCGCCCTGTGCTCCGCTCCCCCCCGTGCTCGTGTCCGCTCCCCCCGTGCTCCAATCACCCCCCCGTGCTCCAATCACCCCCCCTGCACTCCGATCCACCCCCCCCGTGCTCCGTTCCACCCCCCCGTGCTCCATTCCAGCCCCCCCGTGCTCCGTTCCACGCCCCCCGCGCTCCGTTCCACCCCTCCCGCGCTCCGATTCCCCCCCCGTGCTCCGATCCCCCCCCCCGTGGTCCCCCCCCACCCTATCATACTTACCGATCCAGCCGTGGTCCCGTCCGTCTTCTCCCGGGCGCCGCCATCTTCCAAAATGGCGGGCGCATGTGCAGTGCGCCCGCCGAATCTGCCGGCCGGCAGATTCGTTCCAAAGTGCATTTTGATCACTGAGATATAATCTATCTCAGTGATCAAAATAAAAAAAATAATAAATGACCCCCCCCCTTTGTCACCCCCATAGGTAGGGACAATAAAAAAATAAAGAAATTTTTTTTTTTCCACTAATGTTAGAATAGGGTTAGGGTTAGGGGTAGGGTTAGGGTTAGGGGTAGGGTTAGGGGTAGGGTTAGGGTTAGGGGTAGGGGTAGGGTTAGGGGTAGGGGTAGGGTTAGGGGTAGGGTTAGGGTTAGGGCTAGGGTTAGGGGTAGGGTTAGGGGTAGGGTTAGGGTTAGGAATGTGCACACGTATTCTGGTCCTCTGCGGATTTTTCCGCTGCGGATTTGATAAATCCGCAGTGCTAAACCGCTGCGGATTTATGGCGGATTTACCGCGTTTTTTTCTGCGCATTTCACTGCGGTTTTACAATTGCGATTTTCTATTGGAGCAGTTGTAAAACCGCTGCGGAATCCGCACAAAGAAGTGACATGCTGCGGAATGTAAACCGCTGCGTTTCCGTGCAGTTTTTCCGCAGCATGTGTACAGCGATTTTTGTTTCCCATAGGTTTACATTGAACTGTACACTCATGGGAAACTGCTGCGGATCCGCAGCGTTTTCCGCAGCGTGTGCACATACCTTTAGAATTAGGCTATGTGCACACGGTGCGGATTTGGCTGCGGATTCGCAGCAGTGTTCCATCAGGTTTACAGTACCATGTAAACATATGAAAAACCAAATCCGCTGTGCCCGTGATGCGGAAAATACCGCGCGGGAACGCTGCGTTGTATTTTCCGCAGCATGTGAATTCTTTGTGCGGATTCCGCAGCGTTTTACACCTGTTCCTCAATAGGAATCCGCAGGTGAAATCCGCACAAAAAACACTGGAAATCCGCGGAAAATCCGCAGGTAAAACACAGTGCCTTTTACCCGCAGATTTTTCAAAAATGGTGCGGAAATATCTCACACGAATCCGCAACGTGGGCACATAGCCTTAGGGTTAGGGTTGGAATTAGTGTTGTGGTTAGGGGTGTGTTGGGGTTAGGGTTGTGATTAGGATTATGGCTACAGTTGGGATTAGGGTTAGGGGTGTGTTGGGGTTAGTGTTGGAGTTAGAATTGAGGGGTTACCACTGTTTAGGCACATCAGGGGTCTCCAAACGCAACATGGCGCCACCATTGATTCCAGCCAATCTCGTATTCAAAAAGTCAAATGGTGCTCCCTCACTTCCGAGCCCTGACGTGTGCCCAAACAGTGGTTTACCCCCACATATGGGGTACCAGCATACTCAGGACAAACTGCGCAACAATTACTGGGGTCCAATTTCTCCTGTTACCCTTGTGAATCTAAAAAAATGCTTGCTAAAACATAATTTTTGAGGAAAGAAAAATGATTTTTTATTTTCACGGATCTGTGTTGTAAACGTCTGTGAAGCACTTGGGGGTTCAAAGTGCTCACCACATATCTAGATAAGTTCCTTGGGGGGTCTAGTTTCTAAAATGGGGTCACTTGTGGGGGGTTTCTACTGTTTAGGCACACCAGGGGCTCTGCAAACGCAACGTGACACCCGCAGACCATTCCATCAAAGTCTGCATTTCAAAAGTCACTACTTCCCTTCTGAGCCCCGACGTGTGCCCAAACAGTGGTTTACCCCCACATATGGGGTATCAGCGTACTCAGGAGAAACTGGACAACAACTTTTGGGGTCCAATTTCTCCTGTAACCCTTGGGAAAATAAAAAATTCTGGGCTAAATAATTATTTTTGAGGAAAGAAAACGTATTTATTATTTTCACGGCTCTGCATTATAAACTTCTATGAAGCACTTGGGGGTTCAAAGTGCTCACCACACATCTAGATAAGTTCCTTTCAGGGTCTAGTTTCCAAAATGGGGTCACTTGTGGGGGGTTTCTACTGTTTAGGCACATCAGGGGCTCTGCAAACGCAACGTGACGCCCGCAGAGCATTCCATCAAAGTCTGCATTTCAAAACGTCACTACTTCAATTCCAAGCCCCGGCATGTGCCCAAACAGTAGTTTACCCCCACATATGGGGTATCACCGTACTCAGGAGAAACTGGACAACAAATATTGGGGTCAAATTTCTCCTGTTACCCTTGGGAAAAATAAAAAACTCTGGGCTAAATAATTATTTTTGAGGAAAGAAAACGTATTTATTATTTTCACGGCTCTGCATTATAAACTTCTATGAAGCACTTGGGGGTTCAAAGTGCTCACCACACATCTAGATAAGTTCCTTTGGGGGTCTAGTTTCCAAAATGGGGTCACTTGTGGGGGGTTTCTACTGTTAAGCCACATCAGGGGCTCTGCAAACGCAACGTGACGCCCACAGAGCATTCCATCAAAGTCTGCATTTCAAAACGTCACTACTTCACTTCCGAGCCCCGGCATGTGCCCAAACAGTGATTTACCCCCACATATGGGGTATCAGCGTACTCAGGAGAAACTGGACAACAACTTTTGGGGTCAAATTTCTCCTGTTACCCTTGGGAAAATAAAAAATTGCAGGCTAAAAGATCATTTTTGAGAAAATAATTTTTTTTTTTTTTTCATGGCTCTGCGTTATAAACTTCTGTGAAGCACTTGGGGGTTCAAAGTCCTCACCACACATCTAGATTAGTTCCTTTGGGGGTCTAGTTTCTAAAATGGTGTCATTTCTGGGGGATCTCCAATGTTTAGGCACACAGGGGCTCTCCAAACGTGACATGGTGTCCGCTAATGATTGGAGCTAATTTTCCATTTAAAAAGCCAAATGGCGTGCCATCCCTTCCGAGCCCTGCCGTGCGCCCAAACAGTGGTTTACCCCCACATATGGGGTATCAGCGTACTCAGGACAAACTGGACAACAATATTTGGGGTCCAATTTCTCCTATTATCCTTGGCAAAATAGGAAATTCCAGGCTAAAAAATCATTTTTGAGGAAAGAAAAATTATTTTTTATTTTCATGGCTCTGCGTTATAAACTTCTGTGAAGCACCTGGGGGTTTAAAGTGCTCAATATGCATCTAGATAAGTTCCTTGGGGGGTCTAGTTTCCAAAATGGGGTCACTTGTGCGGGAGCTCCAATGTTTAGGCACACAGGGGCTCTCCAAACGCGACATGGTGTCCGCTAACAATTGGAGCTAATTTTCCATTCAAAAAGTCAAATGGCGCGCCTTCTCTTCCGAGCCCTGCCGAGTGCCCAAACAGTGGTTTACCCCCACATATGAGGTATCGGCGTACTCGGGAGAAATTGCCCAACAAATTTTATGATCCATTTTATCCTACTGCCCATGTGAAAATGAAAAAATTGAGGCGAAAAGAATTTTTTTGTGAAAAAAAAGTACTTTTTCATTTTTACAGATCAATTTGTGAAGCACCTGAGGGTTTAAAGTGCTCACTAGGCATCTAAATTAGTTCCTTGGGGGGTCTAGTTTCCAAAATGGGGTCACTTGTGGGGGAGCGCCAATGTTTAGGCACACAGGAGCTATCCAAACGCGACATGGTGTCCGCTAACGATGGAAATAATTTTTCATTCAAAAAGTCAAATGGCGCTCCTTCCCTTCCGAGCCTTACCATGTGCCCAAACAGTGGTTTACCTCCACATGTGAGGTATTGGTGTACTCAGGAGAAATTGCCCAACACATTTTAGGATCCATTTTATCCTGTTGCCCATGTGAAAATGAAAAAATTGAGGCTAAAAGAATTTTTTTGTGAAAAAAAAGTACTTTTTCATTTTTACGGATCAATTTGTGAAGCACCTGGGGGTTCAAAGTGCTCACTATGCATCTAGATAAGTTCCTTGGGGCGTCTAGTTTCCAAAATGGGGTCACTTGTGGGGGAGCTCCAATTTTTAGGCACACGGGGGCTCTCCAAACGTGACATGGTGTCCGCTAAAGAGTGGAGCCAATTTTTGATTCAAAAAGTCAAATGGCGCTCCTTCCCTTCCAAGCCCTGCCGTGCGCCAAAACAGTGGTTTACCCCCACATATGAGGTATCAGCGTACTCAGGACAAATTGGACAACAACTTTCGTGGTTCAGTTTCTCCTTTTACCATTGGGAAAATAAAAAAATTGTTGCTAAAAGATAATTTTTGTGACTAAAAAGTTAAATGTTCATTTTTTCCTTCCATGTTGCTTCTGCTGCTGTGAAGCACCTGAAGGGTTAATAAACTTCTTGAATGTGGTTTTGAGTACCTTGAGGGGTGCAGTTTTTAGAATGGTGTCACTTTTGGGTATTTTCAGCCATATAGACCCCTCAAACTGACTTCAAATGTGAGGTGGTCCCTAAAAAAAATGGTTTTGTAAATTTCGTTGTAAAAATGACAAATCGCTGGTCGAATTTTAACCCTTATAACTTCCTAACAAAAAAAAATTTTGTTTCCAAAATTGTGCTGATGTAAAGTAAACATGTGGGAAATGTTATTTATTAACTATTTTGTGTCACATATCTCTCTGGTTTAACAGAATAAAAATTCAAAATGTGAAAATTGCGAAATTTTCAAAATTTTCGCCAAATTTCCGTGTTTATCACAAATAAATGCAGAATTTATTGACCTAAATTTACCACTAACATGAAGCCCAATATGTCACGAAAAAACAATCTCAGAACCGCTAGGATCCGTTGAAGCGTTCCTGAGTTATTACCTCATAAAGGGACACTGGTCAGAATTGCAAAAAACGGCAAGGTCTTTAAGGTCAAAATAGGCTGGGTCTTGAAGGGGTTAATTAGACTACGACGGATAGGTAGTATATGGTTTAGTATTTTATGTTTTTTGCAGGAGCTGAAGTATGGTAAGTATGGTTAAATGAAGAATATTAAAATACTTTTTTCCTAATGTGTGTTTTATTAACCCATTATTACTATTGGATTAATAATGGATAGGCGTCTTATTGACGCCTCTCCGTTATCAACCTGGCCTAATGTCACCTTACAATAGCAAGGTGACTTTAACCCCTTATTACCCCATATCCCACCGCTACACGGGAGTGGGAAGAGAGGGGCTAAGTGCCAGAATTGGTGCATCTTACAGATGCGCCATTTCTGGGGCGGCTGCAGACTGGTATTTGTAGCCGGGGAGGCCAATATTCATGGCCCCTCTCTAGGCTATGAATGTCAGCCCGCAGCTGTCTGCATAGCCTTTCTGGCTATAAAATATAGGGGCACCCCATGTCATTTTTGGGGGGGTCCCCCTATTTTAATAGCCAGTAAAGGCTTCGCAGATAGCTGCAGGCTGATATTCATAGCAGGCTACAAATATTGGCCCCCGGCCGTTGGCTTGCCCCCTCTGGCGCAGAAAATTGCGCAGGAGCCCATGCCGTTTTTTCCTTCTTTTTTTATAAATTCAACGCTCATTAAGGCCTCTTTCACACTTGCGTCGGTACGGGTCTGTCGCTATGCTTTGGGCCGACGTACCAACGCACGTTGTGAAATTTGTGCATGACGTGGGCAGTGGATGCAGTTTTTCAATGCATCTGTGCCCATTCTGAAGTCCGGGGAGGAGGGGGCGGAGTTTCAGCAGTGCATGCGTGGTAGTAAATGGCGGATGCGATGGATAAAAAAACGCTCACTTGAACGTTTTTTCGTGCCGACGGTCCGCCAAAACATAATGGATCCGTTGCACGATAATACAAGTCTATGGGTAAAAAATGCATCCTGCGAGCACATTTGCAGGATCCGTTTTTTTCGGCCAAGTCCGTTTTTTCTCATAGAGTTGTATTAGCGCCGAATTGCACCTGATGGCCACATGTTTCATCCATTTTTTGCCAGATCCGTCAAAAAAGCTGTTTCCACCGGACGGAAAACACATACAGAGGAACGTTTTTTCTGTCCGGAGAAAAAATGCACAGTGCTGGATCCGGCAAAAAATGCATGAAACTGAGATGTGAAATGATGAATCCAGCCTCCGAATCTGTTTTTTCATGCATGTTTCCATTCAGATAATGCACATTTTCCATTTATTTATTTATTTCCAAAAACTGCATCAAAAACTGCATAAAAAACCACACCAAAAACTGCATCAAAACCTGCAGCAAAAACTGCACCAAAAACTGCATCAAAACTGCACCAAAAACTGCATCAAAAACGGCATAAAAAACCACACCAAAAAACTGCACCAAAAACTGCATCAAAACATACATCAAAAAATGGTGCAGTTTTGATGCAGTTTTTGGTGCGTTTTTTTATACGGTTTTTGATGCAATATTTGGTGCAGTTTTCGATGCAGGCTTTTGGTGCAGTTTTTCATGCTGTTTTTGATGCAGTTTTTGGTGCAGTTTTGATGCAGGTTTTTGGTGTGGTTTTTGATGCTTTTTTGGGGGTGCGTGCACATGCTGCGGATTTTGCTGTGGATCTGCAGCGGTTTCCCATGAGTTTACAGTACCATGTTAACCTATGGGAAACTAAATCTGCAGTTCACATGCTGTGGAAAAAACGCGCAGAAACGCAGCGGTTTACATTCCGCAGCATGTCAATTCTTTGTGTGGATTCCGCTGCGGTTTTACACCTGCTCCAATAGAAAACTGCAGGTGTAAGGCCGCAGCGGAATCCGCAGTAGAAACCGCGATAAATCCACAGGAAAAACTGCAGCGTTTTTGCACTTCGGTATTTTTCAAATCCGCTGCGGAAAAATCCGCAGTACTCCAGAATACGTGTGCACATACCCTGATGCTGTTTTTGGTGCAGTTTTTTTTTTTTGCAGTTTTTGATGCATGTTTTTGGTGTGGTTTTTGATGCGTTTTTATGCTGTTTTTGGTGCAGTTTTTGATGCAGGTTTTTGATGCGTTTTTTGATGCTGTTTTTGGTGCCGTATTTGGTGCAGTTTTTGATGCAGGTTTTGATGCAGTTTTTCATGCAGTTTTTGTTGCAGGTTTTTGGTGTGGTTTTTTATGCGGTTTTTGATGCTGTTTTTGGTGCAGTTTTTGGTGCAGTTTTTGATGGAGGTTTTTGATGCTTTTTTGATGCTGTTTTTGGTGCAGTTTTTGATGCAGAATTTTGGTGTGGTTTTTGATGCGGTTTTTGATGCTGTTTTTGATGCTATTTTTGGTGCAGTTTTTGATGCAGGTTTTTAGTGTGGTTATTGATGCTTTTTTATGCAGTTTTTGGTGCAGTTTTCTGGTGTGGTTTTTGATGCTTTTTGATGCTGTTTTTGAAAAAAACGGATCCAGCGGAAAAAAAATGGATCCGGGGAAAAAACGGATCCTGCGGGAAAAAAGCGGATCCTGTGGAAAAAACTGATCCCGTAGAAAAATGGATCCGGCGGAAAAAATGGATGCTGCAGAAAAAAAGGATCCAGCGGAAAAAAAACGGATCTGGTGGAAAAAACAGATCTGGTGGAAAAAACGGATCTGGTGGAAAAAATGGATCTGGTGGAAAAAAAGGATCCTTTTTTTCAAAACTCGACAGATTGTGCCTGACGGCAAAAACCTGATGTGTGAAAGCAGCCAGATATATGGATAGATACATCTATCTATCTATAGATATATCTATCTATAAATATATCTATAGGTAGATATATCCATAGATATATAATAGAAAGGCCGATGTTTCTAAGTCTACTTTCACACTTGCAATTTTAGCAATCCGTCGCAATCCGTCATTTTGGGAAGAAAAGGATCCTGCAAATGTGTTTGCAAGATGCGTTTTTTACCCATAGACTTGAATTAGCGACGGAACGCGACGGATGGCTACACGTCGCGTCAGTCATGCAACGGATCAGTCGTGTTTTGGTGGACCATTGGCACGAAAAAATGTTCAAGTGAGCATTTTTTTGTCAGTCGTGTCCGCCATTTTCTACCGTGCATGCACGGCCAAATCTCAACCCCCTCCTCCCTGGACTTCAGAATGGGCAGCGGATGCATTGAAAAACTGCATCTGCTGCCCACGTCGTGCACAAATTTTACAACGTGCGTTGGTATGTCGGCCCAAAGCATCACGACGGACTCGTACCGACGCAAGTGTGAAAGTAGCCTTAATGAGCGTTGAATTAAAAAGAAAACGGAAAAAAACGGTATGAGCTCCCGCGCAATTTTCTGCATCAGAGGGGGAAAGCCGACACCTGGGGGCCAATATTTGTAGCCTGCTATGAATATCAGCCTGCAGCTGTCTGCATAGCCTTTACTGGCTATTAAAATAGGGGGACCCCCCCAAAAAAATGACGTGGGGTCCACCTATATTTTATAGCCAGAAAGGCTACGCAGACAGCTGCGGGCTGATATTCATAGCCTAGAGAGGGGCCATGAATATTAGCCCCCCGGCTACAAATACCAGTCTGCAGCCGCCCCAGAAATGGCGCATCTGTAAGATGCGCCAATTCCGGCACTTATCCCCTCTCTTCCCACTCCCGTGTAGCGGTGGGATATGGGGTAATAAGGGGTTAATGTCACCTTGCTATTGTAAGGTGACATTAGGCTGGGTTAATAACGGAGAGGCGTCAATGAGACGCCTATCCATTATTAATCCAATAGTAATAAAGGGTTAATAAAACACACAGACATTAGGAAAAAAGTATTTTAATAGTCTTCATTTAACCATACTTATCATACTTCAATGCCTTCAAAAAACGTAAAATAATAAACCGTATACTACCTGTCCGCCGTAGTCCAATTAATAACGAGTGTCCCACGACGATCTCCCCTATAGAACAGTGACATTGGGTGATGTCACTGCTCTATAGGACCCTCAGTGACACACTGACAGGAGACAAGTGCATCACTGAGAGGTTACCTTAGGATAAAGTCTCACTTTATGGCAATTGCTGCGTGGGAAAATTTCTCATACAGCAATGCCAAAAGTGAGACTAGGGACTATTTTTTTACAGCGGCGGAGGAATACAGTGCGGAAGAATACCTTCCTCCCATCATTGCGTTCCTGGAGCCCCTAGAGAGTGGTCACAACAGCTGATGCTGCCGTTCTCTATGGGAGATCGTCGTGGGACACTCATGGATTTCTGCGGACAGGGAGTATATTGGTTGTTTGTTATTTTAATCTTTTCTTTACAGATGACACTGTCTTCTGGGATCAAAGTGACAAGTAATGGTGAGTAGAGTTGAGCGACCTTGACCTTTTTAGAGTCGAGTCGGGTTTCGCGAAACCCGACTATCTCAAAAGTCGGGTCGAGTGAAATCGGCCGATTATGACGTAAAGTCGGGATCGACCGAAACACGAAACCCAATGCAAGTCAATGGGGCAGCATAGTCGGCAGTGAGTGGGGGCCAGGAAAACACCTAGAGTGCCCATTTTAATGTCAAAACCATCCATTCTTCTTAATGAAACTTGTCAAGCGTAATTTACCTTATAATAATTGGAAGGCATTTGAAATTGGGGGTCATTTGGCTAAAGTTGTGGTGGGTAGGGCTGGTTCAAGTAATTAGTGGGCCCAGGAAATCTGGACCACGTCACGGCAGTGGAGCAGGGAGAGGTAAGTATTTCAACTTTGCAAGTGCTGTGAACCTGAGCAAGCAGGGGGGGCCCACTCGTTGGCATTGGCACTGGCACAGGGCCCCTCAAAGTACAGCGGTGTGTTTGCACGGCGGGGGCGCCTCCCACTGGCAGCAACACTTTTGCGTACTATGAGAGGCCCTGTGCCAGTGACGTCGCCAACTAGTATTCCTCCCCCCCACCTGATGAAGGAACCTGCACTTTCATCTGCACCTTCCTCTTTGTCCCCGTGTAAGGTGGTATGGTATGCGGGAAGAGCAACCTGACTTTCAGCAGGGTCACAATGTTGTTGTGTAGCGTGCACGGGGAATGTTGCGTTATGGGTCAATGTACCAGCAGACTCATCTATCACTGGCTGGGCAATGGGCAGGATGAGGAGGAAACACAGATATAGGCCCAAAGAATAAAGTTGGCTAAATGCAGTTCAAAATTGGTAACACAGGAATAACCAGGGGGCATTGCAGTGGAGGACAACTGGAATGAGAGGCTGACACAGAGAGTAGGCCCAAATCAGTAAGTAGTCGAAATGCAGTTCAAAATTGGCAACCGTAGTAAACAGGCGGCACAGCTTTGTTCAGTGGAGGAGAACAGCAAGGAGTGGCAGACACCGATAGTAGGCCCCAACCCAACTAGTAGGCAAAATGCAGTCTAACATTAACAACTACTTAACGAGCGCCTGAAAACGGAATTTCAGGACAGGAAACCAGGAGAACAGCAAGGAGTGGCAGACACCGATAGTAGGCCCCAAACCAACTAGTACGCCAAATGCAGTTGTTCCGTTTAACCACAATTTAATGAGAGCCTGAAGATAGAAGTTCAGGAAAGGCAACCTGGAGAACAACTTGGAGTGGAACACACCATCTCTCTACACCCCATACCCAATTTGTAGGCCCAATGCAGCGTAGTTTCCAACAACTACTAAACGAGAGCCGGAAGATCGAAGCTCAGGAAAGGCAACCTGGGGAACACCTTGGAGTGTAACAAACCCTCTCTCTACACCACGGAAGGGCTGATTCTTAGGAAGGAAGGCTGTCGGAAAGAAGCAGGGCGCGTCCGAGGGTGATTATATTCTTATTAGGTATATACTCACCCTCGGACGCGCCCTGCTTCTTTATTTGTAATGAATGTTTATTTGCAATGTGGTTTTGACTTACTCTATTTTTTTGGTAAATAATGATTTTATTATTTTCATTGTTTTGCATCTTCTTGGCAATAATATAAAGAAGACGCGACAGGACAACACTCGGTGGATGCCATATCTGTGTTTAAAATTGAAAAAACCTTTCAGTTAACTACTTGCAGGAGAAAGTTATTGTAGCTGGTGGCCATTTTTAGTACTGTACCAGATTTTTGTTGTATGTGTTTGTTTTTAATGTTAAAATGTCTGCATTTGATATCTCTCCAGTATTTTCTTTTTTATAAGCAAAATACTTATTTTTATATTTTCTGATGTTGGTTCCAGGGGTACACGGGCAGCAGTGGTGTGGTCAGTGGAGGCCTAGTGGAAGGAGTGACCGCAGACAGGCATCGAAGGCCTAAAATAATAACACATGGCTGTAGGCAATTTTAAATTGGTTCCAGGGGTACACGGGCAGCAGTGGTGTGGTCAGTGGAGGCCTAGTGGAAGGAGTGACCGCAGACAGGCATCGAAGGCCTAAAATAATAACACATGGATGTAGGCAATTTTAAATTGGTTCCAGGGGTACACGGGCAGCAGTGGTGTGGTCAGTGGAGGCCTAGTGGAAGGAGTGACCGCAGACAGGCATCGAAGGCCTAAAATAATAACACATGGCTGTAGGCAATTTTAAATTGGTTCCAGGGGTACACGGGCAGAAGTGGTGTGGTCAGTGGAGGCCTAGTGGAAGGAGTGACCGCAGACAGGCATCGAAGGCCTAAAATAATAACACATGGCTGTAGGCAATTTTAAATTGGTTCCAGGGGTACACGGGCAGCAGTGGTGTGGTCAGTGGAGGCCTAGTGGAAGGAGTGACCGCAGACAGGCATCGAAGGCCTAAAATAATAACACATGGCTGTAGGCAATTTTAAATTGGTTCCAGGGGTACACGGGCAGCAGTGCCCTGGTCAGTGTAGTAGTAGTTGAAAGAATGGACCGCAGACAGGCATCGAAGGCCTAAAATAAAAAAATTGGGCTGGCTGTAGGCAATTTTAAATTGGTTCCAGGGGTACACGGGCAGCAGTGGTGTGGTCAGTGGAGGCCTAGTGGAAGGAGTGACCGCAGACAGGCATCGAAGGCCTAAAATAATAACACATGGCTGTAGGCAATTTTAAATTGGTTCCAGGTGTACACGGGCAGCAGTGGTGTGGTCAGTGGAGGCCTAGTGGAAGGAGTGACCACAGACAGGCATCGAAGGCCTAACATAACAAAAATGTCAATACAATGGTATTGTCAGTGGCAGGCATTGAAGGATGTCAGCGCATAGACTAAACATTGGTGGAGCTGTGAGATAATTTTGCAAGTGGTAGAGCACTGTTTGAGCTGGGGTGGGGGGAAACTGTCTTGTGGCCGGCGGTACAGGCCCAGGGCCCCTCATATTACAACGGTGTGTCTGACGTTGGGTGCGCACCACCACCGCCAGAGACACTTTATTGTACTAGGAGGGACCCAGTGGCAGTGCCGTCGACCAAAAGCGGGCTCACCCACCTCTTCAGACAAACTGCACTATCACGGGTGCTGTCGCCAAGTGTCGATACCACGGCCCCGTGTGGGGAGTTTGGCCATTTAGTGAGGTGTAAACATGTCGTATGCTGGACAATCAGGTGCAGAAAATTACGAGATTAGAAAAGGCATTCAGAATAGTCCACAGGCAAGACCTTTTCATAGGAAAGCTAGGTGTCAGCCGGGCAAGGTGGGGCAAAAGATTTCGAAATCCAGTTGTGGTTCATTTTAATGAAGGTTAGATCATCTACATTTTGGGTAGCCAGACGAGTCCTTTTTTCTGTTAGTATTGAACCTGCAGCACTGAATACTCTTTCTGATAGGACACTAGCTGCCGGGCAAGCAAGCTCCTGCAATGCATATTCTGCCAATTCTGGCCAGGTGTCTAATTTTGATGCCCAGTAATCAAATGGGAATGACGGTTGAGGGAGAACATCGATAAGGGATGAAAAATAGTTTGTAACCATACTTGACAAATGTTGTCTCCTGTCACTTTGAATTGATGCTGCAGTACCTGTCCTGTCTGCGGTCATAGCAAAATCACTCCACAACCTGGTCAGAAAACCCCTCTGGCCAACGCCACTTCTGATTTCTGCCCCTCTAACTCCTCTGGTCTGCTGGCCCCTGCAGCTCGTGTGAGAACGATCACGGGCGCTGTGTGCAGGGAATGCCAGAAGCAAACGGTCAACAAGAGTTGATTGTTTGGTTGCTAATATTAGTTCCAAGTTCTCATGTGGCATTATATTTTGCAATTTGCCTTTATAGCGAGGATCAAGGAGGCAGGCCAACCAGTAATCGTCATCATTCATCATTTTAGTTATGCGTGTGTCCCTTTTGAGGATACGTAAGGCATAATCCGCCATGTGGGCCAAAGTTCCAGTTCTCAAATCTGCGGTTGTGCTTGGTTGAGGGGCAGTTTCAGGCAAATCCACGTCACTTGTGTCCCTCAAAAAAACAGAACCCGGCCTTGCCGCGCCACCAATTTCCAGTGGCCCCGGAAAAGCTTCCTCATTAAAAATATAATCATCCCCATCATCCTCCTCGTCCTCCTCCTCCTCTTCGCCCGCTACCTCGTCCTGTACACTGCCCTGGCCAGACAATGGCTGACTGTCATCAAGGCTTTCCTCTTCCTCATCTGCAGACGCCTGATCCTTTATGTGCGTCAAACTTTGCATCAGCAGACGCATTAGGGGGATGCTCATGCTTATTATGGCGTTGTCTGCACTAACCAGCCGTGTGCATTCCTCAAAACACTGAAGGACTTGACACATGTCTTGAATCTTCGACCACTGCACACCTGACAACTCCATGTCTGCCATCCTACTGCCTGCCCGTGTATGTGTATCCTCCCACAAAAACATAACAGCCCGCCTCTGTTCACACAGTCTCTGAAGCATGTGCAGTGTTGAGTTCCACCTTGTTGCAACGTCTATGATTAGGCGATGCTGGGGAAGGTTCAAAGAACGCTGATAGGTCTGCATACGGCTGGAGTGTACGGGCGAACGGCGGATATGTGAGCAAAGTCCACGCACTTTGAGGAGCAGGTCGGATAACCCCGGATAACTTTTCAGGAAGCACTGCACCACCAGGTTTAAGGTGTGAGCCAGGCAAGGAATGTGTTTCAGTTGGGAAAGGGAGATGGCAGCCATGAAATTCCTTCCGTTATCACTCACTACCTTGCCTGCCTCAAGATCTACAGTGCCCAGCCACGACTGCGTTTCTTTCTGCAAGAACTCGGACAGAACTTCCGCGGTGTGTCTGTTGTCGCCCAAACACTTCATAGCCAATACAGCCTGCTGACGTTTGCCAGTAGCTGCCCCATAATGGGAGACCTGGTGTGCAACAGTGGCAGCTGCGGATGGAGTGGTTGTGCGACTGCGGTCTGTGGACGAGCTCTCGCTTCTGCAGGAGGACGAAGAGGAGGAGGAGGGGGTGCGAACGGCTACAGCCAATTGTTTCCTAGACCGTGGGCTAGGCAGAACTGTCCCAAACTTGCTGTCCCCTGTGGACCCTGCATCCACCACATTTACCCAGTGTGCCGTGATGGACACGTAACGTCCCTGGCCATGCCTACTGGTCCATGCATCTGTTGTCAGGTGCACCTTTGTGCTCACAGATTGCCTGAGTGCATGGACGATGCGCTCTTTAACATGCTGGTGGAGGGCTGGGATGGCTTTTCTGGAAAAAAAGTGTCGACTGGGTAGCTCGTAGCGTGGTACAGCGTAGTCCATCAGGGCTTTGAAAGCTTCGCTTTCAACTAACCGGTAGGGCATCATCTCTAACGAGATTAGTCTAGCTATGTGTGCGTTCAAACCCTGTGTACGCGGATGCGAGGCTAAGTACTTCCTTTTTCTAACCATAGTCTCATGTAGGGTGAGCTGGACTGGAGAGCTGGAGATCGTGGAACTAGCGGGGGTGCCGGTGGACATGGCAGACTGAGAGACGGTGGGAGATGGTATTGTTGCCACCGGTGCCCTAGATGCAGTGTTTCCTACTACGAAACTGGTGATTCCCTGACCCTGACGGCTTTGGCCTGGCAAAGAAACCTGCACAGATACTGCAGGTGGTGCGGAAAATGGTGGCCCTACACTGCCGGAAGGGATGTTGCGTTGCTGACTAGCTTCATTGGCCGAGGGTGCTACAACCTTAAGGGACGTTTGGTAGTTAGTCCAGGCTTGCAAATGCATGGTGGTTAAATGTCTATGCATGCAACTTGTATTGAGACTTTTCAGATTCTGTCCTCTGCTTAAGGTAGTTGAACATTTTTGACAGATGACTTTGCGCTGATCAATTGGATGTTGTTTAAAAAAATGCCAGACTGCACTCTTTCTAGCATCGGATACCTTTTCAGGCATTGCAGACTGAGCTTTAACCGGATGGCCACGCTGTCCTCCAACAGGTTTTAGCTTTGCCACGCGTTTTGGGCAAGATACGGGCCCGGCAGATGGAACCTGTTGCGATGTTGATGCCTGCTGCGGCCCCTCCTCCTCCGCTTCAGAACTGCTGCCGCCTGCACCCTGTTCCCCCAATGGCTGCCAATCGGGGTCAAGAACTGGGTCATCTATTACCTCTTCTTGTAGCTCGTGTGCAACTTCGTCTGTGTCACCGTGTCGGTCGGTGGTATAGCGTTCGTGATGGGGCAACATAGTCTCATCAGGGTCTGATTCTTGATCAGCACCCTGCGAGGGCAATGTTGTGGTCTGAGTCAAAGGACCAGCATAGTAGTCTGGCTGTGGCTGTGCATCAGTGCACTCCATGTCAGATTCAACTTGTAATGGGCATGGACTGTTAACTGCTTCACTTTCTAAGCCAGGGACGGTATGTGTAAAGAGCTCCATGGAGTAACCCGTTGTGTCGCCTGCTGCATTCTTCTCTGTTGTTGTTTTTGCTGAAGAGGACAAGGAAGCGACTTGTCCCTGACCGTGAACATCCACTAACGACGCGCTGCTTTGACATTTACCAGTTTCACGAGAGGAGGCAAAAGAGCTAGAGGCTGAGTCAGCAAGATAAGCCAAAACTTGCTCTTGCTGCTCCGGCTTTAAAAGCGGTTTTCCTACTCCCAGAAAAGGGAGCGTTCGAGGCCTTGTGTAGCCAGACGACAAACCTGGCTCCACAGCTCCAGACTTAGGTGCAATATTTTTTTTCCCACGACCAGCTGATGCTCCACCACTACCACTACCCTCATTACCAGCTGACAATGAACGCCCCCGGCCACGACCTCTTCCACCATACTTCCTCATTGTTTTAAAAACGTAAACAAACTAACGGTATTTGTTGCTGTCACACAAATTACACGGTGAGCTATAACTTCAGTATGATTTAGCTACCCCTTTACAGGTGAGTGAGACCACAACGAAAATCAGGCACAATGTTACACACTCTGTTGTTGGTGGCAACAAATGAGAGAGATGCCACACACGCAGGACTGTCACTGAAGCACAAATGTAAATATTAATCTCCCACTGATTTGATTTTTTTTTTTTTTTCAGGGAGACTTTAGGAAAAAAAAAATAGAATAAAATGATTTTTTCAGGAAGAATTTAGAAACCAAAGAAAATAAAATGATTTTTTCAGGGAGAATTTAGAAAACAAATAAAACAAAAAAAGGCTTTCTATGGCCCACTGAGTGAGAGATGACGCACACAGGAGTCAGGAGTGGCACACAAGCCCAGAGGCCAATATTTATCTCCCACTGATTGATGTAGTGATTTTTTCAGGTAGATTTTGGAACCCAAATCAAGCTAAAAAAAATAATAGGCTTTCTATGGCCCACAATTGGAGAGAGAGAGAGAGAGAGATGGCACACCCAGGAGTCAAGACTGGCACACAAGCAGAAAGGGCAATATTAATCTCCCACTGATTTGTTTTTTTTTTTTTTTTTTTTCAGGGAGACTTTAGGAAAAAAAAAATAGAATAAAATGATTTTTTCAGGAAGAATTTAGAAACCAAATAAAATAAAATGATTTTTTCAGGGAGAATTTAGAAAACAAATAAAACAAAAAAAGGCTTTCTATGGCCCACTGAGTGAGAGATGACGCACACAGGAGTCAGGAGTGGCACACAAGCCCAGAGGCCAATATTTATCTCCCACTGATTGATGTAGTGATTTTTTCAGGTAGATTTTGGAACCCAAATCAAGCTAAAAAAAATAATAGGCTTTCTATGGCCCACAATTGGAGAGAGAGAGAGAGAGATGGCACACCCAGGAGTCAAGACTGGCACACAAGCAGAAAGGGCAATATTAATCTCCCACTGATTTGTTTTTGTTTTGTTTTTTCAGGGAGACTTTAGGAAAAAAAAAAATAGAATAAAATGATTTTTTCAGAAAGAATTTAGAAACCAAATAAAATAAAATGATTTTTTCAGGGAGAATTTAGAAAACAAATAAAACAAAAAAAGGATTTCTATGGCCCACTGAGTGAGAGATGACGCACACAGGAGTCAGGAGTGGCACACAAGCCCAGAGGCCAATATTTATCTCCCACTGATTGATGTAGTGATTTTTTCAGGTAGATTTTGGAACCCAAATCAAGCTAAAAAAATAATAGGCTTTCTATGGCCCACAATTGGAGAGAGAGAGAGAGATGGCACACCCAGGAGTCAAGACTGGCACACAAGCAGAAAGGGCAATATTAATCTCCCACTGATTTTTTTTTTTTTTTTTTCAGGGAGACTTTAGGAAAAAAAAAAATAGAATAAAATGATTTTTTCAGGAAGAATTTAGAAACCAAAGAAAATAAAATGATTTTTTCATGCAGAATTTAGAAAACAAATAAAACAAAAAAAGGCTTTCTATGGCCCACTGAGTGAGAGATGACGCACACAGGAGTCAGGAGTGGCACACAAGCCCAGAGGCCAATATTTATCTCCCACTTTTTTTTTTTGTTCCAGGGAAAATTTATAAACCTAATAAAAAAAATAATAAATAGGCTTTCTATGGCCCACTATCTGAGAGACAGAGAGAGATGGCACGCTTAGGACTGGCACACAAGCCCAAAGGCCAATATTAATCTCCCTTTTTTTTTGTAAGGGAGAATTTATAAAACCCAAAAAAAATAAATAAATAGGCTTTCTATGGCCCACTATTTGTGAGAGAGATGGCACGCTCAGGACTGGCACACAAGCCCAGAGGCCAATATTAATCTCCCACTTTTTTTTTTTTTTCCAGGGAAAATTTATAAACCCAATAAAAAATAAATAAATAAATAGGCTTTCTATGGCCCACTATCTGAGAGAGAGAGATGGCACGCTTAGGACTGGCACACAAGCCCAAAGGCCAATATTAATCTCCCACTGATTGATTTATTGATTTTTTCAGGTAGAATTTAGAACCCAATTAAAGCAAAAAAAAAAAAAAATGGGCTTTCTATGGCCCACTGAGTGAGTGATGATGCACACAGGAGTCAGGAGTGGCACACAAGCCCTGAGGCCAATATTTTTCTCCCACTGATTGATATAGTGATTTTTTCAGGTAGATTTTAGAACCAAAATCAAGCAAAAAAATAAATAGGCTTTCTATGGCCCACTGAGTGAGTGATGATGCACACAGGAGTCAAGAGTGGCACACAAGCCCTGAGGCCAATATTTTTCTCCCACTGATTGATGTAGTGATTTTTTCAGGTAGATTTTATAACCCAAATCAAGCAAAAAAATAAATAGGCTTTCTATGGCCCACTGAGGCCGGCTTCACACTTGCGAGTTTTACGGACGTAAGAGTGCAGAAACTACGTCCGTAAAACTCGCAAAAAATACGGCACAATTATTCTCTATGCCCCTGCTCCTATCTGCCGTATTTTACTGATCAGTATTATACGGCTTTCTACGGCCGTACAAAATCGCAGCATGCTGCGTTTGTCACCGTACTGCGCAAGAAATACGCCAATAAAAGTCTATGGAAGCGTGAAAAATACGGATTTCACACGGACAAGCAGTGTGACTTGCGAGAAATACGCAGCGCTGTTAGAGAGAAAAGCCGGTAATTCAGTGCGGTGTACAGTAAAATCACACTGACAGCTTACAGTCCAATAGGTAGAATAAATGTGTACACATAGAATAGGTATATATATATATATATATGTCAGTGAGACACATATATGTATATATATTACTATTTATTCCAGCGCTATACAGCTTGAAAGCCGGTAATTCAATTACCGGCTTTTTCTTTCTCCTTCCTAAAACCCGACATGATTTGAGACATGGTTTACATACAGTAAACCATGTCTTCTCTCCATTTTTTTGCAGATTCCACACTACTAATGTCAGTAGTGTGTATCTGCAAAATTTGGCCGTTCTAGCTCTTAAAATAAAGGGTTAAATGGCGGAAAAAATTGGCGTGGGCTCCCGCGCAATTTTCTCCGCCAGAGTAGTAAAGCCAGTGACTGAGGGCAGATATTAATAGCCTGGAGAGGGTCCATGGTTATTGCCCCCCCCCTGGCTAAAAATATCTGCCCCCAGCCACCCCAGAAAAGGCACATCTGGAAGATGCGCCTATTCTGGCACTTGGCCACTCTCTTCCCATTCCCGTGTAGCGGTGGGATATGGGGTAATGAAGGGTTAATGCCACCTTGCTATTGTAAGGTGACATTAAGCCTAATTAATAATGGAGAGGCGTCAATTATGACACTTATCCGTTATTAATCCAATTGAATGAAAGGGTTAAATAAAACACAAACACATTATTTAAAATTATTTTAATGAAATAAAAACAATGGTTGTTGGAGTATTTTATTCTACGCCCAATCCAATCACTGAAGACCCTCGTTCTGTGAAAGAAAAAACATAATAAACCAACAATATACTTACCCTCCGCAGATCTGTAACGTCCAACGATGTAAATCCTTCTGAAGGGGTTAAAACATTTTGCAGCAAGGAGCTTTGCTAATGCAGGCTGCTCCTCGCTGCAAAACCCCGGGAAATGAGTCTAAATATAGATCAATGAGCTATATTTAGCTTCATTTGCGGTGAGGCGCCCTCTGCTTGATGTTCATAGATCGTGGGAAATTTCCTAGAAAGCTCCCAGGCTTTCTAGGCAAGTTCCCACGATCTATAAACAGCCAGCAGAGGGCGCCTCACCGCAAATGAAGCTAAATATAGCTCATTGATCTATATTTAGACTCATTTCCCGGGGTTTTGCAGCGAGGAGCAGCCTGCATTAGCAAAGCTCCTTGCTGCAAAATGTTTTAACCCCTTCAGAAGGATTTACATCGTTGGACGTTACAGATCTGCGGAGGGTAAGTATATTGTTGGTTTATTATGTTTTTTCTTTCACAGAACGAGGGTCTTCAGTGATTGGATTGGGCGTAGAATAAAATACTCCAACAACCATTGTTTTTATTTCATTAAAATAATTTTAAATAATGTGTTTGTGTTTTATTTAACCCTTTCATTCAATTGGATTAATAATGGATAGGTGTCATAATTGACGCCTCTCCATTATTAATTAGGCTTAATGTCACCTTACAATAGCAAGGTGGCATTAACCCTTCATTACCCCATATCCCACCGCTACACGGGAATGGGAAGAGAGTGGCCAAGTGCCAGAATAGGCGCATCTTCCAGATGTGCCTTTTCTGGGGTGGCTGGGGGCAGATATTTTTAGCCAGGGGGGGCCAATAACCATGGACCCTCTCCAGGCTATTAATATCTGCCCTCAGTCACTGGCTTTACTACTCTGGCGGAGAAAATTGCGCGGGAGCCCACGCCAATTTTTTCCGCCATTTAACCCTTTATTTTAAGAGCTAGAACGGCCAAATTTTGCAGGTACACACTACTGACATTAGTAGTGTGGAATCTGCAAAAAAAATGGAGAGAAGACATGGTTTACTGTATGTAAACCATGTCTCAAATCATGTCGGGTTTTAAGAAGGAGAAAGAAAAAGACGGTAATTGAATTACCGGCTTTCAAGCTGTATAGCGCTGGAATAAATATTAATATATATACATATATGTGTCTAATGACATATATATATATATATATATATATATATATATATATATATATATATACAGTATATATATATATATTTTTTTCTTTTTGGGACACATGGATCATTTCTATAGCGGTATGTTGGTTTTGCAAGCCTGCGAGAAAACCACGCAGTACGGATGCCATACGGATTACATACGGAGGATGCCATGCGCAAAAAACGCTGGAACACCCTGCCTACGGAGGAGCTACGGACCACTATTTTCGGGACATTTCAGCGTATTACGGCCGTAATATACGGACCGTATTTTCATACGCTGAGTGTGAAGCCGGCCTGAGTGAGAAATTACACAGACAGGGATGGCACTCTAGCAGAAATGTCAATCTTAATCTCCCACAAAAAAAAAAAAAAAACAGGGAGTGTCCTTCAATTACTATCTCCCTGCAGTAATCTCAGCCAGGTATGGCAGGCAGCAATAAGGAGTGGACTGATGCACAAATTAAATAAAAAGTGTGTACAAACCAAAAAGATAGCTGTGCAGAAAGGAAGGAACAAGAGGATTTGTGCTTTGAAAAAAGCAGTTGGTTTGCACAGCGGCGTACACACAGCAATGCAGCTATCAGGGAGCCTTTTAGGGCAGCCCAATGAGCTACAGCGCTGAGGGGGAAAAAAAAAAAAAATGTAGCTTCCACTGTCCCTGCACACCGAAGGTGGTGTTGGGCAGTGGAAATCGCTACAGCACAAGCGGTTTGGTGGTTAATGGACCCTGCCTAACGCTATCCCTGCTTCTGACGAAGCGGCAGCAACCTCTCCCTAAGCTCAGATCAGCAGCAGTAACATGGCGGTCGGCGGGAACTCCCCTTTATAGCCCCTGTGACGCCGCAGACAGCAAGCCAATCACTGCAATGCCCTTCTCTAAGATGGTGGGGACCAGGACCTATGTCATCACGCTGCCCACACTCTGCGTTTACCTTCATTGGCTGAGAAATGGCGCTTTTCGCGTCATTGAAACGCGACTTTGGCGCGAAAGTCGCGTACCGCATGGCCGACCCCGCACAGGGGTCGGATCGGGTTTCATGAAACCCGACTTTGCCAAAAGTCGGCGACTTTTGAAAATGAACGACCCGTTTCGCTCAACCCTAATGGTGAGTATGAACTATGTTCAATGTACTGTATGTCTGTATGTATGTATTGTATGTAATGTTTGAATGTATTGTATGTAGTATGTATGTAGTATTTTTTTTTTTTTTTTACATTCAGCACATTAGCTGGATGATGGGACTACTACTCTCTCATTATTGGCTAATGTGTCAATCACTGTCACTGTTGCAGGCATCGTCCGATGGGACTTGTAGTCCCATTGGACGATGCCTGCACAGACCCCCGTTAGCCCGCAGAGAGCCCCGGCAAGCCCGCACAGAGCCCCCGCAAGCCGCACAGAGCCCCGGCAAGCCCGCACAGAGCCCCGGCAAGCCCACGCAGAGCCCCCGCAAGCCGCACAGAGCCCCCGCAAGCTGCACAGAGCCCCGGCAAGCCCGCACAGAGCCCCTGCAAGCCCGCACAGAGCCCCCGCAAGCCACACAGAGCCCCCGCAAGCCGCACAGAGCCCCGGCAATCCCACACAGAGCCCCAACAAGCCCGCACAGAGCCTCGGCAAGCCGGCACAGAGCCCCTGCAAGCCACATAGAGCCCTGGCAAGCCCGCACAGAGCCCCCGCAAGCTGCACAGAGCCCCGGCAAGCCCACACAGAGCCCCTGCAAGCCACACAGAGCCCCAGCAAGCCTGCACAGAGCCCCCACAAGCAGCACAGAGCCCCGGCAAGCTTGCACAGAACCCCAGCAAGCCCACACAGGGCGGCCGGAACAACCCATACGTAGGCTATGCTGAGAGAGGTGTCCATATTCACCCAAGCATACAGACATTAGCCTTCGGTAAGTGTTCACATTTGGACAGGGAGGTCAGATACCCATCAGTTTAATGAGACCACCTTGACGATGGTTGATGGGCTCACACTATTTGGCCAAATTCTGTGCTAAGCGTCTTAAAAATTTTTTCCTAATGTTCAAAAAGCCAATTTGCAATTCATATTTCATGTGTTTCATATTTGACGTGTTTTGGCACGATAGAGTGCAACCTTTTTTTGTATATTATAAATGGAGGTAGCTGCTCCTGGTATGCACCTATTCACACTAGTTTGGATGTGCCACTCGTTTTTCTGTCATTTCTATATTAGCTAACTGTCTGAGCACTCCTCCCTTCACCATCTGGTTTTTAATTACATCTAATCACACTTGGTTCCGGCCAACCCATATGTAGGCTTTGCTGAGAGCGATGTCCATATTCACCCAAGCATACAGACATTAGCCTTCGGTAAGTGTTCACATTTGGACAGGGAGGTCAGATACCCATCAGTTTAATGAGACCACCTTGACGATGGTTGATGGGCTCACACTATTTGGCCAAATTCTGTGCTAAGCGTCTCAAAAAATTTTTCCTAATGTTCAAAAGCCGTTTTGCTATTCATATTTCATGTATTTCATATTTGACATGTTTTGGCACAATAGAGTGCAATCTTTTTTTATATATTTTTCTTCAAAAGAGTTATGTTAGAAAAATGAAAAAAAAGTTATCATAGGATTAGAAGAAGGATTGGAAAAAGCAAAAGACCAAATTGAAAAATTGCCCGGACATGAAGTTCCCCAATTGTATTTTCAGATGATCTCGTACTGAGCAGAATCTACAGCACTAGCCTACAGGAACTGAACTTCTGCATGAGCTTTTGTTTTTGGGTTACGGTATATTGAACTAACAAATAAAGAATATTTGATATGTCCTAAGGAATTGTATGTGTGCAGATTGTGAATGCCCTAGAAAAAACAAATATTAATTTATAACTGCTAAACAATGTCTTCTATTGGGGCAACCCTTCTATGAACATACAATAGATTCTAAAATCTACAACAATCGTGACATGTAAAATAAACATCAATGATTCAATAATATAGATTCACATCAAAGTAATATGAAAATACTGCATTTCCAAAATTAGTTGTCAAAACTATCTCATTGTATTGATAAAACTAGAAAAAATATTTTTACAACCCCAGGCAATGTAAGTTTCACATTCTTTTAACGTGAAGAGGAAGTCTCAATAGCAACAATTCACATCTCATTATCCTGTTTAAGGACAAGAAGAACAGAAGTGACAATGAATTTCCATGTATGCACGGCAAACAACAAAACCTGAAATTCATTGCCTCTTAGGCAGCATGCCATGTCAACTTGAGAAGTCACTTTGGAAATAAGGCGCAAGGCAACTCCAAGCATTAATTTTCTTACTGAAATCAATGAGCGGTACAGTATTTACTTACAACACAGACTAGACTACACAGTGCTGCCTGTAGGCTATGCAGATAATCTGCAGTTTTTTCACTAGCACTTTAACATACTTTTTAACCTTTGCAAAGTTTGAAGTGAATATTCTACTGTCTCCAACTTCAAAATCAATTACAAGTTGAAATTGCAAGTCGTTATGCTTCAATTTTATATGATGACACATTTGAAAAATAAATTGCCATATAAATATACAATATTGCTATCAAATATCTAGAGATCTGGCTTCCAATGGCTATAAAATAAAATAGAGATATCTTTTTTTAAAAACAAAACTGAAAAAATTACAAAAATGGCAGAGTGGTACCATTACCAGATTATGCATTTAAAATGAATGTCTTACCTAGTGTCTCCTTCCAGATTCACACAAATTCAAGAACAAAAATGCATACAATGAAGGAATATTTTACTAATGGGTAATGTGATATAATTATTTTAGAATTTTGCATAAATATATTGGTATTGTTTAAGGCACTGTGGTGCGGTGACCCATGTTGCCAGGGGGCACTGTGTGTGTGCTTCAGGATGCGCTTGGAGGCATAATTATGGTGATGAGACAAAGTCCGGCAGAGGTGTCACAGAGGTGCTCTGCGCTGTAAGCCCAAAATGATATGGTTATGCTGGGACTTATAGCTCCACAAGAGTTTGTTGTGTTTACTTATAAGGGTGGGCTTATAGGGTTAGCTGGTGAGCTGGGCGGGACTGGCTAACCACACACACACTCCCATCTAGGGGAGTGGTTACAACCATATAATGTGACTGAGGTCTGGTCACATGGACAGAGTGTATGGATCTGTTTGGTCCATGTGCAAGGTCCTGGACGTTCGATGTTGGAAGCTCCTGTGAGTGGAGTCTTCCTGGAAGCACCTGAGAGACCGTGGAACTGGACGGTTGGTGTTGGAGTCTCCTGTGAGTGGAGATGTCCTGGATGCACCTAGAGAGACTGTGACCTGAATGCTCAGGGAGTTGGATTGTCCTGGGATGGACTGGAGTCCTGCAAGCACCTGGTGAGAGTGTGAGTCCTGGAATGGTCAGGGTGTTGGATTGTCCTGGGAAGGACTGGAGTCCCGCAAGCACCTGGTGAGACCATGGACTGATGGCCTGTGTGTTGGAAGTGCCTGTGATTGGACTTCCTGGAAGTGCATGGAGAGGCTGCATCTACAGAGCCTGAGATGGTTTCTGTGTTGGGGAAGCTACAGTTCCTACTGTGGGTCTGGACTATCCGAGGTGCCCTGGTCACAAGGATGGTGATCCCAGTGAGGCAGCTTTCCCCTGAGAGCCAGCATTGCTAGGAGTCAGTGTGTGGAGCCGGAGCTCCTGTAAGGTAACTCTAGGTAACAAGGGGTTATGGGCAGACACAGATCTGCCATTGGAACCAACTGTCGGTGGTTTAGTGTTCCATTGATGCATGTAATGAACTGTTTGTGTTATGGTTTATGACGCTTAATAAACCGAATAAGACTAAGTGGAGAAACCGTGCCTGAGTGCTTAAATCCAGTGCCAAGCGAGTGTTCCCCAACCCACTCAGGTAGCGTTTCACCACAGCACCTAGAATTTTGAAGGAACTTTCAGTCACAGACCCTTAGCATACATTCATTTGACATTTTAATTATTTTATAGTTTTCTTCACCATGTTGTCTCATCACTAACAGGTAGGCAAGTTGTTACCTTAGAACTGTTAAAAAATTGAAGAACTATTTAAAATACATGATAGTCTAGTGCAAACATGGTAAACTGGAACAAGCGTATGATGTGGCTCTGTTCGTGGCTGCCTGACAGCTCTAAAAATAGCTATGATTGACAGACATAGGTCATGCCACTCTATTTAATAGATCCCAGGTAGGGATGAGCGAGTAGTCAAATATTCGGACTTGCTATACTCATAACGAGTAGGTCCTAATACTCAGGTATTCCTAACAAGTAGCAAGTCCAATGCAAGTCAATGGGAAATCCAATTTGATACAGGAAAGATATATATCTTGGTACCGTGTTAGCCACTGGATAGAAAAAATATTTAGAATTGAGAGTGCTCAGTAGTTGATACCTTTTAATGGCTAACTGAAAAGATGGTAACAAATTGCCAGCTTTTGAGACTATACAGGTCTCTTCATCAGGCATACACTAAAAGAAATTCTGGAGAATCACATGTCCATGGTTTATCTGGAATTGGCAAAGGTACCAATTCCACGGCCGGATCTAAGAGCTCTTAGTATTTACAAACCTTTTGATATCAGTACTTATAGAGGGCCACCAAAAACTCCTAGCTACTGCCCCTGGGTAGCTGCAATCCCAGGGTAAACACTTAACACAGAATCATGAAATTCTTGCAGGAGTGTGAGATGGAAATGTTCTGGTACAATTTACCTGGGGGTTTATTCCTGGGAGCTCAATATAGGACAGGTTTTTATGATCAGTGATGAATTCACAGAAAAAAATCCCCAAAATTCAAAAAATAAAAACTAACCTTTATTAATACAATTTATTAAAACGACCAAATATGTGCACTACTTAAACCATCACCACAATAGCAGCATACTATAGGAAAGGCCAAGGTGGTACCAGGCCCTACACTCCACTAAAAGCACCCTACCTATCAGTGGAGGTTGGCACCCTATCACCTGTGCATTGGCGCCCCCGCTCCTTGTCGACTCTCCCTGCTACCCCTGTTGGGCCCTGTTAGGATGGGGAATAGAAAGATAAATCATGCATACAGTGCCCCACTGAGAGTGTTTTGAGTCAATATAGGTAAATTGGCAGACGTATACTCATGCCGGTCTATTCCTTCCTGTCAGCGGGGGTTGGCACCCTCTTGTAATACGCAATTGGCGCCCCCGCTCAACGACGACTGTCCTCTAATCTGGCCCTTATTATACAGATGAGGCCCAAACAGATAGGTTAAGGTGCTATAGTGCTTTAAGTGTCAGAAAGTATATAACCATCAGTTGCTTCCACATATCAGGGGTGCCCTTAGGGTACTGTATTTACACATAAAAGGATCCCTTACTGTGATAATCATTTATACTTCATATAACCATCAAATAACATGCCGCATGATTTTTACATGAGTATATTCATAAGGACAGATGAAAGAACCAATATCTCAATCAAGACCCTATGTCTACATCAGGACCAATAACAAATATCAATATAACAGTTTATGCCATCGATGAGTATTGAACAAGTACACCCCCCTTTTTTTGGATATGTGAAAACATCAAGTCATAATCCTACTCAATGTCACTACAATGCATCCCTGTTATGACCTGGTGGTTAGGAGCACCCGGCACGACCTGATAGTTAAACTCACACAGGACAAGCTCTGGGATGTGGGAGCTCTGCTGACCGCAGGCCCTAATCCTATCACAACAACTAGAAATAGCCGTGGAGCGTTCCTGACTCTCCCTAGACGCCTCTTCACAGCCTAAGAGCTAACTAGCCCTAGAGATAGAAAATAAAGCCTACCTTGCCTCAGAGAAATTCCCCAAAGGAAAAGGCAGCCCCCAACATATATTGACTGTGAGTAAAGATGAAAGTCACAAACGCAGAAATGAAACAGGTTTCAGCAAAGGGAGGCCAGACTTACTACACAGACAGAGGATAGGAAAGGTATCTTTGCGGTCAGCACAAAAAACTACAAAAGACCACGCAGAGTGTGCAAAAAGACCTCCGCACCGACTAACGGTGCGGAGATGCCACTCTGCATCCCAGAGCTTCCAGCTAGCAAGACAAAATCATAATAACCAGCTGGACAAGGAAACAATGAACAAATAATAACTATCAGGAACTTAGCTTCTGCTGGAGAAGACAGGTCACCAGAAAGATCCAAGAGCGAACTGAACCAATGCAGGAACAATGACAGCTGGCATAGAGTAACGATCTGAGTGGAGTTAAATAGAGCAGCCAACCAAAGGATAAACCACGTCACCTGTGTAAGGAACCTCAGAAGCAGCAGCTTCACTCACAGCCACCAGAGGGAGTCCATGGACAGAACTCGCCGAAGTACCATTCACGACCACAGGAGGGAGTTCGACAACAGAATTCACAACAGTACCCCCCCTTGAGGAGGGGTCACCGAACCCTCACCAGAGCCCCCAGGCCGATCAGGATGAGCCAAATGAAAGGCACGAACTAGATCGGCAGCATGAACATCAGAGGCAAAAACCCAGGAATTATCTTCCTGACCATAACCCTTCCACTTGACCAGGTACTGGAGTTTCCGTCTCGAAACACGAGAATTCAAAATCTTCTCCACCACATACTCCAACTCCCCCTCGACCAACACCGGGGCAGGAGGATCAACGGAGGGAAACATAGGCGCCACGTATTTCCGCAACAACGACCTATGGAACACATTATGGATGGCAAAAGAAGCTGGAAGGTCCAAACGAAATGACACAGGATTAAGAACTTCAGAAATCTTATATGGCCCAATGAAACGAGGCTTAAACTTAGGAGAGGAAACCTTCATAGGAACATGACGAGATGACAACCAAACCAAATCCCCAACACGAAGTCGGGGACCAACACAGCGTCGGCGGTTAGCGAAACGTTGAGCCCTCTCCTGGGACAATGTCAAATTGTCCACCACATGAGTCCAAATCTGCTGCAACCTGTCCACCAGCGTGTCCACACCAGGACAGTCCGAAGGCTCAACCTGCCCTGAAGAGAAACGAGGATGGAAACCAGAATTACAGAAAAAAGGAGAAACTAAAGTAGCCGAGCTGGCCCGATTATTAAGAGCGAACTCAGCCAAAGGCAAGAAGGACACCCAATCATCCTAATCAGCAGAAACAAAGCATCTCAGATATGTTTCCAAAGTCTGATTAGTTCGTTCGGTTTGGCCATTAGTCTGAGGATGGAAAGCCGAAGAAAAAGACAAATCAATGCCCATCTTAGCACAAAAGGACCGCCAAAATCTCGAAACAAACTGGGAACCTCTGTCCGAGACGATGTTCTCTGGAATGCCATGCAAACGAACCACATGCTGGAAAAACAATGGCACCAAATCAGAGGAGGAAGGTAATTTAGACAAGGGTACCAAATGGACCATCTTAGAGAAGCGATCACAAACCACCCAAATGACCAACATCCCTTGAGAAACAGGGAGATCAGAAATAAAATCCATGGAAATATGCGTCCAAGGCCTCTTCGGGACCGGCAAGGGCAAAAGCAACCCACTGGCACGAGAACAGCAGGGCTTAGCCTGAGCACAAGTCCCACAGGACTGCACAAAAGAACGCACATCCCGTGACAATGAAGGCCAACAAAAGGATCTAGCCACCAAATCTCTGGTACCAAAGATTCCAGGATGACCAGCCAACACCGAACAATGAACCTCAGAGATAACTCTACTAGTCCATCTATCAGGGACAAACAGTCTCTACGCTGGACAACGGTCAGGTCTATCAGCCTGAAACTTCTGCAGCACGCGCCGCAAATCAGGGGAGATGGCAGACAAAATTACCCCCTCTTTAAGAATACCCACCGGCTCCGGAACACCCGGAGAGTCAGGCACAAAACTCCTTGACAGGGCATCAGCCTTCACATTCTTAGATCCCGGAAGGTATGAAACCACAAAATCAAAACGGGAGAAAAAGAGCGACCATCGAGCCTGTCTAGGATTCAACCATTTGGCAGACTCGAGATAAGTCAAATTCTTGTGATCCGTCAAGACCACCATGCGATATTTAGCTCCTTCAAGCCAATGTCACTACTCCTCGAATGCCCACTTCATGGCCAACAACTCTTGATTGCCAACATCATAACTGCGCTCAGCAGGCGAGAATTTTCTAGAAAAGAAGGCACATGGTTTCATCACCGAGCCATCAGAACTTCTTTGCGACAAAACAGCCCCTGCTCCAATCTCAGAAGCATCAACCTCGACCTGAAACGGGAGCGAAACATCTGGCTGGCACAACACAGGGGCAGAAGAAAAACGACGCTTCAACTCCTGAAAAGCCTCTACAGCCGCAGAGGACCAATTGACCACATCAGCACCTTTCTTGGTCAAATCAGTCAACGGTTTAGCAATACTAGAAAAATTAGCGATGAAGCGACGGTAAAAATTAGCAAAGCCCAGGAACTTCTGCAGGCTCTTCACAGATGTCGGCTGAGTCCAATCATAAATGGCCTGGACTTTAACAGGGTCCATCTCGATAGTAGAAGGGGAAAAAATGAAACCCAAAAATGAAACCTTCTGAACTCCAAAGAGACACTTTGACCCCTTCACAAACAAGGAATTCGCACGAAGGACCTGGAACACCATTCTGACCTGCTTCACATGAGACTCCCAATCATCCGAAAAGACCAAAATGTCATCCAAATATACAATCATGAATCTATCCAGGTACTCTCGAAAGATGTCATGCATAAAGGACTGAAACACAGATGGAGCATTAGAAAGCCTGAATGGCATAACCAGGTACTCAAAATGGCCCTCGGGCGTATTAAATGCTGTTTTCCATTCATCGCCCTGTTTAATTCACACAAGATTATACGCCCCTCGAAGATCTATCTTGGTGAACCAACTAGCCCCCTTAATCCGAGCAAACAAATCAGACAGCAGCGGCAAAGGATACTGAAATTTGACTGTTATTTTATTAAGAAGGCGGTAATCAATACAAGGTCTCAAAGAGCCATCCTTCTTGGCCACAAAAAAGAACCCTGCTCCCAATGGTGACGACGACGGGCGAATATGACCCTTCTCCAAGGATTCCTTTATATAACTCCGCATAGCGGCGTGCTCTGGCACAGATAAATTAAACAAACGGCCCTTAGGAAACTTACTACCAGGAATCAAATTAATAGCACAATCGCAATCCCTATGAGGAGGTAGGGCACCGGATTTGGGCTCTTCAAATACATCCCGGTAATCTGATAAAAGCTCAGGGACTTCAGAAGGAGTGGAAGGCGAGATTGACAAAAATGGAACATCACCATGTACCCCCTGACAAACCCCGCCGGACACAGACATAGATTTCCAATCTAACACTATTCTTGGCCAAAGGCGTAGCGTCAATTCCTCTCAATGGAATAGCATACTGCAAGGGCTCCAAGAAAAAACCACAGCGCCTGGCAAACTCCAAGTCCATCAAATTCAGGGCAGCGCCTGAATCCACAAATGCCATAACAGAATAGGACGACAGAGAGCAAATCAGAGTAACGGACAAAAGAAATTTAGACTGTACCGTACCAATGGTGGCAGACCTAGCGAACCGCTTAGTGCGCTTAGGACAATCGGAGATAGCATGAGTGGATTCACCACAGTAAAAACACAGCCCATTCCAACGTCTGTGTTCTTGCCGTTCAGCTCTGGTCAAAGTCCTATCACACTGCATAGGCTCAGGCCTATGCTCAGAGAATACCGCCAGATGGTGCAGAGCTTTGCGCTCACGCAAAGCGCCGATCGATCTGAATGGCCAAGGACATAGACTCATTCAGACCAGCAGGCGTGGGAAATCCCACCATGACATCCTTAAGGGCTTCAAAAAGACCCTTTCTGAAAATTTCCGCCAGGGCACACTCATTCCACTGAGTAAGCACAGACCACTTTCTAAACTTCTGACAGTACACCTCCGCTTCATCCTGACCCTGACACAAAGCCAGCAAGATTTTCTCTGCCTGATCCACTGAATTTGGTTCATCATAAAGCAATCCAAGCGCCAGAAAAAATGCATCAACATCACGCAATGCAGGATCTCCTGGCGCAAGGGAAAATGCCCAGTCTTGAGGGTCACCACGCAACAAAGAAATAATGATTTTTACTTGTTGAACGGGGTCACCAGAGGAGCGGGGTTTCAAAGCTAGAAACAGTTTACAATTATTTTTGAAATTCAGAAACTTAGATCTATCCCCAGAAAATAAATCAGGAAAAGGAATTCTAGGCTCTAACATAGGATTCTGAACCACAAAATCTTGAATGTTTTGTACCCGTGCAGTGAGATGATCCACACAAGAGGACAGACCTTGAATGTCCATATCTACACCTGTGTCCTGAGCCACCCAAAGGTTTAGGGGAAAAGAAAAACAAAACACAGTGCAAAGAAAAAAAAATGGTCTCAGAACTTCTCTTATCCCTCTATTGAGATGCATTAATACTTTGGGCCAGCTGTACTGTTATGACCTGGTGGTTAGGAGCACCCGGCACGACCTGATAGTTAAAATCACACAGGACAAGCTCTGGGATGTGGGAGCTCTACTGACCGCAGGCCCTAATCCTATCACAACAACTAGAAATAGCCGTGGAGCGTTCCTGACTCTCCCTAGACGCCTCTTCACAGCCTAAGAGCTAACTAGCCCTAGAGATAGAAAATAAAGCCTACCTTGCCTCAGAGAAATTCCCCAAAGGAAAAGGCAGCCCCCCACATATATTGACTGCGAGTAAAGATGAAAGTCACAAACGCAGAAATGAAACAGGTTTCAGCAAAGGGAGGCCAGACTTACTAAACAGACAGAGGATAGGAAAGGTATCTTTGCGGTCAGCACAAAAAACTACAAAAGACCACGCAGAGTGTGCAAAAAGACCTCCGCACCGACTAACGGTGCGGAGATGCCACTCTGCATCCCAGAGCTTCCAGCTAGCAAGACAAAATCATGATAACCAGCTGGACAAGGAAACAATGAACAAATAATAACTATCAGGAACTTAGCTTCTGCTGGAGAAGACAGGTCACCAGAAAGATCCAAGAGCGAACTGAACCAATGCAGGAACATTGACAGCTGGCATGGAGTAGCGATCTGAGTGGAGTTAAATAGAGCAGCCAACCAAAGGATAAACCACGTCACCTGTATAAGGAACCTCAGAAGCAGCAGCTTCACTCACAGCCACCAGAGGGAGTCCATGGACAGAACTCGCCGAAGTACCATTCACGACCACAGGAGGGAGTTCGACAACAGAATTCACAACACATCCCTTTATAATTCACAATGCATCCTTTTGTAACTCAACGCGTTTCCACTCTTCCAATTATAAGAGGTTCATCAGGAGTGAAATAGATATCAAAAGGGTTACTTAGCTTAGTCATATTTGGCGTATTTAAGCAATATAGTCTGCATTACCACCGGGCTAATCCCCTATCGATATGGTGCTATGATCAGTGATGACCGTAATGGGATGAACAGCCCCTTCCAGAAAATGCCTCCATTCTTCTATGGCCAAATTAACCACCAACAATTCCCTGTTGCCGATATAATTTCTTTAGGCTGAAGATAAATTTTTGAAAAAATGGCACAAGGTTTAAGGTTAGTAAGGGTGGACGGACCCTGGGACAACACTGCTCTCACCCCCACCTCCGAAGTGTCGACCTCTACGATAAAAGGTCTTGACGGATCAGGTTGTATCAATACGGGTGCTGAAGTAAAACATTTCTTCAGTGTCTGGAAGGAATTTTTTGCAGCCACAGACCAATTTTTTACATCCGCACCTTTGAGAGTGTGGTCCATCAAGGGTTTCATCACCTGCGAAAACCCTTTAATGAACTTCCTATAGTAATTAGCAGAGCCCAGGAATCGTTGCAACCCCTTCAGATCATTACCCAATCTGAAATGACCTGAACCTTCCCAGGATCCATGCTGTATCCCTCCCCTGATATAATTAAACCCAGAAAAGACAGTTCTTGCATAAAGAATGAACACTTCTCCACCTTAGCGTATAAATGGATCTCCCTGAGTTTCATATAAACCGTATGTAGATGGTGTAAGTGTGACTAACTGTCCTCTGAGTATATCAAGATGTCATCCAGGTAAATGACCACATAGCACCCAATCAGGTCAGAAAAAACATTAATGAAATTCTGGAAAACAGCAGGGGCGTTAGTGAGATCGAAGGGCATAACCAAAGTTTCAAACAACCCCTCTGTCGTCAGAAACGCTGTTTTCCATTCATCTACCTCCCCGATCCTTATAAGGTTATAAGCACCTCGTAAGTCAAGCTTAGAAAAACATTTGGCCCCAGTTAGTTGATTACATAAATCGGGAATCAGAGGAAGAGAGTACGTGTTCTTCATGGTAATCTTATTCAGTTCCGGAAAGTCGAGGCACGGTCACAAACCACCATATTTTTTCTTCACAAAGAAAAACCCTGCTGCCACGGGTGAGACAGAGGGACAAATATGCCCCTTGCAGAGACTCTCTGTGATGTACTCTTTCATGGCTTTGCGCTGAGGCCCGGACATTTGTACAGATGAGCCTGGGGTAATTTGGCTCCTGGAGTTAAATCAAAAGCACAATCACAAGGGCGATGTGGTGGAAGCACCTCAGAATCACTTTCAGAAAAAACGTCTTCGAAGTCCTTCTGGTACTCAGGAATCCCCACCAGACCGACAGACGACACAGAAACAGAATTTACCGAGTTAACAAAAGGTCCCAGGTTACAACACGGACCACTACCCTTACATCCCCATTGAGTGATCTCCTCTGCGACCAAATCAATGACAGGATTATGGCATTGCAGCTAGGGCATCCCCAATACTAGTCCTACCGGGAGATTGTTCATAATGAAACAACTTAATTTTTCCACGTGAGTGGAACCCACTTTCAGAGAAAAGACATCAGTCCTGAAACAAATTCCATCCCAGGTAAGAAGTAGTGATGAGTGAGCACTAAAATGCTCAAGTGCTCGTTGCTCAGGTCCTTTAAAGGTTTAAAAACATCTGAAAATGATGGAAACACTGCTCAAATGACACGGGAACATCATGGGGATAGCGCCTGGAAGCATTTCTGACTCCAAGGTCACAGCTGTAAGCAATGTTGTCAGAGTTTCACGCCATTTTTACAGGTGCACTAAAAACATACAAAAATAAAACCAACATGGATTTTGCTGGGAAATATGTTAAGGTACATCCTTTCCTGTGCAATGACTTGTATATAAGGCAAAATAATTAACCTTATATCAAAATGTTCCTCCACCACTTGGGCTCTGTTCACATGCAGCGTTTTTGATGCGTTTTTCAACTTTGACATTGCTTTCAACCAATAAAAATGTATTCACTGGGAAATGTCATTGTAACATTTAGCAACCCTAGCTGGCCATGTGGTGTGTGAGTGACACATAAGGAGACGCATCTTGTTTCATTTATGAAGGAGGGACTCTTAAAGTCACAGGTCCCATTTAAAAAATGTGAAAAAATGTAAAAAAATATAATAGTTTAAATCACCCCCCTTTCGCCCCATTCAAAATAAATCAATAAAAAAAAATCAAACATACACATATTTGGTTTTGCCACGTTCAGAATCACCCAATCTATCATTAAAAAAAGGATTAACCAGATCACTAAACGGCGTAGCAAGAAAAAATTCGAAACGCCAGAATTACCTTTTTTTGGTAGCCACAACATTGCATTAAAATGCAATAACGGGCGATCAAAAGAACATATCTGCACCAAAATGGTATCAATAAAAATACCAGCTTGGCACACAAAAAATAAGCCCTCAACCGACCCCAGATCATGAAAAATGGAGACGCTAGGGGTATCGGAAAATGACGCAATTTTTTATTTTTTTTTGCAAAGTTTTGAATTTTTTTTCACCACTTAGATAAAATAGAACCTAGACATGTTTGGTGTCTATGAACTCATAATGACCTAGAGAATCATAATCGCAGGTCAGTTTTAGCATTTAGTGACCTAGTAAAAAAGCCAAACAAAAAAACAAGTGTGGGATTGCAGTTTTTTTGCAATTTCACCGCACAATTTTTTTCCCGTTTTCTAGTACACGACATGTTAAAACCAATGATGTTGTTCAAAAGTACAACTTGTTTCTCACAAAATAAGCCCTCACATGGCCATATTGACGGAAAAATAAAAAAGTTATGGCTCTGGGAAGGAGGGGAGCGAAAAGCGAACACGGAAAAATGGAAAATCCCAAGGTCATGAAGGGGTTAAGGGCCATTAACCAGTGGGTCTCTTATACTGTTATTGCCTATACAGTGAGTGGCTGGGCTGCCAGAAATTAGGACGCACCCCAATACCCCTTTTCATGAGACGTACAGGAGGACCTCCTAAACAAATGTTGCATTGAATAAAAGGCCTGGACTGCCCCAAAGTTACATGCAGCTCAATAACCATTTCCGCAGATGTACTTGAAGGCCTTATGACCAAATTGCTTCCATTAGAAAAAACTGTGTCTCCCATACTGTTTGCTTATGCACTGAATGCAAGGCCTGCCCTGCACCAATGTTACATGCACCCCAGTAACTGTTTCAGCAGACGTACTTGAGGGCTTCATGACAAAATTTTTCCCATTGGAAGAAATTGTGTCTCCCATACTGTTTGCTTATGCACTGAATGCAAGGCTTGCCCTGCACCAAAGTTACATGCACCCCAATAACCATTTCAGCAGACATACTTGAGAGCCTCAGGACAAAATTTTTCCCATTCGAAAAAAGTGTGTCTCTCATACTATTTGCTTATGCAATGAATGCAAGGCCTGCCCTGCACCAATGTTACATGCACTCCAATAACCCTTTGAAACCATGTACTGAATGGCCACATGAAACAAAAGTTCCCATTATTTATTTTTTTTATTACCATAAATTTTGTCCATGAAGTGAATGCAAGGCCTGGTCGTAATTTGCACGCACCACAATCCCCATTGGAAGAAACGTGGAGGAGGGTCTCATAATAAAAAATTCAATTTACAAAGGAGTGGTTCACCTATACTTGGAATACCCATACACTGACAAACGTTTTCCCCTGGGGGGTATACATAAACATAGTGTGTACATTTTGTTTTTAGGAGCATCATAAGCACCTTGGAAAACAGTAACGTGGTTTCCTACACAGTTGCAGCTCGGAAGTTGCAGGTTTTTAGTAAAAATATAAATACGGTGGATGAATCCTTGGATGAAGTGATCAGGAAAAGGGGCATGGTGACGACAGGAATGGGAACGTACAGGATTAATAACAGCGGTGGCTATGGGAGATATGACATCCAGGATACAGCCTACAATGATTAGTCGTTTAGCCATCCCACTAGGGTTGAGCGAAACGGGTCGTTCATTTTCATAAGTCGCCGAATTTTGGCAAAGTCGGGTTTCATGAAACCCGACCCAATCCCTGTGTGGGGTCGGCCATGCGGTACGCGACTTTCGCGCCAAAGTCGCGTTTCAATGACGCGAAAAGCGTCATTTCTCAGCCAATGAAGGTGGACGCAGAGTGTGGGCAGCTGTTATGATCTGGTGGTTAGGACAAATAGTGGACCTGGTAGTTAGAGCACCAGAAAAGACCTGATAGCACATTAATACAGGACAAGCTCTGGGAAGTGGAGCCTCTGCTGACCGCAATCCCTAATCCTATCACGCACACTAGAAATAGCCGTGGAGCGCTCCTATCATGACCTAGGCGCCTCGTCACAGCCTCAGAACTAGCTAGCCCTAGAGGTAGGAAAAATAAGCCTATCTTGCCTCAGAGAAAATTCCCCAAAGGAAAAGGCAGCCCCCCACATATATTGACTGTGAGTAAGATGAAATCACAAACACAGAGATGAAATAGATTTAGCAAAGAGAGGCCCGACTTACTAAACAGACAGAAGATAGGAAAGGTCACTTTGCAGTCAGCAAAAAACCCTACAAAAGCCACACAGAGAGTGCAGGGAAAAATACCTTCCACACCGACTAACAGAGCGGAGGCGCCCCTCTGCATCCCAGAGCTTCCAGCAAGCAAGGCAAAATTCACATAAGCATGCTGGACAGAAAAAATAGCAAACAAGAAAAAAGCAAAGCAAAACTTAGCTTCTGTTGGAGGAAACAGTTAACCAGGAAGATCCAGGAGCGAACTAGACCAATGCTACAACATTGACAGCTGGCATCGGACAAGGATCCAAGTGGAGTTAAATAGAGCAGCCCACTAACGAATTAGCCTCGTCACCTGTAGAAGGAAACTCAGAAACACCCACAGGCATCAGAGAAAGTCCATGGACAGAACCAGCCGAAGTACCACTCATGACCACAGGAGGGAGCCCGAAAACAGAATTCACAACAGGCAGCGTGATGACATAGGTCTCAGTCCCCACCATCTTAGAGAAGGGCATTGCAGTGATTGGCTTGCTTTCTGCGGCGTCACAGGGGCTATAAAGGGGCGTTCCCGCTGACCGCCATCTTACTGCTGCTGATCTGAGCATAGGGAGAGGTTGCTGCCGCTTCGTCAGAAGCAGGGATAGCGTTAGGCAGGGTACATTAACCCCCAAACCGCTTGTGCTGTAGCGATTTCCACTGTCTAACACCACCTTTTCTTAGCAGGGACAGTGGAGGCTACATTTTTTTTTCCTCAGCGCTGTAGCTCATTGGGCTGCCCTAGAAGGCTCCCTGATAGCTGCATTGCTGTTTGTACACCGCTGTGCAAACCAACTGCTTTTTTCAAAGCACAAATCCTGTTGCTCCCTCCTTTCTGCACAGCTATCTTGTTTGTTTGTCCACACTTTTGACTTTTTTGTGCAGCAGTCCACTCCTTGTTATTGCTGCCTGCCATACTTTGCTGAGATTACTGCAGGGAGATAGTAATTGTAGGACAGTCCCTTTTTTTTCTTGTTTCGTTATATCTCTTCAAGCCACTTTCTGCCACAGAAAATATACTCTAATACAGTGGCCCAGATTTAATCACTAGTCTCCCTGAAGGGAAAAAAAAAAGATGCAGATTAAAATTGGCAAATCTGTATCAGTGGCAGTCCTGTGTGTGGCATATGTGTCTCATTTTCTGGCACAGAAAACATACAGTCTAACAGTGGGCCTGATTTCTTGCCAATTCTCCCATAAATAAAAAAAAATATTGGGAGATTAGGATTGGCAATTTTGCCTCAGTGCCAGTGCATCTGTCTCTAATTTTGTGCCACATTAAACCTAGTGTGTAATACTGGGCCAGATTTCTTTTAAATTCTCCCTGAAAAAAAAAAATAGTGGGAGATTAAGATTGGCATTTCTGCTTCAGTGCCACTCCTGTGTGGGCCACCTGTCTCAAATTGTGTGCCACATTAAACCTAGTTTGTAATACTGGGCCAGATTTCTTTTTAATTCTCCCTGACAAAAAAAAATAGTGGGAGATTAAGATTGGCATTTCTGCTTCAGTGCCACTCCTGTGTGTGCCACCTGTCTCAAATTTTGTGCCACATTAAACCTAGTGTGCAATACTGGGCCAGATTTCTTTTCAATTCTCCCTGACAAAAAAAAATAGTGGGAGATTAAGATTGGCATTTCTGCTTCAGTGCCACTCCTGTGTGTGCCACCTGTCTCAAATTTTGTGCCACATTAAACCTAGTGTGCAATACTGGGCCAGATTTCTTTTCAATTCTCCCTGATAAAATAAAAATAGTGGGAGTTTAAGATTGGCATTTCTGCCTCATTGCCAGTGCTGTGTGTGCCACCTGTCTCTACTTTTGTGCCACATTAAACCTAGTGTGTAATACTGGGCCAGATTTCTTTTAAATTCTCCCTGAAAAAATAAAAATAGTGGGAGATTAAGATTGGCATTTCTGCTTCAGTGCCACTCCTGTGTGGGCCACCTGTCTCAAATTGTGTGCCACATTAAACCTAGTTTGTAATACTGGGCCAGATTTCTTTTCAATTCTCCCTGACAAAAAAAAATAGTGGGAGATTAAGATTGGCATTTCTGCTTCAGTGCCACTCCTGTGTGTGCCACCTGTCTCAAATTTTGTGCCACATTAAACCTAGTGTGCAATACTGGGCCAGATTTCTTTTCAATTCTCCCTGATAAAATAAAAATAGTGGGAGATTAAGATTGGCATTTCTGCTTCGGTGCCAGTCCTGTGTGTGCCACCTGTCTCAAATTTTGCGCCACATTAAACCTAGTGTGTAATACTGGGCCAGATTTCTTTTCAATTCTCCCTGAAAAAAAAAATAGTGGGAGATTAAGATTGGCATTTCTGCTTCAGTGCCACTCCTGTGTGTGCCACCTGTCTCAAATTTTGTGCCACATTAAACCTAGTGTGTAACACTGGGCCAGATTTTTGTCAAATTCTCCCTGGAAAAAAAAATAGTGGGAGATTAAGATTGGCATTACTGCTTCAGTGCCATTCCTGTGTGTGTCACCTGTCTCTAATTTTGTGCCACAGAAAACCTAGTGTGTAACACTGGGCCAGATTTCTTTTCAATTCTCCCTGAAAAAAAAAATAGTGGGAGATTAAGATTGGCATTTCTGCTTCGGTGCCAGTCCTGTGTGTGCCACCTGTCTCTAATTTTGTGCCACATTAAACCTAGTGTGTAACACTGGGCCAGATTTTTGTCAAATTCTCCCTGGAAAAAAAAAATAGTGGGAGATTAAGATTGGCATTTCTGCTTCGGTGCCAGTCCTGTGTGTGCCACCTGTCTCTACTTTTGTGCCACATTAAACCTAGTGTGTAACACTGGGCCAGATTTTTGTCAAATTCTCCCTGGAAAAAAAAAATAGTGGGAGATTAAGATTAGCATTTCTGCTTCGGTGCCAGTCCTGTGTGTGCCACCTGGCTCAAATTTTGCGCCACATTAAACCTAGTGTGTAATACTGGGCCAGATTTCTTTTCAATTCTCCCTGAAAAAAAAAATAGTGGGAGATTAAGATTGGCATTTCTGCTTCAGTGCCACTCCTGTGTGTGCCACCTGTCTCTAATTTTGTGCCACATTAAACCTAGTGTGTAACACTGGGCCAGATTTTTGTCAAATTCTCCCTGGAAAAAAAAAATAGTGGGAGATTAAGATTGGCATTTCTGCTTCGGTGCCAGTCCTGTGTGTGCCACCTGTCTCTACTTTTGTGCCACATTAAACCTAGTGTGTAACACTGGGCCAGATTTTTGTCAAATTCTCCCTGGAAAAAAAAAATAGTGGGAGATTAAGATTGGCATTACTGCTTCGGTGCCATTTCTGTGTGTGCCACCTGTCTCTAATTTTGTGCCACATTAAACCTAGTGTGTAACACTGGGCCAGATTTTTGTCAAATTCTCCCTGGAAAAAAAATAGTGGGAGATTAAGATTGGCATTACTGCTTCGGTGCCATTCCTGTGTGTGCCACCTGTCTCTAATTTTGTGCCACAGAAAACCTAGTGTGTAACACTGGGCCAGATTTCTTTTAAATTCTCCCTGGAAAAAAAACAAATAGTGGGAGATTAAGATTGGCAATTCTGCCTCAGTGCCAGTGCTGTGTGTGGCATTTGTCTCTAATTTTGTGCCACAGAACATATACTGTATAAGAGTGGGCCACATTTCTTCAATATTCTCCCAAAAAAAATAAAAAGGGGGAGATTTTTATTGGTAGTGTCTGCATCTGCGTCAGTCCTGTTAGTGGCATATCTGTCTGCCACAGAAGCTGTGTACTGTTATACATTGGGCCTGATTTTCCCTGCAGTCTCACCCACCTATAAAGGGATATATAAATCCAACAGAAGTTTGAGTTTACCTTGTAACTGGTTTTACAGTAACAAATACCGTTAGTTTGGTTACATTTTTCAAACAATGAGGAAGTCTGGTGGAAGAGGTCGTGGCCGTGGGCGGTCATTGCCAGCTGGTAATGATGGTAGTGGTGGTGGAGCATCAGGTGGTCGTGGGAAAAGCAATATAGCACCTAAGTCTCGAGCTGTTGAGCCAGGTTCGTCGTCTGGCTACACAAGGCCTCGATCGCTCCCTTTTCTGGGAGTAGGAAAACCGCTTTTAAAGCCGGAGCAGCAAGAACAAGTTTTGGCTTTCCTTGCTGACTCAGCCTCTAGCTCTTTCGCCTCCTCTTCTGAAACTGCTAAATGTAAAAGCAGCACGTTGTTAGTGGATGTTCACGGTAAGGGACAAGTCGCTTCCTTGTCTTCTTCACCAAGAACAACAGAGAAGGATGCGTCAGGCGACACAACGGGTTACTCCATGGAGCTCTTTACACATACCGTTCCTGGGTTAGAAAGTGAAATAGTTAACAGGCCATGCCCATTACAAGTTGAATCGGACATGGAGTGCACAGATGCACAGCCACAGCCAGATTACTATGCTGTTCCTTTGACTCAGACCAGAACATTGCCCTCGCAGTGTACTGATCCAGAATCAGACCCTGATGAGACTACGGTGCCCCGTCACGAACGCTATACCACCGGCTTACACGGTGACACAGACGAAGTTGCACACGAGATAGAAGAGGAGGTCATAGATGACCCAGCTGTTGACCCCGATTGGCAGCCATTGGGGGAACAGGGTGCAGGCGGCAGTAGCTCTGAAGCGGAGGAGGAGGAGCCGCATAAGGCATCAACATCGCAACAGGTTCCATCTGCCAGGCACATATCTGGCCAAAAACGCATGGCAAAACCAAAACCAGTTGTAGGACAGCGTGGCCATCCGGTTAAAGAAGCTCAGTCTGCAATGCCTGAAAGGTATCCGATAGTAGAAAGAGTGCAGTCTGGCATTTTTTTAAACAACATCCAAATGATCAGCGCAAAGTCATCTGTCAAAAATGTTCAACTACCTTAAGCAGAGGTCAGAATCTTAAAAGTCTAAATACAAGTTGCATGCGTAGACATTTAACCACCATGCATTTGCAAGCCTGGACTCACTACCAAACGTCCCTTAAGGTTGTAGCACCCTCGGCCAATGAAGCTAGTCAGCAATGCTACATCCCTTCCCCCACTGTAAGCCCACCATTTCCCGCACCACCTGCAGTAAATGTGCAGATTTCGTCGCCAGGCCAAAGCAGTCAGGGAATCACCAGTTTCGTAGTAGGAAACACTGCATGTAGGGCACCAGCAAGAATATTATCTCCAACCCTCTCTCAGTCTGCCATGTCCACCGGCACCCCCACTAGTTCCACGATCTGCAGATCTCCAGTCGAGCTCACCCTACATGAGACTCTCGTTAGGAAAAGGAAGTACTCATCCTCGCATCCGCGTACACAGGGTTTGAACGCCCACATTGCTAGACTAATCTCATTGGAGATGATGCCCTACCGGTTAGTTGAAAGCGAAGCTTTGAAACCCCTGATGGACTACGCTGAACCACGCTACGAGCTACCCAGTCGACACTTCTTTTCGAGAAAAGCCATCCCAGCCCTCCACCAGCATGTAAAAGACCGCATCGTCCATGCACTCAGGCAATCTGTGAGTACAAAGGTGCACCTGACAACAGATGCATGGACCAGTAGGCATGGCCAGGGACGTTACGTGTCCATCACGGCACACTGGGTTAATGTGGTGGAAGCAGGGTCCACAGGGGACAGCAATATTGGGACAGTTCTGCCTAGCCCACAGTCTAGGAAACAGTTGGCTGTTGGCGTTCGCCCCCCCTCCTCCTCCTCCTCGTCCTCCTGCAGAAGCGAGAGCTTGTCCACAGACTGCAGTCGCATGAGCACTCCATCCGCAGCTGCCACTATTGCACACGAGGTGTCCCATTATGGGACAACTAGTGGCAGGCGTCAGCAGGCTGTGTTGGCAATGAAGTGTTTGGGCGACAACAGACACACCGCGGAAGTTCTGTCCGAGTTCTTGCAGCAAGAAACTCAGTCATGGCTGGGCAGTGTACATCTTGAGGCAGGCAACGTAGTGAGTGATAACGGAAGGAATTTTATGGCTGCCATAGCCCTTTCCCAACTGAAACACATTCCTTGCCTGGCTCACACCTTAACCCTGGTGGTGCAGTGCTTCTTGAAAAGTTATACGGGGTTACCCGACCTGCTCCTCAAAGTGCGCAGACTTTGCACGCATATCTGCCGTTCGCCTGTACACTCCAGCCGTATGCAGAGCCATCAGCGGTCTTTGAACCTTCCCCAGCATCGCCTAATCATCGACGTTGCAACAAGGTGGAACTCCACACTGCACATGCTTTAGAGACTGTGCAAACAGAGGCGTGCTGTTATGTATTTGTGGGAGGATACACATACACGGGCAGGCAGTTGGATGGCAGACATGGAGTTGTCAGGTGTGCAGTGGTCGAAGGTACAAGACCTGTGTCAAGTCCTTCAGTGTTTTGAGGAATGCACACGGCTGGTTAGTGCAGACAACACCATAATAAGCATGAGCATCCCCCTAATGCGTCTGCTGATGCAAAGTTTGATGCACATAAAGGAGCAGGCATCTGCAGCCGAGGAAGAGGAAAGCCTTGATGACAGTCAGCCATTGTCTGGTCAGGGCAATCTACAGGACGAGGTAGCGGGCGAAGAGGAGGAGGACGAGGAGGATGATGGGGATGAGTATTTTTTGAATAAGGAAGCTTCTCCGGGGCCAATAGAAACTGGTGGCGTTGCAAGGCCGGGTTCAGGTTTTTTGAGGGAGACAAGTGACGTAGATTTGCCTGAAACTGCCCCTCAACCCAGCACAACCGTAGATATGACAACTGGAAGTTTGGCCCACATGGCGGATTATGCCTTACGTATCCTCAAAAGGGACCCACGCATTATTAAAATGATGACCGATGACGATTACTGGTTGGCCTGCCTCCTTGATCCTCGCTATAAAGGCAAATTGCAAAAAATCATGCCACATGAGAACCTCGAACAAATATTAGCAACCAAACAAGCAACTCTGGTAGACCGTTTGATTCAGGCATTCCCAGCACACAGCGCCGGTGATGGTTCTCACATGAGCTGCAGGGGGCAACAGGGCAGAGGTGTTAGAGTTGCACAAATCAGAAGTGGCGTTGGACAGAGGGGTTTTCTGACCAGGTTGTGGAGTGATTTCGCAATGACCGCAGACAGGACAGTTACTGCAGCATCAATTCAAAGTGACAGGAGACAACATTTGTCCAGTATGGTTACTAACTATTTTTCATCCCTTATCGATGTTCTCCCTCAACCGTCATTCCCATTTGATTACTGGGCATCCAAAATAGACACCTGGCCTGAATTGGCAGAATATGCATTGCAGGATATTGCTTGCCCAGCAGCTAGTGTGCTATCAGAAAGAGTATTCAGTGCTGCTGGTTCAATATTGACCGAAAAAAGGACTCGTTTGGCTACCCAAAATGTTGATGATCTAACCTTCATTAAAGTGAACCACTCATGGATTTCGAATTATTTTGCCCCACCTTTCCCGGCTGGCACCTAGCTTTCCTATAAAAAGGTCTTGCTTGTGGACTGGTCTTACTGACTGTTCCAATCTCTTAATCTGCAGCAGCTGTTTGTCCAGCATACAACATGTTTACACCTCCCTAAATGCGCTAACTCCCCCCCACGGGGCCGTGGTCTCGCCACTTGGCGCAAGCACCCGTGAGAGTGCCGTTTGTCTGAAGAGGTGGGTGTGCCCGCTTTTGGCCGACGGCACTGCCACTGGGTCCCTCATAGTACAATAAAGTATCTCTGGTGGTGGTGGCGTGCAACCAACGTCAGACACACCGTTGTAACATGAAGGGCCCTGGGCCTATACCGCTGGCCACAAGAGAATTTCCCCCCCCCCAGCTCAAACAGTGCTCTACCACTTGCAAAATTATCTCTCACAGCTCCACCAATGTTTAGTCTATGCGCTCACATCCTTCAATGCCTGGCACTGACAATACCAATTTGTTGACATATATGATGCTAGTTAAAATAGTCAGGGTCAGTGTCCTATATTGACACCAGTAAATACTTAGCGGCGCCAAATTACTATGTCTGAAACTCAGCAGAGGAACCCACCCCTGTACCTAAGTATGCCACCCTTTTTTTTTGGTTTAGTTGTTTGGAGATACATTAACATCTATTTATTTTTGGGGAGTACTAACTGTGTCAGACACTCCTTCCAATCGTCCTCCGCTGAACAAACCAATGCTGCCTGTGTACCCCTGCAAGATAATTCGAACTGCATTGAGCCTAATTTTTTTTATTTTAGGACTACTATGTCTGTCTGCGGTCCCTCCTTCCAATAGTCCTCCGCTGACCACACCAATGCTGCCTGTGTACCCCTGGAACCTATTTAAAAGTGCATAGAGCCTACTTTCTTTATTGTAGGCCTACTAAGTCTGTCTGCGGTCCATCCTTCCATTTGTCCTCCTCTGAGCACACCAATGCTGACCGTATACCCAGGTACCTTCTTTTCAACCTGCAGTGAGCCAACTTTGTGGTGTAAGGCCTACTAGCAGTGTCTGTCTGCGCCACTTAATACAGCTGTTCTCCTCTAAAAAAAAAAAAAAAAAAAAAAAAAAAAGCGGGTTTTCAGCCTGTCAGAATTATAATACTGCATTGGGGCCACAAGTTTCGTTGTGGTCTACAAACTGATTCTTCTGCTCCAAGTTGTTCTCCAGGTTGCCTTTCCTGAGCTTCAATCTTCAGGCTCTTCTTCAATAGTTTTTTAATCGAACAACTGCAGTGGGGCTACTAGTTTGGTTGGGGCCTACTAACGGTGTCTGCCGCTCCAAGGTGTTCTCCAGGTTGCCTTTCCTGAGCTTCAATCTTCAGGCTCTTGTTAAATAGTTTTTTAATGGAACAACTGCAGTGGGGCTACTAGTTGGGTTGGGGCCTACTGCCAGTGTATGCCGCTCCAATGTGTTCTCCAGGTTGCCTTTCCTGAGCTTCAATCTTCAGCCTCTTTTTAAATAGTTTTTTAATCGAACAACTGCAGTGGGGCTACTAGTTGGGTTGGGGCCTACTACCAGTGTATGCCGCTCCAATGTGTTCTCCAGGTTGCCTTTCCTGAGCTTCAATCTTCAGGCTCTCGTTAAATAGTTTTTTAATGGAACAACTGCAGTGGGGCTACTAGTTGGGTTGGGGCCTACTAACGGTGTATGCCGCTCCAAGGTGTTCTCCTGGTTGCCTTTCCTGAGCCTCAATCTTCAGGCTCTTGTTAAATAGTTTTTTAATCGAACAACTGCAGTGGGGCTACTAGTTTGGTTGAGGCCTACTAACGGTGTCTGCCACTCCAAGGTGTTCTCCAGGTTGCCTTTCCTGAGCTTCAATCTTCAGGCTCTCGTTAAATAGTTTTCTAATGGAACAACTGCAGTGGGGCTACTAGTTGGGTTGGGGCCTACTACCAGTGTCTGCCACTCCAAGGTGTTCTCCAGGTTGCCTTTCCTGAGCTTCAATCTTCAGGCTCTCGTTAAATAGTTTTTTAATGCAACAACTGCAGTGGGGCTACTAGTTGGGTTGGGGCCTACTACCAGTGTCTGCCGCTCCAAGGTGTTCTCCTGGTTGCCTTTCCTGAGCTTCAATCTTCAGGCTCTCGTTAAATAGTTTTTAATAGCAAAACCGTGAAGCACAGAGGTAATTAGTGATGAAGAGCTACTACCATTCGCTCTCCCTATGCGCCCAACAGGCGTTAGCCAACCAAGCCTGCTCCAAGCAAGAATCAATACGGAAAACCGGAGCATAAACATCCATAACACCATAGTTATTAAAAAGGTATAATGTTTATTTAATAATTATATCAAAAGTAACAACAATAATAACATCAATATTAGCATCAGACACATATATCTAATGCAGACAGTGCAGTAAGTGCTGTAAGCACTCCGCACATACAGGAAGGTCATAAAAAGGAGACGTGGTGATAGCCATAACACGAGGAGGGATAAACACTATCTCATATATCACATATATCTTAATATTATCCCTTACACTAGCATATTTCAATCATTTGTCATTTCATTCAGGGTCCCACCGGTCTCTCTTCACTATAACAGGCACAAAAGCATGGTGCCTATAATGCACCTTATATTAGATCCGGCTTACCCATAGTACTTCTGCTAGGCAGGGTGTCCCCTCCTGGTGTGGCTCCCCTGGACGCGCGTTTCGCGTATATCGCTTTCTCAACAGGGTTGATATTAATCCAGTCTCGTGCATCTTAAATATCGTACAAAACGGAAGTGGAGCCGGGTTAGCGGCGCATGCGCGATGGCGCCGGGGGCGTGTTGTAGCCTCGGCCGTCATAGCAGGGCGGGCGTGAGGCGGAAGTCCGCCCATTGACGTCATATGACGCACGCCCTGCTAAACCAGACAGCTCCAGCGACAAGCAAACACCCCCGACGGCAGCGGGCATGCGCACACCCGGCAGCCATATTCAAGAAGACCGCGGCCGCAGCCATTATAATGGAGATCACAGGGCTGCGCACACAAACCCCCACATAAGGTGAGAACGCCAGTGAATTAATAGCACAAATATAGTGCAAAAAATGGAAGTGTGCATAAGGAATAACATACAATACTTACGCCATTACAACTGCGATAATAGCATGTACCCAATTTGGGCATCCAGAATAATACCGTCAGTGAATTAGTAACATTAACAGAGTGCAAAAAGTGGCAGTGTACACAGGGAATAATCTACAATACCAACACCGTTATAACTGCGGTAATAGCATACCCAGTTTAAGCAAAGATATACTAAAAATGTCGATCCGTGTTTAAAATTGGAATCTACCAACAGTGTAACAAAAAAATGATGAATAAAAGGTGCACATGAGAAATATTCAGTAAACATAATAAATATTGAATACAATAATGGACAAAAACTCCACTCTTCTTGTATTCTCTATTCCTTTTTTCCCCTTTTTTTTATGCTCTTTTTTCTTATTTTCATTCTTTTTCTTAATTCCCATTTTATGTTGCTCCTCACTTCAACCGTGTATATATGGTGATATAAGTGCATAGGGGTAGAGATGCAATACAGCCCAAAAAGATCATCTAAGGTCGTGGTCATATCTATAGGGTAAAATAAAAAATAAATAAATAAAAAATAAAAACACCAACACAAGACAAGTAAATATAACAACACTTTAAAATAGAGCGGCAAATCAACACAGAGAGAGAATGGTAGTCAAATCCACCTATATCTTCAATATCCATAGCCGCACAGGCGCAACAACACAGACAGTGGTACCTCACGGTAACATTCCATATGGGTCCATAGACTCAGGGCATTCAGAGAAACGGGGCAAAACTTAGCTTCTCATTCAATCCTTTTGGAGCTAGGGTATCAAGGGTGACAATCCACCTGCACTCACATTGTGCAAGTGTTTTAACCATATTGCCACCCCTGATCCCACCCCGTATCCTCTCGATACCTCTTATTTTCAGGCCTCTGGGGTCAGATCCATGACACACCTGAAAGTGTCTTGGTAGGGTCTTTAGACCCGACACATCTACCGCCTCTTTTGCCGCCAGAATATCACGTACATGTTCGCGCGTCCGAATTTTGAGTTCCCTAGATGTGAAACCGACATAAATGAGGGAGCAGGGACAGGTGGCATAGTAAATAACAAAGGTCGTATTACATGAGATGAAATCTCTTATTTTAAATTCCCTGCTCCCATCTGAATTCCTGAAGGTCCCACATCTAAGGATATTCGGACACGCGACACATGAGCCGCAAGGGTAGCAACCCTGTCTTTGACTTCCCGCATCCAGGAAATTGTTAGTTTTACTTTTAGCTATATAATGGCTCCTCACCAAATTATCTTTTAAGTTCTTACCCCTACGTTGAGTCATTAAGGGAAATTTCGTCAAATGTGAGGCCAATATGGCATCCGTATGTAATACGGGCCAATGCCTATTAAATATTTCCCGGATGCGGTTCCATTGACAGTTCGAGGTAGAAATGAATCTGACCCCAGACCCATCCTCCACCCTGGACCTTTTCTCTTGTAGTAACAAATCCTCCCTCCGTGTAGATTTTGCCCTTTCATACCCTGCCCTGATGCTCCGACGACTGTACCCTCGTGCCCGGAAACGCTCCGATAGGATGGTGGACTGTCTCTCGAAGCGGGCCTCTGTAGAGCATACCCATCTGTTCCTCAAGAACTGGCCAACTGGGATGGCTTTAATAACAGAATAGTTGTGTGCCGAGGATGCATGTAGCAATGAATTGACGGATGTTTCCTTCCGAAAGAGATCCGTCTCAATTGAGCCATCCTCGGCAACATGTATGGTAATATCCAAAAAATCGATTTTAGTTTTATGCCAGGAGTATGTGAATTATAAATTAAAATTATTGTGATTTAATTCCTGCATAAATTTGGATAGGCTGGTTTCGCCACCATTCCAGATCATCAGAACATGTGTCTCTCCCAAAACCCTAAGAAGAGGTTTGCATATGACGGAGCACACGCTGCGCCCATTGCCGTACCTTGTAGTTGTAAATAAAACCTGTCTTTGAAAACAAAATAGTTGTGAGTTAAAATAAATTCAAGTAATTACAAAACAAATTCGACTAAAGGTCCATCCCAGTTGGCATTCTCGAGGAAGAAACGGGCAGCCCTCAGTCCATCCTCATGTCTAATTGACGTATATAGGGACTCGATGTCAATAGTGACCAGAATCATACCCGCCTCAAGACCCGGCTCCACTTCCGTTTTGTACGATATTTAAGATGCACGAGACTGGATTAATATCAACCCTGTTGAGAAAGCGATATACGCGAAACGCACGTCCAGGGGAGCCACACCAGGAGGGGACACCTTGCCTAGAAGAAGTACTATGGGTAAGCCGGATCTAATATAAGGTGCATTATAGGCACCATGCTTTTGTGCCTGTTATAGTGAAGAGAGACCGGTGGGACCCTGAATGAAATGACAAATGATTGAAATATGCTAGTGTAAGGGATAATATTAAGATATATGTGATATATGAGATAGTGTTTATCCCTCCTCGTGTTATGGCTATCACCACGTCTCCTTTTTATGACCTTCCTGTATGTGCGGAGTGCTTACAGCACTTACTGCACTGTCTGCATTAGATATATGTGTCTGATGCTAATATTGATGTTATTATTGTTGTTACTTTTGATATAATTATTAAATAAACATTATACCTTTTTAATAACTATGGTGCTATGGATTCTCGTTAAATAGTTGTTGAAACAACACTGCATTAGGCCTACAAGTTGGGTCTGGGTTCTACAAACTGTGTCTTCCGCTCCAAGGTGTTCTCCAGGTTGCCTTTCCCTAGCTTCTATCTTCAGGCTCTCGTTAAATTGTTTTTAATATAACACTGCATTTGGCCTACTTGTTTTGTTGGCCTTACCAACGGTGTCTGCCGCTCCTTGATGTTCTCCTACACTGAACAAACCAGTGCCACCTGTTTACTACTGTTACTAATTTTGAACTGCATTTAGCCTACTTACTGATTTGGGCCTACTCACTGTGTCAGCCTCTCATTACAGTTGTACTCCACTGATCAAAGCAATGCCCCCTGGTTAGTCCTGTTACCAATTTTGAACTGCATTTAGCCCACTTTATTCTTTGGGCCTATATCTTTGTTTCCTCCTCATCCTGCCCATTGCCCAGCCAGTGATAGATGAGTCTTCTGGTACATTGACCCAGAATGCTACATTCCCCGTGCACGCTACACAGCAAGAATGTGACCCTGCTGAAACTCAGGTTCCCCTTCCCGCATACCATAACACCTTACATGGGGACAAAGAGGAAGGTGCAGATGAAAGTACAGGTTCCTTCATCAGGTGGGGGGGGGAATACTCGTTGGTGACGTCACTGGAACAGGGCCCCTCATAGTAAGCTAAAAATGTGTCGCTGCCGGTGGGAGGCGCCCCCGCCATGCAAACACACCGCCGTACTTTGAGGGGCCCTGTGCCAGTGCCAATGCCAACGAGTGGGCTCCCCCTGCTTGCTCAGGATCACAGCACTTGCAAAGTTGAAATACTTACCTCTCCCTGCTCCACTGCCCTGAGGTGGTCCAGATTACCTGGGCCCACTAAATACTTGAACCAGCCCTAACCCCCAAAACTTTAGCCAAATGACCCCCAATTTCCAATGCCTAACTATTATTATAAGGTAAATTAAGATTGACAAGCTTCAGTAACAAGAATGGATGTTTTTGCCATTAAAATGGGCACTGTAGGTGTTTTCCTGGCCTCCACTCACTGCCGACTATGCTTCCCCATTGACTTGCATTGGGTTTCGTGTTCTGGTCGATCCCCGACTTTTCGCGATAATCGGCCGATTCCACTCGACTCGACTTGAGATAGTCGGGTTTCGCGAAACCCGACTCGACCCTAAAAAACTAAAAGTCGCTCAACCCTACATCCCACCACCAACTACCAGAATGTGTTTCATAAGATCGGTGTAACAGATGCGCGTGTGAAGCTCGGCATAAAAAATGCCCGTAAAAAATATGTTGCCAAAGACGCGCGTGTCCGTATAAAGGGCAAAGTGCAACATGTTTGTGAGAGACTCAATTAGAGAAAGGAGATCAGTGTTGGAGGAAAAGCAAACAAACTGATGGATGCTCGTGAAAAACTAAGTTTAAAGAGGAGTGCACCGTCCATAACTATCAACACATCCGTGGCACAAGGTTCTTCCTCTTCAGCCATACATATTACCAATAATATCAAAATGTCACAGACGAAAATTATTTGTTCTAGTGTAACGAGCACTGTTAAAGGAATGACACTAAATGTAGATAACCACTACTCTGGGAAACACCAGATTTCCTGTTTACAAGGTATGAACGATGATGGTATTGATGATGACTTGGAACTTTACCACATCCCCACCAAGAAGATGAAGATCACAGCTGCAAACAATGTACAAAAAAGGCATGAATGTCGGGAAATTCATTTTCTCTTGGGCAAACTTTACCTCTTTCTAAAGTGGTACAGAATGATGCATACACAGCTCTCATGTCTACTCAGCGTGAGATGGTTGAAAGATGATGCATTCCATTTTGTCCATGTCTACTTTTTAAAGCGAACAGAAGAGAAGCATGAAATAGCGGGAAGACATGTGATTTTGGTCAGTAAGGTGGTGATGTTAAGTACAGATAGGTAGATCTTTGTGTCATTGGCATACTGATGATATTACAAACCATGCCATTTACATGAGCTATCCCAGACCGAAGGTGTAGATGGAGAAGAGTAGGGGTCATAGAACTTAGCCTTGGGGAAGACCGGGGTCGAGGTGAGGAGGTGGTGTGGGAGAGGAAGGCACTGAATGTCCCCATAACAGTCTGGTTGTTTTTTAAAGACTCTGCCGATAACCACAAAAAGGCCATTTGCACCACTGGCCATGCTAGCATCAGCAGAGGTAGCAAAACTACCAGCCTAACCACCACCAGCATGACCAGGCACATGGCAGCAAAGCACCCAACTTTGTTGGCCGAACACCAGACTCCATGAACAGTGTCTGCAGGTGATACCACTGCTTCTTCCGCTGTTGTGCGTGCAAGCCAATCCCCTGTCCATGGTACATGCAAAGATGCCTCCTGCCATGCATCTGTAGTTGCACACAAACTAAACTAGCACCATCAACAAGCACATCCACATTCTTGTCCCAGCACAGCGTTCATTTGTCCATACCCCAGTAATTGGAGCACAAGCAGAAATACGCAGCCAACGCCACACAGGCCACAGTAGAAAATTCACACATTTCTCATCTGCTTGCTCTTGAAATGGAGATGGAAACTTTCCGCAACCTGATGGCGGCGACTGTCACAAGGTACTCGGTCCCTAGCCACCACAATTTCTCCTGGTCTGCCGGCATGGCATTACGCAAGCAAGCATGTGTCCCACAACAGTACCCAGGCCCTCAACAATGCTGGGAAATTGCACCTAAACACGGACACATGGACAAGTGCTTGTGGGCAGGGATGGTACATATCACTGACGCAACACTGGATTAGTGTTGAGGAAGCCATGACCCAGTCAGACATTGGGAGACCATGTCACAAATGTATGAAGGAGACAGGTTGTGGAAGGATTTGTATGTCAAAGTTAAGGTTTTTAACTGTAGCCTCTGGGGAATAGGAAGGCAGTGAAGGGCCTGGCATAGAGGAGAAGCAGGGGAATAACAGAGGGACAGTTGGATTATTCGGGCAGCAGAGTTTAGGATAGATTGGAGGGGTGCAAGAGTGTAGAGAGGAGGCCAGAGAGCAGAAGGTTGCAATAGTCGAGGCGGGAGATGATGAGGGCGTGCACAAACATTTTTGCAGTTTCCTGGAATGTACGGATCCAGGAAATGTTTTTGAGCTGTAGTGGGCAGGAGGAGGCAAGGTCTTGGATATGTAGCTTGAAAGAGAGGGCAGAGTTGAGGGTCACCCAGAGGCCCCGAACATGCGGGACTATTTGTCCCGCTGTGTCATCCAGGCATTACACAGGCACGTGTCCCACATCATTAACCGTGCCCTCCACAATACTGTTACTGGGAAAGTCTACCTAACCACAGACACGTGGACAAGTGCTTGTGGGCAGGAATGTTACATCTCTCTGATGGCACACTGGGTTAACATAGTGGAAGCCGGGAACCAGTCCAACCTTGGGATTGTGCACATCCTCCTAACCCCAAATATTGCGGGCCCTACAACAGTCTGGGTTGCCCCCACAGTCTACAGCTCCTGCACCTCCTCCTCTTCATCCTCCATCTATGAAAGCAGCACATCAGTCACAAGCTGGAAGCACTGCAGCACTACCTCATCCAAGTGGCAATAGGCTGTGCTGAAGCTAATATGCTTAGGTGACAAACCGCACAATGCTGAAGAGTTGTGGATAGCTCTGAAAGAGCTGTCAGATCTGTGGCTGACACCGCTGAACCTACAGCTAGGCCTGGTCATGTGTGACAATGGCCGGAACCTCATGTCTGCTCTGCTCTGAGGCGAGCTGACACACGTGCCATGCCTGGCTGATGTGCCTAACCTCATTGTTCAAGAGTTTACGAAAAGTGACACGGAGCTGCCGGATCTGCTAGGGAAAGTATGATGCCCTGCATACCCATTTTAGAAAGTCAGCTAGAGCTTCATCCGCCCTTGCTGTGCTTCAGCAGCATTTGCAGCTTCTGGCTCACAGACTGGTATGTGATGTCCCCACGCGTTGGAACTCTACACTGCAGATGTTGGAAAGGATTTGTGAGCAGAAGTGGGCAGTTTTTGACAACAGCATCATCAAGGCCGTTGGTATTCAGTTCTGACTTCACACATAAGATCTCAGTAGTGGACATGGATGTCAGACATATGCACCATCCTCCAAAACTTTGAGGAATCCACCAAGATGGGGAGCGGCAACGACCACATAATTAACGTCTTCATCCTGCTTCTCTGTGTTCTAATAATAATATTTGTATTTATTTATAAGGCGCCAATATATTTACAGTTTAACAGTTTCAAACACAACAGTGATAAGTAGCAACGATAACAATAATACAATAATTAAACCAAAATAAAACGACCCTGCTTGTGACAGCTTACAATCTACACTAAGTAACAACGATAACAATAGTAAAACAAAAAAAATGATCCTGCTTCTATCAATGTACAATCTACAATGAGGTGAGGGAGATAAAAACTATTACATAATTTACAATGATAGTACTGAGGTTAGTTGAAAATTTTGGAGGCCTGAGGACAAGGAGGAGGAGGAGGAGAGCATGTGGTCAGTGGTCCTCTTGATGAGGACATGGAAGTATTGACTGTTAGCAGTCTTGCACGCATGGCTGAGTTTATGTTACGCTGCCTTTCCCACCACCCTTGTGCTCTCAAAATGTTGGGTGACACTTCTAGACCCTTGCTTCAAGGAGAACTTTATATCTCTTATTCCAGAGGCAGACAGGTGTACTAAAATGTTGGAGGACCAGAGGGCCCTTCTTGTGGAATTATTTAATAAATTCCCATCTGAAAGCGCTGTCAGCAGAGGTCAGAGACACAGTTCATTGGCAACGCAAGGAATACAGGTGAGAGAGACACAACTCTAATCCAGCAGATGCAGTGGAACACTGGCAAAGTTCTGGGAGAGTTTTCTCAGACCCTATCATCGCCCTGGCCCTGAGGCGTGGGGGATTCTCACAAGGAGTGTAAAGTTTGGGAAGATATTGAGGGAGTACCAACCTTCTCTGTCATTCCTCTCTGCCTTATAATTATTGGTTAGCAAAGCTGAACACATGGCATACACTGGCTCTCTCTACTGCACTCATGCGCTCTACTCACGGTCATGGAGCGCACAGCGCCTCGCATTATGGCAGTCTCTGAGCAGACGGCACCTCGCTCTCTGGCAGTACCGCTTTTAGTGGCGGGAGCCAAAGGGAACAGTCCTTTGTGGAGCCAGTGCTTTAAGGAAGGAACACGTTGCTCAGGCTCCTATTCACTGCTTGTCCATGCCAAAAATCTCTGCTATCGTGCATGGTTTCTCTTAAGCTGGCCCCCCTGCCTCTAGGTCACCAGGTCTGTCAGCTGTTTGTCCCAGTGCTGGCGCTTCGGGTAAGTAGTGCACTGCCCCCCTTGCTGCTCACACGCTGCTCACATGCTCTCCTGGGTAATGGGGCCTGTCCGGTCCCCTATTCCTTCCCCGGGAAACAGGGGACGCAGCTTTGACAGTTCCGGACCCGGCGCAGCACAGGTACCCGCAACCCGGCCATCCTGAGTCCGTACATATCTGGCCAGTCAGTTCTTTAATGCAAGCATCATAGAAGGCATGTTCTAATTTTCAAGAGCAAATTGTACATTACATCCAGAACAGTTTCACTTTGAAGGACTTTGTGGCTCATATCAATCCACAAGATGACACTAGTCTCGTCTTTCAAAATTTTGGTGGTAAATCATTTCCCCACAGATAGGTTGTGTATATTCTGACTTCTGTAACATCATTTGGGTGATAATTATTCATACCTTAAACCAATAACCACACTGGCGCTGCACTTATATGAATCCAGGAGGGGGAAGGGAAAGAAAATAAAAAGCTAAGAAAAAGCAGCTGGTATTTGGACAGGGGTAGGCGAGAGTAATCATAGTTTGAGCTGGATTAAATTGTGAAACCAGGCGCTAATGGGTGCTTAATGTGAGCGCGCACTATACCTTTACCTTTGGCCCGCAGCCAGCTAATTATTCATACCTATTTGCTTCACAATATATTCATCTTCTTCAAGGCTTCAGAATATAATGTTGTAAAAGTGAAAGCAAGTTGGTGAAGTGTGTGTTAACTCAAATGTGAAAGTTATTGTCATCTTGACTATTTCTCCATTGTGTGTGCTGCTAAACACCTCAATGATCTTATTTTGTTTGTTTGGCAAGAAAACAACAGCTCTATCACCACCATGTGTTTTTCCTATTAATTCATCATGCTGGTAAAGCAGAGATGAGAATAGGGATCTACATAACATCTGTGGACTGTAGTAAACATGACACTGTGACAAGACCCACTGGGGTCTAGCTACCAATTTGACATACCGTAGTTTGTGCACAACTGAACAGAGTTGCGAGAACAAAAACATTTTGATTCAATAACATGCTGGATGGATTATTTTTCTATAGTGCTCTGAAATTCATGTGTAAGCCTTTTTATTTATTTATTTTTTGACCAAGGACACCCCATCCTCCATCAACTTAGTGTCTCCAAGCAGCTGACTCAGAGTCACCATATTAAGGCTGCTGTCACACTAGCAGTATTTGGTCAGTATATTACCACAGTATTTGTAAGCCAAAACCAGGAGTGGAACAGTTAGAGGAAAAGTATAATAGAAACATATGCACCACTTCTGCATTTATCACCCACTCCTGGTTTTGGCTGAGAAATACTGATGTAAAATACTGACCAAATACTGCTAGTGTGACAGCAGCCTAATACTGAGGACAGAGAAGAGCCCTGATCCACATAGCACAGGATGGACCAGAACTGACAAGCTCAAGTGATCCAACAGCCCAAGCCTCCCATAGTAGCTAGGATTACAGGTGTGTGCCACATCACCCAGCTGTTGGATGGATTGTGTAGAGGAAATACCCTAAAGTCACATCTATGACCACCAAGCTCTCCAATTGACACTTCTTGAAATACAGCCGAAATGTCAAAATATCTAGCTTCTGTTCTAGAAAGTGCAGGGGCTTCTTTTTGACTTCCTCGTCCAACAAGTTCAGTATTAGTAAGTGATGGATTGTCAGAATCCAGCCAAGGAACACAAGGCTTCAGTAATTGCGAGTCCTGGCTCCATGCTCTTCAACGTGCTATTGCTCTGGCTCTTCCAGTCATGCGTTAATCTAGAAGATTTCACCTGTGTAATACAGAGACAGAGTACAACACCGCCCAAGCATTCATCCTCTGCTCCTCTGACTTTCTTTCTGTGCAGTGACTACCTCTAGGCAGAAGATGATGATGGTGGTAGTAGTTGGTGCATGTAAGACACATTCATGAAGCAGCCATAGCAATTTGAAACATAGCTATTTTAACCGAGATACCACACTGCTCAATATGTGGCCTGTGTTTTTATTTTTTCCCCGAAAATAGTGTATAGACCTAGGGTAACAGACAGCAAATACAGTGGAATGTAGGCCTTTAAAGCCACAATTTGTAGCCCCCAGATAGATCTGGCGTCTGATGGCGATACCAGACTGTTCAATATGTGGCCTGTATTTTGTTAAGTTTTCCCCCCAAAATAACATGTAGACCTAGAGTAACAGACAGTAAAAGGGTGAATGGAAGCCTCAAATTAAATAATTTGTAGCTCAAAGATACATGAGGCGTGTCATGGAGATACCACACTGTAAAATATGTGGCCTGTGTGTTTTTTTTGTCCCCAAAAATAGTGTATATAAAATGGATCACACACAGCAAATACAGTGGAATGTAGCCCTGAAATGCCACAATTTGAAGGCCACAGATTCCTCTGGCGCTTGAATGAGATTCCAGACAGTTCAATATGTGCCCTGTATTTTTAAAATTTGCACCCAAAATAGTGTATAGAAATAGGGTCACAGATAGCAAATACAGTGGAATGTAGCCCTGAAATGCCACAATTTGCAGGCCACAGATACATCTGGCGTTTGACTGAGATACCACACTTTTCAATATGTGGTCTGTATATTTATTTTTTACTGCTAAATAGTGTTTAGAGCTAGGGTAACACACAGCAAAAAAAGGTGAATTGAAGCCTCAAAAGCACACTTTATAGCCCACAGATATCTGAGGCATGTCACGGAATTACCACACTGTAAGATATGTGGCCTGCATTTTTTTATTTTTTACCTAAAGTAGCAGACAACCAAAAAAGTGGAGTATAGGCCAGAAAAGCAACTATTTGAAGAGCACAGATAGACCAGGACTCTGATGAAGATAACAGACTGTTCAATACGTGCCCTGTATTTTTTTTATTTTTTTACCTCAAAATACAGTATAGACCTAGGGTAGTGGACAGCCAAAAAAGTGAAATGTAGGCCTGAAAAGCAACTATTTGGAGAGCACAAATAGACTAGGCATCTGACGGAGATAACAGACTGTTCAATACATGCCCTGTATTTTTAATTTTTTTACCCCAAAATAGTGTTTAGAGCTAGGGTAAGACACAGCATAAAAAGGTGAATGGAAGCCTCAAAAGCACACTTTGTAGGCCACAGATAGATGAGGCGTGTCATGGGGATACCACACTGTAATATATGTGGCTTGTATTTTCCTATTTTTTATCCCAAAATAGTGTATAGACCTAGGGTAGTGGACAGCCAAAAAAGTGGAATGTAGGCCTGAAAAGCAACTATGTGGAGAGCACAGATAGACCAGGAATCTGACGGCGATACCAGACTGTTCAATATGTGGCCTGTATTTTTTTATTTTCCCCCCAAAATAACATATAGACCTAGGGTAACAGACAGCAAAAAAAGATGAAGGAAGCCTCAATTTAATTAATTTGTAGCCCAAAGATACATGAGGTGTGCCACAGAGATACCACACTGTAATATATGTGGCCAGTATTTTTTAATTTTTTACCCCAAAATAGTGTTTAGAGCTAGGGTAACACACAGCAAAAAAAAGGTGAATGGAAGCCTCAAAAACACACTTTGTAGCCCACAGATAGATGTGGCTTGTCACAGAAATTCCACACTGTAATATATGTGGCCTGTATTTTTTATTTTTTTTCCCCCCAAATAGTGTTTAGAGCTAGGGTAGCAGGCAGCCAAAAAAGTGGAATGTAAGTCTTAAAAGCAACTACCATATTTTTCGCTTTATAAGACGCTCCGGATTATAAGACGTACCCCAAATTTTGAGGAGAAAAATAGGAAAAAAATGTTTTTAATAAAATGGTGGTGCTTCGTATAATCCATGCGTCTCATTGCTTACTGGGGGGTGGCTGCGGTGAAGCAGGGACCCAGGGTCGCTGCTGAAGTAGGCAGGAGTGGGGTGATGCTGCAGGCCACAAGCTGGGATGAAGGGGTGTCTGGCAGTGCTGCTGGTGTCTGGCGCTGCTGCTCGATACTCTGCGGGTGTCTCCAGTGCCCAGCGGTATTGCGGGGGTGTCCAGCGGTCCTCCTGCAAGTGTCCGGCGCTGCTGCCCGGTGCTCTTCTGGTGTCTCCGGTGCTGTGGGTGCCTGGATGGAACTGCCTGATGCTGCTACAGCAGTGTCTGGTGCTGCCGGGGCTCTGCTGACATTTTGTGAAAGGCCAGAGCCCCGGCAGTCCCATAATTTCCTGTGCAATGGATTCCGGTATTCCAGGGGATTGGCGCATGCGCAGATGGAGATCTCGGGAGATATGATTTCAGCGCTGAAATCTCATCTCTCGAGATCTCGGTGCCGAGATCTCCATCTGTGCATGTGCCGCTCCTTGGCGGCCATTTTGCCGGATTCCACCACAGGAAATCATGGGACTGCCAGGGTGAGCCCCTGCAGCACCGCAGACCACCACAGCAGCATCGGGCAGCATCGGCCGTGCACCCGCAGCATCGGAGACACTAGCAGAGCACCAAGCAGTAGTGCCAAAAACCCACAGTAGCACCGCTGGACACCCCCACAGCGCCACCGGGCACCGGAGACACCTGCAGAGCACTGGGTAGCAGCACCGGACACCTGTAGCATCGACGAACACCCCTTCACCCCAGCCTGCAGCCTGCAGCAACGGTACCGATAAGGTACATTCGCATTATAAGACGCACCCCCATTTTCACCATAAATTTGGTGGAAAAAAGTGTATCTTATATTCCGAAAAATACGGTATTTGGAGAGCACAGATAGACCAAGAGTCTGACGGAGATAGAACACTGTTAAATATGTGGCCTGGATTTTTTGGGGCCCACCAAAATTGTGTCAATAAGTAGGCTATGATACTAAAAAAAAATGTTGGAGTACTAAAATTGTAAAATATTTAGCGCAATGATACGCAATGCTTGTGGCGGACTAAACACAGTGATAAATATAAGAACTGTAGCTAAATATTTTTTGGCCGGATAAAGATTTTTTGGTCAGCAAAATGGTGTCCAAAACTGTTGTAAGACACTCCAAAAATAGTACAGTACAAAAAAAGGACAGTATTTTCTGCGCACTTGGATGTGATGCCTGGGACAAAAAGAGCAGTTTGAAATTGCTAGATTTTCATGCTGTTGTATTAAAATGACCTGGCTGTGGTCTGCAGTGTGACCAAGCAAATAAATGTAGAAAAAAAAGGGGGCTCTGGATTGCTTTGTAATCAAGTTAGCAGTATTCAGGTGCCCAAAAAATTATTTCTAGCCGCAGATACCTGCAGCTAGATATATATATAATAGGCAACAGCAGACAGTAATGGACCCTCTTGATGTATGCAGTGAGATCTATATACTCACATACAGTGCCTGCATGCCTTGCACTGATGTGGATATGCGCACATAGACTCCCCTGTCTACCTAGCACTACAATCTATATACCTCCGAATTAGCCCTAAAAAGGACTGTTGGTTTATCTGGATTTGTGGATTCTGTGATGGTAGACCCATACTAACTAATAAAAGAAGTAATCTGACCCTATCTCAGCAGCAGCTCTCCCTACACTAGCTGAGTCCAGAGCAGAATGTCCCAAGCAGGCGGCATCAGGTCTCTTATAGACCTGATGACACTGTGCGGCCAGCCAATCACTGTAATACGACAACAAAGATGGCTGCAGTATTACAATGCATGGCAGCCAATCCCTGAATGTTCATTGGCGCTCTAAAGAGCACCAAAATTGCAGGACGGAGACCCGAGCTCCCACCGAATAATCCCGGAAAAGCTTGGTGCTCAACGAGTAAACTGAGTGCAGTGATATTCGGGTGAGTACTGAGTAGTGGTGAGCATGCTCGCTCATCACTACCCACAGCATTTTCCAAGTTTCCCCCCTTCATATTTTTGCATCTACACAAAAGTACCATGCCTGGCCCTTCATCATCGCAGCCCTAATACTTATCAATGGATGAAGCTGTCGCTGGTCCTATGATCCACAATCTCGACTGCTTTCTGTTGCTCCTCTAGTCTCTACTGTTTCTCTAGTCTCCTCTCAACCCGGGACCTGCTATACAGGAAGTGAATGGTACAGTTTCCTGTTACAGGTCCTGGCGATAGAGAGTAAATGGAGCTCAGCAGATAGTGCTGGGCTAAAATAAAATGGTGCCCGGCCATACCTACAGCTATGAATTGGGCATCTCACAAACGCGTCCCCAATTCACTGCTGCTGTGGGCATAATGTAAGAGATAGGGTCGGCGTTCGATCCCTCTGTCTCCTATGCCCAGGACCTACCATATTTACAGAATATAAGTGTCGTGTATGTGACCTTTGGTGGTTCTAGTGATGTAGTCATATACTGACGGTGTTTCTAATGTAAGCATACACCGACAGTGGATATGGTGATGTAGTCCTATAGTTGTAGTAATCTTTAATTTACTATACTTGATACTAGATCATTATTATACAGGGAATTTTTAAGTTAATGGGACTCTGTCACCTGAATTTGGAGGGAACAATTTTCAGCCATAGGGGCGGGGTTTTCGGGTGTTTGATTCACCCTTTCCTGCATGCTGGCTGCAATATTGGATTGAAGTTCATTCTCTGTCCTCCATAGTACACGCCTGCGTAAGGCGCATGCTGGCTGCAATATTGGATTGAAGTTCATTCTCTGTCCTCCATAGTACACGCCTGCACAAGGCAATCTTGCCTTACGCAGGCGTGTACTATGGAGGACAGAGAATGAACTTCAATCCAATATTGCAGCCAGCATGCAGGAAAGGGTGAATCAAACACCCGAAAACCCCGCCCCTATGGCTGAAAATTGTTCTATCCAAAGTCAGGTGACAGAGTCCCTTTAAGTGTATTAGAAAATAGATTATGTTATGGCCTTAAATAGATAGGCATTTAAGATGAAAATTAATTTGTGTTTCAGAGCACCCCTTTAATTTAAGGTGCCTTAGGTTACTTTCACACTAGCGTTTTTCTCCGGGCGTCGAAAAGCGTCGTTTTGACAAAAAAACGCATCCTGCAAAATCTCCCGACGGATGCGTTTTTTCCCATAGACTTGCATTACAGACGCATTGCGACGCATTGTCCTGCGTTGTGTACGTTTTTGTACGGATGCGTCGGAATGCGCCGACACGTCGTCTGGAAAAAACGTTGAGTGTAACATTTTTTGTTTGCGCAGCAAAAATGTGTCGCGACGCTTCCTTATTAATGCGTCTTTGTCTATAATGGCGGTCTATGAGCGGCGGGACACATTTTTTGACGGAATGCAGCGCTGCAACCTGTTTTTTTACACTGGGCATGCTCAGAAGCTGAATTTGTAGCCAATTTCACCAGACATCACCCAACCTATATAAACCAGGCCTGAGCCTTCAACCACAGATGCCAAAGACTGAAGACTAGTGTTGAGCATTCTGATACCGCAAGTATCGGGTATCGGCTGTTACTTGCGGTATCGGAATTCCGATACCGAGTTCCGATACTCTTGTGGTATCGGGAATCGGTATCGGATCCATAGTGATGTGTAAAATAAAGAATTAAAATAAAAAATATTGATATATTCACCTCTCCGGCGGCCCCTGGACATCACCGCTGGTAACCGGCAGTCTTCTTTGTTTAAAATGAGCGCGTTTAGGACCTGAGAATGACGTCGCGGCTTCTGATTGGTCGCGTGCCGCTCATGTTACCGCCACGCGACCAATCACAAGCCGCGACGTCATTCTCAGGCACTAAACTCCTCATTCTAGGAATTTAGGACCAGCGAATGATGTCACGGCTTCTGATTGGTCACGTGGCGGTCACATGAGCGGCATGCGACCAATCAGAAGCCGCGACGTCATTCTCAGGTCCTAAGCACGCTCATTTTAAACAAAGAAGCCTGCCGGTTACCCGCGGTGATGTCCAGGGGCCACCGGAGAGGTGAATATATCAATATTTTTTATTTTAATTCTTTATTTTACACATTAATATGGATCCCAGGGCCTGAAGGAGAGTTTCCTCTCCTTCAGACCCTGGGAACCATCAGGATACCTTCCGATACTTGGTGTCCCATTGACTTATATTGGTATCGGATATCGGTATCGGCGATATCCGATACTTTTCGGGTATCGGCCGATACTATCCGATACCGATACTTTCAAGTATCGGACGGTATCGCTCAACACTACTGAAGACACATAAAGAATCCAGCCTGCCTGCCAGCCAACATCTGCACAGCCAGTGCCAAGCATGCCAGAAGCCCAGCCAGCCTGCCTGCCAGCCAGCATCTGCCCAGCCTGTGCCAAGCCAAGCCTGCCAGAAGCCAGCCTGCCTGCCAGCCAGCGTCAGCCCAGCTTGCCAGCCGGTGCCAAGCCTTCCATAAGCCAGAGGCCCTTAAAGCTGCATCATTCCAGCGTGAGTATACATACTGCCATTTTTTCATGCGTCTGTGTGCTTGTGTGTGTGTGTGTGTGCATGTGTTTGTGACGTACTGAATACAGTCAGAGCTATACCAAAGCTAAACCTGAACCAGAGCTAAACCCGAACCAGAGCTAAACCTGAACCAGAGCTAAAACCTGAATACAGCCAGAGGCCTGACATCGTACTGCACCAGCCAGCGTCCTCCAAGAGTCCTGCTCCAGCCTGAGGCCTGCCCTTGTGAATCCAGTCAGCTGAGCTCCAGCCTGATTCCTGCCATTTTTGCATTTGTCTGTGGGTGTGTGTGTGTGTGCGTGTCTGTTTGCGCCTTGTGCTTTTGGCTGGCTGTGTTATTTTGTGTGTGTGCATGTGTTTGTGTTTTCGTACGGCTGTGTGCTTTTGGGTGTGTTTGTGCGTTTTATGCCTGCACATGTTGTTAGGACTGGCGGAACGCACCAAGACAGATGATAAAGGTGCGTTCGCAGTCCGGGGTCCACCGTGCAGGTGAGAACCTGCTGCTAGCAATTTGCAGACAATATGGCGGTACACTAAAGTATACACGCGTGGGTTAAACCTCACCCAGCGTGAAGAAAGCGATCCTGTTAATTCACAGGACCGCAGTACCGCACTAGTGCGCGAGCAAGTGGTCAGCGGACTCAACCCCAGAAGGGATTGGAGCCCGATTAGACCCTTGCTGGCGTAACACCGCAACTGGGTGTGTAGAGAACCTTAAGAAATCTAAGTGCACAAGAGTGCGAGCGATGCCGCACTAACGGACGCCACTAACCACCCAGACTCGGGTATGGAAAGCGCAAGGCAGGCGCACGGCGCCGTACTGGCAGGCACAGCTACAGGACGCTGTGATGTGTGTTTAGTGCTGTAGGCTAAGTCGGGCGCTGGGTAGCAGCCATACACCTTCCACGAACAGACATTCAATAGGGTAGGGGTTTCCAAGGACGACTTGCACTCACAACATACACACATAAGCAATTGTAAGACAATACTAGCGCATGGCCGTGCGGTCATGCGCAGTTTATATAGCAGCAGCACAGGAAGTGGCCACAGCACTTTTGCCCTTCTAGGACCTGCCAAGAGGACCAATGGAATGTGCTGCAGAGCCTGAGCACATGACCCTCGATCTCCAACGGGAGACCTTACGCTGGGCATGCTCAGTACATGCAGACAAGGACTTAGTCCCAGAGAAGTCCGCTCGCTGCTGACCAGCACTGACTTTAATGGCAGAGACTGGAGAAGCAGCACTAACTCTCAGAACAGAGTGAGAATGAGCAAGACGCTGGGACCGACGTCCTTGCTGAGCAGGCTCCACTGCGGCTGGACAAGAATGGGAGACCGCAGCAGAAGTGGCTCGAGATTCCCCCTGTGCAGAAGCGGGAACTCGACCCCTAACATTACCCCCCCTCCTAGGGCCCCCCCCTCCTTGGGCCTCGCTACGTTCGAAGGCAGCAATGAGCTGCGGAGCCCGAATGTGCTCAACAGGCTCCCAGGACCTGTCCTCGGGGCCATAACCCTTCCAGTCCACCAAATAAAATTTTTTACCACGCACCACCTTGCACCCCAAAATAGCGTTCACCTCATAATCGTCCGTAGACGAACCCAATGTCCCAGCAGATAACTCGGAAAAGCGGGACATATACACGGGTTTCAAGAGGGACACATGAAAGGTGTCGGTGATACCCAGGCGTGGCGGAAGGGCCAAACGATAGACCACAGGATTAACCTGCTCGAGGACCTTGAATGGACCCAAGTAGCGAGGAGCAAATTTAGTGGACTCAACTCGCAGCCTGATGTTACGGGCAGAGAGCCACACCAAGTCGCCAGGAGCAAAGGTCGGGGCGGGGCGCCGATGAGCATCAGCGGAGGACCTCATTCTCTCCTTAGAGGCCCGAATGGCATCCTGAGTGCGGTCCCAAATATCCCGTGCCTCCACAGCCCAGTCTGCCACCCTGGAGTCGGCGGAAGACACGGGCATAGGCACAGGTACCCGTGGATGCTGACCATAGTTGAGGAGGAATGGGGTTTGTCCAGTGGAGTCGGCTACGGCGTTGTTCAGTGCAAACTCTGCCCATGATAGCAAGGATGCCCAGTCATCCTGCCTGGCTGAAACAAAATGTCGCAGGTATGTGACCAAGGTCTGGTTGGCCCTCTCTACCAACCCATTCGTCTCGGGATGATAAGCGGAAGAGAGATTCAACTCAATACTGAGAAGACGACAGAGCTCTCTCCAGAACCGAGACGCAAACTGGGGACCCCGGTCACTGACAATTTTGTCTGGCATACCATGTAGGCGGAAGATATGTCTAATGAACAACGCTGCCAAGGCCCGTGCAGAAGGTAACCGCGGCAGCGGCACCAAATGCACCATTTTTGAGAAATGATCGGTGATGACCCAAATGATGGTACAGCCGCGAGACTTGGGCAAACCCACAACAAAGTCCATCCCGACCATCTCCCAGGGCCTATCTGCCACCGGCAAGGGATAGAGCAAACCAGCTGGCCTTTGACGCGGAGATTTATTTTTGGCGCAGGAGACACACGCCAGAACATAATCCCTGACATCCCGGACCATATGCGGCCACCAGTACGTCCTCGCCAGTAGCTCAGATGTCCTCTTTGTCCCAAAGTGTCCACCCACCCTGGACGAATGAGCCCAAGAGAGAACCTCCGGTCGCAAATTAATGGGCACAAAAGTCTTGCCCGGAGGCACAGACTCTAGCGAAACCGGCGCCACGGTTCTCAGGCTCTCGGAAGGGACAATAAGCCGAGGCTCCTCTTCCTCCTCCTCAGTTGACATAAGGGAGCGAGAGAGAGCGTCAGCACGGATATTCTTCTCCCCGGCGAGATAATGAAGGGAAAAGTGGAACCGGGAGAAGAACAGGGACCATCTGGCCTGGCGAGAATTTAGCCGCTGGGCTGTCTGCAAATAGACCAAATTTTTGTGGTCCGTGTAAACTTGGAAGGGAAACCGCGCACCTTCCAGAAGGTGTCTCCAGTCCGAAAAGGCCAACTTCATTGCTAGCAACTCCCTGTCCCCGATGGAGTAGTTCCTCTCCGCTGGCGTGAAGGTCTTGGAGAAGAAGAAGCATGGATGCTTCCGACCTTGAGCATCCTTTTGGTAGAGGACTGCTCCAGCACCAACGGACGAGGCATCCACCTCCAGTAGGAATGGCTTATCCACATCGGGACGATGTAAGATGGGAGCGCTAGCAAAGTGGGACTTAATAGAAGTGAAGGCCTTGGAGACCTCTTCCGACCACAATTTGGGATTCGCTCCCTTCTTGGTGAGGGCTACCAAGGGAGCTACCAGAGTTGAGAAGTGGGGAATGAACTGGCGGTAATAGTTTATGAACCCCATAAAGCGCTGCACCGCTTTAAGAGAATGGGGCTCTTGCCAGTCCATCACAGCCTGTAGTTTGGCAGGATCCATAGCCAATCCCTGGGCGGAGATGATATAGCCCAGGAAAGGTAAGGACTCCTGCTCAAACACACACTTCTCCAACTTTGCGTAAAGAGAGTTTGCCCGTAGGAGGTCGAAGACTCTGCCAACATCTCTCCGGTGGGAGTCAATATCTGGAGAAAAGATGAGAATATCATCCAGATAGACTACAACCGAGGTGGAAAGCATATCCCGGAAGATGTCATTGACAAAGTCTTGAAAAACGGCAGGTGCATTACAGAGCCCGAAGGGCATCACCAGATACTCATAGTGCCCATCTCTGGTGTTAAATGCCGTTTTCCACTCGTCCCCCTCACGGATGCGAATCAGGTTGTAAGCACCCCGCAGATCTAGTTTCGTAAACACTCTAGCTCCCCGAAGCCTATCGAAAAGCTCAGAAATCAACGGCAAAGGGTACTTGTTCTTAACTGTGATAGCATTAAGACCCCTGTAGTCTATGCATGGACGTAGTTCTCCATTCTTCTTCTGCACGAAGAAGAACCCTGCCCCAGCAGGTGACACTGACTTCCTAATGAACCCTCTTGCCAGATTCTCTTGTATGTACTGAGACATTGCCTCCGTTTCCGGGAGAGATAATGGATAGACTCGACCCCGGGGAGGCTCAGCACCAGGCAAGAGATCGATAGGACAGTCATAGGGGCGATGGGGCGGAAGGGTCTCCGCCGCCTTCTTGAAGAACACGTCTGCATAAGACCAATATTGCTTGGGGAGAGAGGATAGATCTGCGGGTACCTCAGTAGTAGCAACCTGAACGCACTCTCGGTGACACCTACCCCCACATGATTCACCCCATCCCAGAATTCTGCCTGAGGACCACTCGATGTGAGGAGAGTGGTACCGTAGCCAAGGTATCCCCAACAGGACCTCATCAATACCCTCAGGAATGACGAGCAGAGAAATAATCTCCTGATGGGATGGCGACAGGGACAGAGTAACAGGGATGGTCTGATGTGTTATCTGTGCGGGGAGTGTCGACCCATTCACCACTCGTACCGTTACTGGTTGGGATAGCATAACCAGGGGTATTGCGTGACGTTGGGCGAAGGCAGAAGACATAAAATTGCCCTCCGCCCCAGAATCCACGCAGAGGTCTACCGAGTGGGAGGATGAGCCAAAGGTAATTGTCCCCTTAAAGGACAATTTGGAGGCAAACGTCGCAGTGTCTAGTGCACCTCCACCTACTACCACTAGACGCTGACGTTTCCTCGACCGCTGATGACATCTGGTGGCAAGATGTCCTGACTGTTGGCAAACATGGCAACCCTGGAGTGCACGAGCAGTCTGGGACTTAGATCCCGCTCGTGACACCACCTTAGGTTCCTGGAACTCAGGAGCCTGAACTGGAGATTCCAAAGGTTTGGCGAAGGTGGGAGCCAGCCGAAACCTCTGCCTACACTGGGCTCGCTCTAACCTCCGCTCGTGAAAACGGAGATCAATGCGAGTAGATACTGCTATTAACTCCTCCAGTGTGGCGGGAATCTCCCTAGTGGCCAGAGCGTCCTTAACGTGGTCAGCCAGCCCCCTCCAAAATATAGGGATAAGGGCTTTATCCGACCACTCCAGCTCAGATGCCAGAGTGCGGAAATGGACGGCAAAAAGGCTGACCAAGGACGAGCCCTGAGTCAGTGCCAACAGTTGGAGCGCCGTGTCATGGGTGACACGAGGTCCTAGAAAGACCTGTTTCAGAGTGCTCAGGAATAACGGAGCACTCTGCACCACATGATCGCCACGCTCCCACAGCGGCGTAGCCCACTGCAACGTCCTGTCCGACAATAAGGAAATTATAAAGCCCACCTTAGCCCGCTCTGTAGGGAAACGAGAGGCCAGAAGCTCGAGATGTATTGAGCACTGACTCACGAAACCCCTACAGGACTTACTGTCACCAGAAAATTTCTCTGGTAGCGGGAGGCGAGATAGCGTCGGTACAGGAGCGGCAGTGGACAAGGTAGCTGCAGCCACACTTGCAGCCTGAACAGCGACAGCAGTAACATCCACAGCTGAGGTTGAACGCTCAAAAGCCGCCAACCTTCCCTCCAGCTGCTGGATGTACCGCTGTAAACGCTGATCGTCCGCCATTTTACTAGCCAGACCCTGGCGCTAGTATTATGTTAGGACTGGCGGAACGCACCAAGACAGATGATAAAGGTGCGTTCGCAGTCCGGGGTCCACCGTGCAGGTGAGAACCTGCTGCTAGCAATTTGCAGACAATATGGCGGTACACTAAAGTATACACGCGTGGGTTAAACCTCACCCAGCGTGAAGAAAGCGATCCTGTTAATTCACAGGACCGCAGTACCGCACTGGTGCGCGAGCAAGTGGTCAGCGGACTTAACCCCAGAAGGGATTGGAGCCCGATTAGACCCTTGCTGGCGTAACACCGCAACTGGGTGTGTAGAGAACCTTAAGAAATCTAAGTGCACAAGAGTGCGAGCGATGCCGCACTAACGGACGCCACTAACCACCCAGACTCGGGTATGGAAAGCGCAAGGCAGGCGCACGGCGCCGTACTGGCAGGCACAGCTACAGGACGCTGTGATGTGTGTTTAGTGCTGTAGGCTAAGTCGGGCGCTGGGTAGCAGCCATACACCTTCCGCGAACAGACATTCAATAGGGTAGGGGTTTCCAAGGACGACTTGCACTCACAACATACACACATAAGCAATTGTAAGACAATACTAGCGCATGGCCGTGCGGTCATGCGCAGTTTATATAGCAGCAGCACAGGAAGTGGCCACAGCACTTTTGCCCTTCTAGGACCTGCCAAGAGGACCAATGGAATGTGCTGCAGAGCCTGAGCACATGACCCTCGATCTCCAACGGGAGACCTTACGCTGGGCATGCTCAGTACATGCAGACAAGGACTTAGTCCCAGAGAAGTCCGCTCGCTGCTGACCAGCACTGACTTTAATGGCAGAGACTGGAGAAGCAGCACTAACTCTCAGAACAGAGTGAGAATGAGCAAGACGCTGGGACCGACGTCCTTGCTGAGCAGGCTCCACTGCGGCTGGACAAGAATGGGAGACCGCAGCAGAAGTGGCTCGAGATTCCCCCTGTGCAGAAGCGGGAACTCGACCCCTAACACATGTGTGCTTTCGTGCATGTGTCTGTGTCCGGGTGCATGCGTCCATGCACGTGTTTTTTTTTTGTTTTTTTTACTGTGATGTGTTTACCAAGTTGTGAGATTTCTGCAGCCTGTGGTTAATGACAGCGTGTGTCAGCATGTGTCAAGCGTGTGATCTTTGTTTTACAACATATATTTTTTGTGTTTTATTGCTGAATGAATTTCCATGTGATGTACTTGTATTTAAAATAAAGAGCAGTATCGCTCCTATTGTGATGATAACACACTAAAAAAATTTAAAACTAAAAAAAATAAAATAAAATGTTTGAAATATCTCCGTTGTATCATTTCACAAAGGTAAATTTGTAAATGGCGTATGTACAAATGTCCACACAGGCAAAACTTGTGTTGGTGCTGGGTTATTAAGGTAATGTAATATTTTTTTAAGAAGGGAAATGAAATCTGGTTCATTTGGATCTTTTAAGATCACATATATATTTTGAAATGGTGTGTAGGCCTTTCAAGTTTACAAATTTTTTTTTTTTTTTGGGGGGGGGTTGGTTTTAAAGGTAACACATACAATACCATTATGGAGTTCCGCTCAGACTGGAGGGCCTTTTATTTTTTATTTTTTGGGGCGTTTTTTATCTCCAAACTTTCGCAGGTGGCATGCATGAACATTGCTCTGAGAATGCCAGCAGGGTGGTTATGACATCATTTAAATTTTGGACTTTGGTGGTTTGTTTCTAACAATATTAACTTGTTATACTTGCAGAGCCACTTGGGACCAGTGCCGAGGCCCGCCCACCCACCTAGGATCACCACACACCAGGGACCACAGCCGCCCAGAAGGGACCCAGGGACCACAGCGCTTAGACGATGTAAGTATAAAGTCTCCACAACTACAGCTTCACTTTGAATGTGTATAGCAGATTACAAGGGTTTTTATACTTGCAGAGCCAACTGTGACCAACATGGACAGGTCAAGAACAATGTCTTCTTCTGAGAGCCCTTCTCCACAGCGGGAGCGTGTTGCGGTAATTATCGATGTTTACATATGTTGTAGCTGCACGTATAACATGTTTTCTTATCACTATATGCCTTTATTCTTTTTCACAGGAAGCTGAATCTGCTGAGGGACTCTCAGAAGAAGATGAGAGGGGTGGAGACACACAAGGAGAGGGCGCACAGAGTGTAAGTTTTGTCGAAACAGCTTCACGCATCACTGAGCAACCAACACATAAAAACCATGACGTACATAACAGTACACATACATCAAATGCATAACTTTAACGTAATTCTTTTTAATGTTTTCCAGTCTGCTGCACAGGAAGATCCTCCCAGCCGCTCCCGGAGCCGACGTTCTCGTGGCCGCGGTCACCATCAGGTGTGTGTTTTTATTTTTATTTTGCGTCAATTACAATCTTTTTTGGATTCAGTGTAGTAATGTTCTTTTTATGTTTTTTAATAAATCTCAACAGCGCGCTGCCGATTCAGACACAGAGGACACTATGAGCATCGATGTTGACCGTCTGAGGAGGTCCACGAACAGCAGCCGCTCTGGCATATGGGTGACCGCCGCCATGCAAACACATATGTGACCCATCGGCTTTGAGAGGAAGTATGCCTGAATATTTTGCCAAGGTGGGAGGACCTTGATCCAAGCCAGCAGACTAAAGAATGTAAGCATGAACTTTACAGTTATGTTTTGAACAGAATGAAATGCATTATAACTAACTTGATTGTATTCTTGTCTTTATAGGTGAAAGGGTTAGGAAGCGGTGGCGGTCATTCAGAGATTGCTACAAGAGGGAGTTCATCAAGGAGATGCAGGCACCGAGTTGCTCAGGACGCCGAAGAAGGACTACACATAAACATGGGCCGGCCCTGTCCTTCCTACGTGAGAGTATGCTGCAAAGAGTGTAAGTATTCAACAGGCCATCGAATGACCAATTGTACCTACCTTGTTTGCTTTCAGTCAGGGCTTTGTCTCAAATCAATATTAATTGTTATTTGTTGTCTATTTCACAGCACCTTCTCCAGACACCGGGAGCCTGCAACAACCTCGGACCCCTCTGTAGCGATCTCTCAGGAATCCGTCACCGAGGGCCACGTCGGTAGGCCACATCCCTCTGACCCCTCATCTGACCCTTATGGTACCTCTGCCCATCCACATCCACAGCCACCAGCGGTGGAGCAGTATCGCAGCCCTCATTACTTGAATCTGCTGGTACAGACGTAGCGTTCCCTTTACCACACCCCTCTGATCCTGCCACCTCTAGACCACCGTTAGGTTCATGGCGACAGCGACAGAGGGGTCCGGAAAGGAGCTATGCTCCTGAGTTCTTGCATCTGAATGCATCCTTTCAAAACTCTTTCAAGATTTTGGGACAGCAAGTGACTGCTGGTTTCAGCATGGTGCAAGCACGCATCAGTGAAACCCACACTGAAACCAGCAGTCGCTTGGATAGGCTGCATTCAGATGTAAGTCAATCACCAGCCAATCTTTTTTTCCAATCAATGCTCAGGAGCATGGAAAAGCTAACTCTTGACCAGCAGATGCAGGTAATGCACGAATGCAATACTGCTCTACTGCGGGTCATGACCCACACTCCCACACCTCCCCACACTGACACTACAAATTTCCCACCCCAGTCCCAATACCAACCCCAGTCCCAATACCAAACCCAGTCCCAATTCCCATCCCGGCCTCAAAGAACAATGTCTTCCCCAATGTTTTCCTCATATGGCTTTCCTTCCCCTTTACTCTTCCTACCCCTAGCCCTACAACACCCTCCCCAGCTCGGGCTACTGCATTTTCTCCCCATCACTCTGCCCCACCAACACAGTCCTCACCTATCGACGTGGTCCAACAAGATAGCCCCTCCGGTAATATCTCCACCACACATTTTACAGATCTGTAAATATTATGTTTTATGTCTGTATTATTTTTTGTTCCCCCCCAAAAAAATGGGTTACATTACCAAAAAATAAAAAAATAAAAAAAATTGAGACTGTACCCTAACAAATTACAAAACAAAATAAAAAAAGGTTGACACTATGTTAGGACTGGCGGAACGCACCAAGACAGATGATAAAGGTGCGTTCGCAGTCCGGGGTCCACCGTGCAGGTGAGAACCTGCTGCTAGCAATTAGCAGACAATATGGCGGTACACTAAAGTATAAACGCGTGGGTTAAACCTCACCCAGCGTGAAGAAAGCGATCCTGTTAATTCACAGGACCGCAGTACCGCACTAGTGCGCGAGCAAGTGGTCAGCGGACTTAACCCCAGAAGGGATTGGAGCCCGATTAGACCCTTGCTGGCGTAACACCGCAACTGGGTGTGTAGAGAACCTTAAGCAATCTGTGCACAAGAGTGCGAGCGATGCCGCACTAACGGACGCCACTAACCACCCAGACTCGGGTATGGAAAGCGCAAGGCAGGCGCACGGCGCCGTACTGGCAGGCACAGCTACAGGACGCTGTGATGTGTGTTAGTGCTGTAGGCTAAGTCGGGCGCTAGGTAGCAGCCATACACCTTCCGCGAACAGACATTCAATAGGGTAGGGGTTTCCAAGGACGACTTGCACTCACAACATACACACATAAGCAATTGTAAAACAATACTAGCGCATGGCCGTGCGGTCATGCGCAGTTTATATAACAGCAGCACAGGAAGTGGCCACAGCACTTTTGCCCTTCTAGGACCTGCCAAGAGGACCAATGGAATGTGCTGCAGAGCCTGAGCACATGACCCTCGATCTCCAACGGGAGACCTTACGCTGGGCATGCTCAGTACATGCAGACAAGGACTTAGTCCCAGAGAAGTCCGCTCGCTGCTGACCAGCACTGACTTTAAAGGCAGAGACTGGAGAAGCAGCACTAACTCTCAGAACAGAGTGAGAATGAGCAAGACGCTGGGACCGACGTCCTTGCTGAGCAGGCTCCACTGCGGCTGGACAAGAATGGGAGACCGCAGCGGAAGTGGCTCGAGATTCCCCCTGTGCAGAAGCGGGAACTCGACCCCTAACATTACCCCCCCTCCTAGGGCCCCCCCTCCTTGGGCCTCGCTACGTTCGAAGGCAGCAATGAGCTGCGGGGCCCGAATGTGCTCAACAGGTTCCCAGGACCTGTCCTCGGGGCCATAACCCTTCCAGTCCACCAAATAAAATTTTTTACCACGCACCACCTTGCACCCCAAAATAGCGTTCACCTCATAATCGTCCGTAGACGAACCCGATGTCCCAGCAGATGACTCGGAAAAGCGGGACATATACACGGGTTTCAAGAGGGACACATGAAAGGTGTCGGTGATACCCAGGCGTGGCGGAAGGGCCAAACGATAGACCACAGGATTAACCTGCTCGAGGACCTTGAATGGACCCAAGTAGCGAGGAGCAAATTTAGTGGACTCAACTCGCAGCCTGATGTTACGGGCGGAGAGCCACACCAAGTCGCCAGGAGCAAAGGTCGGGGCGGGGCGCCGATGAGCATCAGCAGAGGACCTCATTCTCTCCTTAGAGGCCCGAATGGCATCCTGAGTGCGGTCCCAAATATCCCGTGCCTCCACAGCCCAGTCTGCCACCCTGGAGTCGGCGGAAGACACGGGCATAGGCACAGGTACCCGTGGATGCTGACCATAGTTGAGGAGGAATGGGGTTTGTCCAGTGGAGTCGGCAACGGCGTTGTTCAGTGCAAACTCTGCCCATGATAGCAAGGATGCCCAGTCATCCTGCCTGGCTGAAACAAAATGTCGCAGGTATGTGACCAAGGTCTGGTTGGCCCTCTCTACCAACCCATTCGTCTCGGGATGATAAGCGGAAGAGAGATTCAACTCAATACTGAGAAGACGACAGAGCTCTCTCCAGAACCGAGACGCAAACTGGGGACCCCGGTCACTGACAATTTTGTCTGGCATACCATGTAGGCGGAAGATATGTCTGATGAACAACGCTGCCAAGGCCCGTGCAGAAGGTAACCGCGGCAGCGGCACCAAATGCACCATTTTTGAGAAATGATCGGTGATGACCCAAATGATGGTACAGCCGCGAGACTTGGGCAAACCCACAACAAAGTCCATCCCGACCATCTCCCAGGGCCTATCTGCCACCGGCAAGGGATAGAGCAAACCAGCTGGCCTTTGACGCGGAGATTTATTTTTGGCGCAGGAGACACACGCCAGAACGTAATCCCTGACATCCCGGACCATATGCGGCCACCAGTACGTCCTCGCCAGTAGCTCAGATGTCCTCTTTGTCCCAAAGTGTCCACCCACCCTGGACGAATGAGCCCAAGAGAGAACCTCTGGTCGCAAATTAATGGGCACAAAAGTCTTGCCCGGAGGCACAGACTCTAGCGATACCGGCGCCACGGTTCTCAGGCTCTCGGAAGGGACAATAAGCCGAGGCTCCTCTTCCTCCTCCTCAGTTGACATAAGGGAGCGAGAGAGAGCGTCAGCACGGATATTCTTCTCCCCGGCGAGATAATGCAGGGAAAAGTGGAACCGGGAGAAGAACAGGGACCATCTGGCCTGGCGAGAATTTAGCCGCTGGGCTGTCTGCAAATAGACCAAATTTTTGTGGTCCGTGTAAACTTGGAAGGGAAACCGCGCACCTTCCAGAAGGTGTCTCCACTCCGAAAAGGCCAACTTCATTGCTAGCAACTCCCTGTCCCCGATGGAGTAGTTCCTCTCCGCTGGCGTGAAGGTCTTGGAGAAGAAGAAGCATGGATGCTTCCGACCTTGAGCATCCTTTTGGTAGAGGACTGCTCCAGCACCAACGGACGAGGCATCCACCTCCAGTAGGAATGGCTTATCCACATCGGGACGATGTAAGATGGGAGCGCTAGCAAAGTGGGACTTAATAGAAGTGAAGGCCTTGGAGACCTCTTCCGACCACAATTTGGGATTCGCTCCCTTCTTGGTGAGGGCTACCAAGGGAGCCACCAGAGTTGAGAAGTGGGGAATGAACTGGCGGTAATAGTTTATGAACCCCATAAAGCGCTGCACCGCTTTAAGAGAATGGGGCTCTTGCCAGTCCATCACAGCCTGTAGTTTGGCAGGATCCATAGCCAATCCCTGGGCGGAGATGATATAGCCCAGGAAAGGTAAGGACTCCTGCTCAAACACACACTTCTCCAACTTTGCGTAAAGAGAGTTTGCCCGTAGGAGGTCGAAGACTCTGCCAACATCTCTCCGGTGGGAGTCAATATCTGGAGAAAAGATGAGAATATCATCCAGATAGACTACAACCGAGGTGGAAAGCATATCCCGGAAGATGTCGTTGACAAAGTCTTGAAAAACGGCAGGTGCATTACAGAGCCCGAAGGGCATCACCAGATACTCATAGTGCCCATCTCTGGTGTTAAATGCCGTTTTCCACTCGTCCCCCTCACGGATGCGAATCAGGTTGTAAGCACCCCGCAGATCTAGTTTCGTAAACACTCTAGCTCCCCGAAGCCTATCGAAAAGCTCAGATATCAACGGCAAAGGGTACTTGTTCTTAACTGTGATAGCATTAAGACCCCTGTAGTCTATGCATGGACGTAGTTCTCCATTCTTCTTCTGCACGAAGAAGAACCCTGCCCCAGCAGGTGACACTGACTTCCTAATGAACCCTCTTGCCAGATTCTCTTGTATGTACTGAGACATTGCCTCCGTTTCCGGGAGAGATAATGGGTAGACTCGACCCCGGGGAGGCTCAGCACCAGGCAAGAGATCGATAGGACAGTCATAGGGGCGATGGGGCAGAAGGGTCTCCGCCGCCTTCTTGGAGAACACGTCTGCATAAGACCAATATTGCTTGGGGAGAGAGGATAGATCTGCGGGTACCTCAGTAGTAGCAACCTGAACGCACTCTCGGTGACACCTACCCCCACATGATTCACCCCATCCCAGAATTCTGCCTGAGGACCACTCGATGTGAGGAGAGTGGTACCGTAGCCAAGGTATCCCCAACAGGACCTCATCAATACCCTCAGGAATGACGAGTAGAGAAATAATCTCCTGATGGGATGGCGACAGGGACAGAGTAACAGGGATGGTCTGATGTGTTATCTGTGCGGGGAGTGTCGACCCATTCACCACTCGTACCGTTACTGGTTGGGATAGCATAACCAGGGGTATTGCGTGACGTTGGGCGAAGGCAGAAGACATAAAATTGCCCTCCGCCCCAGAATCCACGCAGAGGTCTACCGAGTGGGAGGATGAGCCAAAGGTAATTGTCCCCTTAAAGGACAATTTGGAGGCAAACGTCGCAGTGTCTAGTGCACCTCCACCTACTACCACTAGACGCTGACGTTTCCTCGTCCGCTGATGACATCTGGTGGCAAGATGTCCTGACTGTTGGCAAACCTGGCAACCCTGGAGTGCACGAGCAGTCTGGGACTTAGATCCCGCTCGTGACACCACCTTAGGTTCCTGAACCTCAGGAGCCTGAACTGGAGATTCCAAAGGTTTGGCGAAGGTGGGAGCCAGCCGAAACCTCTGCCTACACTGGGCTCGCTCTAACCTCCGCTCGTGAAAACGGCGGTCAATGCGAGTAGATACTGCTATTAACTCCTCCAGTGTGGCGGGAATCTCCCTAGTGGCCAGAGCGTCCTTAACGTGGTCAGCCAGCCCCCTCCAAAATATAGGGATAAGGGCTTTATCCGACCACTCCAGCTCAGATGCCAGAGTGCGGAAATGGACGGCAAAAAGGCTGACCAAGGACGAGCCCTGAGTCAGTGCCAACAGTTGGAGCGCCGTGTCATGGGTGACACGAGGTCCAAGAAAGACCTGTTTCAGAGTGCTCAGGAATAACGGAGCACTCTGCACCACATGATCGCCACGCTCCCACAGCGGCGTAGCCCACTGCAACGCCCTGTCCGACAATAAGGAAATTATAAAGCCCACCTTAGCCCGCTCTGTAGGGAAACGAGAGGCCAGAAGCTCGAGATGTATTGAGCACTGACTCACGAAACCCCTACAGGACTTACTGTCACCAGAAAATTTCTCTGGTAGCGGGAGGCGAGATAGCGTCGGTACAGGAGCGGCAGTGGACAAGGTAGCTGCAGCCACACTTGCAGCCTGAACAGCGACAGCAGTAACATCCACAGCTGAGGTTGAACGCTCAAAAGCCGCCAACCTTCCCTCCAGCTGCTGGATGTACCGCTGTAAACGCTGATCGTCCGCCATTTTACTAGCCAGACCCTGGCGCTAGTATTCTGTTAGGACTGGCGGAACGCACCAAGACAGATGATAAAGGTGCGTTCGCAGTCCGGGGTCCACCGTGCAGGTGAGAACCTGCTGCTAGCAATTAGCAGACAATATGGCGGTACACTAAAGTATACACGCGTGGGTTAAACCTCACCCAGCGTGAAGAAAGCGATCCTGTTAATTCACAGGACCGCAGTACCGCACTAGTGCGCGAGCAAGTGGTCAGCGGACTTAACCCCAGAAGGGATTGGAGCCCGATTAGACCCTTGCTGGCGTAACACCGCAACTGGGTGTGTAGAGAACCTTAAGCAATCTGTGCACAAGAGTGCGAGCGATGCCGCACTAACGGACGCCACTAACCACCCAGACTCGGGTATGGAAAGCGCAAGGCAGGCGCACGGCGCCGTACTGGCAGGCACAGCTACAGGACGCTGTGATGTGTGTTAGTGCTGTAGGCTAAGTCGGGCGCTAGGTAGCAGCCATACACCTTCCGCGAACAGACATTCAATAGGGTAGGGGTTTCCAAGGACGACTTGCACTCACAACATACACACATAAGCAATTGTAAAACAATACTAGCGCATGGCCGTGCGGTCATGCGCAGTTTATATAACAGCAGCACAGGAAGTGGCCACAGCACTTTTGCCCTTCTAGGACCTGCCAAGAGGACCAATGGAATGTGCTGCAGAGCCTGAGCACATGACCCTCGATCTCCAACGGGAGACCTTACGCTGGGCATGCTCAGTACATGCAGACAAGGACTTAGTCCCAGAGAAGTCCGCTCGCTGCTGACCAGCACTGACTTTAAAGGCAGAGACTGGAGAAGCAGCACTAACTCTCAGAACAGAGTGAGAATGAGCAAGACGCTGGGACCGACGTCCTTGCTGAGCAGGCTCCACTGCGGCTGGACAAGAATGGGAGACCGCAGCGGAAGTGGCTCGAGATTCCCCCTGTGCAGAAGCGGGAACTCGACCCCTAACACACTATTTGGTCAGTCAACCAACCTATAAAGTTTTCTAATGTTTGTTAAATTTAATTTTTCAATAAATTATGGTTTTGTTTGAAAAAAAATTGGTTATGGTTGATTCATTTGATATGCTAATAATTGTAAATAAAAACACACCGCACGTTTGAACGTATAAACATTGGGTTTATTACACCGCATATACAAAAGTGTATTCTACTAAATATGAAGTTGGTGGTAATTCAACAAGAACTTAAATTAAAGTTCACACAATGTTATCTTGCCAGGGCACAATACCCACAGGTGAAACAAAATACTCAGCAAAGTCGTCCCTCATTCTGGTTACAGAACCGGCAGAACATACCGAGCTGCTGTGGTAATCCCACAGGGTGGTCTCCAAATCCTCATCATCCATGGAAACGAGCTCCTGGAAAGTACATAGTTATGGAGGACCACGCAGGCCTTCACAACCTCATCCACAGTTCGTATGTGCAGAGATATGGCGGTGAGCAGTACGCGCCACTTTGCAGTAAGAATGCCGAATGCACACTCCACCACTCTACGTGCTCTAGTTAAGCGATAATTGAAATTTTTTTGGTTCTGGTCAAGTTACGGCTTGAGTATGGTTTGAGGAGGTATGGAGACAACTGAAAGGCATTATCACCCACACAGACATATGGCATAGGTGGCCCTGTTTTTCCCGGGAGTGGTCTGGCAGGTGGAAAGTCGTATGTATCGCCATACAAACAACGGCCCATCGGTGACGTTTTGAACACTTGGGAGTCATTGGACCGTCCATAGGCTCCAATGTCCACAGCCAGAAATTTGCAGTGGGCATCCGGTATGGCCATGAGTATGATAGAAAAGTACTTCTTGTAGTTGTAGTACTCAGAGCCTGTTCCTGTCGGTTTTGCTATACGGATGTGTTTTCCGTCGACTGCCCCCAAGCAATTAGGGAAATGGCACGCTTTTTCAAACTGTTCTGCACTCTGCAGCCAGATGTCCCTTGTTGGTTCTGGAATGTACTCCGTGTGCAAGGCATCCCATATCGCCAGGCAGGTAACTTTCACAATTCCGGAAATGGTCGATATTCCAAGTCGAAACTGGTAGTGTAGTGACGTTAGAGATTCTCCTGTAGCCAAGAAGCTGTGAAAAAGCAAAAGAAAAGTTAGAAAAGATTGTAAAGACAGCTAAAATGACATTTTAAAGCAATTTAAAGAAATATATGTATTTTTTTGGAAACAATTTAAAAATGACACTTTTTTGTGGGGTGAGGATGTTGCAGTGCATATTAAACATCAGCATTTTTATATCTCTGCATACATCGGCCCATACATGGTAAATATTTACATGGTCCAGAAAATGCAACGCTGTGTACAGCGCTGTATTTTGGGGACCATAGTATGTTTTTTCTATTCGTTAAAATATGCTGGCATGGCATTACATATGAGCAATTTGGTAAACCAAAAAATTTACTTACCGCAGGGTCACCATCAGCCGCTCCGCCGGTGTAATGGCAGACCTCATGCGTGTGTCCTGCCTTTGGATGACATCCCCGCCTTTTTCAAGCAACACATCAAAGTGGTCCTGCCTCATCCGAAGATAATTATAGAATTTCTCCGGGTTCTGCCGTAACTCCATGTACAGGGTAGAATAGACGCCCTGGGTCATCTGCAGTGCGTTAATGGGATGAATCCATAGTCTGCGACGTCGAGGGTGACGCATCCACCGTCTTTCTGCTGCCGCCTCCTGATCCCGAACCATGATATCCAGGCGATTGGTCTCAAAAATCACATCGGTAACCACGTTTGCAATCCTCCCAAGCACTCCTTCCATCTCTGCCACTTTCTCTAAAACCTTTCAAAGATGGGGTGTAAAAACTGTCTATATATACTTTCCCATATTTTCCAGTAGCCAATCACCTACAAGGAAACTCCCACTTGTAGGCGTGGAAAACGCATCCGTCATAAAAACGGATGAAACGGACGGAAAAAACGGAAACAACGGATACAACGGATCCAGTTTTTCAACGGAACCGTCTAGCGAATCGCCGATGCATCCGTTGAAATAATGGAAGCGTTGTATCCGTTTTCCTGTCTTTGCGACGCATCCGTCGATGCGTCGCAACGACGCTTTTCGACGCCCGGAGAAAAACGCTAGTGTGAAAGTAGCCTTCGCTACTATGTAAAGGCAGGGTTTGTGCACAAGATGTCATTAGACATCTGCAAAGCCAATTAGCTCTTTAGACTCATCAGGATACCCCAGTAACTTGTCCCAAATCACCATTTTTTTACATTCAAATTGTATTCAATAAACTTAAGTATAGACCGCCTACTTCTTTTAATATCTTTTGTCTATGAAAACTTAAAGAGAAAAGAAGCTGAAAAGACTGAACATATGCACAGAAAGTTGTTTTTACACTGCAGGGCACATGTTCATACTTTTTAGTGCTTGTTTAGCATTTTTTCAAGAGGGTTACAGAGCAGAATTGCCTGATTTGCTTAAAAAAAGACATTGTATGTGCGCACCCATAGTCGGACATAGCAGTGGCGTGACTGATTAAAGTTTTTAGGGCAGCATAAATGCCAAATAAAATAATGAGGAATTAAGTCTACAGAGATTTTCTCCTTGGTACATTGCATGCACACTCAGGGAAGTAATATTTTCAGTGGAGTATTACTTTTTTGTTTCAATACCTGGAAAAGCAGCATTCTTTGTCACATTGATTGCCTTGCAGATATAATATGACAGCTGGGAATATATTTTTAGTATTTTTAAAAAGTTTGTCACTTTGACATTGATGATCCTTCCTTAGGCTAGGGTCACACAACCGTAGATTCTCTCATCCGAGAAAATGGGCTGATTATGTTAATCACACTCTGATCAAACTCAGATTGGAGTTTGATCAAAGTTTGATCACAGTGTAATCTAATTTTCTAGGTTGTGGATAAGATGGAAAAAAAAAATCTTCATCATCTCCATTCTGTACATACATGAAAATCGCACCACACTAGGTAGTCATCCAAATGTGGTTCGATGATGCACGGAACCATTGATTGCATGATCAAATGTGATTCGAATATTAGAAGCAAATCGTGCATGCTGAGGCTTTTTCCTTGGACAGACATTGTTGGAAGTAAAAATCCAATAAGTGCATGAGCCCATAAAATAACATTGATCCGAGTGCAATCCAATGATATATCAGATTGTACTAAGACCGAAAAAACAGTCATCTTCGTGAGCCCTTAGGATGGGCTTTCAATATCAGATTAGTAAGGGAAAACAACAAAAAAAATGCTTTCACTTTTAGTTTTTTATTATCTGAAAAAAATTGATGCATGTTTGTTGTTCAAAAGTGAATAAGTATAGGTGTGGCCTGAAAACATATTTATCAATTTCCAAAATTAAATTAGGACACGCATGGTTAAGCCAGATTATAGTTTGCACTTATTTGGTAACAGTGTTAAAATGGGAAAGTTCACAAATGTTGTATTTTAGAGATCTATCATTAGCCAAATTTTGATAAATAGGTATCAAATGTCTCATAAAACAATTTTTCTTTAACAACATTAGTAAATTTGCCTCAGTGGGAGTAGAAGTATAAGCTTTTTGAAAGCAGGACAGTAAAATCAATGCTACAGTAGGTGCTTGTTTTGTTGAACGAGTTGAGTCTTAGCATCATATAGCATGTTCCACAAGAAAACTAGATATATTTTAGACAGTTGGCTTTATGTTAAAACATGGCAATTTAGAAAAGAAAAAGAAAAAATTGGAAAATAAAGACTAAAACAGGATCCAAAGGTATATCTTTCTGTCTTGGAACAATATACTAGTTAAAATCAAATGCAGGAATAAAGGAACAACAAACACACAATCTCTGGTTTGCAGTCCTTCAATACAGGGCTGGCTGAAAGAAAAGAACAAGAGCAGAATTTTAAGCAGATCAGTGCCGTAGGCATCATGTAAACAAAGAGAGAATCACAAGGTGCAGTTTTATTGCTACAGCCTTCAGCATCCTTATTCCTTGTGTTTATCTATTGGCCACTAACATTCAGAATATCCAGGCATTTGTTTTGCCTTTATATCATTTATTCAAAGATTTCATTCTGTGACATAACATAAATATGTCAGGTTCCAGTAATAATTTACCAATTCTCTGCTTCTGTTTGGATCTATTTACAAACAATTTATTTCCAAAGATGTGAAAAACGTAGATATAATCAAATGGGTCTGGATAAAGCGATGAAAAAATCCAGCAATTGTTTTTGAGAAAAAAATGTATGGATATTTATTCAGCACGCTCGTATGTAATATGCATCCAATTTGAAGCTCTCCTACTTGTTTATCTAAATATCCAAGAACACGGAATCCTGTTCTATCCTTTCCTGTCATTTCAGGGGCTTTAGGAAGAGGAATAGAAATATTTCCCAATTTAGAACTGTATTTAGTTATAATACTAATTTCATAACCGCTCACTGTATGGAGGAACCCTGCTGTAGTATTCATTCTGGACATCAGTTAACATGGTATAAAATGGGCTGTCAACCTAATCATTTATTTCTGATACCTGACTTGTGTCAATTTTACTAACACATTACTGGACACATGTAGAAAAATATTTAGAATTGAGAGTCCTCAGTGGTTGATACCTTTTAATGGCTAACTGAAAAGATGGTAACAAATTGCAAGCTTTCGAGGCTACACAGATCTCTTCATCAGGCAAAGACTAAAAGAAATTCTGAAGAATCACATATTTATGCACAACATAGCACAGAAAAAAACAGGAAAAACCATGGTTAAGACAGGTGACATGAAGCAGAATTACCATGAGTGATAAACAGTTATGTCCATAAATATTGGGCCAGTTCTTAGATAAGGAGTGTTTTATTGTCCTCTGATTGGGGTCTGGTTCTGTTGTGATGACCCCTCATAGTCTGAGGGGTCATCACAACAGAACCAGACCCCAATCAGAGGACAATAGAACAATCCTTATCTAAGAACTGGCCCAATATTTATGGACATAACTGTTTATCACTCATGGTAATTCTGCTTCATGTCACCTGTCTTATCCATGGTCTTTCCTTTTTTTTTTTTTTTTTCCTATACTATGTTGTGCATAAATATGTGATTCTTCAGAATTTGTTTTAGTCTTTGCCTGATGAAGAGACCTTTGTAGTCTCGAAAGCTTGCAATTTGTTACCATCTTTTCAGTTAGCCTTTAAAAGGTACCAACCACTGAGGACTCTCAATTCTAAATATATCTTTCTATATACTGGCTAACACGGTACCAAGCTATATATCTTTCCTGGACACATGTATAAACTTACGGTAATTATTCAGAGCATATATGGACATGAAATGTATGTGTTCCATATTCCTTAACAATCTGGCTGTTGTATTTTGCATATTTTCAACAATGTGACGAAAGTTTTTAATTTGTTGCTGTGGTCCAATTTGTTATCAATTATTTTCAAACTAACAATCAATTCAGTGGGAAAACAAAATAATAATCTTATATACAGTGGGGCAAAAAAGTATTTAGTCAGTCAGCAATAGTGCAAGTTCCACCACTTAAAAAGATGAGAGGCGTCTGTAATTTACATCATAGGTAGACCTCAACTATGGGAGACAAACTGAGAAAAAAAAATCCAGAAAATCACATTGTCTGTTTTTTTAACATTTTTTTTGCATTTTATGGTGGAAAATAAGTATTTGGTCAGAAACAAACAATCAAGATTTCTGGCTCTCACAGACCTGTAACTTCTTCTTTAAGAGTCTCCTCTTTCCTCCACTCATTACCTGTAGTAATGGCACCTGTTTAAACTTGTTATCAGTATAAAAAGACACCTGTGCACACCCTCAAACAGTCTGATTCCAAACTCCACTATGGTGAAGACCAAAGAGCTGTCAAAGGACACCAGAAACAAAATTGTAGCCCTGCGCCAGGCTGGGAAGACTGAATCTGCAATAGCCAACCAGCTTGGAGTGAGGAAATCAACAGTGGGAGCAATAATTAGAAAATGGAAGACATACAAGACCACTGATAATCTCCCTCGATCTGGGGCTCCACGCAATATCCCACCCCGTGGGGTCAGAATGATCACAAGAACGGTGAGCAAAAATCCCAGAACCACACGGGGGGACCTAGTGAATGAACTGCAGAGAGCTGGGACCAATGTAACAAGGCCTACCATAAGTAACACACTACGCCACCATGGACTCAGATCCTGCAGTGCCAGACGTGTCCCACTGCTTAAGCCAGTACATGTCCGGGCTCGTCTGAAGTTTGCTAGAGAGCATTTGGATGATCCAGAGGAGTTTTGGGAGAATGTCCTATGGTCTGATGAAACCAAACTGGAACTGTTTGGTAGAAAAACAACTTGTCGAGTTTGGAGGAAAAAGAATACTGAGTTGCATCCATCAAACACCATACCTACTGTAAAGCATGGTGGTGGAAACATCATGCTTTGGGGCTGTTTCTCTGCAAAGGGGCCAGGACGACTCATCCGGGTACATGAAAGAATGAATGGGGCCATGTATCGTGAGATTTTGAGTGCAAACCTCCTTCCATCAGCAAGGGCATTGAAGATGAAACGTGGCTGGGTCTTTCAACATGACAATGATCCAAAGCACACCGCCAGGGCAACGAAGGAGTGGCTTCGTAAGAAGCATTTCAAGGTCCTGGAGTGGCCTAGCTAGTCTCCAGATCTCAACTCTATAGAAAACCTATGGAGGGAGTTGAAAGTCCGTGTTGCCAAGCGAAAAGCCAAAAACATCACTGCTCTAGAGGAGATCTGCATGGAGGAATGGGCCAACATACCAACAACAGTGTGTGGCAACCTTGTGAAGACTTACAGAAAACGTTTGACCTCTGTCATTGCCAACAAAGGATATATTACAAAGTATTGAGATGAAATTTTGTTTCTGACCAAATACTTATTTTCCACCATAATATGCAAATAAAATGTTAAAAAAACAGACAATGTGATTTTCTGGATTTTTTTTTCTCAGTTTGTCTCCCATAGTTGAGGTCTACCTATGATGTAAATTACAGACGCCTCTCATCTTTTTAAGTGGTGGAACTTGCACTATTGCTGACTGACTAAATACTTTTTTGCCCCACTGTATATGATACTTTTTAATGGCTAACAAAAATAAAATAAGTGGCAAGAGACTTTAATCTGAGGGATCTCCTCCAAAGACAGCGAGGGCATCATATCTGATCTTACAGGTATATTGGGACAATAAAACGTTCACACCTCTTATCTAAACTAATGAAGGATTCATTCTCTGAGCTCAGTTTGTTTGTTTTTTTAAATGTCCATTTATTATGTCAAGCCTCTGCTCTTTATGTATATATATTTTTTTTTCTTCAGATACCATGCTTGAAGAAAAGACCTAAGTAGTCTTGAATGCTTGTATTGCAACATCACTTATTTTATTTTTGTTAGCCATTGAAAGGTATCATAATTACAAACTTATCATTTTGTTTCTCCCACTGAGAATGATCAATCTTTTTTCAACTGGCTAACATGGTATCAAAACCTTTTATTCTTTAAACTTACAATTTACATGTATCTTTTTTACCAAAAATCTGTTATACTACGAATGAGCTATAAAGCTTAATTCTCAGAACCAGGCTCCATAGGATCTACTACAGAATCGGTGAACATTGTATGATCACGTCGGAGCTGCAGGGTTAATGCATTGGTAAACGAGGGGCTGTCTCATGTCTTTATTTATTTAATTATCTCTTTTATGCCTTTTAGGTTGCCATTTGTGAAGTATGTTGGAATCCTTGGACTACTTCATACCAGCATGACATTTTTTTTTAAATAAATAAATTGGTGAACCAGGCAGTCGGGCAGTGCTTTTTTAAATAAAATATTTTTGTGTGTGTTTTTTTTGCTGTATTTTACGGGGTTATTAATGGGGGTCTCTGGTAGATGCCTATGCATTGAAAAACCCCTGGGCTTGATTCCAGCTGAAACCACACTGCTGAAATCAACCCCCAAAAAATTACTCCATTTGCCAAGGCACCAAGGCAATCGGGAAGAGCCAGGCAAAGTGCCAGAATTGGCACATCTAATGTGAAGCACAAATTCTGGGGCAGATACGGGCTGGTATTTTTAGGCTGGGAAGAAACCAATATCCATGGACCTTCATAGCCTGATGACACCAGCCCCCAAGTATCTGCTTTTACCTTGGCTGGTTATCAAATATAAGGGGGCCCCAATCTTGTTTTTTATTATTAATTATTTATTTAATAGGTTTAACAATGACTAAAACACCTTTTAGTGCAATAAAGGGTGCAACTTTGAGCGTGATTGAGTATGTATGTGTGTCAAAACCACAGTATGGGAATGTCCTTGCTACATACATCATGCCCTCAGAGAAGAGACAAGCAGAATAATAAGAAGAGTCTTCCTGTTAAACTAAGAGGACTACAAGAGGGCAGATCAAGTGAGAAATACTCTACATGAGGCAGTGAGCGACGCCTAGCAGGTTGGAGAAAAAGTCTCTTCTTTTGATTACTAGCGAATGTCTGAATTAGGGCTCCTTTTCACTTGCGTGAAGTATGGCCGTGTCTCGCAGGTTAAAACCCGGCTCTGCCGCCGGCACTCACAGCAATACATGGAGCTGCACACACCGCTCTGGCAGAGCCAGGTTTTAACCTGCGAGACTCGGCCATATTTCACGCAAGTGAAAAGGAACCCTTAAACTGAAGCCAGCGAACTAGAGGGGCATAAGAGACTAAGCTGCCCACATAATAAAGTAAAACATCAGTAAAAGTTGAGTTTTAAATCTGCCCCTGGCATCTTCTCTTATCTTTACTGTGCAATACATATTGCGAAGTGGTTACAATATGATGTTTTCTAGTAGTGTGGCAAATAAACAATTGGCATCAGCCATGTGGTTGCCATTTTTACGCGAAAGGAATAATTTTTCATGACCAATGTGTGTTTTCTAGTAGTGTTGCAAATTAATAACTGGCATTAGCCATCATGTTAACATTTCTGGGACCCAAAAATATTTTTTCTTGACCGCTGTGTGTTTTCCAGTAGAGTGACAAATAAATAACTAGCGTCAGCCATCTTGTTGCCATTTGTAGGCTAAATAAATAATTTTTCATGACCACTGTGTTCTTCTAGTAGTGTTTCAAATAAATTACTAGCATCAGCTAACTCATTGCCATTTCTAGGCTCAAAAAATAATTTTTCATGATGCTGTGTGTTTTCTAGAAGCGCCATTTCTAGGCTCCAAAATTCATTTTTCTGTACTACAGTGTGTTTTTTAGTAGTCTGGGAAATTAATAATTGATACCTGCCATCTAGTTGCTATTTCTGGGCCAAAGAAATATTTTTTCATAACAGCTTTGTGTTTTCTGGTTGTGTTGCAAATAAACAACTGGAATCAGCCATCTAGTTACCATTTCTAGGCATAAAAAAATATTTTTTCATGACCACTGTGTGTTTTCTAGTAGTGTGTCAAATAAATAACTAGCATCAGCCATCTTGTTGCCATTTTTAGGTCAATGAAATAATTGTTCATTACTGCTGTGTGTTTTCTAGTAGTGTATCAAAAAATAACTGGCATCAGCCATCTCATTGCCATTTCTAGGCCCCAAAAAATGATTTTTCTGCACTACAATGTGTTTTTTAGTAGTCTGGGAAATATATAATTAGCATCAACCATCTAGTTGCCATTTCTAGGCCATTTCCTGCTGGTGATAGATTCATTTAGATGTTCTGACATTGCATTGATGTTTGGAGCCAGTCTGTGATCTTTGAGCTAAGGATTTTCACCTTGTTGCTTTTTCACTAAATTTTGCACCTCTCTTCTGTTTAACTGTAGTAAGTAAGCTGCATCTTTGTTAGAATTAATTGTTTTTTTTTCTCAGCACACTTCTCCTGTAGTTAATTCACACTATGCTCTGCCCTTCAATTCTTTATGAGGAACATGAAGCAACTCGACGGCCATTTAGGAAGTTTATGTCTGAGTTGCTATCTAAGAGTTCTTTGGTTAGGGCTATACCAGCAAGCACCACTACGGACTGCGGTCTCAGGTTATCAAGTATGTATAGGAAACAGCAGGCTGATTGTTTTTTTACTGTCTAACCTATAAATTCCTAGCGAACTGCTACACAGGCAAGATGTCAACTTTGCCTTCTGCTAATACGGACCGTATCAGATGGTGGTGCTGGATGTTGCGACGTGCTGAGCATGGTTTTACACATTACTGCCATGCTAACCCTGCCTTCCATTCTAGTGCTGGTGTCCCTACTGTGTTGCCGACTTCCTCCTCCTTCTCTGCCTTGTGCTTCCACTGAGCCCCCACTGTCAGGTGCGAACACCTTCAGTAGTGCGTCTATCAGCGTGCGCTTGTATTCCCACATTTTCCAATTATGATCTAGTGATGTAAGCAAGGATGGCACATTATTTTTGTAGTAGGGATCTAGCAGAGTAGCTACACAGTAATCAGTACTTGTAACAATCCCACCAACTCTGCTGTCGTTGCCTCATGTGTGCCAGGCTGCCGAGGGGCAATAACAGCTGTCCTTGGAGTGAAGTGTGTTGTGAATTCTGCTTTTGGGCTCCCTCCGGTGGTTGTAGGTGATAATGCAGTTGTCCCTGGCCTGCAGTCCTGGACAGGTGTATCTGCTGATTGCAATTCTGACTGGGGTATTTAGGTTTGCAGGACTCTTTAGTCCTTGCCAATTGTCAATGTTTCTTGGGAAGTGTTAGATCTCTGTCTGGCTTCTCCTGCTTAGCTGACAATTCAGCAAAGATAAGTGTCTGTTTCTTTTTCTATGGCACACAAGCTGTGTGCTTGTTTTTTTATTGTATTCCTGCTCTGAGTGTAGGAGTCTCTGGAGTTGCAGATATACGTTCCACGTCTTTAGTTAGATGGAGGAATTTTTTGTATAATCTGCTGTGGATATTTTTGGAAGGGTTTTAATACTGACCGCACAGGACTCTGTTCTATCCTTTCCTATTTTAGCTAGAGTGGCCTCTTGTGCTAAATCCTGTTTTCTGCCTGTGTTTGTCTTTCCTCTCCTACTCACAGCCAATATTTGTGGGGGCTGCCTATCCTTTGGGGTTCTGCTCTGAGGCAAGGTAGTATTTCTATTTCCATCTATAGGGGTATCTAGTCCTCCGGCTGTGTCGAGATGTCTAGGGTTTGTTAGGTACACCCCACGGCTACTTCTAGTTGCGGTGTTAAGATCAGGATTTGCGGTCAGTATAGTTACCACCTACTCCAGTGAAAGTTTTCATGCTGCTCCAAGGTCACCGGATCATAACAGAAGTGTATTTTCTGGGTCCTCTGTATCCCACCAGCCACACTCCAGTGAAGCCCGTGAGATGTTTTGAGTGCCACCCTGCTGTGAACATGGTTGTTCCTCATCCTTCCCTTCCTACTCCTCATCCTCATCCTCCAAATCAGTCCCCTGGCTGGACTTTTGTGTACCGGGCCGATATTCATACAGAAACCCATCCTCCAAAACATGTGTGGACGCCAAGCCTGATAATGGCTCCTCCTTCTCTTACTTGTGTGCCACCACCTTATTCATCATCGCCTGATGCTATTTTTTCTAGGATTCATAGATGTGGCATATTAACGCTGATGATGGCATCATCAGCACTGGCTATGTTCGTGTAGTACATGAAGCAGCGCAACACTGCACACACATCCAGCATGGAGACCCATTCGTTGGTCATGAAGTGGTATTGTTCTGCAGAGCGGCCTGTTATGGCTGGCAATCAGGCAACACAGCGTGCAGTAATCAGCGCTCATACAGAGATCTGGCAATAACCAAAAACAATAGGACGAGCTCTGAGACGTGGAATCTCTGTAGACTGCAGTACCTGATCTATCCTCACACAACTATAAGCAGCAGTGGATTGCGCCTAACAACTACCTATGCAACTCGGCACTGCCTGAGGAGCTGACTAGCCTGAAGATAGAAATACAAGCCTGACTTACCTCAGAGAAATACCCCAAAGGAATAGGCAGCCCCCCACATATAATGACTGTTAGCAAGATGAAAAGACAAACGTAGGAATGAAATAGATTCAGCAAAGTGAGGCCCGATATTCTAGACAGAGCGAGGATAGCAAAGAGAACTATGCAGTCTACAAAAAACCCTAAAACGAAAACCACGCAAAGGGGCAAAAAGACCCACCGTGCCGAACTAACAGCACGGCGGTGCACCCCTCTGCTTCTCAGAGCTTCCAGCAAAAGACAATAGCAAGCTGGACAGAAAAAAACAGAAAACAAACTAGAAGCACTTATCTAGCAGAGCAGCAGGCCCAAGGAAAGATGCAGTAGCTCAGATCCAACACTGGAACATTGACAAGGAGCAAGGAAGACAGACTCAGGTGGAGCTAAATAGCAAGGCAGCCAACGAGCTCACCAAAACACCTGAGGGAGGAAGCCCAGAGACTGCAATACCACTTGTGACCACAGAAGTGAACTCAGCCACAGAATTCACAACAGTACCCCCCCCTTGAGGAGGGGTCACCGAACCCTCACCAGAACCCCCAGGCCGACCAGGATGAGCCACATGAAAGGCACGAACAAGATCTGGGGCATGGACATCAGAGGCAAAAACCCAGGAATTATCTTCCTGAGCATAACCCTTCCATTTGACCAGATACTGGAGTTTCCGTCTAGAGACACGAGAATCCAAAATCTTCTCCACAATATACTCCAATTCCCCCTCCACCAAAACAGGGGCAGGAGGCTCCACAGATGGAACCATAGGTGCCACGTATCTCCTCAACAACGACCTATGGAATACATTATGTATGGAAAAGGAGTCTGGGAGGGTCAGACGAAAAGACACCGGATTGAGAATCTCAGAAATCCTATATGGACCAATAAAACGAGGTTTAAATTTAGGAGAGGAAACCTTCATAGGAATATGACGAGAAGATAACCAAACCAAATCCCCAACACGAAGTCGGGGTCCCACACGGCGTCTGCGATTAGCGAAAAGCTGAGCCTTCTCCTGGGACAAGGTCAAATTGTCCACTACCTGAGTCCAGATCTGCTGCAACCTGTCCACCACAGAATCCACACCAGGACAGTCCGAAGACTCAACCTGTCCTGAAGAGAAACGAGGATGGAACCCAGAATTGCAGAAAAATGGAGAGACCAAGGTAGCCGAGCTGGCCCGATTATTAAGGGCGAACTCAGCCAACGGCAAAAATGACACCCAATCATCCTGGTCAGCGGAAACAAAACATCTCAGATATGTTTCCAAGGTCTGATTGGTTCGTTCGGTCTGGCCATTAGTCTGAGGATGGAAGGCCGAGGAGAAAGATAGGTCAATGCCCATCCTACCACAAAAGGCTCGCCAGAACTTCGAGACAAACTGGGAACCTCTGTCAGAAACAATATTCTCAGGAATGCCATGTAAACGAACCACATGCTGGAAGAACAAAGGCACCAAATCAGAGGAGGAAGGCAATTTAACCAAGGGCACCAGATGGACCATTTTAGAAAAGCGATCACAGACCACCCAAATGACCGACATTTTTTGAGAAACGGGAAGGTCAGAAATGAAATCCATCGAAATATGTGTCCAAGGCCTCTTCGGGACCGGCAAGGGCAAAAGCAACCCACTGGCACGTGAACAGCAGGGCTTAGCCCTAGCACAAATTCCACAGGACTGCACAAAAGCACGCACATCCCGTGACAGAGATGGCCACCAGAAGGATCTAGCAACCAACTCCCTGGTACCAAAGATTCCTGGATGACCGGCCAGCACCGAACAATGAAGTTCAGAGATAACTTTACTAGTCCACCTATCAGGGACGAACAGTTTCTCGGCCGGACAACGATCAGATTTATTAGCCTGAAATTTCTGCAACACTCTCCGCAAATCAGGGGAGATGGCAGACACAATGACTCCTTCCTTGAGGATACTCGCCGGCTCAGATAACCCCGGAGAGTCGGGCACAAAACTCCTAGACAGAGCATCCGCCTTCACATTTTTAGAGCCCGGAAGGTATGAAATCACAAAATCAAAACGAGCAAAAAATAACGACCAACGGGCCTGTCTAGGATTCAAGCGCTTGGCAGACTCGAGATAAGTCAAGTTCTTATGATCAGTCAATACCACCACGCGATGCTTAGCACCCTCAAGCCAATGACGCCACTCCTCGAATGCCCACTTCATGGCCAGCAACTCTCGGTTGCCCACATCATAATTACGCTTAGCAGCAGAAAATTTCCTGGAAAAGAAAGCACATGGTTTGAACACTGAGCAACCAGAACCTCTCTGTGACAAAACCGCCCCTGCACCAATCTCAGAAGCATCAACCTCGACCTGGAACGGAAGAGAAACATCAGGTTGACACAACACAGGGGCACAGCAAAAACGACGCTTCAACTCCTGAAAAGCTTCCACGGCAGCAGAAGACCAATTAACCAAATCAGCACCCTTCTTGGTCAAATCGGTCAATGGTCTGGCAATGCTAGAAAAATTACAGATGAAGCGACGATAAAAATTAGCAAAGCCCAGGAATTTCTGCAGACTTTTTAGAGATGTCGGCTGAGTCCAATCCTGGATGGCCTGAACCTTAACCGGATCCATCTCGATAGTAGAAGGGGAAAAGATGAACCCCAAAAATGAAACTTTCTGCACACCGAAGAGACACTTTGATCCCTTCACGAACAAGGAATTAGCACGCAGTACCTGGAAAACCATTCTGACTTGCTTCACATGAGACTCCCAATCATCTGAGAAGATCAAAATGTCATCCAAGTAAACAATCAAGAATTTATCCAGATACTCACGGAAAATGTCATGCATAAAAGACTGAAAAACAGATGGAGCATTGGCAAGTCCGAACGGCATCACCAGATACTCAAAATGACCCTCGGGCGTATTAAATGCCGTTTTCCATTCATCTCCCTGCCTGATTCTCACCAGATTATACGCACCACGAAGATCAATCTTAGTAAACCAACTAGCCCCCTTAATCCGAGCAAACAAGTCAGAAATCAATGGCAAGGGATACTGAAACTTAACAGTGATCTTATTAAGAAGGCGGTAATCAATACACGGTCTTAGCGAACCATCCTTCTTGGCTACAAAAAAGAACCCTGCTCCCAATGGTGACGACGATGGGCGAATATGTCCCTTCTCCAGGGACTCCTTCACATAACTGCGCATAGCGGTGTGTTCAGGTACGGACAAATTAAATAAACGACCCTTAGGGAATTTACTACCAGGAATCAAATCGATAGCACAATCACAATTCCTATGCGGAGGTAGGGCATCAGACTTGGACTCTTCAAATACATCCTGAAAGTCCGACAAGAACTCTGGGATGTCAGAAGGAATGGATGACGAAATAGACAAAAATGGAACATCACCATGTACTCCCTGACAACCCCAGCTGGTTACCGACATAGAGTTCCAATCCAATACTGGATTATGGGTTTGTAGCCATGGCAACCCCAACACGACCACATCATGCAAATTATGCAGTACCAGAAAGCGAATAACTTCCTGATGTGCAGGAGCCATGCACATGGTCAGCTGGGCCCAGTACTGAGGCTTATTCTTGGCCAAAGGTGTAGCATCAATTCCTCTCAACGGAATAGGACACCGCAAAGGCTCCAAGAAAAATCCACAACGTTTAGCATAATCCAAATCCATCAGATTCAGGGCAGCGCCTGAATCCACAAATGCCATGACAGAATACGATGACAAAGAGCACATTAAGGTAATGGACAAAAGGAATTTGGACTGTACAGTACCAATAACGGCAGAGCTATCGAACCGCCTAGTGCGTTTAGGACAATTAGAAATAGCATGAGTAGAATCACCACAATAGAAACACAGTCTGTTCAGACGTCTGTGTTCTTGCCGTTCTACTTTAGTCATAGTCCTGTCGCACTGCATAGGCTCAGGTTTACTCTCAGGCAGTACCGCCAGATGGTGCACAGATTTACGCTCGCGCAAGCGACGACCGATCTGAATGGCCAAGGACATAGACTCATTCAAACCAGCAGGCATAGGAAATCCCACCATTACATCCTTAAGAGCTTCAGAGAGACCCTTTCTGAACAAAGCCGCTAGTGCAGATTCATTCCACAGAGTGAGTACTGACCATTTCCTAAATTTCTGACAATATACTTCTACATCATCCTGACCCTGGCATAAAGCCAGCAGATTTTTCTCAGCCTGATAGACTGAATTAGGCTCATCGTAAAGCAATCCGAGCGCCAGGAAAAATGCATCAACATTACTCAATGCAGAATCTCCTGGTGCAAGAGAAAACGCCCAGTCCTGTGGGTCGCCGCGCAAAAAAGAAATAATAATCAAAACCTGTTGAATAGGATTACCAGAAGAATGAGGTTTCAAGGCCAAAAATAGCTTACAATTATTTCTGAAGCTCAGGAACTTAGTTCTGTCACCAAAAAACAAATCAGGAATCGGAATTCTTGGTTCTAGCATCGATTTCTGATCAATAGTATCTTGAATCTTTTGTACATTTACAACGAGATTATTCATTGAGGAGCACAGAGCCTGAATATCCATGTCCACAGCTGTGTCCTGAAGCACTCTAATGTCTAGGGGAAAAAAAAGACTGAAGACAGAGCTAAGAAAAAAAAATGATGTCAGGATTTCTTTTTTCCCTCTATTGGGAATCATTGGTGTGGCTCCTTGTACTGTTATGGCTGGCAATCAGGCAACACAGCGTGCAGTAATCAGCGCACATACAGAGATCTGGCAATAACCAAAAACAATAGGACGAGCTCTGAGACGTGGAATCTCTGTAGACTGCAGTACCTGATCTATCCTCACACAACTATAAGCAGCAGTGGATTGCGCCTAACAACTACCTATGCAACTCGGCACTGCCTGAGGAGCTGACTAGCCTGAAGATAGAAATACAAGCCTGACTTACCTCAGAGAAATACCCCAAAGGAATAGGCAGCCCCCCACATATAATGACTGTTAGCAAGATGAAAAGACAAACGTAGGAATGAAATAGATTCAGCAAAGTGAGGCCCGATATTCTAGACAGAGCGAGGATAGCAAAGAGAACTATGCAGTCTACAAAAAACCCTAAAACGAAAACCACGCAAAGGGGCAAAAAGACCCACCGTGCCGAACTAACAGCACGGCGGTGCACCCCTCTGCTTCTCAGAGCTTCCAGCAAAAGACAATAGCAAGCTGGACAGAAAAAAACAGAAAACAAACTAGAAGCACTTATCTAGCAGAGCAGCAGGCCCAAGGAAAGATGCAGTAGCTCAGATCCAACACTGGAACATTGACAAGGAGCAAGGAAGACAGACTCAGGTGGAGCTAAATAGCAAGGCAGCCAACGAGCTCACCAAAACACCTGAGGGAGGAAGCCCAGAGACTGCAATACCACTTGTGACCACAGAAGTGAACTCAGCCACAGAATTCACAACAGCGGCCCACCCTTACATGCTGCAGATCAAACTCTAGGATCATCTGCTGCTGCTCACAGTCTCCCCAGCATTTGCTAGGTGGAGCACCACTTTGTGGGTATGTGACATATGAGGCAGGGAGTGGGAAGGCAGAAGTGATACTGCAGGGCATACAGGAAAGCAGCATCAGGGTGAGAATGCCAAAAATGCACACAGATGGCCTGCACTTTCAGCATTAGCTCTAACATATCTGTATTATTTTTAAGGAAGCTCTACATCACCAAATTCAGCACAAACTCCAGGCATGGGATATGCATCAAATTGGCTAGGCCAAGAGCTGCTACGAGAATTTGCCCATTATCGCACACCATCAAGCCAGACTTGAGGTTTAGCAGCACCAACCACATATCTGTCTGTTCTTTGATGCCCATCCACAGCTCCTATACAGTGTTGGTTTTGCTACAAATAGATGTGTTTCAGAAGAGCCTGCAGCAGTTTACCTCTGGTTGTGCTGAATTTGGTAGTGCAGGTGTTGTGCTAACTGGATGATTAGGTTTTGGAGGAAGCAGAGGAGGAGGAGGAGGCGGCAACATGGACAGAGAAACATTCCAAAAAAATACAGCAATCCTAGGTGGTGATAGGACATGCACCAAAATGCTTTCTGCCTCAGTCCAAGCCGCCACCACATTTACACAGTGGGCAATTAGGAAGACATTACCTCTGTAATCAAACAGTTTAATGATTTATCTGATTTATCCTCTGCAAGACTAACTTACAACACACGTATTGCAGAGATAGGACAATACCCATTTCAATTCCTCAAATTTATGCGTAATAAGAATAGCAATCACCAAATGGCACTCATGCAAAGCATTTGATAAAGTATCTCATACTATCCTAATAGACAAATTGACCAAGTATGGGATTGACAAGGCTACGGTTAGGTGGATTCATAACTGGCTCAATGATCATACTCAAAGATTGGTAATAAATGTTTGCAAATCCAATTGGAAAAGTGTTTCAAGTGGGGTACCACAAGGCTCTGTTCTGGCGCAGTAGCTGCCAACTTAATGGCTAAGGGGTATCCTCAATGCTTTTGCACCCTGCTACCTCTTTTTGCTGTGCAACTGGGGCAGTGTGACCACTGAACTGGCCACATCACTCTGATAGCCGTAAAGCTGTCCATAACTCTGCTGTCCTACTAATCCACTTCTGTCTTTGCTTCTCCTTTGCTTCTCCCCTCTGCAAATTGCTTCATTGTCACCCAATTCCACAATGTATCCACTTAAAGCTACTAACACTGACCTACAAAGCCATGTATAATCTGTCTCCCCCATATATCTCTGAACTAATCTCCTGATATCTCCCATCACGTAATCTCTGGTCTTCCCAAGACCTAATTCTCTCCTCCACAATCGTAGGTTCCTCGTACAATCACCTGCTAGACTTCTTGTGAGTCTCCCCATCCTGTAGAATACTGTGGCCCAACACATCCGATTATCCCTTTCATTCGGAACTTTCAAGCGGAACCTTGAAATCCCATGCCTTCAGCACAGCTTATAGTTTGCAATGACCCCATTGCAACCTCACCAAAACCATAGCTGAGATAACTCTGAAACCTACTGTCTCCTTCTCATTGTCCTGTAGAATGTAAGGTCGCATGGGTAGGGTCCTCACCCCTCTGTGCTTGTCTGTCACTATTAGTTTGTTCATCATAATTTCTAGTTGTGTTTTGTATGTAACCCCTCTCATGCACAGCACCATGGAATCAAAGGTGCTCTAAAACACAGCAGAAAGCTGCAGCAGTTGTCATCTGTGCTTCATCATCAGCATCATCAGAGATATGATGCAGAAGTCCACTGACCATGTGCACTACCCCTCCCATATACTCATCCTCCAACAGATCAAGTGGTTGGGCATCAGTGTACTCAATCTCTTAGAATTGTGGGGCAGGGCTAGGTGGATGACCCACGGAACCACAACCAGCAGAATCATCAAGGAGCAGTGACTGCTGCTGCTTGTCTGATTTCCAAACGGGTGAGGTGGAAGACAGATGCCAATGGGCCACCACTGCAAAACCTGCGCTTTCAGCAGAGAACCAGGTGGAAGACAAAGCAAAGGGACAGAAGGCACTCTCAGTCAACCAATCTAAAACCAACTCTACTTGTTCTGGCCTCACCATTCATCTGTTCTTGGGCCTATGAAATTACACAGAATGTCCTGTGGCCTGCTTGCACCAGAGGAAAGTGTTTGATTTGGGTGCATAGCAGACACAGATCGACCATGCCCTTTCTCTCCCTGCAGCAGCTACATCACCACCAGCAACATGGCTACATCTGGTATTTGATGCTCTCCTCATTATTTTCAACCCCCCAAAATGCTAAGCATTACATGGCCTGTATACAGAGAGAGAGAGTGGCTTGCTTATTATTACACTTCCTGTTTTCAGAGTACTTCCAAAAAAATCTATAAAAAAAGTGTTGACTGTCACTTCCTCATGCGCCATCTCCTACTCATCTCCTGGACCTCCGCCTCCTGGTTCACGATTATAATTTTTTCTTTTTTCTATTCTCTGCTATTTTAAGTAATTTCCCCATACACATTTGTTTTCAGGGCACTTGTCCTGCTCTTAGCCTCATTTAGCTTACTTTTGCAGCCTCCTAGCTCTTACTATGATAATTTTACAGTCATTTTAAAGCACCAAAGTTCGGGTTCCCAAAGACTTCTATTGGGCTCAGGTTCGGGGTCAAGTTTGGTCCTGAACTAAATTTCTGACTGTAAATTCAGCAAACCTGGTGAACCAAAACACTACAGGTCCGCACATGTTTAGTCATGGCAGGAATTGCCACCCTTCAGGCTGTTCCTTAAAATTAAGTATTTCTTCCAAAAACTTATTGCAATTCCACATGTTTCGTTATACACATGTTTATTTCCTTTGAGTATATTGGAGCAATGCAAAAAAAAGAGGAAAAAAAAGGCAAATTGGACATAATTTCATTCAAAACCCCCAAAATGGGCTAGACAAAATTGTTGGCACTCTCAACTTAATATTTGGTTAAACACACTTTGGAATAAATAGCTGCAATCAATCACTTCTTACAACCATCAACAAGATTCGTAAACCTCTAAACTGGAAATTTGGACCTCTCATCTTTTGCTAACTTCTCCAGGTCCCTCATATTTGAAAGGTTCCTTCTCTCAACAGCAATTTTAAAATCTCTCCACAGGTTTTCAATGGGTTTTATAACCTGAGTCATTGCTGGCCCCTTCAGAAGTCTCAAGAGCTTTGTTTCCATTGATTTCTGGGTGCTTCTTGAAGTATGTTTGGAGTCATTGGGGTCACTGCAGGAAGACCCATGACCTAGGATGCAAACCCAGCTTTCTGAAACTGGGCACTACATTGCAACCCAAAATCCTTTGGAAATCTTCAGATTTAATGATGCATTACACACAGTCAAGGCACTCAGTGCTAGAGGCAGCAACAACCCCAAAAAATCTTTGAACACTCATCATATTTGAATGTAGGTATTGTGTTCATTTCTTTGTAGGCCTCATTCCATTTTCAGTAAACAGTAGAATGATGCACTTTATCAAAAACCTCTATCTTGGTCTCCTCTGTCCACAAAGTTTTCTTCCCAAAAGTATTTCGGCTTAGGGTACCGTCTCACAGTGGCACTTTTGTCGCTACGACAGTACGATCCGTGACGTTCCAGCGATATCCATACGATATCGCTGTGTCTGACACGCAGCAGCGATCAGGGACCCTGCTGAGAATCGTACGTCGTAGCAGATCGTTTGGAACATTCTTTCATCGCTGGATCTCCCGCTGTCATCGCTGGATCGGTGTGTGTGACACCGATCCAGCGATGCGTTCGCTGGTAACCAGGGTAAACTTCGGGTTACTAAGCGCAGTTTATGTTTATGTTTATCCTGGTTACCATCGTAAATGTAAAAAAACCCAAACAGTACATACTTACATTCCGGTGTCCGTCAGGTCCCTTGCCGTCTGCTTCCCGCACTGACTGACTGCTGGCCATAAAGTGAAAGCAGAGCACAGTGCGCTGTGCTGTGCTTTCACTTTACGGCCGGCAGTCAGTCAGTGCGGGAAGCAGACGGCAAGGGACAGACACCGGAATGTAAGTATGTAGTGTTTGGTTTTTTTTACGCTGGTAACCAGGGTAAACATCGGGTTACTAAGCGCGACCCTGCGCTTAGTAACCCGATGCTTACCCTGGTTACCCGGGGACCTCGGCATCGTTGGTCGCTGGAGAGCTGTCTGTGTGACTGCTCTCCAGCGACCACACAATGACTTACCAACGATCACGGCCAGGTCGTATCGCTGGTCGTGATCGTTGGTAAATCGTATAGTGTAACGGTACCTTACTCATGTACGTTTTGGCAAACTGCAGTTTAGCTTTTTTATGTCTCTGTATCAGCAGTTAGGTCCTACTGGGTCTCTTTCGATAGCGTTTCATTTCATTCAAATGTTGACAGATAGTTTGCGCTGATACTGAAGTATACCCTGAGCCTGCAGAACTACTTGAATTTCTCTGGAACTTGATTTGGACTTCTTCTCAATGATCATGAAAACCTTGCATTGCAATATTTCATCAATTTTTCTCTGCTGTCCACATAAAGTGAAATTGGCGACAGTGCCATGGGTTGTAAATTTCTTGATTATGTCGCGCACCGTGGACAAAGGAAGATTAAGCTCTCTGGAGATGGACTTGTAACCTTGAAGTAGTTGATATTTTCTAACAATTTTGGTTCTCAATTCCTGAGACAGTTCTCTTCTTTCCATTCTGTTCTCTTTGCTTTGTGTGGCACACACAGACACACAATGCAAAGATTGAGTAAACTTTGCCCCTTTTTATCTGGTTTCAGGTGGGATTTTCATATTGCTCATATCTGTTACTTGCCACAGGTGAGTTTGAATGAGCTTCACATGCTTAAAACAAAGTTGTTTGCCCACAATTTTAGAAATGTGCAACAATTTTGACTGGCCTATTTTGGAGGTTTTGTGTGAAATTATGTCCATTTTGCCTTTTTTCTTTGTTTTTTTTTTTTGTGTTGTCCCAATACAGATAAATGAAATAAACAGGCATGTAACCAAGCAAGTGTAATTAAAATAATTTTCTGTGATAAATATTTTATTTTCTGAAATAAGTTCAAGGATGCCAACACTTTCGACCATTACTGTATATGAATATTCTTTTGACCATTGAGTTAGCATTTTGTCATGCAGTTTTACACTTGTTTAAGATGAGTAACATAGTAACATAGCAACATAGTTAGTAAGGCCGAAAAAAGACATTTGTCCATCCAGTTCAGCCTATATTCCATCATAATAAATCCCCAGATCTACGTCCTTCTACAGAACCTAATAATTGTATGATACAATATTGTTCTGCTCCAGGAAGACATCCAGGCCTCTCTTGAACCCCTCGACTGAGTTCGCCATCACCACCTCCTCAGGCAAGCAATTCCAGATTCTCACCGCCCTAACAGTAAAGAATCCTCTTCTATGTTGGTGGAAAAACCTTCTATCCTCCAGACGCAAACAATGCCCCCTTGTGCCCATCACCTTCCTTGGTATAAACAGATCCTCAGCGAGATATTTGTATTGTCCCCTTATATACTTATACATGGTTATTAGATCGCCCCTCAGTCGTCTTTTTTCTAGACTAAATAATCCTAATTTCGCTAATCTATCTGGGTATTGTAGTTCTCCCACCCCCTTTATTAATTTTGCTGCCCTCCTTTGTACTCTCTCTAGTTCCATTATATCCTTCCTGAGCACCGGTGCTCAAAACTGGACACAGTACTCCATGTGCGGTCTAACTAGGTATTTGTACAGAGGCAGTATAATGCTCTCATCATGTGTATCCAGACCTCTCTTAATGCACCCCATGATCCTGTTTGCCTTGGCAGCTGCTGCCTGGCACTGGCTGCTCCAGGTAACTTTATCATTAACTAGTATCCCCAAGTCCTTCTCCCTGTCAGATTTACCCAGTGGTTTCCCGTTCAGTGTGTAATGGTGATATTGATTCCTTCTTCCCATGTGTATAAC